>NC_080174.1:37305725-37905725 GCF_950295315.1 Erinaceus europaeus
ACATAAAACATTCAAGGGTAATCAAAGACTAAAGCATGTAAATAGGTAATGTTAAAAGGTGAAACCTGAGGACAGAGTTCACCTGGGAGAGGGTGTACCTTACCAAGCATAAGGCCCCAGGTTTGAAGCCCAGCACCACATGGGAGCATAGCACTCAGGGAAGCTCCATGGGTGGGGGAATAGTGTGCTGTGGTCTCTCCCTGTTTCTCATTCTCCATCTGATAGAAAGAATGAAAGTCAATCCAGGAATAGTGAAGTTTGCATGTGTGAGGCCCCAGTGCCCCCCTCACTGAAGTTTTACTAAGATTAACAGAAATACTAATTAAAGAATAGATTTTTGGCAAAACAGAATACAGAGCTGATATAAATGTACCTTTTTCTACTATTATACACACAGAAATGATAGAACATAATATAAGTATATAGTCAAGCCCCCCAAAAGGAAATCCTCAGGCACCTAAAATGAAAGAATATACCAAAATCTGGCACAAAGCGCAGGGACCAGTGTAAGGATCCTGGTTCGAGCCCCTGGCTCCCCACCTGCAGGGGAGTCGCTTCACAAGTGGTGAAGCAGATCTGCAGGTGTCTGTCCTTCCTCTCTCCACTTCTCTCTGTCCTATCCAACAGCAATGACATCAACAACAATAATAACTAACAAAACAACAACAAGGGCAACAAAAGGGAATAAATAAATATTTACAAAAAAAAAAGAAGAAGAAGAAGAAAATACCAAAATTAAAGCCAGAACACTAAGCGGGAGCTAAGATCATGGTGTCCTACAGAAGTTTCAAATTCAGCCTTCTATATAGGCTGTGAGCTTGGAGGAGAGACAGCATTAATGCTCACATGGAAAATGGAAATATAGCTTCAGGCAGCTAGAAGGTGGGGGAGTTAGAACTGAGACCCTTGCACAATGCCCAGAGCCTCAAACCTCTTTCCCTCCTTGATATGCAGTCTGAAAAATCTTGTTTGACTGGCTCAGGGAACATCAATAAAAGCTGCCAATTAATTACCTAAGCTTTGAGAAGGGAATAAGGTACCTGCAAGAAATCTAAAATGTAAGCCTATGCTGTATAGAAGTGTAGAATCCAAATGTATACCGCTATGTAGGAGTCCTAGGCTGAGAAATTAACATTAAAACTGGTCTTTGACACATAGCAGAGAAAACTGGAAGGAATGTTCTCATAATCAGGGCACAGTGACACACAGAGAAAAAAGAAACACCAAAAAAAGTTCACTATTACAAACCACGAGGAAGACCTGGAAGTAAAAGATAAATCTATAAAATAAGTAGTAGAAAATATTAGAAAGTATGTTGGAGCCAATAGTATGGAAATTTCCTTAACAATGATCCCCAAAAGTCAAAAGCAAAACCAAAATAGGATGAATTTGAACCTATTGGTAGTAAATATATCAAAGACTTTTTTTTTTTTTTTTTTTTTTTGGTCCTTTCCAGAGCATCTCTGCTCTGGATTGACTGATAAACAGATACATACATATCATAGTAACAAAGTTTCCTCCAGTGTGGTGGGGGAACCTGGGTCATTTGAACTTGTTTTGGCAAAATAGGCACACTATCCAAATTTGCCAGCAGAATTTGATAGAGTTTGGAGTACTGCACCAAAGTAAAAAACTTCTAATGCATTTGTGCATTAAACGACATAAAGCAAGGTAAGGTCCTGTATGTTACAAAATGCTAACCATGAAATTTTCAAAGTAAACTAAATTTCCAAATAACTTGGTTATAATAAAAACTATATATTGCCTTCTTAAATTCTAAGACAGTAAGGAACCTTCCTCATTCTCTATAAAACCCTTATTTTTCCCAGTCCTGGAAGCTCTGGGATGTGGCTCGTTTTCCTGCACGTTTCTCTAGATCCATACCATTTGATACTGCATCTGCTGATCTCAACCAAATCAGTACAACCAGTGCCACCATGCTTCATTTGGGACTGTGTCCAGAGACGCCAAACCTGAGATGTCAACCCTCCAGCTCCAATACTCTGGTGAGACCTTTCCTAACTCAGGGAACTCCCTACTTCCATTTCAGATGGTGAACTTCCTAACAAAGCTACAGAACTTAGATATAGACGAAGGCCCATGAGATAGGGCACATGTGCACAAGTATACATAAGTTAGGGGAAATATATACCTTAAAGTAAAAGCGTGCAATAGTTTGCAGTGACTCAATAAGTGCAGCAAGCAAGTAGAAAGACTTAAAAAAAAAAAGACACCATAAAGGGAAAAAAATAAGGTGCAGTAAATAGAAAATGATTTAACATGGCAGAATTTAGTCCAAATGCATTAATAATAAAATAAAGAAGGCTACAATTTATTGAAAGAAGTTCTCTGACTGGATTTTTTTATTAATGTCATTTAAAATAGTCAACGACTGCCACCTCTCCAGATTCAAAGGAGGTCTCGAAACTTTACAACAGGCTCAACCTGACACTGTTGACTGGCTACAGAAGAAGAAGAAAAATATTTTTCTTATAATTCCAATACCACTTTATTGAGAAAAAGTTGATTTACTGACTTTTGTTGTCATAAGGGCACACTGCCACATTTCTCAAAAGATAGGTATCAATACAGTTCACCCTCAACCAAATCACCATATTATTCCACTATAAGGATTTAGGTCCCCAACCTACCCTTAACAATCCTCCCTTCTCCCTTTTGAATCCTTGAATCTGCTGCAACAGACTATATAGTCCACT
Organism: Erinaceus europaeus; assembly: GCF_950295315.1. NCBI lineage: Eukaryota > Metazoa > Chordata > Mammalia > Eulipotyphla > Erinaceidae > Erinaceus > Erinaceus europaeus. The sequence goes on from NC_080174.1 coordinate 37,308,443, forward strand.
AGACTCACACTATGTTTCTGATTATATTTTTTTTAAAAAAACCTCTATGTTGCCTATAATAGAATGTGCAGGTATATTTGCACTTAAAATAGTGTCTAGCAAATAGTAAAAACTATATGTAATAGCTCTTATTATTATATTACCAAGGAAGCTGAAATTAGTCTCATTAAATGTCTTAGAGCTAGCCACCTGATTTGACAGCTTAAATATCTATCTGTAAACCATTAAGTTGTATAATTTTCATAAACCACTTTCAGATACAAAATTTTGTTTGTAAATAAATCTAGTATACAACTATGAGGGCTATTGAAATACACCCTTGAGGGAGGCTAAAATATGCTGATCTCACAACTAAAATGTAAAGGCCTCAAATACAGTTTACTGTTTCCCCTCTTTTTGCAAAGATTTTAAACGAAGGAGAGAATATAGTACTAGAAATAATATTGTGAATGCACACTTTTCAGAGTTAGAAAACTAAAGTAAAGCATTCATGTAGGAATCCCTAAATGAAGTCCTACACATTCCTATATAGAAGCATCCTAAATTATGTTATTAAGCACTTACTAAAATTGCTAGTCTTGAGAAAATTGTCAGAGATCCTAAGGGAACAACATTTAAGCAACAAAAGAGCACAAGATGGATGTTCCTCAAAGGAACAATATTAAAACCTCAAGAAAAGACTATACTGATAAAGAATAAAGATACTTAGAAAGAAAAAACTTAATTGGCTGAACCAAGTGCTGCATAATGACCCAAAACACAAACAAGGAATTCAACACAAAGTGGAAACTAGGCCAGCTTTCTAAAAGAAGCACAAAGAATATTTATTTATTTATTTATTTAAATTAGTATTCTGTCTATTTCTAAAAAGGATGTGAAAGTTTAAGGATTCTCTAAGTGACAAAGAAAAAACAGTCACACATGTAAGGGGGAAAAAAGCAAAAGTGAGAACTAAATCATAATTGGCAGGAAACATGGAATTCCTTTAATGAACAAGCAGGCATACAACACCAAAGGCAGGCGGGCAGGCAGTCAGTCTCTCTCTCCTCTCCATATATATATATCAGTTAAAGTAGTCCTGAAATCTGCAATTGGCAGTGTCCTTAATAAGACACTCAGAACTTTCCTGCCACTACTGGAGGTTGACAGGCTCTTCTCTGTGTCTCAGAAACTGGTCCTGTTATTCCCAAATTGATTTATTTGTTTTCCTATACATCTTCAACCAGCAATACACATGGATTTTATACAATACAAATAGGTATTTATGGGTCAATTGCCTATTATTTACTCAGAACATTGCTAGGTGCTCTGTGGGAGCCAAGTGAAATATATAACAAGACGCTTGTCCTCAGGAAATGTATTTATTCATTTGGGGGGGGGTTTCCAGGAATTAAACCCATGACCTCACACTCAGGAAGCAATTGCTCTACTACTGAGCTGTATCTGTGGCCTTTCTAGGATGTTTATAGTAAAGCTGATCCAACATTGGAATGAACAAGCAAACTCTTAAGGAACTTGATCTGCAAAGACACGAAGAAAATGAAGAGATAAGTAAATAAAATAGAGTGGTTCCAGTGAGCAGTAAAGGAAAGAGAAAGGGCTAGAGCTGGCAAATATAAGTCAGGTGCAATGTGTCAGCAGGAAAGTGTGAAAAAGTAAAGGAAGAAAGATGGGGAGAATCATAAGCTCAGTTGCAGAAGAGGCACAGTTGATATATATGCTGGATATATATGATGTGCGTTTTTTTTTTCTTCCCATTACTGCACCTGGCATTGGAAAGGCATCCAGTAAGTGGTTGCTATCATTACTAAAGATGCTAGAGAAAAGTAGCTGGCTATGTAAGAACAAGTATGGAATTAGTCTTTCCTCAGGGAGACCAGAAAATGAGCAGAGGGACTTATATCTGCTGTGTGAGAGGAGCTTCTAAAACTGGAACAGCACAATCAAGGTTATTTATGGGTCAGTTGTCTAATATGTACTCAGGACATTGCTAAATGTTGTAAAGAAGTCAACTAAAATATAAAGCAAAATCTTTGCCCCTAGTAAATTAATTAGTTAATTAATAGGGAGGAATGGTGCTCAGGAACTGAGCCAGTAACAGGTAGAACAGACTAAAAAAGGGAAAGTGACTAGCAATGGGAAGAAAGAACAAGGATCTTCTATATAATGTCTATACCAGTAAATGGCTATAGTTCCATGGAGCAGAAGTTGGACCCACCTCTGTACTCCAATAATCAGGTGAGAAAAGCCATCTTACTACCTAAAACTGATGTCCTCTATCCTAGTTGCCCTAACAATTCTGCACTTTCTTTCGGACACATCTGTGTGAGACAGCTCTCTTATGGTCTGACTCAATGCAACCATAACTGTTTTTTTTTTTTTTTTTTTTTTTGGTTTTCTTTTTTTTTCTCTTAACTGGTCTTATTGATAATCCCTATCGCTTTACTTCCGTTTTGATGCCTGGGCTTTGCCAAAACCTAAGAGCTGGAAGAGATCTTGAAGAGCCCTATTCATTGCTTTCAAAAAACAGAAGTTCATTATTTTATCTATCACGTACTCCTGTCATATGACCAATGACCTTAGTCCAATCTCTTGCCTTTTAAGGGAGGAAACGGAGGTCCTAAGAGGCTGAATTGCTCTTTGATCTGAGTCAGCTTTAACCCCATAGCTATTCAGTATCTCACAAACAACCAGAGTCAGGTGAAATAACAGGCACTTTCAAAATAATTAGAACAAAGATCACACATTCAGAGACAAGAAATGGGGCATTTACTACACACATAATGATGATTTAAAATGTAAGGTATCTGAGGAATCAGTCAAGTTAAAAGAGAACCACTAGCAATTATTTCTGAGAATGCAAGGAAGATTGGTGAGGTTAGAGAAGGGTGACTGTAGCTTTTAGCAGACCCAGATTTCTCAAGTTCAAAAGCAGCTGTCATTTGGTATCTTACATGGAGAGACTGAAAAGCAGCAATGTACAGTACAAGAGATAGAGATTTTCTTATTACAAAAAAACCAAACTTGAGGTAGTGCCTTTTGAGTATTGTCATAATTTTTTCCACTGTTACTATTATTGTCACTATAATTATCATTCTAACCCAGATGCTAATTTACTTGTGTTTCAATCTCCAAGATTTGTAGCACTAGCTATGAAGAACTCTATACAGTATTGAAGATTCTAAAGACTGATTCATATGTAAAATTAAACTTTGGGGACTTGGTGGGATTATCTAGTGCTCTCTTTGGTAGATGCCAAAGAAAATAATGCTTTATTTATGCATTAGTACTTATGATTATTTTTGTTTTACAAAAGTAAGCTGAGGCTCAATGATGTTAAGTGCCTTGTTAAGGGACACGGAGGTAGTAAGGGGTTAAACTGGGCTATGGTCTCAATTCCCAAGCCATGCCTCTTTCCTCTATAATGCAAAGCTCTCACTAGATGCCAAGAGTCTGCAAAAAAAAAAAAATTCTCCATTCCAAGGGTTCAGCAGTAATTAAGTATAGCTGTCAATTCTTGGTTACTTAACAAGTACCATGATAGTCTCATCCTGAGCGAACTGGTGAGTGAGCCAGTCACATTCATGACCCCATAGACTCAGGAGATCACATGCTTCTCAATTACCAATTCCTATCTCATGGCAAAGCTCATTCCGATGATATCCTGCTCTTTCTTTTCCTATTCTACAAAATCAATACAAGAGTTCTATTTGTCAGTCAGCAATAATAGCACATAATTATCTTACCATGTTTCCAAGCATTTTTACATTTTATACTGACAACCCAGTGAAACAATTTAATTCAGTTTACAAATAAGTTCAAGTTTTGGAAAGACTAAGAAACATGCACAAGATCACATAACAAATCAGTAAAGGAATTGATGCAGGTTCCTGTCTTCCAATTCACTAGAAAAGTTTCTCAAATAGCACCAGGGAGTCTTATCAAAGAAAACATTCTTATCCAGGGTGGGTCCTGTGTTTCTAATAAGCTCTAAGTGATCAGATGCTAATGGCTCAAAAAAGCCTTTCTGAGTGGCAAAAGACTATGTGATAATGCCTTTTATCTTTTCTTTTCTTATAGTTAACTTACAGTTATAGTTTTCTTATAGTTAACTTATAGTCTCACAAATCACTATTTAATTAATGAGAGGAAAAAATGGATTGAATGTCTTAAACATTTTGATGCATAGACCGTAGCTCTAAGTATCCTTCAATCTAAGCACTTAAGACTTCATATTGAATTTTAGCAGTGGGCTCAAATTAATACATTTCTAATAATGACTTTTTCTTTGAAATATTAAATCACCTATAAGCGTAGACCAGGGAGAACAAAACCAACTGGTGGTATCACTTTATAAGATACAGCTATATGTAAATAGCATTAAAGGACATAAATTATGGTGAGGTCTTGTATGATACAGCAAATCCTAACAATGAGATTTTCAAAGTTAACCAATTGTCAAATAATTTGGTTATAGCAATAACTATCTATTGCCTTCTTAAACATTCTAATTCCTTCTTAAGACAGCAGGAACCATCACCATTCTCTATAAAGCCCATACTTCTCCCAGTCCTGAAACCTCTAGAGTAGAGCTCGCTTTTCTGCATGCTACTCTCAATTCATACCAACTGATACTGTATCTGCTGATCCCCATTATTCAATGCAACCAGTAACAACCACCTCGACATGTTTCACTTCGGACTGTGTCCACAGATGTCAGGTGTGGAATGTCAAGCCACCAGCTTCATTACTCTGGTGAGACCATTCCTAGCTCATAGGACTCCTTAATTCCATTTCAGGTGGTTCACTTCCTAACAAAGCCTCAGAACCTAGAAATAGACCAGGGACCATGAGATAGGGCTTATGTACACATATGTCCATAAGTTGGGGGAAAATATATACCTTAAAGCAATAGCGCACAATAGTCTGCAGTGAGTCAATACAGCATGCAAGTAGAAAGACCTAAAAAAAGACACCATAAAGTACCTTATCAAATAGTTTCTACTTAGACCTAGATATCCTCCTTACCTACTTCCTATTTCATTTACCTTAATCACTCCAAAGCTAACCTTGTCAGACAAAGTAAGAACTACAAAAGCTGGATAAGGGCAAGAGACTGGCATACTTAAATGATGACTCTTTAGTCACTACCAGGCCACACCATCACCTGGGACCCTAGTCCTGGGATTCCCATACTGATGTGATATGATGGGCCTAGACCTCTAACAGATCCCTCTCTCCGCTGCCACTGGTCATCTCCATCAGGAACACATAACAGACCCCTTCATGGGCCCCTACAGGACCTTGCCCTCAATGTGGATCAACAATTAATTGTAGGGAATGTTCCATTCTCCAAAGGGAGGGTGGGCAACATACTCTACCACTCGAGGAAGACTGGTCCTGCAATTAGTGACGCCTGGAATGTCCCTAGCCATGACCACAGAATATGAGCTCAGACCTACAGGGATGCAGAGGTTAGGCTCCTGTGCAGAATATGGGCCCCAGATCATATTAATAGGGTTTACAGTTAACAATATTTATATACTTTTCCCTTATTTGGGAGCTACTCTCTTCCCTGATGCAGCTTTCTGGCCCTTTTTTCAACTAGACACCATCTCCCCAGACAATACCTTGGGTCCACCTGCATGTTAGTTGTCACACTCAGGTAAAAACTAGTAAAGCCGTGGGTCCCTTGAAATATACATAAAATAGAACTACTAGCTTTTTCCAAAATGGAGACCCCCCCAAATCATCATCTGAGATATTCTTGCCTTTAGGTTCATGATTAGTCAACAATTTGTCCTGCTTTATATCTTAACTCTTTTTTGTCACCAGGTTCCTGATGCTAACATGATATCAACCTGACTTTCTTGAGCAGAGGACCCCACCATTTTGTCCTGGAGCCCCATCTCCCCGGAGCCCTGCCCCACTAAGGAAAGAGAGAGACAGGCTGGGAGAATGGATCGACCTGCCAATGCTCATGTTCAGTGGGGGAGCAATTACAGAAGGCAGACCTTCCACTTTCTGCACCCCATACTGATCCTGGGTCCATACTCCCAGAGGGATAAAGAATAGGGAAGCTTTCAAAGGAGGGCATGGGATGTGGACTTCTGGTGATGAGAACTGTGTAGACTTGTACCTCTTATCATACAGTCTTGTCAATATTTCTGTTTTATAAATAGAAATTTAAAAAAACATACTTCAGAAACAGTACCAGGAATAAAACCTATAAAATATGGAGGGTATCAATAACTAAACAAGAACCCAGCTTCCTTGTTTACTGCCAATGATATCAGAGTTCAAATTGCTCCTGGTGGTAAACTGATCCTGACTAAGCTCTGGAAGGGCCTAGGATGATACAGCCAAATAACAAATGTTTCCTGAACTGACTACTTAGAAGAGATGTTGGTTATGTCAGACCTACTATGAAAGCTCCATTCTGGTCACATTGTCATTTGTTTTCCCCCCAATATCAGACAATTTTACTTACTTCCATAGTCTCCTAGCCAGATTCCCTGAAAATATGAAATGGTATTTCAAGGGTTATGTTCTTTCTGTGTGATATTTAGTCTAAAAGAAAGACTCAATGTTACATGCACAGTACTGTGTGCTTTGACATTGTGGCAGAATCATAAGTGCCTCTAAAGGACTAACCACAAATTATACCACCCACTGTTCACTATGGGCAAGGTCCCTCTGCCAAACAACAGTCCTTGTCAAAGGGACTGGGTATATAGTTCCTTGTCAGGACTGACCCACTGCCTGCACCCTCTTCCCAACCTTGCCATTTGATTTCCCTAACATCCCCTATGAGATAAGTTATTATTACTCCTCATTTATAGGTGAGGACACTAAGGCCCAAATAATATTCAACAAATTGCCCAAAACACAAAGCTAGTAAATTTGGAACAGAGTTCAAGTGTAGCTCTATCAGACTCCCTGACTCCAAGACCTCTTGCAGACAGAGATGAGCTACTGAATGGCCTGATAGAAGCACCTGCACTTGAGGTTCCTTGTTTGTTCTGCTGGTCTCCGCTGGAAGATGGAAGAAAATGTGTACCTAGGAAAGAGTGTGGTTGAAATAGGCCTGCTGGCTGGTTGGCTGGCTGGATGGTGCTAAGAGACTTCCCTTAGTGGCCTGAACTTAATTTACCAAAATGTCTAGTTTGATTGTCAACACTCTATCCTGTAAGTTTCCCAGTTAAATAGGCTTATGGATATTGGATGACACTGCCTATATTAACAAGAAATATAAATCAAAAAGTCAAGTTACTAATTATTAGAGTGAAACATGCCTACCCTCTGCAGTTATCTGTGGAAATATAAGCAAGCAGCAAGATCAAGTAATACCAGAAGGAAGATCTTTTAAAAAATCATAGAAGACACTGCTTCCATGCCCAGTGCACCTGTCCTTGCCTGGCTCTAGGCTGGGAAGATAAAGGTTAGCAAATGCTACACAGGCAAAACCAATAGATATTCTGCTTTATCCTTCCATCACTGAGCTCCTGTGTACTTCAAGTGGCTCCTGACTCTCGTTTATTTATTTATTATTTTGGATATATAGAGAGAAAATGAGAGGGGAGAAGATACAGAAATACCTGCAGATCTGCTTCACTACGCATGAAGCTTTCCCCCTGTAGTTGGGGACTGGGGGTTTGAACCTTGGTTGCTTGCACACTGCAAAATGTGTACTTAACCAGATGTGCCACCACCTAGACCCACTCCTGACTCTCTTTTAATATGTAGATGGACTCCAACTTGTTAAAAGTTCTGCTGTTTCAGCTTTATGATGGTGCAAAAGTGGTACACATTCAATGGGAAGTAAAGCACTACACTCTTGGATCAGTAGAAAACATGGCATTATACTTTCTCACTGTATCTGGTAGCAGTCACAAATCCTATGATCTTTTTTTTTAAATATTTATTTATTTTCCCTTTTGTTGCTATTTTTTTATTGTTGTTGTAGTTGTTGTTATTGACGTCGTTGTTGTTAGATGGGACAGAGAAAATGAAGAGAGATGGGGAAGACAGAGACAGGGAGAGAAAGACAGATACTTGAAGATCTGCTTCACTGCTTGTGAAGCGATTCCCTTGCAGGTGGGGAGCTGGGGGCTCAAACCAGGATCCTTATGTCAGTCCTTGCACTTCGTGCCATTTGCACTTAATCCGCCGCACCTGACTCCCAACTCCATCTTGAGGGTTACCACTGCTTCTGGAGAATTTCCATCATCAAGCAATTTATTTTAATTCAATGTTTCAAACATTCTTCAGAACCAGTGTCCTTTCACCCGTTTTCATTCTCTGCTGATAATGTGTTTTCTACTTTTAGCACATCCAATAAATCCCATGACAGTCAATAACCTTATTGCAATATAGGCTTTATGTTAGCTGATTTTGTCCAATCTTAGCTAATGTAAGTGGTTTGAGCATATTTAAAAGATCAGCTAGGCTAAGTAGGAAATGATGTTTGGTAGACTAGGTATATTAGATGCATTTTTGATCTAGTGGTATTTTTCAACTTGTAGTGGGTTTATTGGGATGTAAGGAATGGAAACCCATCATAACTCATGGAAGATCTATAGTTGTGTTGCTGGTCTCAACTTTATCTTTGAAGTAACCTTGTACAGGTATCTATTTTTCAGTCTCCCTCATAAGAGGTGTTCCCAATCCCCTACCAACCTGTAGGCTTTACTTGTGGTGCTAAGAACCCAACAATTCCATTTCTAGTTATATATCCAAGAGAAATAAAAACATGTCCACACAGAAACTCAAACACTAATGCTCACTGCTACATTACAGTCCCAAAATTAGAATAATCCAAATATCCATCACTTAATGAGTAAATAAATGTATTGTCCACACAATGGGATATTATTATGTCATCAAAAGGAATGAAATGCATGCTCCAATATTGGTGAATCTTATCTACTTCATAAGTGAAAGAAGTCAGACACAAAAGGCTACACAGTACATGATTACATTTATATGAAACATAACAAAACTGGCAAATTCATATAGATAGAAAATGAGAACTCTCAGAAGGCTAGAAATGGAACTACCCTATGACCCTGCAATTCCTCTTCTGGGGATATATCCTAATGAACCCAACACACCCATCCAAAAAAATCTTTGTACACATATGTTCTTAGCAGCACAATTTGTAATAGCCAAAACCTGGAAGCAACCCAGGTGTCCAACAACAGATGAGTGGCTGAGCAAGTTGTGGTATAAATACACAATGGAATACTACTCAGCTATTAAAAATGGTGACTTTACCATTTTCAGCCGATCTTGAATGGACCTTGAAAAATTCATGTTAAGTGAAATAAGTCAGAAACAGAAGGATGAATATGGGATGATCTCACTCTCAGGCAGAAGTTGGAAAACAAGATCAGAAGAAAATGGGATGCATTGGATCAACCTTCCCGTGGTGCATCTCATGAGTACCCATTCATTGGGGAAACTGACAATCCTTCCTAGCCAACTGAATCCACATGGATCCCAGTCACTTTCAAAGCCAGCAACAAGCAGCTCCTGACAGCTTTCAAGCTGTTATTCCTGCTCTTCGAGTCCTCCAACTTAATGTTGAGGGGTTGTCCTTTGCCAAACGCGTTCTTATTGGTCAATTGGCGATACAGCATCAGGCAGATGTTATCTGCCTACAAGAAACACATATAGCAGTCGATGAAGCTGCTCGATTCACCATCAGTGGATTCTATTTAATATGCTATAATCTCCATCCTAAACACGGCCGAGCCATCTACGCCAAATCGTGTCTTGCGGACGTTTACCATACGGCCTCTTCGACCTTCTACGACACCATTACTATTGGAACTATTCAGCTCGTCAACGTATATAAGCCTCCCAGTGCCTCATGGGATAATGAGGTCCTGCCTAGCTGGAATCACCCAGCCGTTTACGTCGGAGACTTTAATAGTCATCACCAAGACTGGGGATATTCCTCCACTCGTGCTGACGGCTCTATCTTAGCCGACTGGGCTTCAGTGAATGACCTCTCCCTATTATATGATCCCAAACAGCCAGGCTCTTTTCACAGTGCTAGACGGAATAAAGACTCATCACCCGACCTGTGCTGGATTAGCACAGTCAAAGGCCAAGCCTTTCCCGTTACAAGACAAGTTCTCACGATCTTCCCGCACAGTCATCACCGCCCAGCTTTCATACACATTGGTCTCCAGCTCCCACTGATTCTGTGCTCGGAGAAACCAAGATGGAACTTTCGGAAAGCAAACTGGCGTCTGTTCAATGATCTTACCAACAAATCTATTCCTGCAATTCCAATTAACTCTATCCCCTCTGAAGATTCCTACAGGCGCTTCCGCCAAGCCATCTTCAAAGCAGCTTCCCAAGCCATTCCTCGTGGGAGATGTGCTAACTATACGCCTTGTCTTGATGCTGAATGCGAGCAACTACTAAAGCAGTATGATGAGTCGGGCGACCCAGATGTGGCTGACCATCTCATTGCCTCCCTGGATGCAGCATGCCAAGCCCGCTGGCAACAACTCACGGAAAGTCTGAACTTCACCCACTCAAGTAGGAAGGCCTGGAAGCTTCTTCACAATCTGGGTGCCGGTAGCCAACCCCCTCCCATCTCCCATCCTCCCATATCTCCAAAATCAGTGGCCAGTCACCTAACTCAAGTTGGACATGCTAAGATCGACCCAGTCTGGAAAAGAGAAATTTCCCATGAGTGGTCATCCCACTTCCGATTATCTTGTCCATCTCCAAAACTCTCTCCCTTTACACTGTCTGAACTGGAAGACGCTTGAAGAGGGTTAAACCAGGAACAGCTGCTGGCTATGATAGCATCACCCCAGAACTCATTCTTAACCTGGGCCCCGCGGCAAAGAAGTGGCTCGCTTCATTCCTGTCCCACAGCTTGGAATCTGAGTCTATGCCCAAAGTTTGGCATCGTGCGAAGGTAATAGCGGTTTTGAAACCAAAGAAAGACCCAACACTGGCCGCCAACTATAGACCAATTTCTCTCCTCTCTGTGTGTTACAAACTCCTTGAAAGGCTGCTTCTGTCACGTATGTCTCATCTTACAGAGAAATTCCTATCACCCACCCAAGCTGGTTTCCGCCCAGGAAGATCTACCTGCGAACAAGCCCTGGCCCTCTCAACTTACATTGAAAATGGATTCCAGAAGAATTTAAAGACGGGTGCTGTCTTTGTTGATCTCACAGCAGCCTATGACACGGTCTGGCACCATGGTCTCCTAGTCAAGATCTCAAGATGCCTGCCTCCATGGGTGGCCAACACTATATCGTTTCTTCTCCAAAACAGAAGATTCCGGGTACATCTGGGTGACAAGTCTAGCAGATGGAGACTTGTCTCAAGTGGCCTCCCCCAGGGCTCTGTTCTGGCTCCTACGCTATTTAATATTTACATCAATGGCCTCCCAGAAACTTCTTCAAGGAAGTTCATCTACACCGATGACATCTGCTGTGCAACTCAGGCATCCAAGTTCGACATCCTTGAGGAAACACTCACGAAAGACATGTCTCTGATATCTGATTACTGTAAAAAATGGCGACTAATCCCTAGCACTGCAAAAACGGTATCATCTGTTTTCCATCTACACCATGCCTCGGCCTCGTGTGAGCTTAATGTGCAGCTTGGCGATACGAGAATCCGGCATGAAGCCCAGCCAGTCTATCTTGGCGTTACTCTCGATCATACTCTGTCATTTCATGAACATCTCATAAAAACTGCAGCAAAGGTGGGCGCGAGGAATAACATCATTGCAAGACTGGCCAACTCCTCATGGGGCACGAGCGCTTCCACACTACGATCATCCTCTCTGGCATTATGCTATTCCACTGCAGAATACTGTGCCCCAGTATGGTTCCGTAGCCCCCATGTCCACTTGGTTGATTCCAAATTATATTCCTCCATGAGGATAATTTCTGGAACCATCCGTTCCACCCCGGTTCCATGGCTGCCAGTTCTCAGCAACATCGCCCCACCAGATATTCGTCGGGACGCGGCATCATCTAAGTTCATTTCCCACGTCTACGTTCGACCGGACCTGCCAATATACGTGGATATCTTCGCCCACCCTGTCCAATGCTTGACGTCTCGTCACCCAATCTGGTCCCCTACGCCTACACTGAACTTCTCTGTTCCAGACTCTTGGAAACAGAGTTGGCAGTCAGCTGAGATAAAGAACAAACACCTCATCACAGACCCCTGTAAGTGTCAACCCGGCTTTGACCTAGCACGTTATGATTGGGTCCTCCTCAATCGCTATTGAACAGGCCATGGCCGGTGCGCCGCTATGTTCTATCACTGGGGAGCCAGAGATGACCCGAACTGCCCTGCAGCTACAGACAGACTATGACCCACATAGTCAACGACTGCCACCTCTCCAGATTCAAAGGAGGTCTCGAAACTTTACATCAGGCTCAACCTGACGCTGTTGACTGGCTACGGAAGAAGGGCGAACGCTAGAAGAAGAAGAAGAAAAAACACAAGTAGAACCTGAACTGGAATTGGCATATTGCACCAAAGTAAAAGACTGGGGTGGGGGTGGGGGGGAAATACAGGTCCAAAAAGGATGACAGAGGACCTAGTGGGGGTTGTATTGTTATATGGAAAACTGGGAAATGTTATGCATGTACAAACTATTGTATTTACTATCGAATGTAAAACATTAATTCCTCAATAAAGAAATTTTTTTAAAAATTTAAAAAAAAGAAAAAGAAGATGAATAGAGGTTGTCAGAAGCTAGGAAGACAAGGAGTTGGGGAGATAGTGCTAAGAGGCACAGGGTTCTTTTGGGGTAAGAAGAAAATATTCTAGAATTAGAAAGTGGTTGCAGCTATTAAGAACAATGAACCCGGGAGTTGGGAAGTAGTAGCACAGGGGGTTAAGTGCATGTAGCGCAAAGCACAAGGACCAGCTTTAAGGATCCCGGTTCGAGCCCCTGGCTCCCCACCTGCAGGAGAGCTGCTTCACAAGTGGTGAAGCAGATCTTCAGGTGTTTATCTCTCCCCTTCTCTGTCTTCCCCTCCTCTCTCCATTTCTCTGTCCTATCTAACAACAATGACATCAATAACAACAACAATAATAACTGCAACAATAAAACAAGGGAAACAAAAGGAAATAAATAAATATTTTTTAAAAAGAAGAACAATGAACACACCTTCTTTGACCCATCTTGGGTGGAACTAGAAGGAATTATGTTGAGATAAGTCAGAAAGACAAAGATGAGTATAGGACAATCCCACTCATAAACAGAAGTTGAGAAAGAACAGAAAGAGAAAATCAAAGCAATATCTGAGTCAGTCTGGAGTAGGGCACCAAAGTAAAAATCTGTGGGTGGAGGGTGAGAGTAGATGTTCAGCATCACTGGAGGTGGGTGGTGAGAGGATCATGACATCGTCCTTTGGTGGTAGGATGGGTGTTGATGTACACTCCCATTATCCCATTAACTTGTAGTTTCATAAATCACTATTTAATTAATACGGGGGGGAAACTAACTGAATGTCTCAAACCTTTTAATGCACAGAACATAGGCTGAGTATATGTTCCTTCAATCTAAGCACTTAAGACTTCAAACATGTAGCTGGACTGAATTTTAACAGTGGCCTCAAATTGTTAATACATTTCTAATAATGACTTGTTCTTTGAAATGTGGAGTTTTCTAAAAGCTTAGACCAGGGAGAAAAGAAGCAACTGGTGGCATTACTTTATAAGACCCAGCTATATATATAAATAATGTAAAAGGACATAAATTATGGTGATGTCATTTATGATACAGCAAATCCTAACAATGGGATCTTCAAAGTCAACCCAATTGCCAAATAATTTGATCATAGCAGTAACTATCTATTGCCTTCTTAAACCCTAAGACAGCAGGAACCTCCTGCTTCCTCTATAAAGCCCATATTTCCTGGAACCTCTAGGGTGGGACTCACTTTCATGCATGCTTCTCTCAATTCATACCAAATGTACTGCATCTGCTGATCCCAACCTAATCAATGCAATGAGTACCACCTCAGCAAGCTTCACTTCAGACTGTGTCCAGAGACGTCAGGTGTGGAATGTCAACCCTTCAGCCTCATTACTCAGGTGAGACCTTTCCTTGCTCATAGGATTCTCTAATTCCATTTCAGGTGGTTCACTTCCTAACAAAGTCTGAAAACCTAGATATAAACCAGGTCCCATGAGATAGGGCAGATGTACACATGCATCCATAAATTAGGGCAAGATATATATATATATACCTGAAAGCAAAGGTGAACAATAGTCTGCAGTGAGCCAATAACTGAAGCAAATAGAAAGACCTAAAAAGACACCATAAAGTTCCTAATGAAATAGTTTCTACTTAGACCTAGATACCCTCCTCATCTACATCCTATTACACTTCCTTCAGTCACTCCACAGCTAACCTTATCAAAGTAAGCTGAATAATGGCAAGAGACAGGCATACTTTAATGCTGACTCTTTAGTCACTATCAGGCCACCCCATCATCTTGGGCCCTAGTCGGGGAGTCCTGAGATTCCCACACAGACATGAAAAGCCTAGACCTTGAATAAATCCCTATCTCCATTGTTACTGGTTATCTCCATCAGGAACAACACAATGGACCCCTTTGTGGGCCCCCATAGGACCTTGTCCTTAATGTGGATCAACAAATGTTCCATCTTCCGAAGGGAGGCTGGTTAATATACTCTATCTATCACCTGAGGAAGGTAGGTCCTTAAATTGGGGCAGCTTGGAACATTCTTACTCATGACCACAGAATGGAGGTCAGACCTACAGGGATGCAGAGGTTACATAGGCTCTGAAGCTGAATATGGGTCCCAGATCAAATAGATGGGGTCTACAGTCAACAATATTTATACACCTTTCCCATATTCGAGAGCTACTCTCTTCCCTGATCCAGCTTCTATCCTTTTTTTTCCAGTCATGACATCATTTCCCCAGACAATAACTTAGGTCCACCTGCATATCAGATATCAGGCTCAGGAAAAACTAGTATAGTCATGGGTCCTTTGGAATATAACTAAAATAGGCCTACTAGTTATCTTCAAAACAGAGACCCCAAATCTTTACCTGCAATATTTCAGGCTTTAGGTTCATGATTAATTAACAATTTGTTTGGCTTTATATCTTAACTCTTTTTTCAGCTACCAGGTTCCAGATGCTAGCATGATGCCAACTGGACCTCCCTGGGCACATGACCCCACTAGGGAAAGAGAGAGACAGGCTGGGAGTATGGATCGACCTGTCAATGCCCATGTGCAGCTGGGAAGCAATTACAGAAGCCAGACCTTCTACCTTCTTGTTGGGAACATGTGTGAGCCTGATAGAGCTTAGGGAGAACCACCCCCATCTTTGGATGGAGGTCTGAGAAGATAACCTCTTGGTAAGTCTCTCTCAACCTAGGTGAGCATAAGGGGGGAAACTCAGACTTGGTTCTTTCCTTCTTGACTCTCAGGCCCAGATACCCCAGTACTTCCCTCCATTAACTACAGGCCACATGGCCACAGATTCACTCATTCAAAGTCACCTTCTGATCACAGAAGAACACACCTTATCACACACTTCATCACACACCTCAGACCCCAGACAAGAGAAATGCCAAACTATATGGCCTTTTGATATCCATCTTCTCTCTGTCTCACCCTACGGGTTTAACCCCTATGCTTCTCTCAAATACCTTTGGATAATTAAGTTGCTTGTGTTATGGAAAATAACTGTCTTGTATCTCATCAATTCCTGTCATACCAACCCCCTACCTTAGGGGCATGCTGACTGTTAAGAAACCTGTAATTTCTGTCATATTGCAACAATAATTACCTCCATTGCTTTTCTATTTAACTCATGTCAATTTTGCTAATAAACGGACTCTAGGATTCTGGGACTCGAAGGACTCAGATTCTAGATTCACGCTAAGAGTCCCCTGGTGTCTTTTACTTCGTGTCACCCCTGTTGTGAGCGAGAAAGAACCAGCTCGTTACCTTTCCCCTGGAGGACACCCAGCCGGAGAAGGAGAGAGACACCCCGAAACCTTCTGCAACCCATAATGACCCTGGGTCCATACTCCCAGAGAGTTAAAAAAAAATAGGAGAGCTATCAGGGGAGGGGAGGGGATATGGAGTTCAGGTGGTGGGAACTGTGTGGAGTTGTAACCCTCTTATCCTATGGTTTTGTCAGTGTTTCCTTTTTATAAATAATAAAAAAAAAAAGTAGTGAAGGTTATATAGACTTTTAAATGTGCACACATTAATACAGTAAATTCCATGGTAAGTGAATTATGTTGTAATATTTTAGACTCTTAATATATGTGTAGGCATATGCAGATTTGTGTTTAAAAAACAGGAGATATGTAAAAATGCTAACAGTGGTTATACTTACATCATGTCATTATGGGGGACTTTTTTTACCTAGTCAAATGTGTTATAGTAAACATGCATTTTATAAGCAGGAAATTTATTTTATTTTTCTTTATTTTTTATTAGTAATTTAACAGAAATTTACAAAAATCATAAGATAATAGGGGTATAATTCCCACTACCAGTGTTCTGTCCCCAACCTTCTCCAGTGGAAAGTACAATAATTCTCCCAAGGTCACAGATATGGGTTGACTTTATATCTATATCTGTATTTTTCACCTATTTTCTTCTACAGCCCTACCTTTACTACCTTTCTAATTCACACCTACATCTATTACTATGACTGTCCTTCTTTTCCCTTCTTCTTTCTCAGATAAGCAAAATAGTGCCCAACTTCCTCTGATGTTTTCCAGATTTTCTATAAGCAGGCAACTTAAAAATGGAGACCCTGGCAGGTATCTCTGGCTTTAAAGCTAGTGTAATTTTCAACATACTATTACTAACTGAATATTTAGTTGGTTCATGGCATGTATCAGCACAGAACATAAACTCCAAAAGGAAGCTAGAGTAAGGTTTAAACGCGTCTATGAATCAGGAATGGGGTCAGACAAATCTGTACACTCTTCAAATGACATACAATGTTGTCAAGTGCATGCTTCCTGGGGAAGAAGGTCCAAGGTTGTCAGCAGCAGCAGTGTAGCTTAGTGGTTAAAAGCTGGAGACAGTGCCAGACCATCTGGGTTTGAAGCCTGAATGTTTAGTTACCTGAATGTTCAGATAAAATGCATATCCGACATGGGATGCTAGCTCTTCACCAATAAATTTGGGAAAGCAGAAGTGCCTCACTCATTTGGGCTATTGAGCAATTAAATGAGTTAATACATCTCAGGTACTGGGACTTTATATTGGAACAACAAATGCTCAGTAAACTAATTAGTTGCTAGCCACTGCCATCATCAACACCACTACCACTACCTCACAACAAGTTCTCATGGAGGCATGGCAGGTTAAGGATCACCAGATAGGCTCTTTTGTTAGTATCTGCTTCTATTCTGTTCTTGACTACCTATTACATTCAACTTATTTCTTCTTCTAGATTCAATTTCTATTGAAGCTTTTCCTTTGAGGTGTTCTATAAAATACAGTGAGGCAAAACAATGAAATGTTCAGCATAACAAGCTGTTCATCTTCCTCTCTGCCGCCTAATGCATAGAAACAAGTAATTTTTCAAGGCTATTATAATGGAAGGAGGTTTTGAGAGACTTATCGGCCTTTCCAGCCCATGCTGCTCTGATCCAGTAAGTCATCCAAGATACTC
This sequence comes from Erinaceus europaeus, assembly GCF_950295315.1. NCBI lineage: Eukaryota > Metazoa > Chordata > Mammalia > Eulipotyphla > Erinaceidae > Erinaceus > Erinaceus europaeus. The sequence goes on from NC_080174.1 coordinate 37,326,129, forward strand.
TTCACACACCACAATACAAAAATCTTCTGAGCAGCACATTCATCTAATGAGTGACTGGGGATTGTGGCTGCATTACACCTAATACCGACTCTTCCAACCTGCAGTCAAGAGTCTCAACAAGCAATCATCACTTCAGTGCTTTCACATCCACCCTCTTAGGTGTCAAAAAAAATTAGTAATAATAAAAAAAGAAAAACCCTTGGCTTTGTCACTGCTACTGACAGGCAGTTTTGCTCTGACCTGAAAAAAATGAGTTCTGAGATTTCAACAACTTTATTATGAGACTATACTTTTCTTCAGCAATGAATAAATCTGGAATACCCAGTTAACACAATTCCAAATTCCAGAAAACAGTTTTGTGTGAAAATTAAGGTGCTTGAGTAACTAAGGAATAGCAAATCCAGTTTTCTAACTCTAAAGATTGTCCATAACACTAAAGGTTTGAAGTACAGGCTCTGAATAGACAGCCTAGGAGGGGAATCACAGCTCTGCTCCTCTTATAATGTGTGAGACTTAATGCAAGGTTCTTAACTTTGCTAGGCCTCAGTTTCCTCATATATAAAATGGAGCTATGTGTTCATTTGGGATAATGGGATATATAAATGCCAGTATGCATTAAGGGTACATTCAAGAGACTTCCAAAGGTGGAGCTACAAGCAGCAGCAGATCTCTTTCTCTCCTCTCCTCTCCTCTCCTCTCCTCTCCTCTCCTCTCCTCTCCTCTCCTCTCTCCCAGATCAACTAGGAATACCAAAGGAGACCACCCGGGACTGAAACAAGACAGGACTAGAATGACCACAGGAACCCACTAAATCACCAAATCACGGGTGAGTACAAACACGTGTGGCTGGTGACAGAGAGGAGCATAGGGAGAGATTAAGTGACTGCTAACAGTCCAGCAGTTTATCAGTTGAGACACCACCTCCAGTCTGCTCCACCAACAAGGGGACAGCTGAAGGGAGGAGAGGACTCCGCAGAGACTCACCAAGTACAATTCTGAGTCTCCATTGCTACGGCCCTCAGAATCTGGAGCAGTGACAGGAAGGAACACCAGGGGACAGAGATCTAACCAGGAAACTTAGGAGAAGACCTATTCCTCAGTGGCATAGCTGAGGGGCTGTGAAAGTCTCTTTGCATAACCACAGGATTATCTCTGCCACACCCTGCTTTATCTCTTGGTCAGGAGTCAGTGATTAAGCTAAGAAGCCTATTGATAGTTTAAAAGCCCTCAGGCTCCCATAGCCTACAGGGAAGAAAAAAAAAAGAGGCTTTTAAACCAACTGAGCTCCAACTCAGGGATTAAAATACTATTGAAACAACTGTTAACTTCCACCACTGTGAACCCTTTAATTAACTTACTTAGACACAAGTCAATCCAGGCAATAGTGATCAGTAATTTGAAAATTACTGAGAGAGGGAACTCATAACATAATATTTAAATTAGGTAAAGCAACAAGAAGAAATATTGGAGAAATGAACCAGAACAAGAGTCCAGCTAAAAGTCCCCCAGAGGGTGAAGCACAAAATAACAAGTTCAACATCCAAACATTAGCTAAGGAAATAATCACAGGAATAAATAATTTGAAAAAATTGTAATCAGAAATACAGGAACAATAAGTGAGACTATGGAAGAAAATACTAATTATCTCACGATTATTAGAGATCTGAAAGCTGAAATCGCTGAGTGAAGAACACAACTAGCTGAACAAGCTAAAATGGTATCAGAACAGGGCAACAATATAGATGAACTCCAGAAAACAGTAGAGGGCAGAGAACAGAATCAATGAGGCTGAAGACAGAATTAGCAAGATCGAGGATGAATTAGAGACAACTAAAAAAGAAGTAAGAGATCTCAAAAAGAGATTAAGAGATGCTGAAAACAACAACAGAGTCCTATGGGATGACTTCAAAAGAAACAATATACACATTATTGGCATACCAGCGGAAGAAAGAGACGGAGAGGAAGAAAGCATTCTCCAGGCCATAATAGCTGAAAACTTCTCTAATCTAGAAAACATCAAAGACATAAAAATTCAAGAAGCCCAGAGGGTCCCAAACAGAATTAACCCAGACCTAAAGACACCAAGACATATCATACTTAGAATGGGAAGGAATAAGGATAAAGAAAGGATCCTGAAGGCTGCAAGAGAAAAACAAAGAGTGACATACAAAGGAAAACCCATAAGATTAGCAACAGACTTCTCCATACAAACACTACAGGCCAGAAGAGAATGGCAAAATATCTATTGAGTGCTCAATGAGAAAGGCTTTCAACCAAGAATACTATATCCTGCTAGACTGTCATTCAGATTAGATGGAGGCATCAAAACTTTCCCAGACAAGCAACAGTTGAAGGAATCAACTATCACCAAGCCTGCCCTGAAATTCTGAAAGGTCTCCTATAAATAATCAGACCACCACAAATACGACATATATCAAAACACTCTTAAATTCTACAAGAATGGCGTTAAAATATCTTCAATCTTTGATATCAATAAATGTCAATGGCCTGAATTCACCTATTAAAAGACAAAGAGTAGGAAGATGGATCAGAAAACACAACCCAACAATATGCTGTCTACAGGAAACCCACCTAACTCAACAAGACAAACACAGACTTAAAGTGAAAGGATGGAAAACTATCATACAAGCCAATGGCCCACAAAAAAGGGCAGGAACAGCTATTCTCATATCTGACATGATAGACTTTAAAATAGATAAGATTTAAAAAGATAGGAATGGACACTACTTAATGCTCAGAGGATCAGTCAATCAAGAGGACTTAACAATTATTAACATTTATGCACCCAACGAAAAGCCATCTAAATACATCGAACATCTACTGAAAGAGCTACAGCAATATATTAACAGCAACACAATCATAGTAGGGGACTTCAACACTCCACTATCTCAACTTGACAGACCATCCAGGCAGAAAATCAATACAGACATAAGAGAGCTAAATGAAGAGATAGATAAACTAGAACTATTGGACATTTTCAGAGTCATTCATCCCAAGAAACTGGAATACACATTTTACTCAAATCCACATGGGTTATTCTCAAGGATAGACCATATATTAGGCCACAAAAACAGCATCAGCCAATTCAAGAGCATTCAAATCATCCTAAACATCTTCTCAGACCAGAGTGGAACTAAAATAACACTTAACAATCAACAAAAGATTAGTAATAGTCCCAAAACGTGGAAGCTCAACACTACACTTCTTAACAACTTCTGGGTCAAAGAGGAAATCAAGGAATAAATCAAAATGTTTCGAAACTTCAATGAAAATGAAGACACAAGCTATCAAAATATTTGGGACACAACTAAGGCAGTACTAAGAGGGAAGTTCATAGCTATACAAGTACACATTAGGAAACAAGAAAAACCACAAATAAACAGCCTGATTGCATATCTAAAAGACCTAGAAGAAGAAGAACAAATGAACCCTAAAGCAACCAGAAGGACAGAAATCACTAAACTTAGGCCAGAAATAAATAACATTGAGAATAAGAAAACCATACAAAAGATCAACGAAAGTAAATGTTGGTTCTTCGAAAGAGTGAACAAAATCGACAAACCTTTAGCCAGACTCAAAAAACAAAAAAGGGAGAAGACCCAAATAAATCGGTTACTAAATGAAAAAGTAGTTATCACAACAGACACTGCAGAAATTCAACATATCATGCGAGGCTTCTATGAACAACTATATGCCACCAAGCTAAAGAACCTGGAAGAAATGGACAATTTCCTAGATATACCTACCAACTTCCAAAACTAAGTAAAGAGGAAGTAGATAACATGAACAGGCCCATCACAGCTAATTAAATTGAAACACTTATCAAAAAATCTCCCCCAAAATAAAAGTCCTGGACCAGATGGTTTTACAAATGAATTCTACAAAACCTTCAAAGAAGAACTAATACCTCTACTTTTAAAAGTCTTCCAGAAGATTGAAGACACTGGAATACTCCCTGCCAGCTTCTATGAAGCCAACATCACTCTGATACACTCTGAAAGCAGAGAGGGACACAACCAAAAAAGAAAACTACGGACCAATATCTCTGATGAACATAGATGCAAAAATATTGAACAAAATTCTAGCCAACCGGATACAGCAGCATATCAAAAAGATTGTTCATCATGACCAAGTGGGGTTTATCTCAGGCATGCAAGGTTGGTTTAATATATGTAAATCAATCAACGTGATCTACCACATCAACAAAAGCAAGACCAAAAACCACATGGTCATATCATTGATGCAGAGAAAGACTTTGACAAAATACAACATCCCTTTGTGATCAAAACACTACAAAAAATGGAAATAGATGGAAAATTCCTGAAGATAGTGGAGTCTGTATATAACATACCTACAGCTAACATCATACTCAATGGTGAAAAACTGGAAGCATTTCCACTCAGATCAGGTTCTAGATAGGGCTGCCCACTATCACCATTACTATTCAACATAGTGTTGGAAGTTCTTGCCATAGCAATCAGGCAGGAGCAAGGAATTAAAGGGATACAGATTAGAAGAGTAGAAGTCAAACTCTCCCTATATGCAGATGACATGATAGTATACATAGGAAAACCTAAGGAATCCAGCAAGAAGCTTTTGGATATCATCAGGCAATACAGTAAGGTGTCAGGCTATAAAATTAACATTCAAAAGTCAGTGGCATTCCTCTATGCAAACACTAAGTTAGAAGAAATTGAAATCCAGAAATCAATTCCTTTTACTATAGCAACAAAAACAATAAAATATCTAGGAGTAAATCTAACCAAAGAAGTGAAAGACTTGTATACTGAAAATTATGAGTCACTACTCAAAGAAATTGAAAAAGACACAAAGAAGTGGAAAGATATTCCATGTTCATGGGCTGGAAGAATTAACATCACCAAAATGAATATACTATCCAGAGCCATCTACAAATTTAATGCTATCCCCATCAAGAGCCCAAGCACATTTTTTAGGAGAATAGAACAAACACTACAAATGTTTATCTGGAACCAGAAAAGACCTAGAATTGCCAAAACAATCTTGAGAAAAAAGAACAGACCTGAAGGCATCACACTCCCAGAGCTCAAACTGTATTATAGGGCCATTTTCATCAAAAGTGCTTGGTACTGGAACATGGATAGACACACTGACCAATGGAATAGAACTGAGAGCCCAGAAGTGAGGCCCCACATCTATGGACATCTAATCTTTGACAAAGGTGACCAGACTATTCAATGGGGGAAAGCAGAGTCTCTTCAACAAATGGTGTTGGAAACAATGGGTTGAAACATGCAGAAGAATGAAACCGAATCACTGTATTTCACCAAATACAAAAGTAAATTCCAAGTGGATCAAGAACTTGGATGTTAGACCAGAAACTATCAGATACTTAGAGGAAAATATCTTGGATGTTAGACCAGAAACTATCAGATACTTAGAGGAAAATATTGGCAGAACACTTTTCCGTATAAATTTTAAAGACATCTTCAATAAAAGGAATCCAATTACAAAGAAGACTAAGGCAAGTATAAACCTATGGGACTACATCAAATTAAAAAGCTTCTGTACAGCAAAAGAAACCACTACCCAATTTACATTCCCACCAGCAATGTAAAAGGGTTCTTCTGTCCCCACATCCTCTCCAGCATTTGTTGCTGCTGTCCTTTTTGATGTATGCCATTCTTACAGGAGTGAGGTGGTATCTTAGTGTTGTCTTAATTTGCATTTCTCTGACAATCAGTGACCTAGAGCAGTTTTTCATATGTTTGTTAGCCTTTTGGATCTCCTCTGAGGTGAATGTTTTGTTCATATCCTCTGCCCATTTTTGGATGGGGTCATTTGCTTTTTTGGTGCTAAGTCTGCTGAGCTCTTTATATATTTTGGTGATTAGTTTCTTGTCTGATGTCTGACATGTGAAGATCTTCTCCCATTCTGTGAGGGGTCTCTCTGTTTGTTTAATAGTTTCTTTGGATGTGCAGAAGCTTTTCAATTTGATGTAGTCCCATTGGTTTGTTTCTGCTTTAGTCTTCCTTGCAATTGGGTTTGATTCATCAAAGATGTCCTTGAGGTGTATGTGGGAAAGTGTTTTACCAATGTTTTCCTCTAAGTATTTGATTGTTTCTGGTCTGACATCTAGGTCTTTGATCCATTTGGAGTTGATTTTTGTTTCTGGTGAGATAAAGTGGTTCAATTTCATTCTTCTGCAAGTTTCAACCCAGTTTTCCCAGCACCATTTATTGAAGAAAGCCTCCTTTTTCCATTTAATCCTTTGGGCCCCCTTATCAAAGATTAGATGCCATAGGTGTTGGGATTTATTTCTGGGCTTTCAATTCTGTTCCACTGGTCTGTGTGCCTATTTTTGTTCCAGTACCATGCTGTTTTGATGATGATGGCTTTATAATATAGTTTAAGGTCTGGGAGTGTGATGCCTCCATTTCTGTTTCTTTTCCTCAAGATGGTTTTGGCAATTCTAGGTGTTTTCAGGTTCCAGATAAATGATTGTAGTGTTTGTTCTATTCTCTTAAAAAATGCTCCAAGTCTCTGATTGTCAGAGAAATGCAAATCAAGACAAGAGAGGTGTGTACTCCTATGTTCATAGCAGCACAATTCATAATAGCTAAAACCTGGAAGCAACCCAGGTGCCCAACAACAGATGAGTGGGTGAGAAAGCTGCGGTATATATACACAATGGAATACTAAGCAGCTATCAAAAACAATGAACCCACCTTCTCTGACCCATCTTGGACAGAGCTAGAAGGAATTATGTTAAGTGAACTAAGTCAGAAAGATAAAGATGAGTATGGGATGATCCCACTTATCAACAGAAGTTGACTAAGAAGATCTGAAAGGGAAACTAAAAGCAGGACCGGATCAAATTACAGCAGGAACCTCACATCTCCACTATAGAGCCCCTACTTCCCCCAGTCCTGGAACCCTTGGATAGGGCCCACTTTTCCGTATGCATCTCCCAATCCAAACCAAATAATATTGCATCCACCGATCACAACCTAACCAATGCAACGATTGCCACCAATGCCACCTCAACATGCTTCACCTCAGACTGTGTCCAGAGACTTCATGTGTGGAATGACAACCCTTCAGCTTCATTACTCGGGTGAGACCTTTCCTTTTATAGTACACTCTAATTTCATCTCAGGTAGTTCACTTTCTAACAAAGTCCCATAACCTAGATATACACCAGTTTCTGTGAGAGAGAGCTTATGTGCACACGTATCCATAAACTACTGCAAAATATATACCTGAAAGCAGAAGTACACTAGAGTTTGCAGTGAGTACCTCCCTAACACTTCCTCTCCACTATTCCAAGCTTAGGATCCAGGATTGCTCAACAAATTGTTTGGCTTCGTATGTTAACTCTCTTTTCAATCACCAGGTTCCAGATGCCACCAGGATGTTGGCCAGGCTTCCCTGGATTGAAGACCCCACCAATGTGTCCTGGAGCTCAGCTTCCCCAGAGACACACCTTACTAGGGAAAGAGAGAGGCAGACTGGGAGTATGGACCAACCAGTCAACGCCCATGTTCAGCGGGGAAGCAATTACAGAAGCCAGACCTTCTACCTTCTGCAACCCTCAATGACCCTGGGTCCATGCTCCCAGAGGGCTAGAGAATGGGAAAGCTATCATGGGAGGGGGTGGGTTATGGAGATTGGGTGGTGGGAATTGTGTGGAGTTGTACCCCTCCTACCTTATGTTTTTGTTCATTAATCCTTTCTTAAATAAAAAATTAAAAATAAAAAAAAAAAAAACCACTACCCAAACCAAGAGACCCCTCACAGAATGGGAGAAGATCTTTACAAACTCAACAAGAAGACAACAAATAACCCCATCCAAAAATGGGGGGAGGACTTGGACAGAATATTCACCACAGAAGAGATCCAAAAGGCCAAGAAACACATGAAAAAATGCTCCAAGTCTCTGATTGTCAGAGAAATGCAAATCAAGACAACAATGAGATACCACTTCACTCCTGTGAGAATGTCATACTTCAGAAAAGGTAACAGCAACAAATGCTGGAGAGGTTGTGGGGTCAAAGGAACCCTCCTACACAGCTGGTGAGAATGTCAATTGGTCCAGCCTCTGTGGAGAACAGTCTGGAGAACTCTCAGAAGGCTAGAAATGGACCTACCCTATCATCCTGCAATTCCTCTCTTGGGGATATATCCTAAGGAACCCAACACATCCATCCAAAAAGATCTGTGTACACATATGTTCTTGGCAGCACAATTTGTAATAGCCAAAACGTGGAAGCAACCCAGGTGTCCAACAACAGATGAGTGGCTGAGCAAGTTGTGGTAGATATATACACAATGGAATACTACTCAGCTATAAAAAATTATGACTTTACCGTTTTTAGCCGATCTTGGATGGACCTTGAAAAATTCATGTTAAGTGAAATAAGTCAGAAACAGAAGGATGAATATGGGATGATCTCATTCTCAGGCCAAAGTTGAAAAACAAGGTCAGAAAAGAAAACACAAGTAGAACGTGAAATGGAATTGGCATATCGCACCAAAGTAAAAGACTCTGGGGTGGGTGGGTGGGGAGAATACAGGTCCATGAAGGATGATAGAGGACCTAGTGGGGGTTGTATTGTTATATAGGAAACTGGGGAATGTTATGCATGTATAAACTATTGTATTTACTGTTGAATGTAAAACATTAATTCCCCAATAAAAAAATAATAGAAAAAAAAGGGTGCATTCAAATAGCACTGTAAACATTCATTAAACACTGAAATAAAGCATAAAATACAGTTGCCAAAGTATTTGTTTTTACAGGTCTTAGACTGGGTAATCAGTTCACAGATATGCTTTTCAAACTACTTTTGAGAGATAGCTCAACATTAGAGCAGTGAGTGGAGTTAAATGCTTTTGAGACCCTAGCACCACACAAGGAGCACCATATATGACAGGTGCTGTAACCTGCCCCTCTCCCTCTCCCTCTCCCTCTCCCTCTCCCTCTCCCTCTCCCTCTCTCTCACACACACACACACACACACACACACACACACACACACACCCCACCTCACATCTTTCCCCATATCTTTTTCTTAAAGACTTGGTAGACATGTGCAAGCATGAAGCCGTATACACAAAAACAAAAATAAAACTGCTAGTTTATAACCTGAGAGATTTCACACGATGCCTTAAATTGATAGAAAATTGGTAGAAGATACAATCAACTTTTGAAATCATCTGGTTTAATTTTGTAGATGACAAAAACAAAGCTGAGAAAGTATTTTGATCTCTCAGTTCATTAATGAGATTCTGTTACATATGTCTCTGATATGAATTCTAAGTGAAAAGGAATGAGGAAAACATGTTAGAAAGGGAAAAAAAAAAGGAAATACTTCAGAAGTGCTAAGCATCTCAGGCACTTTGCATAGGTGGTCATTCTTACATAATTTTTGCAAAATCTGTGAGGTGGCTACTTTTATTAACTCTGTTTTCAACTGAGAAAGTGGAGACCTAGAGAGATTAAATAACCTGCTCTAAATCACAAAGTGATAGTCAGTAAATGAACCATGCTGTCTGACTCCACATTCAGAACCTTTCCCAAAGGATACTGCCCAACCTTGACAATTTAAAAAAGCAGTGATGTCACGCCCTTGATTCTAGTCTTTCTCCTCTACTTTTCTGGTAACTTCTCTAGTGGTTTTTTTAAGTAAAAGCAGAGGGCACTGACTTAGGGTCTACTTGTTCTATACTATGTAAGAAACCATACACCTATTATCCAGCTGCTACAATTTGTTCAAAGTTTTTATGCAGTTGGGGGGTGAGAAGTCCAGGCAGCCCCAGCAGGACTCCAAGTCCCAGTTTTCCAGCCTCATCAGTGGAGACTGTGTGCTGGCTCACAGTTAGGCCCAGCTGGTCTTTACTGAGCTCAGTCCAATGCCCTTAACTGGAATCTAGCACCACATGGTGAAGAATTTCAATGTAACCCCTGTTCTCAATACGCTTATGAAACATCTGGGAAAAGACTTTTTTTTTCCCTTAAAATCTTTCTTAGACCGCAGGGGTAGAAAGCACAATGGTTATGCAAAGAGACTCTCATGCCTGAGGCTCTAAAGTTCCAGGTTCAATCCCCTGCACCATCATAAGCCAGAGCTGAGCAGTGTTCTGGTTAAAAAAAAAAAAAAAATGGAAAAAAAATCTTTCTTAGACCTTTGTTAAGCAGCAGAAACACTGAAGAGACTATGGACCTCCAACTTCGTACAATACTGTCCTATTACTCTACTCAGATCACTCAACCATCAGAACACCTGTGTACATTTCATAGATGAACTCCGTCCTCCTTTCTCTTAGCACTATAAGCCATTTCTTTTGTCTTTGAAGAGAAGGGATTATTTTCATCTGTGTCTTTTGTGCATCACTAGGGAGTATGACAAGAGAATGAACTTAAGAAAATACAAGAATATAAGTTCTCAATTGTCTTTAACTTTAGGGGAAAAAAACTATGGGATTCCATAGCAGTTGCTCAAAAATGTTCAAAGAAAGACATGGAAAACTTCATCCTCAATATTTTGCTGCTTGGGGAAAAATATCCAGAACTCTAGGGGCTGTCTTGGACTATTCTGCTGTCTTGTCTATTCTGCTTGTCTATTCTGCTTGTCTATTCTGCTGTCTTGGACTCTGACCTCAGAAAATCTCTCTCTGGTTTGAACCTGACAAGAACTAAGGGTAAATGACTACATTATGTCAGGTACCTGAGCAGCTGGTGTCTAGGGGGTGGTCACACTTAATGACTGCAGGGCTATCGAGCAACAATCAAAAGGGACTTTAACACCAAATCCACAGGCTAGATGAATAAGGACTGCACATTTCACTGTTACTTAAACATATAAGTGCCTAAAATCATGCTAAGATCTGGGTACTCAAAACAGTTTTTGGGAAATCAAACAATATCAGAGTACACTAATAAAAATGGACAAAAGAAGGTAAAAAAAATGAACAGAGCATGTATGGGGTACAGGAGGGCTTACTTTTTGCAAACATTACAGGGAGGGAAATACCTGTGATGGATTAGAATGTAATAGTTCTACTAGTTGGGGCTTAGGCTGTGTCTTTTGCTTCTGCTTTTCCCTAGCCAGGCAGAATCTCATATTTGAAAAACAAATGGTAATAAAGAACTAAAAAGCTAGGTTCTAAATCTAACATTAGCTTTGTAGCCTTGTATTACCTAATTTATCAAGAACTGATTTCTCAGGTACAAAGTGGAGTTAATATGTACAACAGAGCTCATAATGCTAGTCTCACACATGCTTGGTTTCTTTTCTTTTAATTTTTTTTTTTAAAAGAACCCTTAAAAAATTCAAAGAACTAACACCCATTCTCCTCAAATGCTTCCTGAAAATAAAACAGGGAATACTCCCAAACACCTTTTATGAGGCTATTATCATTTTGATATCCAGAGCAGGAAGGACTCCACCAAAAAAGAATACTATAGACACATCTCTGATAAACATTAATGCAAAGTCCTCAACAAAATCTTGACCGATCAAATCCAACATATTAATATAATAATGTATTAATCCATCATGACCAAGTAGGATTTATCCCTGAGAAACAGGGATGGTTACACACACACACACACACACACACACACACACACACACACACACACACACATAAAAAAAGCAAAAATCACATGATCTTATCAATTGATGCAGAAAAAGAATTTGATAAGGTCCAACACACATTTATGACAAAGAAAATAGGAGTGGAAGGAAAACTCCTCAACATAATAAAGGCTATATATGACAAACCAATGGCTAGCATCACGCTCAGTGGGAAAAATTGAAAGCTTTCCCCCTGAAATCAAGAACTAGGCAAGGATGTCCGATCTCACTATTTCTATTCAACACAGTCCTGAAAGTCTTTGCCATCATAATCAAGCAAGAAAGTTATATTAAAGGAATCCAAACTGGGAAGGAGGAAGTTAAATTATAATTATTTGCAGATGATATGCTGTTATACCTAGAGGGCACCCAAGACTTCCCAAAAAACTTACTGGAAACCATCAATAAATTAAGTAAAATAGCAGGTTACTAACTAAATATTTAGAAACATGTGGTGTTTATACAAAAGATGGGCCAAAGGAGAAAGAATTCAAAGAAGCAATCCCATTTAAAACTGAATCCAAAAAGACAAATTATTTAGAAATAAGTCTAACAAAGGAGGTGAAGGAACTTTTCAGTGAAAACTAGAGAATGAGGACTTCCAGAGACATGGCTATGGAGTAGCAGCAGATGTGTTTTGCTCTCTCCGATCAACTATGAAGTACAATGATAATCATCTGAAGGTTCACCAGTTTACAACCAGAACTCACCAAGTCACAGGTGAGTACAAACACGTGTGGCTTATGGACAGAAGGGGGCTGAAGGAGAAATTCTGGGGACTAAAAGAACATACTCAGGAATGGCTCACGCCAGTTCAGGAGTTTGCCAACTGAGACACACCACTTCTGGGTTTGAGTTTTAGCAACAAAAAGACAGTTAAAAAAAGGAGATAATCTGTTAGAAGTCTAGGTCTGTTTAGGAATCACAGTGCTCCCTGAAAAAGGGCCCAAGTGATGGGGTGGTCTGTTTGTGCCATCATTAAAGTATGCCAGTCTCTTGCCCTTATTCAGCTATTGTAGTCCTTACTTTGTCTGACAAGGTTAGCTTTGGAGTGATTGGGGGACATGTAATAGGAGGCAGATGAGGAGGTCTAAGTAGAAACTACTTCATTAATTAGGTACTTTAAAGTGTCTTTTTAGTTCTTTCTACTTTCTTGCTTCATGTTTTGACTCACTGCAAATTATTGTGCACTTTTCTTCAAGGTATATATTTCCCCTAATTTATGGATACATTTACATATGCCCTATCTCATGGACCCTAGTCTATATCTAGGTTTTGAGGTTTTGTTAAGTGTGCCACTTGAAATGGAGTTAAGGAGTCCTATAAGCTAGGAATGGTCTCACTAGAGTAATGAAGCTGAAGAGTTGACCTTCCACACCTGAGGTCTCTGGACACAGACTGAAGTGAAGCATGCTGAGGCGGTACTGGCTGCATTGATTAGGTTGGGATCAGCAGATGCATTATCAGTTGGTATGAATTGGGACAATCATGCAGGAAAATGAGCCTCACTCTAGAGGTTTGGGAGAAACATGGGCTTTAAAGAGAAAGGGGAAGGTTCCTACTATCTTAGGGATTAAGAAGGCAACAGATAATTATAGCTTTAACCAAATCATTTGGCAATTGGTTTAACTTTGAAAATCCCTTTGTTAGGCTTTGCTGTATCATACAAGACCTCACCATAATTTATGACTTTTTGTGCTATTTATATACAGCTGTATCTTATAAAGTAATGCCTTCTGTTCTCCCTGGTCTAAGCCTTTTGGAGACACTATTTCAAAGAACAAGTCATTATTAGAAATGTATTAGCAATTTGAGCCCACTAATCTGACTTCCCTCTCGCCACTGTCACTGATCACCTCCATCAGAAACAACATAACGAATCCCTTTGTAGGCCCCTATAGGACCTTGCCTTCAATGTGGATCAATAATGGTAGGGAATGTTCCACTCTCCGAAGGGAGGTTGGACAACATACTCCACCTACTACCCGAGGAAGATGGGTCCTGAAATTAGTGCAGCCTGGAATGTTCCTAGCCATGACCACAGAATGTGAGCTTAGAGCTATAGGAATGTGGAGGTTATACAGGCTCCTGTGCTGAATATGGACCCCAAATCAAGTCAATGGGATTTACAGTTAACAATACTTACATACTTTCCCCATATTTGGGAGCTACTCTCTTCCCTGATACAGCTTTCTAGTCCTTTTTCCAACTATGACACCACCTCCCCAGACAATACCCTGAGTCTACCTGCATCTCAGATGTCAGGCAAAAACTAGTAAAGTCATGAGCTCTCTGGAATATACCTAAAACAGACCTACTAGTTTTTTTTCAAAATGGAAATACCAATCTTCATCTGCAATATTCATGCCTTTAGGCCCATGATTAGTCAACAATTGGTTTTGCTTTATATCTTAAGTCTTTTTCAGCCACCAGGTTCCAGATGATAGCATGATGCCAACCTGATTTCCCTGGGCAGATGACCCCACCATGTGTCTTGGAGTCCCACCTCCCCAGGTCCCTGTCCCACTAGGGAAAGAAAGAGACAGGCTGGGAATATGGACTGAACTGCCAACACCCATGTTTAGTGGAGAAACAATTACAGAAGCCAGACCTTCCACCTTCTACACCCCACAATAATCCTGGGTCATACTCCCACAGGGATAAAGAATAGGGAAGCTATCAAGGGAGGGGATTGGATATAGAGCTCTGGGGGTGGGTAATGTATAAAATGTACCTCTCTCATCCTATAGTCTTGTCAATGTTTACATATTATAAATTAAAAAATAAAGGAGAATAGCACCTAAGACTCACCAATTTACAACAGTGCATTCTAAGTCTCCATTGCTATTGCCCCTCAAAGGCTGGAACAACAGCCAGGAAACCCATCAAGGGCACAGACTTGTCCAGTGACTCAGGATAAAGTCTACCCTCCTAGTGATCTGGAGATTTGGATGTGGAATAGGAACCTTTTCACACAACTCTCCTGATAGACTCAGAAGAACAGAGAATTATCACTTGAGGACTGAATTGAGTGAAACGGGGGATTCTTGGGGATTTGCCAGGTCACATAGCACTGCTCAGCTCTGCCTGGCACTGGAGCAGGAGGATCAGGCCTGGGACTCTGTATCATCAGGCATAGGAGTGTTTTTGCATAACCACTGTGCTACCTATCCTCTGCCCAGTTTTATTTCTTGGTAACCTGTGAGAAATTAAGCTAAAAAAAACTACTTATAGTTTAAAAGCCCCCTGATTGGCTCAGGTTCACATAGCCTGCAGGGAAGATAAATGACTGACTGACTCACTGTCAATATAACAAAAGTTTAACAGTCACTGGACTTCACCTCAGGGGATTAAAAAAAAAAGATTTTTAAACTGTGAACTCCTAATTACCTTACTAAGATAGAAATCAATCCAAGTGTGATGAGTGGATTGGAAAGCAGTATGTGTGTGGGGGGGGTGGAGGGGAACCTCCAAGACTGCAGGAGCTGTATTCAGCATAAGAAGGTACTGTTTTGCTGTTCCAATCATCCACTTCTCTCTTCAATTTGAACGCAAGAGATCCTACCTTCCATCTTCCAAAAGTAGCTATATCAACATCAAAATAACAGCTCCACCCATTCCTGAAACACACCAAAGGCTAAAAGCAACCAACTTCAGGGATTCAGGAACCAACTGACCAGAAACAATCCTATGTCGGGGTCTCTGGCGGGGTGATCTCCAGGGGAAAGGTAACGGACCGGTTCTTTCTTGCTCGCACAAGAGACGACATGAAGTAAAAGACACGGGGGAGACCTACAGAGTGCTCAGATCTCAGATCTCAAGTCTCAGGTCTCAGGTCTCATTTATTAGCAGGTGGGCAAGGTTTAAGTAAAAAAAAACAAGAACATTATTCAGAAATTACAGGTTTCTTAAAGGTCGGCTTGCCCCTATGGTAGGGGGCTGGTATGACAAGAATTGATGCAAATACATAAAGGTCAAGATAATCAGTCTCCTTCTTCTTCTAGCGTTCGCCCTTCTTCCGTAGCCATTCAACAGCATCAGGTTGAGCCTGATGTAAAGTTTCGAGACCTCCTTTGAATTTGGAGAGGTGGCAGTCGTTGACTATGTGGGTCATAGTCTGTCTGTAGCTGCAGGGGGAGTTCGGGTCATCTCTGGCTCCCCAGCGATGGAACATAGCGGCGCACCGGCCATGGCCTGTTGGATAGTGCTAGGTCAAAGCCGGATTGACGCTTACAGGGGTCTGTGATGAGGTGTTTGTTCTTTACCTCAGCTGACTGCCAACTCTGTTTCCAAGAGTCTGGAACAGAGAAGTTCAGTGTAGGTGTAGGGGACCAGATTGGGTGACGAAACGTCAAGCATTGGACAGGGTGGGCGAAGATATCCGCATATATTGGCAGGTCCGGTCGAACGTAAACGTGGGAAATGAACTTAGATGATACCGCATCCCGACGAATATCTTGCAGGGCGATGTTGCTAAAACTGGCAGCCATGGAACCGGGGTGGAACGGATGGTTCCAGAAATTATCCTCATGGAGGAATATAATTTGGAATCGACCAAGTGGACATGGGGGCTACGGAACCATACTGGGGCACAGTATTCTGCAGTGGAATAGCATAATGCCAGAGAGGATGATCGTAGTGTGGAAGCGCTCGCGCCCCATGAGGAGCTGGCCAGTCTTGCATTGATGTTATTCCTTGCGCCCACCTTTGCTGCAGTTTTTATGAGATGTTCATGAAATGACAGAGTATGATCGAGAGTAACGCCAAGATAGACTGGCTGGGCTTCATGCCGGATTCTCGTATCGCCAAGCTGCACATTAAGCTCACGCGAGGCCGAGGCATGGTGTAGATGGAAAACAATGATACCGTTTTTGCAGTACTAGGGATTAGTCGCCATTTTTTACAGTAATCAGATATCAGAGACATGTCTTTCGTGAGTGTTTCCTCAAGGATGTCGAACTTGGATGCCTGAGTTGCACAGCAGATGTCATCGGTGTAGATGAACTTCCTTGAAGAAGTTTCTGGGAGGTCATTGATGTAAATATTAAATAGCGTAGGAGCCAGAACAGAGCCCTGGGGGAGGCCACTTGAGACAAGTCTCCATCTGCTAGACTTGTCACCCAGATGTACCCGGAATCTTCTGTTTTGGAGAAGAAACGATAGTGTTGGCCACCCATGGAGGCAGGCATCTTGAGATCTTGACTAGGAGACCATGGTGCCAGACCGTGTCATAGGCTGCTGTGAGATCAACAAAGACAGCACCCGTCTTTAAATTCTTCTGGAATCCATTTTCAATGTAAGTTGAGAGGGCCAGGGCTTGTTCGCAGGTAGATCTTCCTGGGCGGAAACCAGCTTGGGTGGGTGATAGGAATTTCTCTGTAAGATGAGACATACGTGACAGAAGCAGCCTTTCAAGGAGTTTGTAACACACAGAGAGGAGAGAAATTGGTCTATAGTTGGCGGTCAGTGTTGGGTCTTTCTTTGGTTTCAAAACCGCTATTACCTTCGCACGATGCCAAACTTTGGGCATAGACTCAGATTCCAAGCTGTGGGACAGGAATGAAGCGAGCCACTTCTTTGCCGCGGGGCCCAGGTTAAGAATGAGTTCTGGGGTGATGCTATCATAGCCAGCAGCTGTTCCTGGTTTAACCCTCTTCAAGCGTCTTCCAGTTCAGACAGTGTAAAGGGAGAGAGTTTTGGAGATGGACAAGATAATCGGAAGTGGGATGACCACTCATGGGAAATTTCTCTTTTCCAGACTGGGTCGATCTTAGCACGTCCAACTTGAGTTAGGTGACTGGCCACTGATTTTGGAGATATGGGAGGATGGGAGATGGGAGGGGGTTGGCTACCGGCACCCAGATTGTGAAGAAGCTTCCAGGCCTTCCTACTTGAGTGGGCGAAGTTCAGACTTTCCGTGAGTTGTTGCCAGCGGGCTTGGCGTGCTGCATCCAGGGAGGCAATGAGATGGTCAGCCACATCTGGGTCACCCGACTCATCATACTGCTTTAGTAGTTGCTCGCATTCAGCATCAAGACAAGGCGTATAGTTAGCACATCTCCCACGAGGAATGGCTTGGGAAGCTGCTTTGAAGATGGCTTGGCGGAAGCGCCTGTAGGAATCTTCAGAGGGGATAGAGTTAATTGGAATTGCAGGAATAGATTTGTTGGTAAGATCACTGAACAGACGCCAGTTTGCTTTCCGAAAGTTCCATCTTAGTTTCTCCGAGCACAGAATCAGTGGGAGCTGGAGACCAATGTGGATGAAAGCTGGGTGGTGATGACTGTGAGGGAAGATCTTGAGAACTTGTCTCGTAACGGGAAAGGCTTGGCCTTTGACTGTGCTAATCCAGCACAGGTCGGGTGATGAGTCTTTATTCCATCTAGCACTGTGAAAAGAGCCTGGCTGTTTGGGATCGTATAATAGGGAGAGGTCATTCGCTGAAGCCCAGTCGGCTAAGATAGAGCCGTCAGCACGAGTGGAGGAATATCCCCAGTCTTGGTGATGACTATTAAAGTCTCTGACGTAAACGGCTGGGTGATTCGGGCTAGGCAGGACCTCATTATCCCATGAGGCACTGGGAGGCTTATATACGTTGACGAGCTGAATAGTTCCAATAGTAATGGAGTCGTAGAAGGTCGAAGAGGCCATATGGTAAACGTCCGCAAGACACGATTTGGCGTAGATGGCTCGGCCGTGTTTAGGATGGAGATTATAGCATATTAAATCGAATCCACTGATGGTGAATCGAGCAGCTTCATCGACTGCTATATGTGTTTCTTGTAGGCTGATAACATCTGCCTGATGCTGTATCGCCAATTGACCAATAAGAACGCGCTTGGCAAAGGACAGCCTCTCAACATTAAGTTGGAGGACTCGAAGAGCAGGACCAACAGCTTGAAAGCTGTCAGGAGCTGCTTGTTGCTGGCTTTGAAAGTGACTGGGATCCATGTGGATTCAGTCGGCTAGGAAGGATCGTCAGTTTCCCCAGTGAATGGGTACTCACGGGATGCACCACGGGAAGGTCGATCCAATGCATCAGTCTCCTGATGCAGGCATTTAATTACCCAAAGGCGTTTGAGGGGAGGGGAGGAGAGAGGTTGAACCAGTTAAGGCATGATAGAAGATAAGCAAGGTTTGATGCAAATTGAGGACATCAAAGGGCACTGCTAGGAATGTGTGATAAGGTGTGTTCTCCTCTGTGAACTTTGAGTAAGTGAATCTTAAAGTAGGTGGCCATGTGGCCTGCAGTTAATGGGGAGAAGTATTGGGGTTTCTGTGGGCCTGAGAGTCAAGAAGGAAAGAACTAAGTCTGAGTTTCTCCCCTTTTGCTCACCTCGGTTGAGAGAGACTAACCAAGAGGGTACCTTCTCAGACCTCCATCCAAGGATGGGGGAGTTCTTCCTAAGCTCTATTAAGCTTACACATAGTCCCAACAATCCTACACAATATATAAACAGCAGCACCCAGGAAACTTGTGTAAATTTCACAACACACCAAAAATAATAGACAAAAAAAATAAACAAAACAACAACAAAAAAAAAACACTGGAGAAATGAATGAAGAAAAAAGCCCTATAAAAAATGCCAAACAGGTAGAAGCAAATAAGAATGAGAACAACACCCAAACACTGATACAATAATCACAGGAATGAGAAAAGCTTCTGAAGGCAGTATCATCAGAAATGGGGAAACAAGTAAGACTCTAAAAGAAAGCACTATCTTGAGGTAATTAGAGAGCTGAAAGCTAAGTAGCTGAATTAAAAACGTAGCTGAAAAAAATAATACAATATCTGAACAGGGTAACAAAATATTTGAGCTACAAAAAACAGCTGAGAGGAGCGAGAACAGAATAACTGAAGCAGAAAACAGAATGAGCAAGATTGAGGATAAATTAGAGAAAACTAAGAAAGAAATAAGAAAACTAAAAGAGACTAAGAAGTACTGAAAACAGCATTAGAGACATATTAGATGACCACAAAAGAAGTAATATATGTGTTATTGGCTTGCCAGAGGAAGAAAGAGAGGAAGGGGAATAAAGTATTCTATATGACATAATAGCTGAGAACTAGGGCAACATAAAAGACATAAAAATTCAAGAATCCCAGAGAGTCTCAAACAGAATTGACCCAGACCTAGAGAAACCAAGACACATCATATTTAGAAAAAAGAATAAGGATAAAGAAAGGATTCTGAAGGCTACAAGAAAAAAAAAAGTTACAAACAAAGGAAAAACCCGTAAGATTAGCAGCAGAATTCTCCACACAAACTCTAAAGGCCAGAAGAGAATGGTAAGATATTTATCAAATGCTCAATAAGAAAGACTTTCAACCAAGACTACTGTATCCTGCACAACTGTCATGCTGTTAGAGTAATAAAAACCTTCTCAGACAACAGTTGAAGAAATCAATTATCAACAAATCTGCCCTGCAAGAGGTTGCAAAAGGTCTCCTATAAACAACCACAACATCACTATATATCAGAACACTCTAAAAGTTTAGCATAATGGTATTTAAATATCTTAAATGTATACTATCAATAAATGTCAATGGCATGAATTCACCCATTAAAAGGCACAGACTAGGAAGATGGATGAGAAAACACAACCAAACCATATGTTGCCTGCAGGACTCCCACCTCATTCAACAGGACAGACTCAAAGTGCAAAACTATTATACAAGTTAGTGGACCACACAAAAAGGGCAGGAACAGCTATACTTTTATTTATTTATTTATTTATTTATTTATTTATTTATTTATTTATTTTGAGAGAGATGCAGAGAGAAACACCAGAGCACTGCACAAGTCTGGCTTATGGTGGTACAGGGGATTGAACCTGGGACCTCAGAGCCCCAGGCACGAGAGTCTCCCCACATAACCATCATGCTATCTACCCCCTAAAGCCAATTTTTAATAACAAATGATTGGATGGGTGGGGGTAGAAAGCATGATGGTTCTGCAAAAAGACACTCCTGCCTGAGGCTCTGAAGTCCCAGGTTCAATCCATGGCACCACCATAAGCCAGTGCTGAGCCATGGTCTGGTAGTAAAAGAAAATTACTGGATAGGGCAGAGAAATTGTGAGGACAAGAGGAGATAGACAGGGACAAACAAGACATCCACAGCCCTGCTCCACCACTTGTGAAGCTTCCCCCTGCAGATGGGGACCAGGGGTTCAAAACGAGGGCCTTGTGCACTGTCTGTAACATATGTTGCCCTTATTTTTTTTTTAATTGATGTAGTTATTGTTGTTGGATAGGACAGAGAGAAATGGAGAGAGGAGGGGGAGACAGAAAAGTGGAGAGAATGACAGACACCTGCAGACCTGCTTCACTGCCTGTGAAACGACCCCCCTGTAGGTGGGGAGCCGGGGGCTTGAACCAAGATCCTTAGGAACAGCTATTCTTATATCTAACACAACAGACTTTAAAATAAAGGAATAAATAAAAGATAGAGATAGACATTACTTAATGCTCAGAGGATCTGTCAATCAAGAGGACTTAACAATTATTAACATCTGTGCATCCAATGAGGGACCATCTAAAGACATCAAAACATCTATTGGAAGAGCTACAGCAATATATCAATAACAACACAGTAAAAGTAGGGGACTTCAACACCCCACTCTCTCAACTGGACAGATCATATAGGCAGAGAATTAATACAGAAAGGAGAGAATTAAATGAAGAGATAGATAAACTAGAACTATTGGACATTTTCAAAGAAAGTGGAATATGCATTCTATTCAAGTCCATGTGAGTCATTCTCAAGGATAAACCATATGTTAGGTGGCAAAGACAGTGTCAACAAATTCAAGAGTATTGAAATTATCTCAAGAATCTTCTCAGACCACAATGGAATTAAATTAACAATTAACAACAAACAAAAAATTAGTAAACAAAGTTCCAAAATATGGAAACTCTTACAAAATATGGAAACTCACTACTTAACAACTACTGGGTCAAAGAGGAAATTAAAGAAGAAATTTAAATGTTTTGATAAACCAATGAAAATGAAGACACAAGCTATCAAAATATCTGGGACACAGCTAAGGCAGTACTGAGTGGGAATTTCATAGCCATACAAGCACACATTAGGAAACAAGAAAAAGCTCAAGTAAACAACCTGACAGCATACCTTAAATACTTAGAAGAGGAACAAAGGAATCCTAAAGCAACCAGAAGGACTGAAATAACTAAAAAGTTAGGGTAGAAATGAATAACATCACAAATAAGAACACCAAACAAAAGATCAACGAAAATAAATGTTGGTTCTTTGAAAGAGCAAACAAAATTGACAAATCCTTAACCAGACTTGCAAAAAAAAAAAAGATTCAAATAAATAGGATTGTAAATGAAAGAGGGAATATCACAATAAACCCCATAAAAATCCAAAGTATCATGTGAGGCTTCTAAAAATAACTATATGCCACCAAGGTAGAGAACCCAGAAGAAATTAATGAGTTCCTAGATACCCACAAACTTCCATAATTAAACAAAGAGGATCTAGAAAATATGAACAGGCCAATCATAGCCAAAGAAATTGCAACAGTTATCAAAGACCTTCCCAACAATAAAAGTCCTGGACCAGATGGTTTTACAAGTGTATTCTACAAAACCTTCAAGGAAGGGTTAATCTCTCTACTTTTAAAACTCTTCCAAAAGATTGAAGACACAGGGGTGCTCCCTTCCAGCTTCTATGAAGCCAACATTACCCTGATACCAAAAACAGACAGGGACACAACAAAAAACGAAAACTACACATCAATGTCTCTGATGAACATAGATGCCAAAATACTGAACAAAATCCTAACCAACTGGATACAACAGAAAATTATAACGATTGTTCATCATGACTAAGCAGGGTTTATCCCAGGGATGCAAAGTTGGTTTTATATACATGTATCAATCAATGTGATCCATCATGTCAATAAAAGCAAGATCAAAAACCACATGATTATATCAACAGATGCAGAGAAAGCCTTTAACAAAATTTAACATCTCTTTATGGTCAAAACACTACCAAAAAAATGGGATAGATGGAAAATTCTTCAAGATAGTGGAGTCCATATATATAGCAAACCTACAGCCAACATTATACTTAATGATGAAAAACTGGAAGCATTCCCCCTTACATAAGGTACTAGACAGGGCTGCCTGCTACCATCATTATGATTCAACAAAGTGTTGGAAGATTTTTCCAGAGCAATCAGGCAGGAACAAGGGATTAAAGGGATACAGACTGAAAGAGAAGAAATCAAACTCATACTATTTGCAGATGATATAATAGTATACATAGAAAAACCTAAAGAATCCAGCAGAAACCCACTGACCAGCTGTAAAAGTAGTCCAGGATAAAAGATTATGGTATCTTAACCAATACAGGAGGAAGAGGGCATCAGCAAGTGTGTAGCCTAAATAAGTGTATACTGGCAGAGAGGTGTAGGGTTGAGAGAACTAGAAGAGCATGGGAGAACTCCAGAATATGGTAGTGGTATCCACTGACACAACGAAGTACTAGACGGAAGATGGCAAGTCCACAACTGCCAGAGTCCCTGCTAGTTTTATATACATAGTGTTTCAGTGAGCACAAAGAAGAAATTAAAAGCTAAGATGTCTAGGAGGCCCAGAGGTCAGAATGCTGTCCTAGAAGTTGAAAAACAGACCAAACTAGTGGATTATCTTCTGTAATTTTTTTGGTAACAAAAAAAAACAAACCCCTCATATGTTGTTCACAATTGTTTTTTTTATATGGAAAAAGAAAAGTCATTCAAGTAACCATTATTTGGAATATCAAAAGCTACATTTATATTTGTGGTTCTTTATTTTTAATACTTTACTTATTTGATAGAGACAGAGAATCAAGAGAGGTGGGAAAAGAGAGACACCTACAGCACTGCTTCACTTCCCCCCTACAGGTGGTGACCAGAAGCTTGAACTTGAGTCCTTACACATTTTAATATGTCTGCTCACAGTTCTAGCCCCTGTAGTCCTTTGTTTCTAATTGCTCTTCTTGGGTCCTTTCCTTTATAAAACACCCTCTATTGTTTGTACCAGAATGAGATACATACAGCCTAGAAAATCACTCATTTAAAAGCATTCAGATGTAAAATCTCTGATGTCTATATTCAAGCATCTAGTCATTAAATATAAAATGTGTCAGCGAGATAGTGTGCCTACTTTGCCATGCACCAGACCCAGGTTTGAACCCAGATCCTGCTGCACTGGAGGAAGCTTTGTTGCTGTAGCATCTTTCCCCCTCTCCCTCTGTCTCATTTTCTTTTTTTTTTAAACTTGATCTCTTTTTTAAATTTTTTCCAAAATATTACTAAGCTCTAGCTTCTAGTAGTGCCAGGGATTAAGCCTGGGAGACTCAGACACTGACACTGTTACATAAAGCACTATGCTGTTATCCTTTTCTTTCTATCTGAAAAATCTGCCAGAGCAGTGTCACCAGTGGTGACAAAAACAAACAAATATTACATAGGCCAAACAGATTCTACTTTCTAGCAGTTTTCTATTGAGTCTCAATTTTTATAAAATATCTTAAGATAAAGGTTAAGGCTGGGGAGATGGTATAAAGATTATACAAAAGACTCATGCCAAAGGTTCTGAGGTCCTGTGTTCAATCCCAAGCATCATCATAAGCCATAGCTGAGCAGCACTCTCTGTAACGCTAATTAAAATAAATGCATTTTTAAAGGATTCAAATGAAGAGTGTGCTTTTTCTCTTTTAATCCTGTTTACTTAAATATGAGGAATTAACTCTGTCTGCAAGGAGTTGACAGTAGATGCCTAAAGTCAAAGAAACAGGCTTGTACTACTCTTACTTTCTCCTGTTGGAAGAAACAAGTATGGTATCATATGCCAATACGGTTGCTGAGGCAAAAAAGTCCCCATTCTACTAGGCTCATGTAAAATGACAATGATCTCTTCTAAATTATTTCACTGGGTAGACACTTATGTTAAACAAACATTCAGTCATGACTGATCACTTTGAACAGGACACAAAGTCTAAAAGGATACATTCAAATCTTTATGGTCAAGGTCATAGAAAAGCAAAAAGTATTTGATTGCAGGAATATTTTCATCTAACTTGGTTAGGTGCTATAACATGTGACTCGGCACCATTAAAGGATCAAGGGCACTTATGAGATATGACTAAAGTAATAGGCTATCTTTCCTAGAAAATCACACAAATGTGTAGGCAAAGTCAAAGGATCCACGAATCCCTTACAACCCAGCCATTTGCCCCCAGATGATCCTTGGTTTATGTTAGTCAGCTGTAATATATT
This sequence comes from Erinaceus europaeus, assembly GCF_950295315.1. NCBI lineage: Eukaryota > Metazoa > Chordata > Mammalia > Eulipotyphla > Erinaceidae > Erinaceus > Erinaceus europaeus. Next base: position 37,351,063 of record NC_080174.1, read on the forward strand.
TATTTTATTTAAGAAGATAAAATAGCTGATATCATGATTTTGTGGATATAAAGTTAAAAACATTTTTTAAGTAAAGCATGCTTTTAGTCTCCATTACTCTTTTCTCTCTCAAGGGCTACAAGAGTCTTTAAACTGCATGTTCCCTGCAAATAAAATACCATACCCTCTGCATGACTTAAAGTGGCAATCCCATCTCTGAATTTAAATGCCCTTAATATTTAATTCTTCACTCTATGTGGTTATAGCTTGTTTCCTTCACATTATCAAGATGATGGTTTCAGATGGCAGGCTATTGGAAATTCTGAAAACCATATATCACAATTCAATTTCCTTGTGAAAATGAAAAGAGCTCACTCCCTTGAAGAGTTGAAAGAGGCTGAGGGGTCACCTCCTGCACCAACCCCCTCCCCCACAGGCAGTACTCCAGAAGGGTGATGTAAATACTCAGTATGAGGCAACAGGGCATACCAATTTGTTTTTCAATCTATTTCATTTCAGCTCAAAGCATCTTTGCAGACAGTCCAAGAAAACAAGCTACACTTTGGTTATACTAAGTTTTTCTCAATCTCCAAAAGCAGCTGAATATTGCCAAAGTGTGGCTGATTTTCCTGTGCTGTCTGTCTGCAATGATGCTTTGAACTGAAATAAAATAGACTGAAAAACAAATTGGTATGCCCATGCTTTTCCTGCAGTTTTATATTAGCCTTCAAAGTTAGTATTACCACCTACTCTTTACTGGAACCCAACAGGCCCAAATCACAGAGTAAAGCTGCAATACTTTAAATATGAAGGGCCCACCCAAACCTAAAATAGCAATTTAATTCAGGGCTTGTTGTTTAACATTGCATTAACATGCCATTCTCTACCCATTTCCTTGCTCCATTTGTGGGACTGGATTATATCTTCTGATGACATGTGCAATATGGTTACTGGACACAGTTTAAAGCAAAACCTAACACTGCTGATCTTCCTATATACCTCGCTTGATTTATTACTGCCTCTATAATTTTTCATGTTCATGAGCCCAAACATTGGCATATTTTCACCTATTCAAAAAGTCTTATACAATGTTCTGTTTAAAGTATGTAACATTTACTTTTAGAAGAAACTCATAGCCATTTGCAAACAAGAAAAAAATGTTTTTCTAATTTTATTTGATAGGACAGAGAGAAATTGAGATGGGAGGAAGACATACAGAAGCGGTTCTCGAATCCAGTCCTTGCGCATAGTATCATGTGTGCTTAACTGGGTGCACCACTTCCCAGCTGCCAACAAGAAAGGTTTTTAAATTGCCAACTAGAAGCAGCCTATCATTATTTTAGAATGACAAAAGGTAACACATGTGCTCACAGTAGGTGAATAGAAATGCATTCAAACATAAACCATTAAAACAATATAAAATGTATTAGATAGTTGTGTATAATTTGGTTAAAAAATATGTCATTGAGAAAAATTCCTCTTACCAGAAACATTAAGAAAAAACTAAGACCAGTGCCAAGAAGATAAAGTAGAAGTAGCATACCAGACAAAAGTGCCACCACACGCCAGAACTGAACAGTATTCTGCTCTCTCATGAAAATAAATTTTAAAAAATTAGTGACTAAAAGTTTTTTTAAAAAATTGTAAAAAGTAAGCCCAGTCCCTCCTCCCAATCCAACAAGTCAGATGCATACCTACCATCAATTTTGCTTACAACTTCTAAATGTTTGTTATTTAGCATCTTGAATAAGTTTCCATTTGAGAATATATTTGGTTAGTTCCATCTAATTGGAATTCAGCAAAAGGTGTAATGGGGGGGGGGGTAAAACACAAGACATATTGCTACATTTTCATCCTCTTTTTTAAAAAATGAACTTCTTCAAGATTTATTTAGTTATGTGATATAGGGCGTCGGGGAGACACCAGAGTACTGCTCTAACATCTGGTGGTTCTGGGAATTGAATCCAGAGCTTCTGAGGCCTCAGATTTGCAAATCCCATGCTGGAGTATTCCTGTTAAGACATAGTTATCGCCTTGACTTGCTTGAATCCTTCTTTCTTTTCTTTTCTCTCTTTTCCTCTCTCCTTCCTTCCTTTCTTCCTCTTTCTCTCTTTCTATAAAGGCAGATAAAGCAGAGAGAGTGAAAGAAACCACATCACCAAAGTTTTCTTTAATGTCATGGGGGCCAGATTTGAACTTGGGTCACACATATGACAAAGGAGCACATTATCCAAGTCAATAATTTCACCAGCCCCTTATTTAATTTTATGAGAGGTCAGAGCACTGCTCAAGTCTGGCATATAGCAGTGCCAAAAATGGAAACTGAGTCCTCAGTCAGGCAAGTCCTGTGCTCCAAGGAGCTGAACTATCTTCCAGATAGATTTTATTTCATCCACACAACTCTTTGAGGAATTACCACCATCCACATTTGACAGATTAGATAATCAATCATTAGTAACCAAACTCTAACTCTAACCAAACTCTAATTAGTAAGCAACTCTAACAATAGCAGAACTGGGTTCAGAGAAAAAGACTTAGCACAGCTAAGTGAACTGTGAACAAGACACCTCTTCCAACAACCCCAAATTCCTGGCACCACAAAGTCTCTGAACTTGCTGAAAATTCTTCCTATCCTTCTCATCCTTTTCCTTTTTAAGTGAATACTTGTCATTCAACAAGTTTCAACACAAACTACCTTTCTCAAGAGGGCTCTCACTTGCCATACTGGTATAAGGTAGTTCTCCAGAACTATTTTATTCCCTTTATAACAGTTACCACAATTCAGAATAACTTTATTTCTTCACTTCCTTGGAAGCTAGATTTTAGACCCTTCTTTCTCACTCCAGTAATCACAAGGCCGAATACAGTGGGGGCTGGTACATAGCAGACACTCAAATATTTGCCCAATGAATGGCCTGGATTTATTTATTTCAATATTCAACAAATGCCAGTCTGCAGGCACTGGCTACCAACTGACACAAAAACAGGTAAGATATGGTCCCTGCCCCATGGCACTTCCCAAGCTAGTAGGAAAGCTAACAAACAGAAGGAATAACAGGGATAGTGAGTGTGATCAGTGGGGTAAAGCTCTCAATTCTCTCATCCATTAGCTACGTAACTGTGGACATTTCTCTGATGCTGCTTTTTCATCTTTAAAATGTGAATATTAATAATGCCTATGTTGTGAGATTAAATGACACTTCATGTATACAAAAACAAAAAACAAAACAGTATAGTGTTTGGCAGATAGAAATCACTAATAAATATTAATTACCAATTTCACTTTTATGACACTGCCATAGTTGTAGTTGACATAATCTTCATTTACCTGTCTACCCACTGTTCAAATACCAAAGGGAATAAAAATCCCATGGAAGGTTAATCTGGAAAAATGATATGGCATCAAATTTCTGTGACAGCAAGTGAAAAGCATGCTGATCTTGTTCACCAGAGTATTTCCAAGGACTTGCATCATATCAAGTGTATAGCAGATGCTCAACAAATGAATGATTAATCGCTGGATGCATGCATGTGTGCAAGCATGAAGTGCCCTGAAACAATTTGTTAAACCAATGAAGGTTTGGAAACTACTAACACAGAAGAAAGGAGAAAATGACAGAAGTTTGCTAATTTAGCCAAGTGGGGAAACATTTCACTTGTAATTAAATCTCCACAAACTATCCAAAGTTGGATATCATTTCAAGAAAGTAACAATAACCCCGGGATGAGAGATTTGAAAGAACAAATTCTGAGCAGTACCATGTAAGTCACCAGATTCCAGGGATGAGTTCAATTTATCAGAACTATTGTCTACCACACAGCGATATCCTTTAACCTCTCTGAATATGTGCTCCCTCCTCTTTTTTAAAATACGAAAACATGGTCATTTTTATTTATCACTGGTACAAGGATGTTGTGTGCAGATATAAATAAAGAAGCTGGCTTATTGTGGGACTAGAAGGGTAGTATCCCACTTTGAATAATAAATCAGTACGACCAGAAACGAGAACTTTGTGTCAAATAAAGCGCTCCAGGTGCACGGGCGTTCTAACTGGAGCTCCGACTCCGTGAGACGGAATCAAAGGACAAAAAGAGCCGAGCCTACTTGTGTCGGTGGCCGAGGCCGCATTTCTGGACTCAGTGGGTCAAAAGAGCAAAGCCACTTTGGAAGCCACTCAACTTTGGGCCTGCGGCAGGAAAGCAGCCACAAACAACACATAAACAATGAGCAAGGCTGTGCGACAAGTTCAACTGTGGAGAACGGAAACTGACTTCCTATCATTTTCACGCATTATTCGTAATGTTATCTCTTCCTCCCACCACACCTGGGATCCGCAAACAAAAAGAAAAAATATATATGAGGGAGGGAGGGAGGGCCTAAGGGCGGCTTGGGAGCCAGGTCGCAGTTGGCCAGCGCCTGGTGTGGGGACTTGGGGGCAGGGGTGCGACCGCGAGGGGAGACAACGAGGAGAGGCCTCTGCAGGTAACGGGCGGCCGGCGGGGCCAGGCCTTGGGCTGAGCTCCGACCACCGTGCGCTCCCGGAACCCGCAGCCTCTCCGCACCCAGGCGGAGCCTGCAAGCCGGCACGGGCCACCCCTGGGGTCCACGTCCCGGGGTCTGGGGAGAAGGCAGGGAATTGGTGGATCCTCCCCGGAGCTCGCGACGCGGAAGGGTCCCGGGAGGGGGGTGTTGATTCGGGGCCGCCTCTCGGGCCTCAAGTTGCAAGAAGGGTCCCCACGCCGAGGCCCGTTTCTATGGTTACCTGTTCAGCACCGATTCAAACTGCCGTTCTTTATTGACAGTGCCACAGAGGACACGAACACTCCTGCCCGAAGGGAACAATAAAGCTTTCTCCATTCAACAGCACCAAAGACGCCGGAAGCCCGCCATCTTGAGGACGGCGCAAAGGGGATTTCCGCAGGGAAGGAGGCGGCCCGGCCGGCCTGACGCACCAAAGTTACGCTCGGGGGCGGGGCCTCCGCCGAGCCTGGACGTTGATTGCTGCCCTCTTCTTTGACCTTTGACCCCTGCCCCCTCTCCCTACACGCCCTTGGAAAGTTCTGCTCTAGTCCTGTTGTTTCTCGCTAGTGCAGAACCAAGGTTAGTATCTTATTTCAAAGAGAAATAGACACAAAATATTTTCCCCCGTTTTTCCTAAGCAACACGTTTACGTGCAAGGCTCTGTCCCTGTAAGTATTCTCATTGGTGGGGTTGGGGGGCGGTTAAACCCTGCTCATACACATAGGCTAATAGACCCGCACCAGCCAGTTGACTTCGGAGCTGTTTGGTCCTGCTTCTCCCTTCTCAGTTTGGAGAGAGGGGAACGACGGGATGTCTGTGTTTTATCTTTTTGCTAATTTCCCTCTTAACACCTTGCTTGGACACAGGCGTTCCTTCCCAGTCTCCCAGAGAGAGTAAATCCTTAACCTGGGGGGGATGTAAAAGCCCTGTTACCACCCCCCATACACTTAATCCAACAAGGCCAAATACAAATACAGAACCACACTGTCATAATACAGTGACATGCAGACAATTTTCCTGTCTCAGTCACACCATCCAGGTTCATCTGTTCTCCATATATTGTCGACGTCCCACTGGTTACAGCTGTTAGTGTAAATATTCAGTCGTTCTGAGCTCTGTCATTGTCAGACTTGACTCCAAATCCAGCACCATTTGTAATTACGGGTGCAGTCAACGGGGAAGAGCTCACTCACATTGTTGCTGACATCTTGTCCATCATTGTTTACTGTCACTACTTGGTGCTTGACCTCTGTCAATGACCACAACATTCAAACAATTATGTACAATACAAAACTTGCACTATGTGCCCAGCTGTCACCCTTTTAGTCCTTTTCATTGTCATTTTCACTCACTACTTAAACTACTACATAGTCAATATTTAGCATGCCACCAGCTGGCACACAGCTGTCTTTGCTGCTGCCCAATTAGTCACTTTCACTACTGTATACACATGTCACTCACATTTGGGATCAAATTTATTGTAGTTTGTATTCAGGCATTTTCGTAGAGTCAGTCCTATAGCTATGGGTCTCCTAACGACTCATTTTCATATTCTCCTTTAGTGGGAACCCCCAATAAAAGTTGTCAGAGTTAGCAAGCAATAAAATATTTAGAGTGGTGTGTGGAGCAAGGTAGATGCTCAAGGAACATTTTGAAATTAGTAAAATATTTAGATCTTTCCTGATGTACTGTATGTGAATGGCTTGATGTTTATTAATCTCAATAGAAGTTTGTAGGTTCAATGTATTCTTCCTATTTCACTCAATATGGCTCTGCATTCTACAGGGGGTAGAAAAAGAATGCACCAGAAATGTGTTCCCTTATCTTCCTTTCCCTCACTTCCTGTATTAACCTCCCTCTTTACCTAAACTATCTCGTTTAATTCAAAAGCCACACAGTGCAGTAGGCAATATTATTACCCCCTTTTCTTCAGGAAAATAAAACAGATTCAATGCTCAAATTTACACAAAGCAGCAGAGTTGGGTATTAAACTTAGCAAGTCTTGCTCTAGACCTTTCACACACCCTGCCCCCAATAATAACATAAAGTTTTAACTAAACACATGTGCTTATTATAGAGAATTGAGTATTACAAAAAAAATACAATGAAGAGAGTTAAAAAAAAAACAGCATAAATCCTACCACTTGCCTGTAACATTATAGAAAAACATCTCTCCATTGCTGGGTATACTGATACAGGTAAGTAGATGGGGAGATAGTCATGATAATAATTTCCTTTTAGTGTATTATATATGCTTGACACTGTACCCAGCACTTTCTGTGAATTAACACATTACATTTACACAGAAAGAGGTGGCTAGACATAAGTTTATTAAAATGAGCTCATTTAACGCATGTAAGTTCCATATCAGCAGCCAGCCACCTGGTGATGTTTTTCCTCAGATATGTTTTTTTTTTTCTCCCCTTATTCTTCACTGTCTTTTCTCTGCCTTTCAATCAAAACCAAAGCCCAAAGCTGCTGGACTGCAAAAGCAGTCTTTAAATAGCACCCTCTGCACAGCTGCTGGCCAGTCAAATGTCTTTGTTGTTCCCCTAGGTGGTGGTTTTACTTGTTGAAGTGAAGTTTGCTAGAGGTCTGACATATGTTTTTTTATTTGTTAGAGTTGGCATCTGGGTCTTGGCATTTTTTTTCACTGACTTTCTAAGTGTTAGAATTTCACTACCCTTTTCTACAGTCCAAGTGAAGATTGGTCTTCAGATCTTGCGCAGTGGAAACCAGAGTCTCAGATGAGGAATCTGTTGGAATTTGCCAAATGACTCAGAAAGGTCAGCCACCTGTTCAGCCACCCGGGATGACAAAAGATGTAGAGTAGGAAAACTAGCTTTGTTCCACCAGTAGCCTGAGAGTATAGAGCATTTCTGTGGGACTGGCTCTTACAATGTCTTGCATTGTGGGTGAATCTCTTGCCTGAGTTTCTTCTGAAACAAAAGACACTCTCACATTTGAACAGTGGAATCAACTTCTCCAGGGAGATGGAGAGCCCACAGAATCTTTGGTTTTTCTGTACAGCCATGTCTCCTCTTCAGCTCCTTAGCTCAAATAGTGGAACCTGTACCACTCCTGATTTTTTTTATTCCCTTTTGTTGCCCTTGTTGTTTTATTGTTGTAGTTATTATTGATGTCATTGTTGTTGGATAGGACAGAGAGAAATGGAAAGAGGAGGGAAAGACAGAGAGGGGGAGAGAAAGACACCCGCAGACCTGCTTCAGCACTTGTGAAGTGATTCCCCTGCAGGTGGGGAGCGGGGACTTGAACCGGAATCCTTACGCCAGTCCTTGTGCTTTGCGCCATGTGTGCTTAACCACCACTCGTGATCTTATTGCTCAGGTCAGTCACCTGGAAGTTGTTCTTGACACTTCTATTGCTCCCCGAAACCATTTATGAAGTCTTGTTGATATTGAACTTCTAATTATACTCTCTCCATTTCTATGACCTACCAGCAGGTCATTCCTTTTAGAGTCAATTTTATTGAAGTATAGCTTACATGCAGAAAAGGGACTCATTTGAGAGCTTTGGTAAATGTGTGCATCTGTGTCAGCACTACCATATCAAGATACAGAATGGGTTTGTTTGTTTGTTTCATTAAGAATAATTTCAGGTTATCTGAAAAACAGGAAGGAAGTTTTCATTTCCTGCAGCCTCCTACCTATGCACTTGCAGGTCTTCCCTGTCCTCTATATCTCCCCCAGAATGGATTAAGTGATAAAAATGGTGTGTGTAAATCCACAGATTCTTTGTTTCTGGTCAAATGTATAGTGACATGTATTCACCATTATAGCACCATATAAAGCAATTTTGTACCTGCCACCCCAGTATTCTGTGCTCTGCTTATTCATTTCTTCCTTTCCCCTAACCACTGGTAACCACTGGCATTTTAACTGTCTCCAAGCAAGGAAGCCCCCGTTGGTAGTCATAGTACATGTAGAAGGCAGAAAGGAAAGAATCAGAAGTAGGGAGATAAATCACAATAAGAAGTGCTTATAGCTTCTTTCAGCACCCTCTACTGACAAGTTCTATTATTATGCCCTATGTAAAAAAGAAGTGTTTACAGCTTTGGTTCCAGCACCACATCTCAGCAGAAAGAAAGAAGAAAGAGCTGAGAGGTAATAAAATGGCTTAGGGTGGATGGGAGCTGGATGGAGGTATCTTGCACCTTTAAAGAACAGTGCATACTTTTAAATATTTGAGTTTGAATCAACTAAGCATGTAGCTTAATGTAAAATAAAAATAAAATGAAAAATCAGATATAAATCAAAAGCAATGCATCCCAAACAAAAAGAAGCCCATATATCAAAGAACTTCATGCTAAAGATATGCAATTAAAAACATACATGTACCTAATTATGTAACTTAGAAATATCTTAAACTACTGATAGACTTACAAGTCAAAGTAAGTGAATTTATAGAAGTTAGCATTCCTTTCTCAGAAACCAGTAAAGCAGAGAGAACAAAAGCATTTGAACAGTGAGTGAGCAAAAATCAATAAATGTAAATGCATCCACAAGCTCAGAATACAAATTATTCTCAAAATCAGACAAAAACTTATAAAAAATAGATCATGTATCTATAGTGGACCACTTAATAAAACCTAAGAACTGTCATCATATCAAAATCTAATGCATAGAAGTAAAAATCTAGGGGCTGGCAGTGGTGTACTGGGTTAAGTGCACACATCAGTATGTGTAAGGACCCAGGTTCAAGTCCCCGTGCCCCACCACCTGCAGGGGCAAAGCTTCTCAAGTAGTGAAGCAGGTCTTCAGGTATTTTCTCTCTCCCTCACTGTCTTCCCTTACCCTTTCAATTTCTATCTGTCCTATCAAATAAATAAAGAAAAAAAAAGTGAAAAAGAAAAAGGAAAAAATGGTCACCAAGATCAGTGGATCCATTATGCTGCACTAAGCCCTAGCGATAACCTTGGTGGCAAAGAAAGGAAGTAAGGAAGGAAGTAAGGAAGGAAGGGAGGGAGGGAGGGAGGAAAGAAAGACTTTTGCTTCATGGGGCCTCGCACTTCATGATTTTATGCCTCAAAGGCTGCTTCATCATTTCGATGAAGAGACAGTGAGAGCTAGAGATAAAAAACAGAGAGATACATTATAATACCAGAGGCTGGAGCAATAGCACCTCACATATGGTGCCAGGGCTTGAACCTGAGCCACACACACATGACAAAGCACATGACCTACCCAATGAGCTGTCTCTGACCCAGAAGTAAAAAAAATTATTAACAAATAGAGAGGTGAAAAACTTAATATGTCTAAAAACTATAAATCATGCTTCTAAATCATCCATGGAGTAATGATGAGAGAAACTGAGTATACTTAATATTAAGGACAAAGATAAATAAAAATTTGCAAGATCTTCCTAGGCATTTCTCTTTAAAAGATTTATTTACTTATTTATTTATTGGATAGAGACATTGAGAAGGAGAAAGATACCTGCAGCACTGCTTAACTGTGAAGCTTCCCTCCTGCAGATGGGAACTTGGAGCTTGAACCTGGCTCCTTGTGCATGTTTATGTGCTTTTCTGGGTGCACTATCATGTAGCCCCTCCTATGTAATTTTACATGGAAAATTATAGCTTATTTTACATTTACTAGGAAATAATGAAGTGAAGTTAAAATAAGATGGAGGTGAGCAATAAAGAAAACCAAAAGTTGGTTCTTGAAGAAAAAACCTACTAAAAGATAAACAGCAAATATGGAACAAGTAAAATATACAATAAAGTAGAAGAAATATAGCTACAGAAGAAATATAAATTAATTTTAAGGCTGTTAAAACTAAAAACTGTAAAAAGTTTTTGCAATATTAGGATGCAGTGGGCTTCAAATATTAAAAAGAAATCTATTTAAATATGCTTTAAGAATAAGAATTTTTATCGTACATAATAAGAAATCAAAAGTAGAATGGGTAATTCAAGAGCTGATTAACTGTCAGTTTGTGTCCTATGAATAAAATTTAAATATATGTTAAACAAGAAGAGCTAACAAGCAGTAGACATATTTAACAAACAGATGTAGATTTTTATGTTAATATGAAGAATAGACAAGTATATCCCACAACAATAAAGGACAACAAAAGAGAATAAATAAGTAAGTTGTCTGTTGTCTGGGAGGTGGCAAAGTGGATAAAGCACTGGATTCTCAATCATGAAGTCCTGAGTTCAATCCCTGGCAGCACATGTACCAGAGTGATGTCTGGTTCTTTTTCTCTCTCCACCTGTCTTTCTCATGAATAAATTATTTAAAAAAAAGAGAATAGATAAGTAAATAAATATTTTTAAAAATAAGCAAGAAATAAGTTCTACTTCATGGCAAGGCAAAATATGGGATGATATCAAATTACCAAGGATTTGAAGGAAATGCAAGTCTTGTGTACTGCTGGGAGAGCAAAAATTGGTACCATCATTTAAATTTTTTTTTAGTGGTTTAATAATGATTAACAAGACTGTAAGATAACAGGGGTATAATTCCATACAATCCCCACTACCAGTGAATTTCGTACCCCATCCCATCTATTGGAAAATTCTTTTTGGGGTACATAAGGTAAAAGGTCTGGTATCTATAATTGTTTCTCCGCTGGACATGGGTGTTGGCAAGTTCATCCATATCCCCAACCTGTTTCTATCTTTCCCTAGTCGGGTAGGGACAGTCACTTTGTAGAGCACTTTGGAACTATTTAGTGTTATGGACAAAATGCATCCTCACCTTGTATTGTAAAACCCCATCTTGTGTATCAGTCATAAATTCTTACTTAAATACACAGATATATGTTCAAAAATACTTATTGCAGCAATGTTTATAATAACAAAGTTGGAACTTAGCTTAAATGTTTTTTAACAAGGAATTATTCAATAAAATATAAAAATGTAGACTAATTCAGTGGTCAGAAGAAGGTTAGATCTACTCTAATCCGTATGAATAGAACTCAAAAGAAGCAGAATGAGGTATATGGCATTGTGTCACTTATACACACTAAGTATACACACACAATATTATGTGCTTATATAAATGTGTATATACTTAAAATGTAAATGCATTTGTAAGTGTAAATCAAAGGCCAGAGAAACTGAGAACATTACTTAGGTGGAATAATATGGAAATGAAGATGAGCAGGACAAATTAAAAATCAGTAACCAACACGTGCCAATCTGGGGCAAGCTGAGAGCTTCTTAAGTATAGATCTGGATTCAATTCATTTTTAACTCATAAACATTCCGGTTTACAAATAATCAGGTGTTGTAGAATGCTCCTTGAATTCATCGATAACTATTCTCTAAATAGGAAAAGAAAATCACTGAGTCTGATATGCTACAACATGGAATTTGTGTAATGATTCATATGAATGCTTTCCTCTTTGGGGTTTGCATCATTTGCCTCCAACTGTTTAATCTCATCAAGCAGCACACTCACAATTTCAAGTTATTTCTTGTGAGATCATTATCTTTGCTGTTTTTTTTGTTGTTGTTGTTTGTTTTCTTTGGTTTTTCATTTGGAATTGTGTTTCTAAAGCTTCTCTTCCCTGCAGGTTTTGAGTCACCTGTGATAAAAGAGGTACTTAAGATTTCAATAACAACAAAAACAGATTAGCTAAAGGTTTGCCTTTCATGTAGAGTATATTTCTATTCAACTTTCAGGTGTTGCACTAGAAAGACTCTTTATTTTGTTTCAGTCAATTGAAAATGAAGCCTAGGTACTGGATGAAATGTATTTGTTCTCTTTTCAACTATTTCCTCTCCCTTCAGATATCCACATGGCTTCACCTCATGTGTCTGCTCAAGTGTCATTTTTTTTGAAGAGCTTTCACCATTTATTTATTCCCTGGTTCCCTTTTTCCGCTTTACTTTTTTTTCATGGCACTTGTTATTATATTATGTTTATTTGTTTGTTGTCTGTCTCCTCACATTGGACTGTGAGCTCCATGAGAATAGTGACCTTGTTTTCCTTTGTTCACTGTTCTGTCCCCACATTAGGAAAAGTGGCTGAAATAGAGGAAAACTCACTACATATGCACTGACTGCACAAATGAGGGATTTTCTGAAGTAGTTTGCAATTACCTGTTACGTTCTTAGTTTCATACATGTCTTTTTTTACATCTTATTTACATATTTTTATTTGATAGGACTGAGAGAAGTTGAAAGGGAAGGGGAGATAGTGAGGGAGAGAAAAAGAGACACTTGTAACACTTTCACTACTCATGATGGATAGATAAACAGATACATACATACATACTAGAGCACATTTCAGCTCAGATTTATAATAGTGCTGGGGGTTGAACCTGAAACTTCACAGCTTCAGGTTGAGAGTCTTTTTTATAGGACCATTATTCTATCTCTCCAGCTCTCATTCATTTCTTATAACTCAATAAGCATTTATTCTTTTTGTTGTTAATCTTTCCACCTATCTATATATTTCTTCATCTAATTCTTATTGAACTCCTTCTAAGTACCAGGCATTGTGGTTGCTGCTGGGGGGTTCTGTAGCAAATAAGACAGACTTTGTAATTTGTATGTTTCCTTTCAGCAATGATAGTGACCTCACATTTCTAAGATTGGCATACACTTATTTGCAAAGTGTACCCCATACCAAACGCAAAGGGAATTTCATTACATCCATTACATTTTTCAAGCCACATAACAATCCCATGAAACTAACATTATGAGAATGTCTTTCAGTTTCTTTCCCATAAGCATGAAATTTATGGGCAATAAATAGAACAACAGAATTATCTTACCAGCACTACATAGAAGCTTCCAGAGAGTAGTATATAGGGCACTGCTATGTGGAACAGGTGCAGAACCTTTGCAAAAGATTCCTTTCTCCCCCAGTTGTTCCCCAGAGTTTTTGGTGCTCTTTCCACATAATGTACACCTTGGCCTTCAACTTCACCAACTCATTTAGTGGTTTTTATCACACGAGACTTCCATCTGAAGAAACACACAAATACACTGTCATGGGGCCCTTTGGGCATATGCAAAGGCAAGCCAATACCAAATGTTTACATACAGTCATCCCTCCACTGTATTCTCACCATTGGCAGCTCATGAGAAAGGACTGTGGAGACAATATGACATTTTAATTTTATTTGTTTTTATTTTTATTACTTGTATTTCTATTCTTTCCTTTATTTGACAAGACAGATAAATCCAGAGGGATGGGGAGATAAAGAAGGGGAAAGAAAGAGAGACACCTGCAGCACTGCTTTACCACTCATGCATGGTAATATGTGCACTCAACAAGGTGCACCAACACCAGCACCTGACACTGGTGTTTCCTTCCTTCCTTTCTTTTTTACATTTCTGAGTCAAGGAAATTGGCATTCAGAGAGTTTAAGAAACTTACTTATGATGAATTCAGTGGCAAAATCAGGATTCAAACCCAGCTCTGTCTCCATTAACTGAGGCATGCCCCCTTCAATGGGCCCATTCTTATTCATTAAGGCCCCCACTAATTTCCCTTCTAAGTCTCTGAGGGAATTTTCACTAACCTGGGAGAGAGGAGATCTAGATTTTGGTCCTTTGTCTACTCCTAATTTTGCTTTGTGACTTTGATTTTCTCACCTGCAAAATGAGAGGGAAACATACACATTTTTCATATTTTAAAAAGGAGTTCATGCTGTTTAGATGAAATTACAAATAGAAACACAGTATGTAAAAACTGTTAAATGGGCCGGGTGCTTGCACATCTGGTTGAGCGCACATGTTACAGTGCGCAAGGACCTGGGTTCTAGCCCCTGGTTCCCACCTGCAGGGGGAAAGCTTCACAAGTGGTGAAGCAGTGCTGCAAGTGTCTCTCTGTCTCTCTCTACATATCCTCTTTCCACTCAATTTCTTGCTACCTCTATAAAATAAATAAAAACTAAAAAAAAAACTGTTAAACAGAGCCAGGTGGTGGCATACCCAGTTGAGCTCACACATGTGCAAGCTTCCTTATCCCCACTTGCAGGCTTCCTTATCCCCACTTCATGAGTGGTGAAGCAGTGAACAGGTATGATCTAGCTCCCTCTCTGTCTACCCTTTCCTTTTCAATTCCTATTTATCCCCCCTCCCAAAAAAAGGCTTCTGGAAGCAGTAGATTTATTGTACAATAATAACCCAGGTAGCAATAAAAAGCAAAACAGACAGGTGAATGTGGGGCTTCTCTATTAGAATCTGGAGTTGAGAGTTCTGAGATCTATCAATATAACTCTCTCCAAACATTGGGGAGAGTTGGGGGTTTCAGGGAATCTGTGAACCTTCAAAGTTGTGTGAACTGTGGCTGTGCATGTGCATTTTATCAGTCTCAAAAGGGTCCATGGTTTCTATTAAAGTGGTGATGATGATGATAATGAAATACCAATGACATGCACCAAGAATCATGTTTAAACATTTTAAATGAATTAACTTATATTCAATTCTTAAAACAACCTAAGGAGTAGGCACTAATGATAGAGTCTCCATTTATAAAGGAGAAAACAGAACAACAGAGTAGTCAAGTCAGTTGCTGAAGTTAACAAATGCTTTTCTAACTCTCCCCCAGCTTTGTGTAAAGACAGTTGATCTCCTCTCTTTTGAGAATGTTATACCATTTCCTCTGGGATATAGTTATTTTATTGACTGTGGTGTTTTGCTCACAAGTAGGTGAGTGCACTTTTAAAATAAGCCTTGTCCAGGGCCCGTTTTCTGTGGCTGTGATTTCCCCTGGGTTGTTCAACTTGATCTCTGCATGAGCTTCCATGCCTATGCTAGCTTTAGGACAGTGCTTGTTCAGAAGTTGCTCTGGGGACCTTACCACTTCAGATCACCTGGGAAGCTACAGATCATCTCTGATCTGAATCAAGGTCGTGTGAGTGAGTGAGTGAGTGAGTGAGTGAGTGAGTGAGTGAGTGAGTGAGTGAGCATGTGTGCGTGTATGTGTGTGTGTTTCACAGGAGAGGAAGCATGAAAGTCGGAAGGTTTCTGTTTGAAATGCCACTGCTTGATTTCCCTGCCTTAGGGATGCTTATGTAGAGAAGCATAGGACAT
This sequence comes from Erinaceus europaeus, assembly GCF_950295315.1. NCBI lineage: Eukaryota > Metazoa > Chordata > Mammalia > Eulipotyphla > Erinaceidae > Erinaceus > Erinaceus europaeus. The sequence goes on from NC_080174.1 coordinate 37,366,584, forward strand.
AAGGATAAGGAACGAGAGGGCTGAGGGATGGTGATGGTGGTAATTTTACTCTGCTCTGCATCAAGCTTTGTGTTGAAAACCATATTTGCTATTTTTTAAACTTCATAATAGCCAGAGCTAGGATATGCTGCTCCCATTTTACAGAGAAGGACACTAGGGACACTTACACTTTTACACAGCTGGCAAGTGGGGCACTTGGAATTTGATGGCTCTTTTTCACCAAAAAATCATGAGAATACAATCATCTAGAAGTTGTATCATTTTGTCGTTCAAATTAAAATCCTGATTGCCTTTTCACAGTCTACTTGGATTTTATGTGTGTGTAAATGGTAGGAGATATATTTTGTTTTATATATAGATAGTCTGTTTATCCCAAACACCATTTGTCAGAAACCCTAACCCTAACCCTTTGTTGTAAATAAAATTTCCGTATAGGTGAGAACCTGTTTATAGGCTCTATATTCTATATTTCTAATTTTGTTTATACTCATAGCCATTCCTTATTGCCTTTGTTTCTGGAGATTTACAGCAGTCTTGTTGTACAGCAAAAAAAAAAAAAATGTTTTTACTTGTTAGTCTTCAAGACTCTGCATCTTTGTCCAGCTTGACCCCTCTTTCATTCAGGTCACTTACTCAGACTTCTCTCAGAGAGACCTCCCTAACCATCCTATGGAAAATGGTCACTCTCTCCATCATTCTATATCCTTTTCTGCTTAATCTTTTGACTTAATACTTATCACCAACTGATATACCTCTCCTTCTCTCTCTCTCACAGCACTTTTGTCTATCTTGATGCATTTCTAGTGACATGGTAGTCACTATTTAGTAAAGAAATGAGTGGGTGGCTGACTAAATGTATGAATGGATATATAGGAAGCTTTATTTTGTTTTATTTTATTATTATTATTTTGCTTCTAGGGTTATTGCTGGGGCTTAGTGCCTGCACCATGAATCCACTGCTCCTGGAGGCCATTTTTCCCCCTTTTGTTGCCCTTGTTGTTGTAGCCTTGTTGTGGTTATTATTGTTGTTGTTGATGTCATTCGTTGTTGGATAGGACAGAGAGAAATGGAGAGAGGAGGGAAGACAGAGGGGGAGACAAAGATACCTGCAGACCTGCTTCACCGCCTGTGAAGCAACTCCCCTGCAGGTGGGGAGCTGGGGTCTTGAACCGGGGTCCTTACGCTGGTCCTTGTGCTTTGCGCCACCTGCACTTAACCCGCTGCTCTACCACCCGACCTCCTATTTTATTTAATTTTATTTCTAACAGGTTTACCTCTGGTGATTGGTGTCTGCATGACAAATCCACTGTTCCCAGTGATCATTCCACTCCCCTTTTCTTTATTTGCTAGAGACAAAGAAATTGAGAAGAGGGGGAGATAGGAAGTGAGAGAGAAAGAAAGACATCTGCAGCACTGCTCCATTACTTGTGAAGCTTCCCCTGCCCCTGCAGGTGGAGAGTGGGGCTTGAACCTGGACCTGTGCATAGTAACATATATAATGGATTATATATGCCTGGCCCCATAAAACCATATGGGAAGGTTTTAAACAGGAATATCATATTCTAAGTTCAGATAATTACTATAGTTGTAGATCATAATAATTAGATCACAGTGGATTAATGGAGGCTTTTGGATAAGATGCTAGGAGGTGTGAATACAGTGCCCAGGCTTGAAGTGGCGGTGGCTTTAGCCAGGACTGGTGAAAAAAATCTAACAGAAAGAGGCTTAGAAAGTCAGTAGCATTGGGACCTGGTGGCCTTGGGTTTATGAGACAGACAAGTAATCAGAAAAGGTCTTCATATCAATAATTTTGACTTAGACAACTGGCTGGTTGTAGTGTTATTTTCAGCTTGTGGTGGTGACATACTTACTACCAGAGGTGAAACCTCAAGCCCAGGAGAATGATGTTGGGATTATTGGGAAGACTCGAGAAGACACTAAGAAGTCACACCTCCTTTAAATCCACCTCAGTCTGCAACTAGGGAGCACAGTGGGGATGTGCCCCTGGAGAAGAGGAAAGAGCACCTGCAGTAGAAAGGACTGCTGGGTATAGATTCTGTCAACAGTTTTAGCAATGCAGACATTTCAGATTTCTTGGCATTCGAACAATTGAGGCTCCCTTAGGGCCCGGGAAGAAATATCATCCAATAACCAGCAAATACCCCCAGCCTCCCAGAGACACAGTGCTGCCAATGACCTTGGTGGTAATGACATTCAGAGAAATATTTGAGTGTACACAAAGCCAGTTGGAGGAAATTCTCCAAACCCAAGGGTTTCAAAGGGCATGACTGCTTGCCTCTCTGGTCTGCTAGTGATTAGAATTCCTTTTCTGCAGTGAGTGCATCAAAATGAAGCAGGTGGGAGATTTACTAGAGATCAGCCCTCATCTGGAACCCAGCTTTTATTCTGAGAATTCTCAGGAGATGGTAGGGTGCCAGGCTTCACCCCAGCTGTATAACCAAAGGTGAATGAATTTATAGTTTCAGCAACACAAAGACCAAATGCAAGTCATTCTCTAAGAAAGTGTCTCCTTTACTGCCATTACTTTGGGTTTGGCCGGACAGTTGGGTGAACAGTATGTTTTTAAGATGTGCAGAACCCTTTTGACTTTATTACTTCCTAATCACTGGAGCAGTTACCCTACTGGGGATGGCCTCTTGCCTCCTAGGTCAGAAGCACCCCAGGGGCAGGTGGGAGGGGGTTGATTCACAATATATAATCCTGGGCTCCTTGTCATAGACTGCACAGAATGTCGTGTGTGTGTGTGTGTGTGTGTGTGTGTGTGTGTGTGTGTGTGTGTAAGAAGAGGGTTTAGTCTATAGGTTTTGAAACATATTCCTTTAATATGGAAAGCCTTTTTTTCTCCTATCTGGGCTCCCCACTTATAGTACCAAGCTCACTGAGATGAGGGTATCAACTTCCTTTTCTCCATCCTTAGAGCAGACTGAGTCAGGGAACATTTGCCAATTGACTGTGTTTCCTGTGTACCCAACTCAGTGTCTGGCATGTGACAGGCCCCAAGCAAATGTGCAGGGAATGAAATTAATCAACAGTGGTGTACTGATGAAAAGCAACTGTAGCATTCAAATTTTGTCAATGACAGGAGAGACATAGGATTCCTTTGTACTAAGTGGCCTAGAAGAAATCAGGCTTAGCCATATGATGCTTCCTGTCATGCTCTTCTTTCTTAGAGACTGAGGTTCAGAACCTCTCAGTCTGGAGACCTGAGGCTGCTCAGTCAATCATTTGCTGTGTGATGCTGAGCAAGACAGTTACCCTTCTGGGCTTTGATATTCTCCTTCATGAAGTGAGGTGGTGGGAGTGTAAGTACAGAGCTGCTATCTGTGTGATTTGGAGTGCTTACAAGCACTAGGCACTGTTCTAAGGGCTGGGCATGTATTATGTCATTTAATCCTTACAACAACTCCATGACACTGGTAATATCATAGTCATATTTGTTCCTTTGTAATTACTTAATTTTTGTGTTGCAGGGCATTTACAGTCTGCTCTAACTGAATCTTCCCCATTCTCTTTTACTTCACATACAGAGATAGAAACACAGAGGGAGAGATACCACATACTAGAGCTCCCCCAGAGCTACGGTACTCCCATGCGGTTCTGAGGCTCAAACTCAGTCCATGGAATGCAAGGCAAGAAATACACCCTACCAGGCAAGCTATCCCATGGGCAAAGAAGATTTATTTACTTTACAAAAAAAGGACAAAAGAAATAGAGATAGACAGATAGATGATACATACATACATACATACATACATACATACATACATACCAGTGTACCACTCAGGCATATGTGTGTGGTACCAGGGATCAAATACTGGTAGGTGCCTTATTGCTGAACCACTTCCACATGTACATTATCTACATACTCTTAATAAGGAAGCCAAAGCATAAAAATTTAAAAAATCAAATAGCACTCCTGAAGTCACCTAGTTTGTAACAGATAGAGATGACACTTTTACTCAATAATCTGTTTCCCCAACCCACCTCTCAACCCCTAAATTGACCTGCTTCTCAGCTGGATGATTTATTAGGTTCATTCTTGTTTTACAGTGAAAACTCCATTATTCTTGCATTTGATGATGTTTACATCTGACACCTGCAGAGCCCATTTTAGCTGGCCACTTCCTGGATAGAACATAAGTCAGTCTTTCTGCCCCAGGGTTGATCAGAGAGGAGACTGGTGAGAGTGTAACCTCTGGAGCTAGCCTGAAGGGATTAGAACCATAGCCTGGCTATACACTGTGGGCAAGTTCACCTTCTGGAACCTCAAATACATCACTTCTTAAACTGGAGCTAGCTCTATAATCTCCCTCCCCAGTGGCTCTAAGAATGAAACAATACAGATGGGATCACCAGATTTAGCAGATAGAAACACAGGGCACACAGTTGAATTGGAATATCAGATATAAACAAGGAAAGATTTATTTATTTATTTATTTATTTTCTTTTTTTCTTTTTTTTTTAATAATTTATTTCTTTATTGGGGAATTAATGCTTTACATTCAACAAGGAAAGATTTATTAATATAAATGTGTCTCATACAATGTTTGGAACATTATTATGCTAATAATTTACTCCTTGCTTGCCTGGCATTTGAATTTAACTGAAGATCCTGGATTTTATCTGATATAAAAATATTTATATTTGCATTTAGAGGAGGTATTTAGCACAATAAATACTCTACTAAAGCATTCAGTAAACTTTGTTTTTTTTTAAATTTTTATTAGTGATTTAATATTGACTTACAAAATTACATGTCAACAGAGGTATAATTCCATCACATTCCTACCACCAGAGTTCTGAATCCCAAGTCTCACCATGGCAAGCCACCACAGTTCCCCTAAGGTTGTAGATATGAGCCAACCATCATCTCTACAACTATCTGTCCACATTTGTGCATAATTGCCTTCTTTTTCTTCCAGGTCCAGTCTTCTCTTCCCCTCCAAGCCACTCATGACACCATTACTACACCCAAATATCCCTCTCCTTTTCCTCCTTTTTTTTCAGGTGCTGATGGAACTGGAGTTCAGAGCCTTTTAATCATCTTCCTCCTATCACTTCTCCCTCACTGGGAATATGAATCAAGATTGTTTTAGGGGTGCAGAAGGTAGGAGTTCTGGCTTCTGTAATTGCATCTCTGTTGGACTTGGGCATTGGCAGGTTGTTCCATACCTCTAGGTGTTTCTGCCTTTCCCTAGTGAGCTAGAGCTCTGGAGAGGTGAGGTTCCAGTACACACTGGTGATATCATCTGCCCATGGTAGCAGCTTGGTGTCTGGAAGATGGCAGGACATAAAGTGAGACAAAATAGTTAATGAACAGGAACCAAAAAGTAGGAATAGAGTAGATGAGTTTAGAGATCTTAGGGTAGAGAAAAGCTATGAAGTCCATTTTAGGCATGTTCCTGGGGGCACACAACTATGGTAGTTTTGCTTGAGTTTGAAGTTGGATAAAAATATTGTCTTAGAGGGGAGTCCAGTGGTAGCGCGGTGGCTTAAGTGCACATGGTGCAAAACGCAAGGACCGGCGTAAGGATCCCTGTTCAAACCCCCAGCTCCCCACCTGCAGGGGGGTCACTTCACAAGCAGTGAAGCAGGTCTGCAGGTCCTTTCTTTCTGTCCTATCTAACAACAATGACATCAATAACAATAGTAACTAAGACAAGGGCAACAAAAGGGAAAATAAATAAATATAAAAAATTTAAAAAAAATTGAGAAAATGGTGTCAAAGTAGAGAGAAGGGCTAGAAAGTTGGATTAGGGCAGTGAGTAGCTCTCATTCTTGAAAAAAGTTCTACGGATAAAATTAACTATTTACCTCCATCTACCTGACTTAGGGCCCATATGTATTTTATATGTAGCACAAGAACCTGTGTAGTAACCTCTAAGTCTTTGTTGGTCTGAGCTAGAAGCTCATGGTCACAGCTGGGAATGCAGGCTGTACTCATTTCAGGACCAGTCTTCATGGAGTAGCAGGGCAGGATACTTCAGCTTCCCCAGGAGACTGGGGCATTCCCTGTCATCTCTGCTTTATTGTGAGGGCGAGGTCCTGAGAAGGTCCATAAGAGGACTTACGATGACGTTCCTGATGGAAGTGGCCAGTGATGGTGCACTGGAGAGAGGAGTCCATTAGAGGTCTAGGTCTATCATGCTTGTGTGGGAATCCAGGGACTCACTAACTAGGTCTCCAGATGATAAGGTGGTGTGTTATTGACCAAAAGGGCCATTGTTAAGTGAGCCAGTCTCTTTCCCTTATCCACATTATCTAGTCCTCTCTTTATTTGATGACCTTAGACTTTCTCCTAGTGAGAATTTAGTGTCATTTGTTGAGCCCTACCAGAATTAGTTTTGGGGATCTGTCTTCTTTGGGCCTTTCTGCTAGATTGCCAAGCTAATTTGGTCTAAGTCTAATCAATAGAGAACTTACGATTCCTTCTTTAGGTACTTCAACTGGGATTCCAGGTTTATTAGGCCTATAACTAATCACCAAAGACTACTGAGTGCTATTACTTTGAATTATATAATTTCCTCCTTGCTTATGGATACATGTACACCTGTACCCAGTACCCTAAACCCTAGCCTATATCTAGTATCTGTTACTTTGTTAAATGATGTGTCATCTAACGTGGATGTAGGTAGTCCCATGTGTTAGTAAAGATCTTACCACATTTGAAGACTTGCAAGGTTAACTTCTTAGGCTCAGTATCTATGGTTACAGTCCACAGTAAGAATTCAGTAGCAGCATGATGTGGAATGGAAGCACCAGCAATGATTTGGCTGAAGTTGACAGAGGTGGAATGGAGGTAAAGCAGCATAGAGAAGAAATATTAAGAAGTATGGGCATAGTTCTAGAGATTCCAGGACTAGGAAAAATGAGGATCTTAAAGAGAATTTAAGGAGTTTCTTATAGGCTTAGAATTTAGAATATCAAAATTATTATTATAACCAGGTTAGTTAGGGAGTTTGTTTTCTATTATAATCCAGTGGTTAGCATCTATAGTAATATACTTGACTTCACTATGCTTTGTGTCCTTTTAGTGGTATCTGAACATCTTCATATTTTAGATATTGACAAATGGCCTTTACCTGTCTGGCCTAAAGTTATAATTGACTTAGATCTTTAAAAAGTTATATATGCAGATATATTTTTAGAGATTCTTGAACAATTTAAGCCCATTGTCAGAGTTTAACCATCTTACAGATCTAAGATATTAAATATTTAGGATAAAGAGAATATTTGTACTTAGGGCTATGGTCTAGTCAGAGAACTTGAAGTATTAAATCTATTCCCCCCTTCCCGACATGTCATATTAATAGTGATTTATGAGAATATAAATCAATAGGATTAAAATTTCACACTTTTCCTGACACTGAAAGTCTGTGTCCACCCCCTCCCCTCCTAGGTAGCTACTACAGTTTTCCGCAGTCTAAATATGGGTTGTATTGTTTGTTTGTTTCAAGTATGTGTGTTCAGTTGTCTAAATTCCACATATGAGTGAAACCATCCTGTGGTTTTCCTTTACCTCCTTGCTTACTTTACTAAACATGATGTTCTCAAGTTCCATCCATTTTATTTTATACCAAAGGATGTAAAATTATCTTTTTTATTGCTGAGTAATGCCCCATTGAGTATGTGTCCAATAACTTTTTAAAAAAATATTTATTCGTTTCATTTTTGTTGCCCTTGTTGTTTTTATTGTTTTTGTAGTTATTTTGTTGTTGTTGTTGTTGTTGATGTCATCATTGTTGGATAGGACAGAGAGAATTAGAGAGGAGGAGGAGGAGACAGAGAGGGTGAGAGAAAGATAGACACCTGCAGATCTGCTTCACCGCCTGTGAAGTGACCCCCTTGCTGGTGGGGAGCCGGGGGCTTGAACCAGGATCCTCAAGCTGGTCCTTGAACTTTAAACCACCTGCGCTTAACCTGCTGTGCTACCACCCGACTCACACCTGATAACTTTTTATCCAGTCATCTGTCAAAGGGCATTTTGGTTGATTCCAAATTTTGACTGTAGTGGATAATGTAGCTATGAACATGGGGGTACATATATCCCTTCAAATTAGTGTTATTATCTCTTTTAGATAAATGCCTAGGAGTGGACTTGCTGGATCATAAGGCATTTCCATCTGTATTTGTTTCCAAGTTGTTCTCCATAGCAGTTTATCAGTTTGCATTTCTACCAGCAGTGTAATAGAGTCCCATATCTTTCCCAAAATTTATCCTCTCCTGTTTTGTTGATGAACCCCATTCTCACAGGTGTGAGATAGTATCTCAGCATGGTTTTAAATTGCATTTCTCTGGTGATGAGTGAATTAGAGCATTTCTGCATATGTCTGTGGGTCATTCATATCTCTTCTTTAGAGAACTGTCTATTCATATCTTCTGCCCACATTTTTATTGGGTTTCTCTCTTTTTGTTGAGCTGGATGAGTTCTTTACAGATGTTTGATATCAACCACTTGTATGAAGTATGGTGTGAAAATATGTTCTCCTAGTTGCTAGGTTTCCTGTTTATCCTTATAATGTTTTCTTTTTACGTATATAGGCTTTTTAATTTGATATAGTCCCATTTATTCAGTCTTGTCTTTGTTTCCCTTGCCCCTGGTCTCTAAATATATGTTTCGTGTTAATGTCATGAAATGTTTCACCAATATGTTCATCTATGTATTTTATTCTTTCAGGTCTAATACCCAGGTATTGATCCATTTTGAGTTAATTTTGGTGTATGGCATTAATTGGTGATCTAGTTTAATTTTTCTATATGTGGCCATCCGATTCTGCCAATACCACTTATTAAAGAGACCTTCTTTTCTTCATTGGGCAGATTAGATCCTTTTGTCATATATGAGATGCTTATATGTGTATGGATTGAGTTATGGATTCTATCCTATTCTGTTTGTCCATATGACCATTTTTTGTTCCAATATCACACTGTTTTAACTACTACTGCTTTGTAGTATAACTTAAAGTGGGTATTCTTTTCTTCTTTTTCTTCATTTTCTTCTTTTTCCTTAGGAGTACTTTTGCTATTCCTGTTTTTAGTTCCACATGAATTTTTGAGTAATCTGTTCAATTTCTTCGACATATGTCATTGGAATTTTAATAGGGATTAAATTGAATCTATAGATTGCTTTTGGCAGAATTGCCATTTTAATTTTATTTATTCTTCCAGTCCATGAACAGGGGATGTTCTTTAATTTCATGTTTCACCCTCTATTTCTTTTAACAGTGTCTTATAGCTTTCCTTGAAAAGGTCCTTTACACCTTTTGTCTGATTTATTCCTAGGTACTTAATATTTTTGGACTCAGTTGTAGATGTAATTTCTTCCTGCAGTTTCATTTCATTTTTTATTTATTCTTTAAAAAATATTTATTTATTCCCTTTTGTTGCCCTTGTTGTTTTATTGTTGTAGTCATTATGTTGTTGTTATTGATGTAGTTGTTGTTGGATAGGACAGAGAGAAATGGAAAGAGGAGGGGAAGAGAAAAATAGACACCTGCAGACCTACTTCACCACCTGTGAAGCAACTCCCCTGCAGTTGGGGAGCTGGGGTCTCGAACCGGGATCCTTCCGCCAGTCCTTGAGCTTTGCACCACCTGTGCTTAACCTGCTGCGCTAATGCCCAACTCCTGTTTCATTTTTTTTTTAATTTTTAATTTAATTTTATATTTATTTATTTATTCCCTTTTGTTGCCCTTGTTGTTTTATTGTTGTAGTTATTGATGTCATCATTGTTGGATAGGACAGAGAGAAATGGAGAGAGGAGGGGAAGACAGAGAGGGGGAGAGAAAGATAGACACCTGCAGACCTGCTTCACCGCCTGTGAAGTGACTCCCCTGCAGGTGGGGAGCCAGGGCTTGAACCGGGATCCTTACGCCAGTCCTTGTGCTTTGTGCCACCTGCACTTAACCCGCTGAGCTACAGCCCGACTCCCCCGTTTCATTTTTTGACCCATCTTTTGCATAGAGAAATGCCACAAATTTGTGGTTATTGATTTTGTAGCCTGCTACTTTACTGGCTTTATTGATAATTTCCAGTAGTTTCTTGGCAGTTTCTGGGGTCCTCTAGGTATATCAACATATCATCTGCAAATTATGATAGTTTAACTTCATCTTTTCTGAGCTGGATTCCTTTGATATCTCTTTCTTGCCTGATTACTATGGCAAGGACTTCTAGGACTGTGTTAAATAAAAGTGGTGAAAGTGAGCATCCTTGTCTAGTTCCTGATTTTAAGACAAAAGCTTTTCCCCATTGACTATGGTGTTAGCCATGGGTTTATCATATATAGCCTTTATTATGTTAAGGAATATTCATTCCACCACCAGTTTCTTGGGGGCCTTTATCATAAATGGATGTTGGACCTTGTTGAATACTTTTTCTGTATTGATTGATAAAATCATGTGATTTTTCTTTTTCTTTTTGTTGATATAGTGGATTACATTGATTGACTTGTAGATGTTTCCCAGGGATGGATCCCACTTGGTCTTCATGGATTATAATATTAATATGTTGTTGGATTTAATTAGACAAGAGTTTCCTGAGGATCTTTGCATCCATGTTCATCAGGGATATAGGTCTATAATTTTCTTTTGTGGTGGTATCTTTATCCTCAGATATTCCTATCACTCTTACATTTGACCTTTTGATGGAGTCTGCAGTTCCACAGATAGTTGTTTCATTCCTTCTAAACCTTTCTTCTCCCTCATTTTTGAATTGAAAGAATAGACTAACTGTATCTTCTAGAATGGGAATTCTTTCTTCTGCATGTCTGAGTCTACTTCCCAAACCTTCTACATGAGCATGCACTGCACTCAGAGTGTCTTTCACCCCCTGAAGTTCTGTTTTAAGTTTTTCTTTCATGCTTCCTAGCTGCTTAGTGAATTATGCTTGAAGTTCTTCTTTCAAGCTTTGTAGTTTCTTGGAAAACTCAGTTATGACTTCCCCTTTTGTGTGTTTTAATTCCATAGTAAAATGCTCTTCAATTTTTGCTTAGATTCTTGGAGTGTTCTCATAATGAGTTTTCCATGGTCTCTCTCTGATAGTCTCTCTGTATCTGAGTTCCTCTGTTTCATTTCTGTTTGTCTGAAGTAGCATACTTAGTTGCTTGTTTCCATTTCTTTGCTTACTCATTTATTGTGCTGGTTATTGCTGGCCAACTGGTGGTACTATTAATGTGATCTCTAGCCTCTTTGTTTATATATTGAGCAGTGTAGGGGATGATGGCTAGGCTTCAGGTCTTCTTCCTTTCTTTCTTTCTCTCTTTCTTTTTTTTTGTTCCTTATTTATCTTCTTTTTTTCTTTATTTTATTTTATTTTTTTTAAATTTTTTATTTAAGAAAGGATTAGTGAACAAAAGCATAAGGTAGGAGGGGTACAACTCCACACAATTCCCACCACCCAATCCCCATAACCCACCCTCTCCCATGATAGCCTTCCCATTCTCTAGCCCTCTGGGAGCATGGACCCAGGGTCGTTGAGGGTTGCAGAAGGTAGAGGGTCTGGCTTCTGTAATTGCTTCCCCGCTGAACATGGGCGTTGACTGGTCGGTCCATACTCCCAGTCTGCCTCTCTCTTTCCCTAGTAAGGTGTGTCTCTGGGGAAGCTGAGCTCCAGGACACATTGGTGGGGTCTTCAATCCAGGGAAGCCTAGCCAGCATCCTGGTGGCATCTGGAACCTGGTGATTGAAAAGAGAGTTAACATACAAAGCCAAACAATTTGTTGAGCAATCATGGATCCCAAGTTTGGAATAGTGGAGAGGAAGTGTTAGGGAAGTACTCACTGCAAACTCTAGTGTAATCCTGCTTTCAGGTATATATTTTGCAGTAGTTTATGGATACGTGTGCACATACGCTCTCTCTCACAGAAACTGGTGTATGTCTAGGTTATGGGACTTTGTTAGAAAGTGAACTACCTGAGATGAAATTAGAGTGTACTATAAAAGGAAAGGTCTCACCCGAGTAATGAAGCTGAAGGGTTGTCATTCCACACGTGAAGTCTCTGGATACACTCTGAGGTGAAGCATGTTGAGATGGCAATCCTTGCTTTGGTTAGGTTGTGATCGGCGGATGCAATATTATTTGGTATGGATTGGGAGATGCATACGGGAAAGTGAGCCCTATCCAAGGGTTCCAGGACTGGGGGAAGTAGGGGCTCTATAGTGAAGATGTGAGGTTCCTGCTGTCTTAGGGTTCAAAAAGACAATCAATAGTTAATATTATCATCACATTATTTGTTAATTGGGTTAACTTTGAAAAGTCCCTTTGTTATGGTTTGCTGTACAGTACCCAGTATCTTGTATATAGCTGTGCTATTGGAAGCTTCTAATCTACTTGGTCTAGGCTTTTGAGAGAGTCCGCATATCAAATATGTAGCCTATCTATTAAAAAGATTCAGTTTGTCTTTTGAGAACCTTTGAGACATACAATTGATTTCCCCCTCTCATATTAATTAACTACTGATTTATATGTCTACATTTTGCTAGGAGTGTACATAAACACCATTCCCATCACCAAAGGATTTTATTTTTTTATCCCATTCTCTATCTCTCTGGGAGTATGGATCCAGGGTCATTGTGGGTTGCAGAGGGTGGAAAGTCTGGCTTCTGTAATTGCTTCCCCGCTGAACATGGGCATTGACTGGTTGATCCATACTCCCAGTCTGCCTCTCTCTTTCCCTAGTAGGGTGGGGCTCTGAGGAAGTGGAGCTCCAGTACACATTGATGGGATCGTCTGTCCAGGGAAGTCTGGTCAGCATCTTGCTGGCATCTAGAACCTGGTGGCTGAAAAGAGAGCCAACATAGAAAGCCAAACAAATTGTTGAACAATCATGGACCTAAAGGCTGGAATAGTGCAGATGAAGTGTTGGGGGGTATTCCCTGCTTGCTCTTGTGTACTTCTGCTTTCAGGTATATATCTTCCCCCTAGTTTATGGGCACGGGTGAACTTATGCTCTATCTCAGGGGACCTGGACTATATCTAGGTTTGGGGACTTTATTGGGGAGTGGAACGCCTGGAATGGAATTAGAGAATACTATGAAAGGAAAGGTCTCACCCAAGTGATGAAGCTGAAGGGTTGTCATTCCACACCTGAAGTCTCTGGTCACAGTCTGAAGTGAAGCATGCTGGGGTGGCACTCGTTGCATTGATTAGGTTGTGATGCAGTATTATTTGATTTGAATTGAGAGCAGCATGCAGAAAAGTGGTCCCCACCCTAAGGTTCCAGGACTGGGGGAAATATAGGCTCTATAGTGGAAATGTGAGGTTCCTGTTGTCTTAGGGTTCAAGAAGACAATGGATAGTTATTGTTATCGTAAAAATATAAATGGTAAGAGCTTAAGGACCTGGGTTCAAGCCCTCAGTCCCCACCTGCGGGGAGGTAGCTTCAGAAGCAGTGAAAGAGTACTGCAAGTGTCTCTCTTTCTCTCTGTCTCCCCTTCCCCTCTCAATCCCTCTCTGTCCTATCAAATAAAGTAGAAAGAAAAGGAAAAATGTCCTCCAGGAGCGGTGGATTCATAATACCAGCACCAAGCCCCATCAGTAACCCTGATAGCAATAAAAATAAATAAAATAAATAAATAAATGTAAGATGAAGAAGAACAGTCAGGGCCCCTTATTCTGGGCAGCTGATTAGCTTTATAAACACCTTCTTGACTAAAATATAAGATACTAAGCTTGAACTTAATGTTAGAACTGGGAGTTCTTTTTTAAAAATTTCTTTATTGGGGAATTAATGTTTTACATTCGACAGTAAACACAATAGTTTGTGCATAACATTTTCCACATAACAATACAACCCCCACTAGGTTCTCTGTCATCCTTTTTGGACCTGTACTCTCCCACCCACCCACTCCAGAGTCTTTTACTTTGGTGCAATACACCAACTCCAAGAATTGGGAGTTCTTACTTATGGGTGAAACACTTCTGTACCACCTGGAAAACTCTTGGAGAAAAGATTGCAGTCTTGGCCTGAGGAGACAGCTTTGTGATTCTGTAAGACTTTCATGCCTGAGGCTCTGAATCCCAGGCTCAACCAGAGCTAAGCTGTGCTATTTCCTCTCTCTCTTTCTCTTTCTCTCTCTCTGTCTCCCTTGATCTCTGTCTCTCACTAAAATTAATTTTTAAAACTTAAAAAAATATTTTTATTATTCATTTGATAGAGACAGCCATAAATCGAGAGGGGGGGGGAGAAAGATAGAGAGGGAAAGAGACAGAGAGAGACCCTTGCAGTACTGCCTCACCACCTGCAAAGCTTTCCCCCTGCAGGTGGGGACCAGAGGTTTGAACCTGGGTCCTTGTGTATCAGCACCTGGCCCCATAAAACTTTTTTAAATGATTGAAATCTTTATAAGTACAGTGGTTTTAAAATCAGAAGTTGATGTTGAAGAGGTGTACAGCCTAGAAATTCTATGCAAGTTGTGGCAATAAACTGTGGTCACAGTTCTAAACATGAAAGGAAAATTATATATATATTCTCAGAAAAATGGCTCTCACGACCCTTTATTTATCTTCTATTTATTTATTTATTTATTTGTGTGTGTGTGTGTTGTGTGTATGTAGTTACTGGATTTTGATCTGTAATCACACCTTACAGGGTTGCTGCTAGGCTTTAGGTATGGTCATTTTTGAGGTGTCTGCCTGAAATTCAGAAGGCTATAACCCCTTAGTCAGGACTACAATGTAGCAAGCTGAGTTAAAGATTACAGTGTAGAAAGCTGTTTTCTCCACTGCTTGCAGTTGCTGGTAGAGGCAAGAATATCACTGAGCTGTGTTGCCCAGAGCAAAAATTTTTCATGTTTGCCTACAAACCCATGCCCCTTCTCACTCCAGCCACATACTTGAGCACCCACCTGTGGCTGTGGTTGTTTTACTTGTAGTTGCTGGCTTTGATGAGCTATCATTGTAGATATTTGTTGCTTTGGTGGGGATGGGGATCATTTCAGTTCCCTTTTACTCTGGGAACTGAATGGCCACACCTCACAGCAATCTCTTAAACTTTGTAAAGATTTCTGGTGAACCCTCATACTGCATTTTCTGGAGATTCAGTTAGGAGGCCTGGACTATAGTTCACATCTGTATTCACCCATATTTGCATGCATTGATTAACCATATGACTGAATGGTCTTTGGATTTGTGTGAACTGACCTAGAATTTCAGGAAAAGAGGCTTAAATGTAACTCTTTGATATACAGGCAGATAGCAGAAAACACTCCTCATCAGTGGCAGTGAGGGAAGTCTTTCCAGCCTGTCCAGGTCCAGCCTAGTTGGTTCCCCATCCACAGGCGCCATCTTGTGTCTGCATCTGGGTTGGCAGCCAGATGCATGTGGGACTGAGACAGGATGTGGGGAGGGGGCCTGGATTTTCTCATTCTTTTCTGCACTTCGGCCAAACTTCCTTTTTAACTCCCTGATGGCCCAGATTTCTCTCTTCCTGTCCATTGCTGCAGTCTCTCTCTCTACACTGATACTCAGTCACCTATAAAACATACATCACCTGGAGGTGTACTGCACAGGGAGGTGCTCAGAGATGCTGTAGGTATGGGAGGAAAGACCTAGGCAGGGAGCCAGGGAAACTACCCACTGTACCTGGTGGGACACATATAACTCCTCAAATAAATTGGGGTGTTACAGATAATAACTTTCATTCTTGAGAGGAACAAGCTTGAGACCCCTGACAACTTTATCAAAACCTAAAAAAATGCTAGTTATTGTTTTCCTTAAATGCTGGTTGTTCTTCAGGTTGCCCCTTTTAGAAAACTGTATGGAGAAACAGAAGTTGCAAGTTGCATGGGGCTTGTAGCTAGAAATAACCGAATATCACCTGTCACCAGCATCATTACTATAGGGCTCTGGCAGGTGTCTTTAGCTCTCTGTGTGAGTTTTATTCCCCACAAGACTGAGATAGAAATAGAATTTATCTCAATAGTTGGGTGAAAACTAGATGGCATCAGTTTGTCAAGCACACTGTGATGTTTCTGTCACTGCCTAATTACCAAATAAGTGGCAGCACTTACACATTTCTTTCTTCTCTTTCACTAACATCCATCAATCCACCAATGTATTCATCTGTCTATTAAATGTATATGATAGGCCAGGTCTCACGCTAGCTATCAGAGTACAAAATGAATGACATAAATCTTGCCCTTTAGGCCCTTTTGGTCTTGTGGGGGAAATAGTAATTAAAAAGGTTCTACTTTCTCCCACCACATTAAAGGAAGCTTCATTGTTATGATTTCCATCCCCCCATCTTCCTACTGCATCTCTATCTATAAATATATAAACAAATAAAATTCTAAATTAAAAAGGAGCCACTTTCATTTATTGAGCATCTACTATGCAGCAGACACATCCCAGTAAATCATCACAAAGACCCAGTACTTAATTTCAAGTCATGGGCAGGGTAGATAGTATAATGATTATGCAAACAGACTCTGATGCCTGAGGCTCCCGGGTCCCAGGTTCAGTTCCCCATGCCACCATAAGCCAGAGATGAACAGTACACTGGTAAAAAAAAAAATCCAGGCCAAGTGACATGACCCCAGAGGTACAGGTCTTACCCAGTGCTCTCTCTATCTCACCTCCTGAGACCCACCAGTTAGGAGGCAATGAAAATGCAGGTAAAAAGGTTGTTCTGAATTCTCAGAGAGGCTAGTGAAGATCAGCTATATCAGGATATCAGGGGAGTGTTGGAAAAGAAGATGTCACTCAGAAGGCCTGCAGAAGGGATGTGTGAAGGGACTGGGTATTAGTGCACCTGGTTGAACAGACACTTTGCTGTGCGCAAGGGCCTGTGTTCAAATTCCCATCCTCAACCTGCAGGGAGGAAGCTTCACAAGAAGTGAAAGTTGCGGAGGGTTGAGTGGTAGTGCAGCAGGTTAAGGGCACATGGCACACAAAGCACAAGGACCAGCTTAAGGATCCTGGTTCAAGCCCCTGGCTCCCCACCTGCAGGGGGGTCACTTTATGGGCAGTGAAGCAGGTCTTCAGGTATCTATCTTTCTCTCCTCCTCTCTTGTCTTCCCCCCTTCTGTCTCCATTTCTCTCTGTCCTATCCAGCAATAATGACATCAATAACAGCAATAATAACCACAACAACTATAAAACAACAAGGGTGACAAAGGGAAAAAAATAGCCTTCCTGAGCAATGGATTTGTGGTGCAGGAACCAAGCCTCAGCAATAATCCTGGAGGCAAAAAAAAAAAAAAAAAAAAACCAAGAGGGAGTTGGGTGGTAGCACAGCGGGTTAAGTGCAGGTGGTGCAAAGTGCAAGGACCAGCATAAAGATCTGGGTTCGAGCCCCTGGCTCCCCACCTGCAAGGGAGTCGCTTCACAGGCAATGAAGCAGGTCTGCAGGTGACTATCTTTCTTTCCCCCTCTCTGTCTTCCTTTCCCCTCTCCATTTCTCTCTGTACTATCCAACAACAGTGACATCAGTAATTACAACATGAGCAACAGAAGGGAATAAGTAAATAAATAAAAATTATTTTTAAAAAAATAAGTGAAGGTTGCTTATATCTCTTCCACTCCCCCTCCCAAAAGGGAGGAGATGAAAAATTGGACACTTGGAGTAGTGGAATTATCATGCAGGAAAATAATAAAGGATAAAAAATATAAGAGGTATGTGAGAGAGATGCTCTTGGTGGCCATGGCAGTGGACAGATGCTTGGAAACATGAGGTATTGGACATCTGTAGGATGGCCAGAGGGCTTTAAGATGGTTGGTGCAAGGCAATGAGGGCAGGAGTAGGTGATGCTGGGGAGGCAGAAGGAGAGAGGGCTTAGAGCAGAGAGCATCTAGGGTTTGTTGGCTCTGCAGAATGGTTTGCCCAGCACAGTGCAGTGGAGCATGGATGTTTCGGTGTGAGGTACGTGCATGGAGATGGGCTGGTGTAACTACCAGGGCAGCAGTGTGTGTGTGTGTGTGTGTGCATGAAACTAGCAAGGAGGAACTTGTTGCACCCTTGTCTTTAAATGAGGTGAAGAGGGTGGAGGGTGGAGAGGAGCAGATAGGCAGGGAAAGTGAGATAGCATGTGTCCTCCTCACTTTTCTTTGCGTGCTGTGAGGATGCTGCTCCCAGGTGGTGCCAGGGATAGAACCCAAGGTCACACACTTAATAAAGTATGTGCATTACCTGCTGGGTGTTCTGTTCCAGTTACTGTCACTCTTCCTCCTCAACCTGACCCACTTTACCTAGTGTGTTTGCCACGTGTGTGTGTGTGTGTGTGTGTGTGTGTGTGAGAGAGAGAGAGAGAGAGAGAGAGAGAAAGAGAGAGAGAGAGATCCAGGCAGGTGATCCAGGCTCTGGACTCCACTATTCCATGTGACCTCCTCTTCCATGTGCTATCTCCACTCTGGATTCAATAATCTTTGAGCAAAAACCATGGCTGTTTAGGTGGTCTTCAAGTATTTTCCTAGGCTTAAAACTATAATTCTAAGAACTTTGGACAGGAAGAATACCAGGGTGTCAAGGTGATCCTGAGAGTCAGCTGGACTGAGTGAGAGGGGAGGAGCTGGGCTGTGCATTTGTCCTCTGGGTAGCTGCTATTTTCTAAGGAGGCTTCAGCTTCCCTTCCCAAGCCCCTGCTTCTCCCATAGAAGCCACTGGAAGGTGCTGTGTCATCACAATTCTGGCTGAGCTGTGCTGTTGGCAGAGATGGTCCCCTTGAGGAAGAAGGGAAATGAGAGATTGGGGCCACTGTCTGGAGGTCTCTGGATACAACCAGGTCCACTGGAGCAGTATGAGTGCAGTGGGGCCTGACCTTAGGAAAAGATGTGCCTGAACACTGACCTTGGCTTCTTGTGGCTGACTCAGGATAAGCTCCGGGCAAATTGCTGCTGTAAAATTGGTACAATGATGTCTGCCTTGTGGTCATGTTGTAAGAAATGCTGTCTCAGAGACTGGGAAATAGCTCACCCAATGGAATGCACACTATCATGCACAAGCACCCAGGTGCAAGCCGCTGGCTGCCACATGGGGGCACCTGCACAGGGAAAGCATCGAAAGCAATGGAGCAGTGGTGTCTCTCCTTTTATCTACTTGCACGCCCCCATCTAAAATTAAAGAATTAGATGAATAAAAGGAGTCTTATAGGAGCAGAAGAATCAAGTATAGGGCCTCAGTGATAACTGTGGTGGAGATAAAAAGAAAAGGAAGGGAGTTGGGTGGTAGTGCAGCGGGTTAAGCACACATGGCATGAAGTGCAAGGACTGGTGAAAGGATCCCTGTTCGAGCCCCTAGCTCCCCACCCTTCACAAGTGGTTAAGCAGGTCTGCAGGTGTCTGTCTTTCTCTCCTTCTTCTGTCTTTCCCTCCTCTCTCCATTTCTCTTTGTCCTATCTAACAATGGCAACAACAATAATAACTACAACAACAATGAAAAACAACAAGGGCAACAAAAGGGAAAATAAATTGAAAAAAAACTTAAAAAAAGGAGTAGGGCACCAAAGTAAAAACCCTGTGGTGAGGGTAAGGGTGGACATTCAGCTTCTTGGGGAGGTGGGGGGGGTGGAGTTGGGGGGTGAGATGGGATATTGGTCTTTTGGTGGTGGGAATGATGTTCATGTACACTGCTATTAGTTTGTAGTCATATAAGTCACTAATTAATATGAGAGGGGAAAATTGATTGTATGTCTCAAACTTTTTATAGCACAGACTGAATCTTTTTAATACATAAACTAGGGCAAAATATATATCTGAAATCAAAAGTACACAATAGTCTGCAGTGAATACCCCCCAACACTTTATCTGCACTATTCCAACCTTTAAGTACATGATTGTACAACAATTTGTTTGGCTTTGTATGTTAACACTCTTTTCAGCCACCAGGTTCCAGATCCCAGCATGATGCCAACCAGACTTCCCTGGACTGACGACCCCACCAATGTGTCCTGGAGCCCCGCTTCCTCAGAGAACCACCCTACTAGGGAAAGAGAGAGGCAGATTGGGAGTATAGATCGACCAGTCAACACCCATGTTCAGTGGGGAAGCAACTACAGAAGCCAGACCTTCCACCTTCTGCAACCCACAATGACCTTAGGTCCATACTCCCAGAGGGATAGAGAAGGGGAAAGCTCTCAGGGAGGAGATGGGATATAGAGATCGGGTGGTGGTAATTGTGTGGAGTTGTACCTCTCCTATCCTACGGTTCTGTTAATACCAGTCCCAAATGCCGGGCTAGCTTCGCGGGCAGGAGACAGATGACCAGGGACTCATGGCTGAGCTGGGAATGCAGTTCAATCTTTATTGATGAGTGAGAATGCAGTGCAATCAATCTAATCTCTATTCATTAGAAAATCCTGTCCTTTATATCTCCTGAGGCGGAAGTGTCAGGAAGAGGAAGTAAGTAGGATAGGGGGTGGGGGGGAAAGAAAAAGCGCTTGAACCAGTGGGGATTAAATGATGGAAAGCAGGATGTGACTAGGAGAGGGGGCGGAGAGGAAAAAGAGTGTGAAACCAGTGGGGATTAAACCAGTGTGGGTCTCAAACAAAACAATGATTATATAAATAGACCACAGCATTAAGCAATGCAAGCAAACCTAATGTGATGATCAAAACAGAAAGGGTCTTAGAAGCAGAATTAGAAGCAGACCAACATGTTAATGTCTCTCTTTTTCAATAAATAAATAAATAATAAAAAATAAATTTTTAAAAAGCTAAAAAAAAAGAAAAGGAAAACAAAAAATGAGAGGAGCCGGGAGGTAGCACACATACAGCAAAGCACAAGGACCCTCACAAGTATCCCTGTTTAAATCCCTGACTTCCCACCTGCAAGGGGGTCGCTTCACAAGAGGTGAAGCAGATCTGCAGGTGTCTTTCTCTCCCCCTTTCTGTCTCCTCCTCTCTCAATTTCTCTCTGTCCTGTCTAACAACAGCAGCAACAACAACAACAATAACAGCAATAACAACAATGGAAAAAAGATGGCCTCCAGATGGCCTCCAGGAGCAGTGGATTCGTAATGCAGGCACTTAGCTTCAGTGATAACCCGGGAGAAAAAAAGAAAGAGAGAGAGAGAGAGAAAGAGAGAGAGAGAGGTGTCTGAGAAAGCACACAGAAGCTCTTCAGAGAGTGCTGTTCATCTGGGTATTATTCCTCCAAGACCCTTTTAGAGGGAGAAGAGTCACATTTCCTAAGGCGCTGCTGTGACCTTAGAACTGACAGAGACACTTTTCCCTAGTCGACCTCTTTTACATTCTTCTTAGGACTCAGTGAGGCATGAACTGCTAATTTCCATTTCACTGATGACAAAGACTAGATCCAGAGAGGGGACAGGACTTGCCCTGATCCCCAGCCACTGGGTGACCTTTGTGGAATTTGAACCTAGATCTGTCTGTCTACCCCACAAACCTTCCTTCCATGACCATATGAGCTGTCTCGCACCAAGGTTAGGAAGGAGTTCTGTCAGGGACATCATTCCAGAGCCTTCCAGCCTTTTCAGATGCATGTCCTTCACTTAGTCCCTTGGGGGTATGGGTTCCCCACTAGACAACTTTCCCATGAAGTAATCAGTTCTTGATATTGAAGCAAATTTCACTTGAGTCTGAGTCTCCCTGAATTATTATTATTATTATTTTATTATTATTTCCCTTGAACTTGTATATGATTCTTTCTCCTCCCTGAGATGCAGGAAACTTCACCTTCAATTTTACTGTGCAAGTGTGTGTGGGTTGGGGGTGGGGGCATGAGGGGAGGGTAAAGCTTAAGCTCTGGTTCATCCATAGGCTCTCTAGATGTCTGAAGTCCTTTAGATGGCTGTTTTTCCTGTGCTGGAAAGAACATGTTTCTTGATGAGAGAAAGATTGTTCTGTTTGTAGATTAGTATAAGTTTAGATATATGAGTGCAGATAAGTAGACGTTTGGCTTAGTTTTCATAGTTTCCATTCTCTTTTTCTGCAAGTGAAACTCCAGGGCTTCACTGCTCCAGGCTGACTTTTTCAGCTAGAGATAGAGCGAGGGAAAGAAGCCACAGCACCTTAGCTTCTTTCAGTGCGATGAGGAGGCAGACATGAATGTGGGTTGTATGCATGGCAAAGCAGGTGCAGTGCAGATAAGCTATTTTGCTGGCTTTCCATCTTCTTTCTATCTTTCCATTAGTGAAAGAAGGCTAGAAGGAGCAGCCAGGTGAGTTCAGGGATCTTAATCAAGGAATTTTTGGAGTTTTAGAGTTATAAAATCCTGGGCTGGGAGGTCCCTTCTAGAAAGTAAGTAAGCCAATCTCTCAGGATAGAGATGAGGCAGCTGAGGTGAAGGGAGAGGAATAGACTTGTCCCAGGTAGTCCAAGGTCAGTGACAGGTTGGGACCAGAACCAGCCTGTTCTCCTGGGCCCCCTGCCAAAACATTTTGCTAAGTTATTTGCTGCCTAGAGTGTGGTTGTTTTAGAAAACTCAGGCAAGGAGAGAAGGGATGGGTTAGTGGAGGGGACAGGGAGGTGCTGACCTTGCTCTTTGAAAGCTGTAGTGGAGAGTTGATTGTCTTCATCTGACGTCAGCCCTTGGGTAAATAACAGCTATGGAAAGCAAATATTATGAGAGTAAATGTGTAAACACCAGAGCTGGTGGCAGTTTCAGTGCCAGAAATAGACAGAGGACTCCAAGTTCTATCAGAACTGCTCCGTTGCTGCCTCTTGCCAAATGCTAAGGAAGTAGGACCTGCCAGCTAAGATAGGGGTAGGGAGTCTCTGACAAGCTGCAATCAGGCTAAGGGGCAACTGGGAGAGTACTAAGAGAACAGGGAAGCAGCTGTTCCAGAGATGAGTGGAGGGCGTTCAGGGATGCAGCAAAGGCAGAAAACACCATAACTGAGTTCCAGGGCCTGACCAAGAATTTTCTTAAGATTCTCATTTAATCTTGCCAGTAGTCCCAATGCTCAGGCTTTGTTGTCCCCATTTTGTAGATGAGGATGCTGAGTCTCAGAGAGGTCAAAACTTTCTCATAGTCACACAGAAAGGATATGGAACATGTTACAAAATCTGGACTAGAGATTTCCCTTTGTCAGAATCACTGGAAATATTTGTCAACAATAGGATACCCAGACCTCATCCTGTTCCTACTTGACTTAGGGTTGGGTCTGTGAAGATTACTTTCAACAAACTCCCAGGGGTGGGGAATCTATGCCTCTAAGGTCTGGGAGTAATTTCTCAATAGCAAGAATAAGCCAACTTTATCTATAAATAGATAATAAATATTTTAGACTTTGGAGGTCTAGCAGTCTTCTTTGCAGCTATTTAGCTCTGCTATTGCTGTGTGAAAGTTGCTCAGATAAGACACACATGAATGAGCATGACTGTGTTCCAATAAAACTTTATTTACAAAAACAAGTGGTGGACCAGATTTGACCCATGGTGATTTTCTGCCCCTTGCTTAGTCTACAATGTGCAAAGTACCACAATGCTAATGTTTCTCTTGTCTTCTCAGCAGCCCCATGTAGAGAGAATCTAAGATTATCTCCATTCTGCAGATGTGAAGACTATGGCACAGGGAGGTTTAACATACAGGGTCACATAGAGGATACATGGCAGAACTAAGATTAGAAATAGACTTCTAGGTTCTCTGTCCAATGGTGCTGAAAAGTATGAAGCCTGGTAAGAATGCCTGAACCACAGTTGTTATTTAATGAAAGCAGCCACTGTTCATCTTGCACTTGCTACATGTCAGGCAAAGTCATGAGCTCATAGAAGTTGTTCCCAGATGTTGAGTGTCACTGTCCCTGTCACTTGAGGCTGTCACAACCTCCCTGGGAGGTAAGGAGGTATCTTCAGTGTGTCAAAACCTGCTTATCTTGAGTGCTTGCATACATCTAACATGTTACATCTGGACAATGGGAAGGTGACAAGACATGTTTGCCTTCTTACTTTTGAGTATGTGTGTACATGCACACATACCTACTCCTCAGCAAACACCAATCAAACATGTTATTAGTTAAGCGACTTTTGTTTAAAGTAGGAGAACACAAAATCCAGGGCCTGGAGTGTCAGGCTTACAGGGATGTCCCCACTAAGAGCAGGAATCAGGAAGCTGCCTGGCATGGAGAGAAGAATGCTGGACTTCCAGTTGGCCTAGATTCTACACTCTGCCCCTCGTCTGCTGGGTGACCTGAGGTATCAGTTTCCTCTTTTACAAATGAGTGTGATTCTTCTGGTTGATGAAATGGGCAGGAGGTTTGCTGGTTTATTTAAGTTATTCAGTCATTCACTCACTCATTCACTATTAGTAAACAACTACTATGTACTATGTCAATTAGATTATTTTGATCTGAAATTCTGAGTATTTGAGATTCAATCCTTCCTACTCTTCAAAAAATCATTTCATAAATGATAGGTCATTTGGTTCGTTTCTGGGGCTAGAATTTCTCTCCCTACATAAAGTAGGTCTTGGCAAGAGTGTAGGGTCAGTGTCATTCACAATTTCATCAATCGGTCCATCCTTCCGTCCGTCCGTCCGTCCGTCCATCCATCCATCTATCCATCCACCTATCCATCCATCTGTCATTTTTACATGTTTATATCCCTCCATCCAATCATTTCCATATATTTATCCATCCATACATTTGCTGAATGCTTACCATATGCCCAATTCAGCACTGGAATGATGGAGGTCAGGGCAGCAGAATTTCTATTGTGAGCACCAAACCGGCTTCACAGGAGCATCCTGATTTACTGGGAACTCCTCAGTGAACACAGTTTGGTGGGAGGTCACAGAGATTTTATTATTGAAACTGAAGGAATGGGCGGGAGACAGACATGTAACTTAGGTTGCATCATGAACCTGGACTCTGACCTGTGTTGTCCTGCCCTACACATTCCTTGCTTTCTATTCATTTTCTAGGTCTGGTTTTTCTGTAGATTTTGTAGGCTCTGAATACCCTTCCAATAAATTCTCTTTTGCACTTACTAGAGACATTCTGTTGCTTGCAATCATTCACTTTGACTGATGCATCCCAATAAGATGAATAGTCTGATCTTGACGATCTATTGATGAAGAAACTGATGCTCAAAATTGTGAATTAATTTGCTCAGCACCTCAGATAACAGGTGGCAAAGCCAGTATTTAAACCAAGGTCTGTCCAGACTTCAATCTTTTTACCTTTATAAGAAAGCAGGGATGGTAAATTTTCCCTGTGAACCACACACTGAACTGAGCCAATCTTTTCAACAGCTCTGTGTGAGTGAGATTTTCCCAATTTGGCGATATGAAACTGAGGTTCAGGGAAATAATATAAGTAAACTACAGTCAGGATAGCTCTTATCTCTGCTTATGACTCCAGTTTACATCCTGCAGGGTAGAAACTGCATGTAAGTCATTTTCCCATGTGCTCAGGGGTTGAGACAGGTCCTGGGAATCAACATGCCTACAGTCCAGTTTCCTTGAAAATCAGAAGCTGGGAAAACCACAATTCTGATGGAAATTTTCTGTTGCTCCCAACAGGTATGGAGAAACATCTTATGAAAAGGTAGAAAAGTCCAGCACCTGTCTTGGAGAGATGGGTAGCTATACCCCTGTGATCACAGCAGTCTTGTAAATTAATGAGTTTTCAGTTAAATGATTAAAACTATTATTATCATTATTATTATTATTATGTTAAGAAGAGGTAGTAAAAATCAAGGTTGTGTTACTTTCACAAGTTGAAAGTTGGAGTTGCAAGCATGCTCTATCCCAGCTGGAATTGGGGTCCAGCCTGGCACCACCACGTCTCTGCCATGAAGACTACAGTGTCAGGATGTGACTTTAAAGTTTTTATTAGTGATTTACTAGTGGTTTGAAATATTATAAGGTAACAGGAATATGATTCCACACTCCACCCACCTCCAATGTGCTTCCTCCAATTATATGTACTATAGTTCTCTCAGAGTCTTAGAGACAGGTTGGCTACTTTTTTTCTTTGTAAGTTAAGGTGTTTCAGTTTTCTATATTACATGTAAGTACAAAACCACCTAGAAATTATATTTCACCTCCTTACTTCACTTAGCATAACCACTTCCAGTTTGATCTATCCATTTATTTATTTATTTTTGCCTTAAGGGTTTATCACTGAGGCTTGGTGCAGGCACTATGAATCTACTGCTCCTGGTGGCCATTTTCCCCCCATTTTTATTGGAAAGGACAGAGAGGAATTAAGAGAGAAGGAGGAGGTAGATAGATAGATAGATAGATAGATAGAGAAAGACACCTGCAGACCTGCCTCACTGCTTGTGAAGTATCCCTGCTTTAAGTGGGGAGCTAGAGGCTCAAACCCTGGTCCTTGCACTTCCATACTATGTGCACTTAGCTGGGTGTGCCATCAGCTGGCTCCCCATCCATTTATGTATTTGATAGAGACAGAGAGAAATTGAAAGGGAAAAGAGAAATGGGGGGGATAGATAAAGAAAGACACTTGCAGGGGCTTGAAACTGGGTCCATATGCATGATAGCATGTGTGAGGTACACTACAGCCTGGCCCCTACAGTTTCATCTGTTTAGTTCCAAAGGACACAATATTGTCTTTTTAAATTTCAGAGCAGTACTCTATGGCATATATATAGGATTTGATATTTTGCTTGGGCTTCGGTGGACAGGGAGCAACACTTCAGGAAGGAATTTTAGGCATTTTAGATGAAGCAAGGAATGGGGCTAGGGTGACAGAGGTATGCTCAGGGCCTGATTCCTACAACATCCCCCCAAATCAACATGAGCCCCAAATTCCAAGGCCATTCCCAAGCTCCTTTCCCTTCAGGCTGGACTTTAGCATCTATCTCAGGCCTCCCTCTGACCCTCATCCTGGTCAGACACAGCCACCAGCCCCAGCTCTAAACACTATCTACAACCACCTCAAACTTGGTTCTTCCACAGTTCAGCCTGACTTGATTTAAAAAAAAATTTTTATTTATAAAAAGTAAACACTGACAAAACCATAGGTTAACTGACAAAACCATAGGGTAAGAGAGGAGTACAACTCCACACAATTCCCACCATAAGAAATCCATATGCCATCCCCTCCTCTGGTAGCTTTCCTATTCTTTAACCTTCTGGGAGTATGGACCTAGGGTCATTATGGGGTGCAGAAGGTGTAAGGTCTGGCTTCTGTAATTGCTTCCACACTGAACATGGGCATTGACAGGTTGATCCATACTCCCAACATGTCTCTTTCCCTAGCGGGGCAGGGCTCTTGGGACGCAAGGCTCCAGGACACATTGGTGGAGTCGTCTGCCTAGGGAAGTCTGGTCGGCATCATGCTAGCATCTGGAACCTGGTGGCTGAAAAAAGAGTTAAGATATAAAGCCAAACAAATTGCTGACTAATCATGAACCTAAAGGCTGGATTATTGCAGATGAATATTTGGGGTCTTTGTTTTGAAGATAGTTAGTAGGCCTGTTTTAGTTATATTCCAAAGGGCCCATGACTATAGTAGTTTTTCCTGAGTCTGACATCTGATATGCAGGTGGATCCAAGTTATTGTCTGGGGAGATGATGTCATGGCTGGAAAAAAGGGCTAGAAGCTGGATCAGGGAAGAGAGTAGCTCCTAAATAAGGGAAAGGTGTATAAATATTACTGACTGTAAACTCCATCAATTTGATGTGATCTAGGGCCCATATTCAGCTTAGGAGCCTATGTATCTTCTGCATCCTTGTAGGTCTGAGCTTGCATTCCGTGATCATGAGTAGGAACGTTCCAAGCTGCCCAATTTTAAGACCCATCTTCCTCAGGTGGTAGAGTATGTTATCCAGCCTCCCTTCAGAGGATGGAACATTCTCTACTGTTCTTGATTTACATTGAGGGCAAGGTCCTATGGGGCCCCACAAAGGGGTCCATTGTGTTGTTCCTGATGGAGATGACCAGTAACAACAGGGTGAGAGATCTACTTGAGGTCTAGGCCTATCATGTCTGTGTGGGACTCTCAGGACTCCCCGACTAGGGCTCAAGATGATGGAGTGGCCTGATAGTGACTAAAGAGTCATCATTAAAGTATACCTGTCTCTTGCCCTTATTCATCTTTTGTAGTCCTTGCTTTGATAAGGTTAGCTTTGGAGTGAGTGAGGGAACTGTAATAGGAAATAGGTGAGGTATCTAAGTCTAAGTAGAAACTATTTCATTAGGAACTTTATGGTGTCTTTTTAGGTCTTTCTTCTTGCTTGCTTCATTTATTGACTCACTGCAGAGTATTGTGCACTTTTACTTTCAGGTATATATTTTGCCCTAATTTAAGGATACATAATTTATGTGAACATCTGCCCTATCTCATGGGACCTGTTCTATATCTAGGTTTTGGGACTTTGTGAGGAAGTGAACCATCTGAAATGGAATTAGAGACTCCTATGAGAAAGGAAAGGTCTCACCCAAGTAATGAGTCTGAAGGGTTGACATTCCACACCTGATGTCTCTGGACACAGTCTGAAGTGAAGTATGCTGAGGTGGTACTCATTGCATTGATTGAGTTGGGATGAGAAGATGCAGTACCATTTGGTATGAATTGAGAGAAGTTCCCATTCACTGTCAGAGTAATATTAATAAAATATCTAGGAATAAACCTGACCAAAGAAGTGGAAGACTTATATACTGAAAACTATGAGTTGCTATTCAAAGAAATAGAAAATGATACCAAGAAATGGAAAGGCATCCCATGCTCATGGATTGGAAGAATTAATAACATCATAATAAATATTCTTGCCAGAGACATATACAGATTTAATGCTATACCCATCAAAATTCCACCAAGCTTCTTTAAGAGAATAGAACAAAAACTACAATCATTTATCTGGAACCAGTCAACACCTAGAATTGCCAAAACTATCTTGAGGAAAAGAAACAGAAATGGAGGCATCACATTCCCAGATCTCAAACTATATTACAAGGCCATCATCATCAAAACAGCCTGGTACTGGAACAAAATAGGCTCACAGAGCAGTGGAACAGAATTGACAGCCCAGAAGGCATCCGGAAGATGGTGGAATGAGAATCTGCTAGTGGCTTGAGCTCCGACCACATCTACTGGAAACGGTAGGATTTTTTTGCCTTTAGTAGGCCAATCAATAAGGGGTCCTAGTGGTGACACCAAGGAGGTGACTATAACTCAATTTGGGTTAGAAAATAGAATAAAAGGAAAGGGAAAAAAATTTTCTTTTAAATTATTATCCCTGAAGCGCACCCCCCCCATAACCAGTCCCTGGGGACCAGAGATCTGCTCCTAGCAGGCTACCCTGCTGAGCTTCTTTCTTTACCAAGATTCCTGTCCCACCAGAGGGTGTCATTCATTCTAATTCTATTCCCTTCTGAAACCTTTGGCCTTTTTTCTAAGTAGCCAACCAGCTCAGGGGGCCTGAGGCAATCTGGAGCCATCTAAGCTGAAGACAGGACAGGTTTTTCACTCTGTTCTATTTTATTATCAATACAAGATAAATGCGTACTCTTTTCCCCGTCTCCTTCAGGTTGACCAGAATTAACTCTTAGTGTATTTTCCATTGCTAGGGGACTGGGTGTCTTATTCACTGCTAAAATAACTTGTTTCACTTTTCCTACCACCTCTACCCAGTCTCTCTCCCCCCCCCGCATAGCTAATTAAATAATAAATAAATAAATAAATAAATAACTCTTTCCTTTCACTGCTCTTTTACTACTGTTCTTTTTCTTATATTTTTTTCTCTCTATTTCTTTTTTTCTTCTTTTTCTCACTCTTGTCATCCTTTCTTCCTTCCTCCTTCAGCTTTCTGAATTCACTGATACACGTTTGGGAATTATTTTGGGGAAGAAATCTGACTCAGAGTGGACTCTCTCTGCGTGTATCTCTGCTCTACTTCCCATTCTCCTTCAGCTACCCCTAGAATATACAGTGGATAGTAAATTTGCATAACTGTCTATTCCCACTACTCTTGTCTAGTCCTGAGGGTTTTTTATTTCTTTCTCTCTTGACAATCAGCTGCCTCTGCTCAGGAGGCTTGAGGAAAACTGGGACAGTTTTTTTACCCTGTTCTATTTTATTATTAATATTATATAAAGGTGTATCTCTTTCCCCCCCCTCCTTTAGGTTGACCAGAACTAACTCTTAGGGTATCTTTCATTGCTAGGGTACTAAGCATCTTATCCATTGCGAGAGGAACTTGTCTCACTACTCCTACCTCCTCTACAGATTCTCCCCTTCTCCCTCCTCCTAGCTAATTAAAAAATAAATAAAATAAAAAATAAATTAAGCAATTAAAAAAATTTCCTTTCATTGCTCTTTTATTACAGCTCTTTTTCATGTCTTTTTTCTTTTTCTCTCTCTTTCTCTTTTTTATCTTGTCTTTCATTTCTTCCTTCTTCTTTGTCTTTCTGAATTCACTGATATTCATTTGTGAATTATTTTGGGGAAGGAATCTGACTCAGAGTGGACTCTCTATGTATGTATCTCTGCTCTACTTCCCTTTATCCTCTTGCTACCCCTAGAAGATACAGTGGATAGTAGATTTTCATAATTGTCTATTCTTGCTATCCCATCTTTTCTTACTCTTTCTTCTTCACTTGAACTTGGTTGCTATTTTTTCATGGACTGGAGACATTGCTTGGCTAACTGGTAGTGATTAAACTGCTTCAATCCTTGCTTCAGTTGCTATTGTAATTTCTGAGGTTGGTGATTGCATTTGTCATAAAGGTATTTAGTACAGTGTTGCTTGCACTCAAAACACAACAACTGAGGAACAACAGAACATAAAAATAAGAAACACATAAATAAAAAAATGGGTAGATCAAAAACAAATAAAACAGCTACTCCAATGAATGAAGACAAGAGCCCAGAAGAAACTACAAATCAGCCAGAAGTAACCATAGATAAGAAAAGTATGCAAGCAATAATAAACTTATTAATCACAGAAATGAAAACAACATTGGAGGAAAGGAATGGCAGTATTAGGGAAACAACAGTTGAGACCCACAAGGAAAATACTGATTATCTTGAGGCAATTAGAGAGCTGAAAGCAGAAATAGCTGAACTGAGAAAAGAAGCTGAGGGAAGGGAAAGCAGACTAACAGAAGCAGAAAACAGAATTAGTCAGACAGAGGATGAGTTAGAGAAAACTAAGAAAGAGGTGAAAGAGCTCAAAAAGAGATTGAGAGACACTGAAAACAACAACAGAGACATATGGGATGATCTCAAAAGAAGTGACATTCGTATAATTGGCCTGCCAGAGGAAGAAAGAGAGGAAGGGGAAGCAAACATTCTAGAGGAAATAATAGAAGAAAACTTCCCAGACCTGAATAACAGAAAGGACATCAAGATTCAAGAGGCCCAGAGAGTACCAAACAGAATCAACCCAGACCTGAAGACACCAAGACACATCATAGTCACAATGAAAAGAAGTAAGGATAAAGAAAGGATCCTAAAGGCTGCAAGAGAGAAATAAAAAGTCACATACAGGGGAAAACCCATAAGACTATCAGCAGACTTCTCCACTCAAACTCTAAAAACCAGAAGAGAATGGCAAGATATCTATCGCGTCCTGAATGAAAAAGTGTTTCAAACAAGGATAATATATCCTGTTAGACTTTCATTCAAACTAGATGGAGGGATCAAAACCTTCTTAGACAAACAACAGTTAAAGGAGGCAACCATCACCAAACCAGCCATGAAAGAGGTTTTAAAAGACCTCTTATAAACAAGAACATCACTATAATACTTGCAATATATCAGAGCAAACAAAAATTTATTGAACAATGGCACTACAATACATTAAATCCATAATATCAATAAATATCAATGGCTTAAACTCACCCATCAAAAGGCACAGAGTGGGGGGATGGATCAGAAAACATAACCCAACCATATGCTTCTTGCAAGAATCCCATCTAACACAACAAGATAAACACAGACTTAAAGTAAAAGGATGGAAATCTATCATACAGGTTAATAGACCACAAAAAAAGGCAGGAACAGCCATTCTCATCTCAGACACAATAGATTTTAAATTAAATAAAGTAATAAAATGTTGGATAGTATGCCAGCTCCCCCTGGCTTCTGCTTAACTATATGCCTATATAGGGATAGATTTAATCCCATTCAAAGCTTTGGTCTATTTACATAAATCACTTTTACATTTACATAAAACACCACACTCCCTCCAGGGCATTGGTGGTTTAGTGGTAGAATTCTCACCTGCTACACCCCCTCTCCTTGTCACACCCTGATCCTCTCCTTGTCACACTCTGATTTTCAGTCACTTTTAGCTCCACCCTCTCTATATCACATCCTGTTTCCACCCTACTTGGAGAGTATAAAAACAGCTGCTCTTCTGATTAAAGACACTTGGAAATTGCTTTCCGGCTCCGAGAGTTCCAGAGTGTATCTCCTGCGAAGTTAGTGCAGCACGAGTTCCTGATCCCTCTCCCACGCAGCAGCCTAGATCGGCTCCAGTTGAGTTCTCTCCAACCCAGAGAGCACTAGTTCGGGAAGAAGTACCCTCAGGCTATCCCGGCAATAAAAGTTAGGCTAGGACATTACATAATTATTAGAGGATCAATCAGGCAAGAAGACTTAACAAATATTAACATCTATGCACCCAATGAGGGACCATCTAAATACATCAAGCACCTACTGAATTTCAAAAATACATCAACAGTAATACAATAATAGTGGGAGACTTCAATACCACACTCTCACACTTAGACAGATCAACAAAGCAGAGAATCAACAAAGATACAAGAGAATTAAATGAAGAGATTGACAGACTAGACCTCTTGGACATTTTCAGAGTCCTTCACCCCAAAAAATTGGAATACACCTTCTTTTCAAATCCACATAACACATACTCAAGGATAGACCACGTTAGGCCACAAAGACAGCATCAGCAAATTCAAGAGCATTGAAATCATCCCAAGTATCTTCTCGGACCACAGTGGAGTAAAACTAACATTTAACAACAAACAGAAAATTATTAAAAGACATAGAATTTGGAAACTAAACAACATACTCCTTAAGAACCACTGGGTCAGAGAGTCACTCAAGCAGGAAATTCAAATGTTCCTGGAAACAAATGAAAATGAAGACACAACCTATCAAAATATTTAGGACACAGCTAAAGCAGTACTGAGAGGGAAACTTATAGCCATACAATCACATATTAAACACCAAGAAAAAGCTCAAGTGAATGTCCTTACTGCACACCTCAAGGACTTAGAGGAAGAGGAACAAAGGAACCCTAAAGCATCCAGAAGGACAGAAATCACTAAAATTAGAGTAGAAATAAACAATATCGAAAACAAAACAACCATACAAAAGATCAATGAAGCCAAATGTTGGTTTTTGAAAGATTAAACAAAATTGACAACCCCCTAGCCAGAATCACCAAACAAAAAAGAGAGAAGACTCAAATTAATAGAATTGTAAACGATGGAGGAGATATCACAACTGACACCACAGAAATCCAGAGAATCCTGCGAAACTTCTATAAAGAACTATATGCCACCAAGCTAGAGAATCTGAAAGAAATGGAACAATTCCTAGAAGCATATGCCCTTCCAAAACTGAACCAAGAAGAACTACAAAATCTAAATGCACCAATCACAGACAAAGAAATTGAAACCGTTATTAAGAATCTTCCCAACAACAAAAGTCCTGGACCAGATGGCATCACTAACGAATTCTACAAAACTTTCAGGAAAGAGTACCCATACTTCTTAAGCTTTTCCATAAGATTGAAGAAACAGGAATAATCCCTTCCACCTTCTATGAAGCCAACATCACCCTGATACCAAAAGCTGATAGGGACAGAATAAAAAAGGAAAACTACAGACCAATATCTTTGATGAACATAGATGCCAGAATATTAAACAAGATCTTGGCCAACCAGATACAGCAGCACATCAAAAAGATTGTTCATCACGACCTAGTGGGATTCATCCCAGGAATGCAAGGCTAGTTCAACATCCATAAGTCAATCAATGTCATTCACCACATCAATAATAGCAAAGCCAAAAACCACATGATTATCTCAATAGATGCAGAGAAAGCCTTTGACAAAATCCAACACCCATTCATGCTCAAAACTCTACAAAAAATGGGAATAGATAGGAAATTCCTCAAGATAGTGGAGTCTATATATAGCAAACCTACAGCCAACATCATACTCAATGTACAGAAGCTGAAAGCATTCCTCCTCAGATCGGGGACTAGACAGAGCTGTCCACTATCACCATTACTCTTCAACATAGTATTGGAAGTTCTTGCCATAGCAGTCAGGCAAGAGAAAGAAATCAAAGGAATACAGATTGGAAGGGAAAAAGTCAAGCAGATGATATGATAGTATACATAGAAAAACCTAAAGAATTCAGCAGAAAAAGACTAGAAGTTATTAGACAATATAGCAAGGTGTCAGGCTACAAAATCAATGTACAAAAATCAGTGACATTTCTTTATACAAACACTACATCTGAAGAAGAAGACATCCAGAAATCACTCCCATTTACTGTTTCAGCAAAATCAATCAAATACCTAGGAATAAAGTTGACCAAAGAAGTGAAAGACTTGTATACTGAAAACTATGAGTTGCTACTCAAGGAAATAGAAACTGATACCAAGAAATGGAAAGATATCCCATGCTCATGGATTGGAAGGATAAATATCATCAAAATGAATATTTTCCCCAGAGCCATATACAAATTTAATGCAATACCCATCAAAGTTCCACCAAGTTTCTTTAAGAGAATAGAACAAACACTATAATCATTTATCTGGAACCTGAAAACACCTGGAATTGACAAAACCATGTTGAGGAAAAGATATTGAAATGGAGGCATCACACTCCCAGATCTCAAACTATATTATAAAGCCATCATCATCAAAACAGCATGGTACTGGAACATGGTACATCCCCACACCTATGGACATATAATCTTTGAGAAGGGGGCCCAAAGCATTAAATGGAAGAAGGAGGCTCTCTTCAATAAATGGTGCTGGGAAAACTGGGTTGTAACATGCAGAAGAATGCAATTGAAACACTTTATCTCGCAAGAAACAAAAATCAACTCCAAATGGATCAAATACCTGGATGTTAGACCAGAGACAATCAAATACTTAGAGGAAAACATTGATAAAATACTTTCCCACCTACACCTCAAGGATATCTTTGATGAAATAAACCCAATTGCAAGAAAGACTCAAGCAGAAACAAACCAATGGGACTACATCAAATTGAAAAGCTTCTGCACATCCAAAGAAACTATTAAGCAAACAGAGACCCCTCACAGAATGGGAGAAGATCTTCACATGCCATACATCAGACAAGAAACTAATCACCAAAATATATAAAGAGCTCAGCAAACTTAGCACCAAAAATCGACCTTCCTGTGGTGCATCCCGTGAGTACCCATTCATTGGGGAAACTGACGATCCTTCCTAGCCGACTGAATCCACATGGATCCCAGTCACTTTCAAAGCCAGCAACAAGCAGCTCCTGACAGCTTTCAAGCTGTTGGTCCTGCTCTTCAAGTCCTCCAACTTAATGTTGAGGGGCTGTCCTTTGCCAAACGCGTTCCACATAGTCAACGACTGCCACCTCTCCAGATTCAAAGGAGGTCTCAAAACTTTACATCAGGCTCAACCTGATGCTGTTAACTGGCTACGGAAGAAGGGCAGATGCTAGAAGAAGAAGAAGAAGAAGAAGAAGAAGAAGAAGAAGAAGAAGAAGAAGAAGAAGAAGAAGAAGAAGAAGCAAAAAAGCAAATGACCCCATCCAAAAATGGGCAGAGGAAATGAACAAAACATTCACCTCAGAGGAGATCCTGAAGGCTAACAAATATATGAAAAACTGCTCTAGGTCACTGATTGTCAGAGAAATGCAAATTAAGACAACATTGAGATACCACCTCACTCTTGTAAGAATGGCATACATCAAAAAGAACAGCAGCAACAAATGCTGGAGAGGCTGTGGGGACAGAGGAACCCTTTTGCATTGCTGGTGAGAATGTAAATTGGTCCAGCCTCTCTGGGGAGCCGTTTGGAGAACTCTCACAAGGCTAGACATGGACCTTCCATATGATCCAGTAATTCCTCTCCTTGGGTTATACCCCAAGGACTCCATTACACCCAACCAAAAAGAGATGTGTACTCCTATGTTCATAGCAGCACAATTCATAATAGCTAAAACCTCGAAGCAACCCACGTGCCCAATAACAGATGAGTGGCTGAAAAAGCTATGGTATATATACACAATGGAATACTATACAGCTATCAAGAACATTGAAACTACCTCTCTGACCCAGAATTGACAGTCCAGATTTAAACCCCCACATATATGGACATCTAATCTTTGATAAGGGGGCCCAAAGTATTAAATGGAGAAGGAGGCTCTCTTCAACAAATGGTGCTGGGCAAACTGGGTTGAAATTTGCAGAAGAATGAAACTGAACCACTGTATCTCACCAGATACAAAAGTCAGTTCCAAATGGATTAAGGACCTGACTTCATTTGTACCTGAAGCTCAACTCATAGCTTGGGTAACCCGAGGCTTAACCTTAGGCCCATTGCAGCTGTATCAGTCCTAACCTAGACATTCAATCCTGCTCCAAACCTGCCACACCCTACTGCTAACCCCAGCCCTAGTTTGCCCAGGGACCCAGGACTGACCCATAATCTGTACTGGTCAAGGGCTGATGCAGGTGGAGGTGGGCAGGCAGCTGACTTGCCAGATGACCTTCCTTTGAATTAATGTCTGGAAACCCTTCTTTCAACAAAAATGTATGAAATTTATACTTTGCACCAGATCTTTTGCTAGGAACACAGCTGCAATATACGAGCATTGCCTTGGGCAGAGGGCAAAGATTCCTCTCCTCCTAGCTTCTTCCTCCTCCTCTCTCCCTACATCCATTGCAGCTGCCTTCTCCCTCTTCATCTGCATTCCATCCCTACCTATCATTTTAATCCCCAGCCCAACCTGCTTTCTTCTACCCCCAGCTGCCTTTTGCCCCAGCTTCCCATCTTTGAGGCCTCTGTTCACCTTCTACATGCATCCATCTCTGCTTTCCTTCAGAGTCAGGAGTCTTGGCTCTGCTTCTGGACAGTCACTATCCCCTCTGTGGTTTGGGCAGTCTCCCTTTTTTTAGAATGGATTATGTGAAAAGAGAGGTGGTGGTGGAGTGGATAATAAGGTGTTTGGATTCCACCTGCTTGCAACCTTCTGTAAAATACTGATCTATGTGCAAAGGTCACTACCAGGCTTTCTGTACGGGACATTGGTGATAGAATGGAGGCTCTGACTTCAGTAACCAAAGAGGTGGTCTTTCTGGTGGGATCTGGAAAGTACAACCTCTCTTCAATCTAAACCGTTGTTGGGCAGTACGACAGCTTCCCCCTACTTAACCCTGTGGTCTATTTACATAACCACTAATACCATGCTGCCTGCAGGGCATTGGTTTAATCCCCACTGGTTCATACTCCCTTTTGCTCCACCCCCTCTCCTAGACACACCCTGATTTCCATCACTTTCTTTTCGCTCCACCCTCTGTAGGTCACATCCTGTTTCCACCCTACTTGGCAAGTATATATACAGCTGCTCTTCTGTTTGAACACATTTGGAATTGCCTTCCAGCTCCGAGAGTCCCAGAGTCTCTCTCCTGCGATGCTAGCCTGGCATGAGTTCCTGATCCCTCTCCCACGCAGCAGCCTAGGTTGGCTCCAGTTGAGTTCTCTCCAACCCAGAGAGCACTTGCTCAGGAAGAAGCACCCTCAGGCTATCCCAGCAAACCATAATCAATGCCAAAGTCTTCAGCCCTTGACAGATCCCCATGATGTAGGATGATGTCTTAGATTCCCCTTCATCCCGACTTAGACTAGGTTCTGGCCCTCACCAGCCACCCTGTCTTCCCCATCTTCTGCCTTTACTGGTTTAGCATCAGCCTTCTGCTGTTCCTCCCACCCCTGGTCTCTTCCAATTCTCATGTTCTCTTCTGCCATCTTTGCTTTCTTATTCATTACTTTTTATCCCTCTAATTGCTTTAAATCCATTTCTGCTCCCCTTTATCCCACACATCTTGTAATTTTTCTCTGAAATATGTTACTTTTTTCTCTGTTTCTCTCCCTCCCTCCCTGTCTCTCTTTCTTCTTCACCCCTACCCCTTCCTTTCCATTCTCATTGCTGTCACTTATAACCAAAAGAATGCAGTGGAACTGGAGCCGCAGATCAAAGGCAGTTTAGGAAATGTGAAGCATTTTAGCCCTCAGTATTTAAGAAATTCTTGTGATTTCATCCCACATGATCTGAGTCCAACAGAACTCCCGCTGAATCATTCCTAGATGTCTGTCATATAGCCTGTGATACAATTTCACCTCTTCCTCCCCGCTACTCTATGGGGAAGGCAGGACACACACTCACACCCCCATTCCCAGATGAGGAACTGATACTCAGAGTGGAACAGTGACTCCTCATGGCTTATCAGGAGCTGCCCTCCAAGTCCTGTGCTCCTCTCCTTGCCTTTATGACATGGTGGACTATAATATCTATTTTTCAGATGGGAGGGATGTTTCTGATTGATTCTGGGATGTATAGAGGCTTCTATAGAGTCAGTGATATTTGCACCAGCCTGTCGAGCTCAAGTCTCTACAAGAGTATCCATCCCAAAGGCAGATCTTAGAGAATTTGAAGGAGAGACTGCTGCTTTTTTTACTTTTAAAACTCTACTTTTTAAATTCTTTTGTCCAGTGCACTGCTCAATTCTGACTTATGGAGGTACTGGGAATTGAACTTCGTATCTCTGAGTCTCAGACATGAAATTATGTTGTATAAACCACTGTGCTATCTTTCCAATCCACCTCTATGTGTTTTAGTATACACACACACACACACACACACACACACACACACACACACACACACACACACCTAACATCCTAGTTAAGACATGAAACATTTTCATCTTCCCAAAAGCTTGTTTAATGCCTCTTTCCATGGCATTCTTTCCACCATGTGACCAGACAAGAACCTGTGTTTGGTCACTATATATATTTGCTATTGGTATTCACACAAATGGAATTATACAGTATACAACCTTTTAGGTAATTTTCTCTTTCATTCAACATAGTACTATTGAAATATATCCATGCCATGTATAACTGTGTCCATTTCTTTTTTAAAAATTGTATTGCAGGAGTACTGATTTTCCATTCTGCACAGGTTTCTTCTGTACAGCACTGAAGAGTGTCTGCCCTCTGTATATGCCACGTTATGATGGAACACACCCGTGTTTGTCACTGAAGAGCATCCTTTTGTGTGGGAACCATTGCAGATCATTACACTTAGTGATCTCCTGCACCAGCTCCATTCGCTGTTGCATGTTCTCAGAGGTATCATCTTTAACATTTCACCTGACAGCATAGCCAAAGTCAAACATGGGAACACTGAGGCTTGGAGTGGGGGAGGGGCCAGAGAGACAGAGACAGAGAGACAAGATCTATTTAGAAGTGACCAAAGTGATTAAGGGTGGGTGGGGTAGAGTGTTATCACATATCTGGAAGAGATGAGAAATTGCACTCCTTAGCCATACAGCCTTGGGATGAAGCTGCTTCTCTCTAGAGATCCAAAAAATGTGAACTTCTTTTGAAGAGGAGACCCATGATTGGGGTGGGGATGTCCTGCCATCTTCTACTTAAGGCCTTGACACTCAGCATAGAAAAGTGACCCAATGAGAAAATGCAGCCTGATCTAGGGGCACAGGCTTGTGTTGAGTGCTAGATGCCATTGGATTTCTTTTGGTCTCTGTCTCCTTCATGCAAGGGAAGATGCTTCCTGCCTCACAGTGATGGATGTGGAAGTCCTTTGTTAACTGTATGACACAGGTCATGTGCATGTTGTTAACAACACACATTGTCTAATCAAATACTGAACCCACAGAGAGCAGAGGTTTCTCTGTTTACCTATTAACTCCACAATAATTAAGGAGTTTGTGATTCTTACTCAGTTTGAAATAGACAGTGGAGTTTGAATTTGATTCACCCCACTATTTTGTAAACAAACACACTAACCTGGCAGCTTAAAAGTTTTTCAAACTGCCTTGTTTCAACCTGAGTTGAAATTGGTTGTGATGGCAGAGGTTGTGGAGGTTAAGTAATGAGTAAGCACTGAAATTGCCCGTGCTTTTCATTCTATCAAGTGCTCTTCCAGGAACTGCTAGACCCTTTGCATCATGTCTTCACTGTCACAACATTGTGGGGTGAATAGCCCATATCCAGATAAGGAAACTCAGAATGGGGAGTAGTGATAGACCTCAGAATAGTGTTCAAGCTTCTTAGCCCAGCATTTGAAGATTAGGAGGCCCACTGTGGCTTGAACCCTACTCGTTTTCCATGACCTTAGCAGCTGCCTTGTTCCCTCAGCTTTCCAATCCTGGCTGCATTTCTCTGAGACCATCCTCGTGTTTTATTCTTCTGAGTCTCTAAAAACCCTGTTCCCTTTACCTGGGATACCTACTCCCTTTATACTGTTTAAAACCTATTTAGTCTCCAGGATCTAAGATATGACCTCCTCCAGGAAATCTCTGATTGCTTATAACTGAATACCTTTGTTTGAATGTAACTGAATAATCTTTGCTATGTTCTCCCAAAGACCACTGTCCTCCTATACTCTAT
Source organism: Erinaceus europaeus (assembly GCF_950295315.1). Taxonomy (NCBI): domain Eukaryota; kingdom Metazoa; phylum Chordata; class Mammalia; order Eulipotyphla; family Erinaceidae; genus Erinaceus; species Erinaceus europaeus. The sequence goes on from NC_080174.1 coordinate 37,407,150, forward strand.
ACACTGTGTCTCAGTCACTTCTTTGCTGGTCTGCTTTTCCTGGAGGACTTGGAGCATCCATGAAATAGGGACCTATGGTCTCTCTAGTTCTAAGTTCAGTGCCGGAATCCATGAAATGCTCAATATTTAAGTAAACAAAGCAAAGTAGAAAAAAAAGCTAAGTTAGAGCTGGAGGAAAGCATAATGGTAATGCAAAAAGATTTTCATGTCTGAGGTGCTGAAGTCCCATCTTCAATTCCCAGCACCACCATAAACCAGAGCTGAGCACTGTTCTAGAAAAACCAAAAACCCTAGCTAAATTTATTGAGTGCTTGCCAGTGTCAAGTGTATCATCTCATTTAATTATGATAATAATCTTGTCTCTAGCTAAAGATGGAAAAACTGAGGCATAAAGAAATTAACTCTTTACCCAAGATTGCAACAGCTAAAATATTGATGGAGCTGAGATTCAAATTTGGATCACCTTTTTCCAGCATCTATATACAGTCCAGCTCTTTAGATACCTAAAGGTTCCATTTATAAATTGAATTTATTTTTAATTTAATGTGATTTCTATTTATTATAATAATGGTTTACTGAACTTATTTCTGATAGCTACAATTCCACTCTGTATAGTCCTTTGGCAAATAGGACAAAAGATGAATGTATATGGCAAAATAACCTATCCCACTCTAGCAGAACACCATATTCTAAAATAATCATTCTCTGTCACAAGGAAAGAGAAAAATATACCATTGGAGATTCAATGCACCTTGGTGCTGAAGGACATAAGTTTGTGTGATTGATGTGCAGACATTAATCATGGAAGAGTGAGAACTTGTAATCATGCGACAATGGACTATTTCATTTGCATAATTATTTCTCTAATAAAACATAAAAAAGTTAAAAGAATTTGGGAATGAGAAATGTATCTGTATTTGTATAGGTCTCCACAATACAATGACCAGCACAAAGTTATAGTTGGTTACTCAAATGAACCACTGCTTCTATAAAAAAAGTACATTAAGATTGAAAAAATAGACAAAATTGGGGAAGCCCCTAATGTTGATATGGCTCTCCATCACCCTACATGAGTTGTTGATTGAAGCAGGGAGACTGTGTTGCAGGTCAGCTGGCTTAGATGATGTGGTTCCCTGCTGAGATTGCAGCAGGCCAGCTCCCTGTGTGGTAGATGTATTCCTGAACTACTTTTAATGATACCCCCTCTTTTAAAATTTTTTTCTTCTTTCCATTTTATTAATTTTTATTAGTGATTTAGTAATAATTAACAATATTGTAAGATAACAGGTGTACAATTCCATACAGTTCCAACCACCAGAGTTCCATGTCCCATCCCCTCCATTGGAAGCTTTTCTATTCTTTATCCCTCTGGGAATATGAATCAAAATTCTTTATGGAATGCAGAAGGTGGAAGGTCTGGTTTCTATAATTGCTTCTCTGCTGAACATGGACATTGGCAGGTTGATCTATACTCTCAGCATGTTTCTATTTTCCCTAATGGGATAGGGCTCTGGAGAGGTGGGACTTCAGGACACATTGGTGATGTAATCTGCTCAGGGAAGTCAGGATGGAATCATGATAGTGTCTGCAACTTGATGGCTAAAAGGAGATAATATATAAAGCAGGATAAAATGTTTAATAATCATAAGCCTAAAAGTAAGAATAGATCAGATGAAACTAAGTGTCTTCATGTAGGAAGAAGCTAGGGAAATATATATATATATATATATATATATATACACATGCCTGAACCTGTTAACTAATATGCAGGTGAGCTAAAAGTATTGTCTGGGAAGATGGTGTCAGAACTTAGAATAGGATTAGAAAGCTGGATTAGGCCAGAGAGTAGCTCCTAAATATGGGGAAAGTATATAAATGCCATATATTATAAATCTCATCGATCTGACCTAGGGCCCATATATATTCCTTTTTAGCACAAGAGCCTGTATAATAACCTCTGCATCCCTGTCAGTGTGAGTTAACAGTCCCTGGTCACAGGTAGGAGCAGTCTAGGCTGCACTCATTACAGGACCAGTTTTCCTCAAGTGGCAAAGTAGGTTGACCCAGCCTCTTTTCAGAGAATGGGGTAGTCCTTACCATTACTGTTCTATAATGAGGGGAAGGTCCTGTAGAGGCTTACAAGAGGGCTTATGATGATGTACCTAATGGAAGTGACCAGTGATGGTAGAGAGAGGGATCTATTAGATGTCTAGGCCCATCATATCTATGTGGGAATCCAATCCCTGACTAGAGCCCCAGATGATGAGATGGTCTGGTAGTGAACAAAAAGGCCATCAGTAAATGAGCCAGTCTCTTGCCCTTATCTAGCTTTTGTAGTCCTTACTTTATCTGACAAGGATAGATTTAAATTGAGAGAAGTGAAGTAAAGGATAGGAGAGGAGGGTATCTAGGCCTAAATAAAAAAATATTTGATTAAGTCCTTTATGGTGTCTTTTTTTAGGTCTTTCTACTTGCTTGCTTCACTTTTTGAGTCTGAGTCTACTCACTGCATACTATTGCACACTTTTACTTTAAGTTATATATTTTCCCCTAATTTATGGATACATGTGCACATGTATCCTATCCTTTGGGATCTATATTTAGGTTCTGTAACTCTTTTAGGAAGTGCACCATTTGAAATGGAACTAGGTAGTCCCATGAGTTAGAAAGGTCTCACCAGAGTATTGGAGTTGGAGGTTGACATCTCAGGCTTGGCGTCTCTGGATACAGTCCAGCTCCACTGTAACAGGGTGGGGGTAGGGACACAGACCCTTGGTGGAAGGAATGGTGTTAATACCTATTCCTATTAACTTATAGTCTTATAAATCACTATTTATTCAGTATGACAGGGGGAAATAGATTGAATATCTCGAGTTCTTTAAATGTATAATTTTCAGTTCTGAGTATATATTCCTTTAGCTTACATTTAATGTTTCAGATTTGTAAATGGATTGAATCCTGACACTGGGCTTAAATTATCAAGCATTTCTAATAATAAGTTTTTTTTAAATACTCTATCATCTATAATCTTAGATCAGGGAGACTAGAAACAACTGGTCTGGTCAGTACCTAAGATGTAGTTATTTGTAAGTAACATTAAATGTCACAACTCATGGTGAGGTCTTGTATGGTACAGTAAATCTTAATCATGGGATTTCAAAGTAAAACAATCTCCCAAATAACTTGGTTATAATAATAGCTATCTGTTGCCTTCTTACACTCTTAAGACAGCAAAGGACTTTCCTTATTCTCTTAAAATCCATATTTATCCCAGACCTGGAAACTCTGGGACTTTGCTTGTTTTTCCTCATGCTTCTCTTATCCCTACCATTTGATACTGCATCTGCTGACCTCAAGCAAATCAATAAAACCAGTACCACCTCACTATGTTTCACTTTGGACTGTACTTAAAAATTTTTATTTTATTTTTTAAAATTTATTTATTGGGGGATTAATGTTTTATAGTCAACAGTAAATACAATAGTTTGTATATGCATAACACGTCTCTGTTTCCCACATAACAGTACAACCCCTAATAGGTCCTCGGTCATCCTTTTTGGACCTGTACTTTGCTCCCCACCCACCCCAGACTTTTAATTTAGTGCAATATGAAAATTCCTGTTCAGGTTCTACTTGTGTTTTCTCTTCTGATCTTGTTTTTCAACTTCTGCCTGAGAGTGAGATCATCCCATATTCATCCTTCTGTTCCTGACTTATTTCACGTAACATGATTTCTTCAGGTTCTATCCAAAATGGGCTGAACATGGTGAAGTCACCATTTTTAATAGCTGAGTAATATTCCATTGTGTATATATGCCACAACTTGCTCATCCACTCATCTGTTGTTGGACACCTGGGTTGCTTCCAGGTTTTGGCTATTACAAATTGTGCTGCTAAGACCATAGGTATAGGGAGTCGGGCGGTGGCGCAGTGGGTTAAGCGCACATGGCGCAAAGTGCAGGGACCGGCATAAGGATCCCGGTTCGAGCTCCCGGCTCCCCACCTGCAGGGGAGTCGCTTCACAGGCGGTGAAGCAGGTCTGCAGGTGTCTATCTTTCTCTCCCCTCTCTCTCTGTCTTCCCCTCCTCTCTCCATTTCTCTCTGTCCTATCCAACAACAAAGCAACATCAACAGTGACAATAATAACCGCAATGAGGCTGCAACAACTAGGGCAACAAAAAGGGGGAAAAAATGGCCTCCAGGAGCGGTGGATTCATGGTGCAGGCACCGAGCCCAGCAATAACCCTGGAGGGGAAAAAAAAAAAAAAGACCATAGGTATAAACAAATCTTTTTGGATGGGTGTGTTGGGTTCCTAAGGATATATCCCCAGGAGAGGAATTGTAGGATCAAAGGGTAGGTCCATTTCTAGCCTTCTGAGAGTTCTCCAGACTGTTCTCCACAGAGGTTGCACCAATTTACATTCCCACCAGCAGTGCAGGAGGGTTCCTTGGACCACACAACCTCTCCATTTGTTGCTGCTACCTTTTCTGATGTATGACATTCTCACAGGAGTGAAGTGGTATCTCATTGTTGTCTTTATTTGCATTTCTCTGACAATCAAAGACTTGGAGCATCTTTTCATGTGTTTCTTGGCCTTTTGGATCTCTTCTGTGGTGAATATTCTGTCCATGTTGTCTCCCCATTTTTGGATGGGTTATTTGTTTTCTTGTTGTTGAGTTTGGCAAGCTCTTTATATATTCTGGTTATTATCCTCTTGTCTGATGTATGGCATGTAAAGATCTTCTCCCATTCTGTGAGGGGCCTCTTTGTTTGAGTATTGGTTTCTTTTGCTATGCAGAAGATTTTTATTTTATATAGTCCCATTGGTTTATACTTACCTTAGTCTTCTTTGTAATTGGATTCATTTTATTGAAGATGCCTTTAAAATTTATGCGGAAAAGAGTACTGCAATATTTTCCTCTAAGTATCTGGTAATGTCTGGTCTAACATCCAAGTACTTGATCCATATGGAAATCAATTTTGTGTTTGGTGAAATATAGTGGTTCAGTTTCATTCTTCTGCATGTTTCAACCCATTTTTTCCAACACCATTTGTTGAAGAGACTCATCTTCCCCCTTTTAATAGTCTTGGCACATTTGTCAAAGATGAGATGTCCATAGGTGTGGGGGCTTATTTCTGGGCTCTCAATTCAATTCCACTGGTCAGTGTGTCTATTCATGTTCCAATACCAAGCGGTTTTGATTACAATGGCGCTATAATACAACTTGAAATCTGGATGTGTGATGCCTTCAGTTCTATTCTTTCTTCTCAAGAAATTGTTTTAGCAATTCTAGGTCTTTTCTGGTTCCAGATAAACATTTGTAGCATTTGTTCTATTCTCCTTAAAAATGTGGTTGGGATGTTGATGGGTATAGCATTAAATTTGTATTTGGCTCTGGGTGGTATATTCATTTTGATGATGTTAATCTTCATGAGCATGGAATATCGTTACACTTCTTTGTGTCTTTTTAATTTCCTTGAGTAGTGACACATAATTTTCAGTATGCAAGTCTTTCACTTCTTTGGTTAGGTTTATTCCTAGACATTTTATTGTTTTTGTTGCTGTAGTAAAAGGAACTGATTTCATCTTCTTCTAACTTAGTGTTTGCATAGAGGAATGCCACTGACTTTTGAATGTTAATTTTGTAGCTGGACACCTTACTGTATTGCCTGATGATTTCCAAAAGTTTATTGCTGGATTCTTTATGTTTTTCTATGTATACTATCATGTCATCTGCAAATAGGGAGATTTCCTCTCTTCCAATCTGTATCCCTTTAATTCTTTTCTGATGCCTGATTGCTATGGCAAGAACTTCCAACACTATGTTGAATAGTAATGGTGATAGTGGGCATTCCTGTCTAGTACCTGATCTGAGGGGAAATGCTTCCAGTTCTTCACCATTGAGTATGATGTTGGCTGTAGGTTTGCTATATACAGACTCCACTATCTTGAGGAATTTTCCATCTATTCCCATTTTTTGTAGTGTTTTGATCATAAAGGGATGTTGGATTTTGTCAAAGGCTTTCTCTCCATCTATTGATATGACGTGGTTTTTGGTCCTGCTTTTATTGATGTGGTGGATCCCGTTGATTGATTGATATGAGTATATTAAACCAACGATATAGTGTTGGCCACCCATGGAGGCAGGCATCTTGAGATCTTGACTAGGAGACCATGGTGCCAGACCATGTCATAGGCTGCTGTGAGATCAACAAAGACAGCACCCGTCTTTAAATTCTTCTGGAATCCATTTTCAATGTAAGTTGAGAGGGCCAGGGCTTGTTTGCAGGTAGATCTTCCTGGGCGGAAACCAGCCTGGGTGGGTGATAGGAATTTCTCTGTAAGATGAGAAATACGTGACAGAAGCAGCCTCTCAAGGAGTTTGTAACACACAGAGAGGAGAGAAATTGGTCTATAGCTGGTGGCCAGTGTTGGGTCTTTCTTTGGTTTCAAAACCGCTATAATCTTCACACGACGCCAAACTTTGGGCATAGACTCAGATTCCAAGATGTGGGACAGGAATGAAGCAAGCCACTTCTTTGCCGCAGGACCCAGGTTAAGAATGAGTTCTGGGGTGATGTTATCATAGCCAGTAGCTGTTCCCGGTTTAACCCTCTTCAAGCGTCTTCCAGTTCAGACAGTGTAAAGGGAGAGATTTTTGGAGATGGACAAGATAACCGGAAGTGGGATGACCACTCATGGGAAATTTCTCTTTTCCAGACTGGGTTGATCTTAGCACGTCCAACTTGAGTTAGGTGACTGGCCACTGAGTTTGGAGATACGGGAGGATGGGAGATGGGAGGGGGTTGGCTACCGGCACCCAGTCTGTGAAGAAGCTTCCAGGCCTTCCTACTTGAGTGGGTGAAGCTCAGACTTTCTGTGAGTTGTTGCCAGCGGGCTTGGCGTGCTGCATCCAGGGAGGCAATGAGATGGTCAGCCACATCTGGGTCTCCCGACTCATCATACTGCTTTAGTAGTTGCTCGCATTCAGCGAGAAGATTCCGGGTACATCTGGGTGACAAGTCTAGCAGATGGAGACTTGTCTCAAGTGGCCTCCCCCAGGGCTCTGTTCTGGCTCCTATGCTATTTAATATTTACATCAATGACCTCCCAGAAACTTCTTCAAGGAAGTTCATCTACACCGATGATATCTGCTGTGCAACTCAGGCATCCAAGTTCGACATCCTCGAGGAAACACTCACAAAAGACATGTCTATGATATCTGATTACTGTAAAAAATGGCGACTAATCCCTAGCACTGCAAAAACGGTATCATCTGTTTTCCATCTACACCATGCCTCAGCCTCGCGTGAGCTTAATGTGCAGCTTGGCGATACGAGAATCCGGCATGAAGCCCAGCCAGTCTATCTTGGCGTTACTCTCGATCGCACTCTGTCATTTCACGAACATCTCATAAAAACTGCAGCAAAGGTGGGCGCGAGGAATAACATCATTGCAAGACTGGCCAGCTCCTCATGGGGCGCGAGCGCTTCCACACTACGATCATCCTCTCTGGCATTATGCTATTCCACTGCAGAATACTGTGCCCCAGTATGGTTCCGTAGCCCCCATGTCCACTTGGTCGATTCCAAATTATATTCCTCCATGAGGATAATTTCTGGAACCATCCGTTCCACCCCGGTTCCATGGCTGCCAGTTCTTAGCAACATCGCCCCACCAGGTATTCGTCGGGATGCAGCATCATCTAAGTTCATTTCCCACGTCTACGTTCGACCGGACCTGCCAATTTACGTGGATATCTTCGCCCACCCTGTCCAATGCTTGACGTCTCGTCACCCAATCTGGTCCCCTACGCCTACACTGAACTTCTCTGTTCCAGACTCTTGGAAACAGAGTTGGCAGTCAGCTGAGTTAAAGAACAAACACCTCATCACAGACCCCTGTAAGCATCAACCCGGCTTTGACCTAGCACGTTATGATTGGGCTCTCCTCAATCGCTACCGAACAGGCCATGGCCGGTGCGCCGCTATGTTCCATCGCTGGGGAGCCAGAGACGACCCCAACTCCCCCTGTGGCTATAGACAATGACCCACATAGTTAACGACTGCCACCTCTCCAGATTCAAAGGAGGTCTCGAAACTTTACATCAGGCTCAATCTGACACTGTTGACTGGCTACGGAAGAAGGGCAAACGCTAGAAGAAGAAGATTAAACCAACCTTGGATTCCTGGGATAAACCCCAGTTGGTCATGAAAAACAAACTTCTTAATTTGCTGCTGTATCCAGTTAGTTAGAATTTTGTTCAATATTTTAGCGTCTATGTTCATCAGTGATGTTGGCCTGTAGTTTTATTTTTAGTTGTGTCCCTGTCTGCTTTTGATATCAAAGTGATGTTGGCTTCATAGCAGCTGGAAGGGTGTATTTTTGTGTCTTCAGTCTTCTGGAAGACTTTTAAAAGCAGAGGTATTAACTGTTCCTTGAAGGTTCTGTAGAATTCCTTTGTAAAACCATCTGGTCTGGGATTTTTATTTTGGGGAAGGTCTCTGATAACTGTTTCAATTTCGTCATTTGTGATGGGCCTGTTCATATTATCTAGGTCCTCTTTATTTAATTTTGGAAGTTCGTAGGTATCTAGGAAATTGTCCATTTCTGCCAGGTTCTCTAGCTTGGTGGCATATTGTTGTTCATAGAAGCCTTCATGATATGTTGAATTTCTGCAGTGTCTGTTGTGAGATCTCCTCTTTCATTTACAATCTGATTTATTTGGGTCTTCTCCCTTTTTTGTTTTGTGAGTCTGGCTAAAGTTTTGTCGATTTTGTTCACTCTTTTGAAGAACCAATATTTACTTTCATTGACCATTTGTATGGTTATCTTATTTTCTTTCTTTTCTTTTTTTTTTTTTTAAACCAAAGCATTACTCAACTCTGGCTTATGGTGGTGCATAGAATTGAACCTGGGACTTTTGGAGCCTTAGGCATGGGAGTCTCTTTGCATAATCATTATGCTATCTACCCCAACCCTATCTTATTTTCAGTATTATTTATTTCTGCCCTAATTTTAGTTATTTCTGTCCTTCTGGTTGCTTTAGGGTTCCTTTGTTCTTATTCTTCTTCTTGTAGTTCTTTAAGGTGTGCAATCAGGTTGTTTATTAGTGCTTTTTTTGTTTTCTAATGTGTGCTTGAATGGTTATGAACTTCCTCTCAGTACTGCTTTAGTTGTGTCCCAAATATTTTGATAACATGTATCTTAATTTTCATTGAACTCTCGAAACATTTTGATGTCTTCCTTTATTTTCTCTTTGACCCAGTAGTTGTTAAGGAGTATACTGTTGAGCTGCCACATTGTGGGACTATTACTAATCTTTTGTTGATTGTTAAGTATTCGTTTAGTCCCACTGTGTTCTGAGAAGATTCTTGGGATGATTTCAATGCTCTTGAATTGGCTGATGCTGTCTTTGTGTCCTAACATATGGTCTGTCCTTGAGAATGACCCATGTGGACTTGAGTAGAATGTGTATTCCAGTTTCTTGGGGTGAATGACTCTGAAAATGTCCAATTGTTCTAGTTTATCTATCTCCTGACTTAGCTTCCTCATTTATTTATTGATTTTCTGAGTGGATGATCTGTTAAGATGAGAGAGTGGGGTGTTGAAGTCCCCTACTATGACTATTTTGTTGTAAATATATTGCTGTAATTCTTTCAGTAGATGTTTGATATATTTAGATGGCTTCTTATTGGGTACAGAGATGTTAATATGTTAAGTCCTCTTGATTGACTGATCCTCTGAGCATTAAGTAATTTCCATCCCTATCTTTTTAAATTTTATTTATTTAAAGTCTATCATGTTAGATATGAGAATAGCTGTTCCTGCCCCCCATTTTTTTGGCCATTGGCTAGTATCATAGTTTTCCATCCTTTCAGTTTGAGTTTGTGTTTGTCTTGTTGAGTTAGGTGGGTTTCCTGTAAACGGCATATTGTTGGGTTGTGTTTTCTGATCCATCTTCCTACTCTGTACTTTTTAATAGGTGAATTCAGGCCATTGACATTTATTGATATCAAAGATTGGAGATTTTTTAAAATTTATTTATTTATTCCCTTTTGTTGCCCTTGTTGTTGTTTTATTGTTGTAGATATTCTTGTTGTCATCGTTGTTGGATAGGACAGAGAGAAATGGAGAGAGGAGGGGAAGACAGAGAGGGGGAAAGAAAGACAGACACCTGCAGACCTGCTTCACCACCTGTGAAGCGACTCCCCTGCAGGTGGGGAGCCAGGGGCTCGAACCGGGATCCTTAGGCTGGTCCTTGCGCTTTGCGCCATGAGCGCTTAACGCACTGCGCTACCGCCCAACTCCCAGATTGGAGATATTTTAATGCCATTGTTGTAGATTTTTAGAGTGATCTGATAGATGGCCTATTTATGATGGTCTGACTGTTTATAGGAGACCTTTCACAACTTCTTTTAGGGCAGGTTTGGTGATAGTTGATTCTTTCAACTTTTGCTTGTCTTAGAATGTTTTTATGCCTCCATCTAGTCTGAATGACAGTCTAGCTGGATACAGTAGTCTTGGTTGAAAGCCTTTCTCACTGAGCACTCGATAGATATCTTGCCATTCTCTTCTGTCCTGTATTGTTTGTGTGGAGAAATCTGCTGCTAACCTGTCTTTAAATCTGGGTTAATTTTGTATGGGACCCTCTTGGCTTCTTGAACCTTTATGTCTTTTATATTGTCTAGACTACAGAAATTTTCAGCTATTATGTCCTGTAAAATGCTTTCTTCCTTTCCCTCTCTTTTTCTTCCTTTGGTAAGCCAATAATGCATATAGTATTTCTTTTGAAGTCATCCCATATGTCTCTGTTGTTGTTTTCAGTATCTCTTAATCTCTTTTTGAGATCTCTTCTTTTTAGTTGTCTCTAATTCATCCTCTATCTTGCTAATTCTGTCTTCAGCTTCATTTATTCTATTCTCTCTCCCCTCTACTATTTTCTGGAGTTCATCTATTTTGTTACCCTGTTCTGATACTGTTTTAGCTTGTTCAGCTAGTTGTGTTCTTAGCTCAGCTATTTCAGCTTTCAGCTGTCTAGTAACCTTAAAGATAGTGTTTTCTTAATTAGAGTCTCATTTTTTGTTTCTGCATTTCTGATGACAATTCTTTAAAAACTCTTTACTCACTCCTGTGACTATTTTCTTAACTAGAATTTGGATATTGACCTCACTATTCTGTGCTTCAACCTTTGGGGGGTTTTTAGCTGCAGTTTTGTCCTGGTTAATTTCTCCAGTATTTCTTCTTGTTGGTTTATCCATTCTAAATAGTATGTTATGAGGTCCCTCTCTCAGTAATTTTCAAATTAATGATTAACTCTTGCCTGGATTGACTCACTCCTGACCAAGAGATAAAGCAGGATGGGGGAGAGATTGCACAGTGGTTCTGCAAAGAGACTCTTACACCCCAAGAATCCAAAGCTCCAGGCTCAATTCAGCTTCTCTGCCAACTTGGGCAGCACTGCTGTACCCTGTGAGTTTCTAAACAAGTCCCATTTATATGTCTGTAGGTTCTGAGGCAATTATTCACCATGTTCTCATCAGAAGAACAATGTGCTAAGGCTCCCACCACACAGCCACACTGCTCGGCTGAAGATCTGAGGTGAAAATCTTCTCTTGAGTTTCCTGGTTAGTTCTCTATTCCCAGATGTCAGCACAGGGCCTCACCCTGCTGCTCCACCCTCTGAGTGCAGTAGCAGTGGAGACTCACAGTTGCATTTGATGAGTCTTAGGGGAGTCCTCTCCTTCCTTCAGTAGTCTTTTTGTTGGTAAAACAGACTGGAGGTGGTGCCTCAACTGGTAAACTGCCGGACTGTTACCAGCTGCTCAGTCTCTCCTTAGGCTCCTCTTTGTCCACAAGCCACAGGTTGTTTGCACTCACTGGTGGTTTGGTGGGTTCCTGAAGTCATTCTAGTTCTGCCTTATTGTGGTCCCTTTCTTATTCCTAGTTGGAATAACCTGGGAGAGGAGAGGAGAAAAACACAACTGCTGTTACCCTGTAGCCCCGCCTCCCACTTTTTTATTTTTAAAGACAGAGAAAGATGCACACAGAGAGTAGCCAGAGCTGAACAGTGCTGGATTGAACCTGGGACTTTGGAGCCTCAGGCATGAAAGTATTTTGCATAATCTTTATGCTAACTCCCAGCCCATCCTCCCCTCCACCAGGAATGGACCCTGCTTGACAGCTGAGTGTCTAGGCAGCATGGTGGAAGCACAAAGCCCCAGCCTTGTTTCTATAGTAATTCTCAGTGATGAGACAGGGGTGTTCCCAGGCTGCTATCTGTGTGGTTTCAATTAAATCCGGACTCTATAGAACATTGCCAGTTTTGTCACCCAGCCTAGCACCTGTAGCATGGTAACATTTTGTTTCCTTATCTTTTCTCTCTTTCTTGTTTCTTTCTCTCCTCCCCTCCCCCAATCTCTCATCTTTATTCTTTCAAATTTCAACCTTCTGCTGCAAAAAATGCAAAGGCTCACACAGCCCAGTTGGGACAACTCAAGCCACCAGCTTCTCTGGTGCCACGAATTGCTCACCGCCAATGACACAAACTACAAATCCTTAGATTCCTTCCCTGGGGCAGGAACTACTGGGAATCAGGCTATGTCTCCTAGTTACCCCCTCCCCCCAGCAGCTGGCTTCCTGCCCCTGCCCTCATAGACCCCACCAGGCAGAGACAGTCTTCTCTAGGATGAGCTGAAAGGGCCTGCTTTATGGGATCTACTCCTTCCATGTCCAACAAACCCTGTGCCTGAGATGTTAACACTAGACATGGGAACATCTCCTCCAAAGAGTGCAGTGATAATCACTAACTCAGGAATCTTTCTCAGCTCAAACTAATGGAATGCACATTTGATGGCATAAACCCTAATTATAGTCATTAGAAAGTGACTCCTGCCTTCCTTTCCTTAGTGCTCCTCCAGACTCAAAATACCACAGCACCTTAGTGCCCCCTGCCCTGAATAACCTAGTGTTTCTATTTTTTCAAGGGTCTCTTTGGTCTTGCAATTCACAATTATTCCAAATCTGCTCAGTCTTTGTCTCCTGCTGTGTTCTCTCCCAATTTATGCAGAAGAGAAGTTAGAGTTAGGGTTACCAACCCTCCCCTCCCCACTTCTCAGCATTTCTAACTTGATGCCATTTTTCTCTGCAGCCACTGAGGTAGATGCTGGTCAAGAGACTGACTCTGACAGGACAACAGCAATGTCATTCTTTTTAAAATACTCCATGCTGGATTGGGATAAACACCTACTCTAACCTGGCAGCTTGACATCAAAAGTAGGAGACACTCTTTTGGCATGCATTCTACACATGAGAAACATTTGTGTTGTTAAGTCAAAGAATAAATGGTGGCTCAAACTTCAAAACTAGGCTGCCGGAAAACGGAGGCGGAGAGACTCAGGAGATGGTTCTAACCAGAGCCACTATGAGAGCCACAAGAAATGGGAGTGTGGGCTCTCTCTGATTCAGATAGATTCATTTCTTTTATGCTCTTGACTTTCTAAACTTATTCATGCCTCAGGACCTTTGCACTTTCCATTCTTCATACCTAGATTCCACTGCCCCATAAGCTTCCAAGACTTGTTCCTTTTCTTTACTCAGATCACTTTCCCAAAACTATCTTAGGTGAGCAGACTTCCCTGACAGTTTTCTCTCAGTGACCTATACTGGTTCCTTTGCTCAGACTCCCATACCATTCTGTGCCAGACTGATTTCACATTCAATTAGATCAGGGTTTTATTTACTTTTTTTTTTTTTATCTCACTCTTGATTTCAAGCTGACTTGTGGGGACTATCTTCTTTACCACCAGTTTTTGAGTCCCTGGTGCATAATTACCACTCACTACCACTTTGTGTTGAATAACTGGATAAATGAAACTTCATGGAAGCTGGGCTGAGAAAAACATGTTCATGGAATCTCTTACACGTTATCTGCTGAATGAATTATTGTGATGTTGCTGTATCTGCCTTTATGACTGTTTATCAGTTTCTTGCAGAGAGATCTATAGCTTGTTTCTCTTGGTTCTTCTCATGAGGCATTTATGTACTGTGTTCTGGACAAGTTGCTCAACCTTTCTGGGCATTAGTGTTTTTGTTCATAAAATGATCATAATGGCCTCCATGTCAGAGGGTTATTAGGACTAAATGATTCCTTGCAAGCAACACTCAGCACAGTGACTTATATAGATTAAATGTTCATTAATTGTTGTTACTATGTTCCTGGCTTCACACAGTAGAGGTGCTTCAAAAACTAGAAGAAAAATTGAGCAGACATTGTGCTACCTTACATTGAGCCCAGCAAAGTCAGTTTGTATTGCCCTCCATGTTTCCCATACTAGGAACTGGAGAACTGTCTGATAACATGAACCAGACTGAAATTAGAAACCACATTATGCCGTCAACTCATGCTGAGTTTGTGGTCAGCTAAACCCAAAAGCCTTTCTTTGCAGTGTTAATGTTCAACCAGCAATACCTCATCCTGTATTTGTGGGTTCCACTTTATTTTTTGTGGTCTTTTGCTTTTTTTATGTTCCAGATTATAAAAGTAATATATGCCCACTGTGGAAAGTATACAGTGAGCATAAAATTACAAAGGGCAGGAAAAGAGCAGGTTGCAAATCAGCATGAATGGTTTGAACCTACTTGCATAGAATGTTTTTATATATTTATAAAGAGAGGTTGTGATAGAAGACAAAGAGAAAATTTTGAAAAGATATTCAATGAAATGCTTGCAGTGGTGCTTCTTTGTCGTGTTTCAGTCCGTGTGATTCGCTGTCCTTTCTGATATATCTCCTTTATGCTGCTAGAATCTTTATAAGAACAAATATATGCTATATTTTCAAAAAGAAATTTAAACATATTTTATTTTTTAATTATCAAGAGATATACAGAGATAAAGAGAGGGGGAGAGAGAGAGACAGTGAGAGAGAGAGAGAGAGTGACCAATACCAGAGCACTGCTCATGCCTCCCACTTATTCTGTAATCCTCATGACTGTCATCACTACCTCAGAGTGTTGTTCCATCTAGTTTATGGGTTTACTGTCTGTCCTTCCATAGAACTTAACTATGTGTAAGAGAGATCTGTATAATGCCTGTGTCTATTATGTGCCTTTATTCCCAGGGCTTGAAACAATGTAGTAGGCATGCAGCAAACTTCAATCAAAGGTATAAATGAGTTAGAAAAGGAAAAAAAACATAATTCTTCCAGTTAGGGATTATCATTAGCATCTTGGGGTACTTCCTTCCAATTTTTTCTATATAAGTATATTTGAAAACACATTTTGCATATTTTCCCTGTTATAACCAAGAATAATAACAGAAACATATTTCTTGAATGCTTAACAATGGTTCTCAACCAAAGGTGATATGTCTTCTATGGACATTTGGCAGTCTTTGGAGACATTTTGGTTGTCATGACTGGTGGACTTTGAGGGACTACTAAACATCCTACAATGCACAAGACAGTTCTCATAATGAAGACTTACCCAACCCCCAGTGACAATCACACTGAGCTGAGTGTGCTACTGCCTAGTAGTGCTCATATTAAACTACAAGACTTGGCTTCTTCAACCCCCTCTTGTTGGAAATTGATTATGAATTTTTACCAGTTGTTTCTAGTTTCTCACTAATAATTTTTAAAAAGTCATGAGGAAGTTTCAGGCATTAAATCCCTAGCCACATCCAACACTGTTTCCTTAGGATAAAATACAATATTCGGTTTTTGTAAATTACCATGAAGGATAACATTGACCTTGCTTGAACTCTGTCTATTCCAATTGGGTAATCCAGCCCCTTTGAGCATTCTGTCCTTTGCCACATTAGTGGTCCCAGCTATGAGTCATGTCGAAGATATCTGAATTTGTCTGGCCAGGATGCTTTCTGAAATTAGGGTTGTTCCAAAAGCACCTGTCTTCGTCTGTTTGGACTGTGAGGGTAAATTGCTGTGTAATAGGAGGCTTAAACTACCAATATTGATTTCTCAGTTATCCCTACAGGAGGCTGAGAAGTTTAAGATAAAGGTGTCAGCAAATCCAGTGTCTGGTGAGGACCTAGAACCTGATGTGTAAATAGTTACCTTCTTGCTGTACTCTAACTTGTGGAGAGTGAAAGTTTAAATATTTTTTATAAGAGCTATTCTGTCATGGGGTTTCACCTTCATAACTTTATTTTAAGCTTAATTATCTCCCCCAAACCTCACCTCTAAATATCATCTGATTTGAGGTTAGGGTTTCAACATATGAATTGGAGAGGAGAAGGGCTGATGAACATAGAAGTAGAAAATCCAGAAATTTTATTTATTATTTTTTAATTTTAATGTAAAATAAAAATAGATAGAAAGAGGAAAATTCCAGAGTCCTGTTCAACACTGGCTTATGGTGGTGCAGGGAATTGAAACTGGGACCATTTCAGGCATGAATGTCTTTTACATAACCATTATGCTACTCCCCTGCTCATCTAAGATTTAAAACTATTGTTTGAGAACAATCCAGTTAACCTTCCCTCAATAAGAACTCATTTAAGTAGGAAGTATGACTATTTGTACAAAGATAGTGTTTCCAAACCAGAATATTCATTCATTCAACAAATAATTAACTAAGGCCCTGCTATATGTGAGGTCTGTTCTAGACAGCAAGGACTTGGAGACTAAACAAGACAGAGTTTCTTACCCTATAGAACTTAAATCCTAGAGTCATATTCACATAAACAAATGATATAAAATACAATGTCAGGAGGTGATGAGTGTGTGAAATAAAAACATAATAGGGGCAGAGTAGCAGGATGAGGGTGATATTTTAGATGAAATCAGTACAGATAGGTTTGCTGAGGAAGTAATTATATATATATATATATATATATATATATATATATATATATATATATATAATTTTAAATATTTATTTCCTTTTGTTGCCCTTGTTTTTTATTGTTGTAGTCCTTATTGATGTATTGTTGTTGTTGTTATTGAGGACAGAGAGAAATGGAGAGAGGAGGGGAAGACAGAGAGGGAGAGATAAATTCACCTGCAGATCTGCTTTACCACTTGTGAAGTGACTCTCCTGCAGGTGGGGAGCTGGGGGCTTGAACTGGGATCCTTATGCCAGTCTTTGCACTTTGTGCCACATGCACTTAATTATATATATAATTTTTATTTATAAAAAAGGAAACACTGACAAAACCATAGGATAAGAGGGGTACAACTCCACACAGTTCCCATCACCAGAACTCTGTATCCCATCCCCTCCCCTGGTAGCTTTCATATTCTTTATCTCTCTGGGAGCATGGACCAAGGGACATTATGGGATGCAGAAGGTGGAAGGTCTGGCTTCTGTAATTGCTTCCCCAATGAACATGGGCATTGACATTTCGATCCATATGTCCAGCCTGTCTCTCTCTTTCCCTGGTGGGGCAGGGCTCTGGGGAAGCAGGTCTCCAGGACACATTGGTGGGGTCATCTGCCCAGGGAAGTCCAGTTGGCATCATGCTAGCATCTGGAACCTGGTGGCTGAAGGAAGAGTTAACATATAAAACCAAACAAATTGTTGACTGATCATGAATCTAAAGGCTGGAATATTGCAGATGAAGAGTTTGGGGTCTCCATTTTGTAGATAGTTAGTAGGCCTATCTTGGTTATATTCCAAAGGGCCCATGACTATACTAGTTTTTTTTTTCCCAGAGCCTGATATCTGATATGCAGGTGGACCCAGGTTATTGTCTGTGGAGATGATATCATGGCTGGAAAAAGGACCAGAAAGCTGGATCAGGGAAAAGAGTAGCTCCCAAATATGGGAAAGGTGTATAAATATTGTTGAATATAAAACCCATTGATTTGATGTGATCTGGGGCCCATATTCAACTTAGGAGCCTCTGTGACCTCTGCATCATTGTAAATCTGAGTTCACATTCTGTGTAATGAGTAGAAACGTTCCAAGCAGCCCAATTTCAGGACCCATCTTCCTCACGTGTAGCATAGAGTATGTTGTCCAGCTTCTCTTTGGAAGATGGAACATTCTCTACTGTTATTGATCCAAGTTGAGGGCAAGGTCCTATGAGGGCCCACAAAGGGTTCTGTTAAGTTGTTCCTGATAGAGATGACTGGTAATAATGGAGAGAGGGATCTATTCAAGGTCTAGGCCCATCATGTATGCTTGGAAATCTCAGGACTCCTCGACTAGGGGCCCAAGATGATGGGGTGGCCTCATAGTGATTAAAGAGTCATCATTATAGTATCTGTCTCTTGCCCTTATTCAGCTTTTGTAGTCCGTACTTTCATAAGGTTAGCTTTGGAGTGATTGAGGGAAGTATAATAGGAAGTAGGTGAGGAGAGTATCTAGGTCTAAGTAGAAACTATTTCATTAGGAACTTTATGGTGTCTTTTTAGGTCTTTCTTCTTGCTTGCTTCATTTATTGACTCACTGCAGACTATTGTACACTTTTGCTTTCAGGTATATATTTTGCCCTAATTTAAGGATACATAATTTATGTGAACATCTGCCCTATCTCATGGGACCTGTTCTATATCTAGGTTTTGGGACTTTGTGAGGAAATGAACCACCTGAAATGGAATTAGAGACTCCTATGAGAAAGGAAAGGTCTCACCTGAGTAATGAAGCTGAAGGGTTGACATTCCACTCCTAATGTTTCTGAACACAGTCTGAAGTGAAGCTTGCTGAAGTGGTACTCATTGCATTGATTAGGTTGAGATAAGCAGATGCAATATCATTTGGTATGAATTGAGAGAAGCACGCAGGAAAATAAGCACCACCCTAGAGATTCCATGACTAGGGGAATATAGTTTCTATAGAGGAAGCAGGATATTCCTGCTATCTTGGGGTTTAAGAAGGCAATAGATAGTTATTGCTGTAATCAAAGTATTTGGCAATTGGATTAACTTTGAAAATCCCTGTTGCTTTGCAGTGGTGGGAAGCGGAGGAAAAAAGAAAAGAGGGTCAGGAGCGGAGAGGGAACACAATTCTTTATTCGCGCTGGCACCTCAGGGTTGGGTCAGAGTGCAGCTGTTTGGGCCACATGGAGCTAGCCAAAAATGTCCATACCCCACTACACGCACCACCCTTCCATCACTGAGGTAAAAAACTGGGCTAGAGAAAGAGGGGGACGGAAGTAGGAGGGCTTTTTATAGGGCAACAGCCAGGAGTGACATGTCAGGACAGGACTGGTTGGGCAAGGCACTTGAGAATACCATATAACTCTTGTGGGAAGTGGCTGAGCCTGAGGGGACAGCCTGGCAGATGTGACTGCATCTGCATAATTACCCAGCATCTCCCCCTTTTTCTTTATATCTAATGGACACAGTATAGGAAATATAGAATGGAGCAGGCTTAAATGTTTTTAAGGAATGCTGTGCTCAGGTGGGAAGATGTAGGACGTTTTTGTGGGGAAGGTAAGACTTAATGTGGCCACTGTCTTGTGAGATTCATGTGTCCCACCTGTGCTCAACCCCTCTTTAAAGAGAGACTTACCTGGAGGGACTCATCTCATAGGTTAAGCTCTGCCAGGCTCCACCATCTCCTCACAATATTTCTACATCTTTCCCTATCATTCTATCTAGTCATCACATTAAGATGGTTCAATATCTGTAAAAGACACTATCTGTGACAGAGGAATATTAGTGTAGGGGTGAGCAGAAACCTTTTGGGTATAAACCTGAATGCTATAACAAAACAGGAAGGGACAAGTAGGGGAGCAGTAAGAGCCAGTGTGATGCCAAGGGAAAGCTTGGTGCACAAAGGGGCATTACCTGTCTCTGGGGGTGTCCCCTGCTTCTGGGGGTGACAAGGCTTCCTAATGTGGGAGCGTTTCCTGCCTCAAAGGGCAGGACCTGTAGGTGGGAGGGCATGGCCTGCCAAGTGGAGGAGCTATTTGACACTGTATAGCTCTCAAGGCAACAGGCTGCAAAGTTCATGAACTACTGTGGGTCAGTCTTTGATAAACCAGCAGTGTGAAGGGAAGGAAGCTGCTGTAAAATTGTGTAAAGTGTCCAAAGGGTATACCAGCAAGTCCGACAGAAGTCTCAGTCCAAAGTAGGCAACTAGGGGAAAAAATGCCAGGGTATGAAATGCTGCACGTCTATCTCCATGGGAAAGGTCAGCCACTGGAATTCCACTTTACTGTAGAGAGTGAGCTGGAACCACCAAAATATGACAGTCAAAGCAGAAGCAGGAAGGGCAGACAGGCAGTAAAAAAGTTCTGTTCTCGGAGTCTGTGATCAGGTTCTTCAGATCATGGTTGGTGACATCTTGGGTTTTGGGGGGTGTTCCACTGTAGTTGTGCTGTCTAGTGGGCAATGTCAGAGTGTGCAGGGATCCAGATGATTTTTCCCGGGATCCCTGTGAAAAAAACACAAACAATCTGCTTCCTGTGGTTAGCAGGGCATCTGATTTGAATTTCTTATAGAAAAAGAGGTTTGGTACCTTAGTCAACTGAATATTGGGAGATGTATCTTTCTTTATTTGTTTCTTTAGTTAATTGAGCCTAGGTGTTTGGTGGGCCTTCTCAACAACCAGTTGTCTTTGGGGGTAGTAAGGGATGTCTGTGGCATGGGTGATGTTATAAAGGGAAAAATCTTTAAATTATTGGCTGACAAATGCAGGCCTATAGTGGCAAGATGAGATACACCAGTTAAATATATGTGAATGTTGTTAATTCACATAAGTTGTATATGGAAGAACCTTTTATAGTTTAATACCTTACCATATGAGCAGATGATTATTCATGTGAAGGCTTGACAGCTGTAATCACTTACTTGTGAAAAAAAAACTTGTCACAAGTTAGAAGTTTCCTATAATTGATAACTCGATGATTATAATTGGTTTAACTATCTTTATAATTTTGTTTATAGGTCATCTAATGTGACTTCCTGTAGCAGTCTCTACAGCAGGATCTTTAGACCAATTTTAGTTAAAATATATATTGATTTTTTAACCATTTTTACTTTGGACTATAAACAGACTCAGGTTACTTAGAGTTACACATGTTAGTGACAATAGTTTTAACATTTACAGTGTCAGATTGATGCCAGATCTGTTGTGGATTAATTTCCACAAGATAGCTTACAGGGCACTTTTGGGGGCCCTCCAAAAGTGTCTTGTATAGAGAATTTGTACTTTAGTTTTGGGGATGTATTGTCACGTTGAATATTGAGACTTTTACCTTAAATAGTTAGTTACTTTTAGCAAATTAATTTTACCTTACCTGATAATGTAGTTTCAAGGTTACACTTTTAACCATTAATGTTTACCAAACTTGAAACATACCCATAAACATTTAGTTATAACACACAGGAGGAGAAAAACTTTTGTTATGAAAACGTATCATTTTAAAAACAAATTTAGATCTGACTTTATTCACACAGTTTAAGACTAATCACTTTACATATATACCAAGACTTATATATAAAAAATCAAAAGAGAGGAAAAAAATTTTGGAATGTTTCTGGACGTCTCCAGAAACCTTGGCTGCGTCCAGCATTTTTATATAAAGTCAATTAAGTTTTAGAGTACTCTGAGCAAAATGGGTCATACAAAAATTTTTGGTCATTTAACACACTCACTCACAAAACACAACTGGCCAGTCATAACATAAGATATTCAGAGACAGGGTAGGAGAGAGGGCTCTGTGAGCCAGATTTTTCAGATTTTGCCATGTCGTATTGTGGGTCCTGGGATGAATCCTGCGTCTAGTCCTCTTGGATCCCAGTCACTTTCAAAGCCATTAACTGGCTACAGAAGAAGGGCAAACACTAGAAGAAGAAGGGATAGCAGCACCATCATGTGGGTATTGTTGGACATGGTGGGCAGGAACCCAGACAGATTTAGAGTAATTTTGTGGAAAAACGCATGCAAAACCCCTCCCCATGGTCAATAGGGGGTCAGTCCCTTTCCAAATTTTATCGAGTGGGTCTTCCCATTTGACCTTAATAGCTGGGAGGGTGGATGGTGTTTGCCAATGAAGAATAATAGGAGGTAGGTCCGAGTTTTTGTAAATATTAAAGAGATTTAATGTAATTAAGGCTTTTGCTAGCTGGATATTGGGGGGGGGGTATTAATGTGCTGGAGAAAGCCTCATAAAATGGACTTGGTCCATGGGGCATGAACTCCTTCATCTTCAACTGCCTGTCTGAGCTTTTTAAGTTCTCTGGAGGAGTATGGATGCCACACCTGAGGGTTTTGTCTACTGGGGGCCACATTTACTGGGAAGGTGTGGACTTGCTTTGATAACGAGGTAGCAGTGGGGGGAGGAGTCACGGAAGTGGAAGCCACCAGAGGAGCTTCGGCCA
This sequence comes from Erinaceus europaeus, assembly GCF_950295315.1. Taxonomy (NCBI): domain Eukaryota; kingdom Metazoa; phylum Chordata; class Mammalia; order Eulipotyphla; family Erinaceidae; genus Erinaceus; species Erinaceus europaeus. Next base: position 37,429,444 of record NC_080174.1, read on the forward strand.
GAGAAACCAAAAGCGGGTCGGCCAAAACAGATCTCTTGGGTCAAAATGCAGAGGGCTTAACTCTTAACTCCATCTCCCTTAACTCTTGTATCTCAGCCTCAAGGTCTCTTAACTTTTTTGGCAGGGCACCTTATATATATCCTGAAAGCTGCAAACATAGCCAAGAGGATCCACAGTGTTGCCCCAAGTAAAACATTTCTGAGATAGAAAGCCTGTCCCATAAGAAAAGAGTAAAGGGTTTGGGAAGCCTCTTCGTAAAATGGGATGAATCCCATTGCTGAGAGGAACACGGGGCCACAGAGAGTCAAGCGGCTGTATACTTACCTGCGTCTTAGCGTTTGGAGGCAGGCAGGCAGGCAGGGTGGGGGTGGGGGGGCACGGGTGCTGGGACCCAGAGTCGCAGAGCGGAGCTGAGGCGCAGGTCTAGGGAGATGTTCAGATTCTCTTGGGAGCTTCACTTGGGGCACAGGGGCTACGGGTGGCAACATGGGTGGGGGTGGCAGGGTCTGCGCATCTGTCTGTCAGTCCTCTGAATCTGGCGCAGCGGGGCAGTGGCATCAGGGTCTGGGGGCATCTGGGCGGGGCCGCTTCTCCGGACCTCAGGCCGGGCCACCCTGTGGAGATGTGGAGCTGAGGAGCCTTGCTGCCTCAGCTGCCTCACTGAGTCAGCCGTGTCTACAGGGGGTAAGGTGGGTTATGACCTGGAAAGGCCATCTGCGGAGGCTGCTGCACCCCACCCCCGCACTGGGAGTCCCCTGCCCCACGCTGGGCGCCAGGTGTCATGCTTCGCTGCGGAGAAGAGAGAGAGGAGGACCATAGCTAAGAGGGAACACAATTCTTTATTCGCTGCTGGCACCTCAGGGTTGGGTCAGAGCTCAGCGGTTCGGGCCACGTGGAGCTTGCCAAAAATGGTCGTCCCCCACTATGCACACCACCCTTCTGTCATGTAGGTAAAAAAAACTGGGCGACAGAGCGAGGGGGGGCAGAAGTAGGAGGGCTTTTTATAAGGCAATAGCCAGGAGTGATATGTCGGGACAGGATTGGTTGGGAAAGGTATTTGAGGATACCATATAACTCTCGTGGGAAGTGGCTGAGCCTGAGGGGATAGCCTGGCAGATGTGACTGCATCTGCATAATTCCCCAGAAAATTCCTTTGTTAGGATTTGCTGTATCATACACAATATCACCGTAATTTATGTCCTTTGACATTATTTATATATAGCTGTGTATTATAGACTAATGTCACCAGTTGCTTGCTGAGGAAGTAATTTTATATTTTATTATTATTTATTTAATAGTCCTTTACAATATTGTAAGATTTCAGCATATAATTTTACATTTATGCATTCATATATATAATTTGCCACACCTTCCATCAGAGTTCCTGTTCCTCCCTTCCCTCTGTAGCCACCATAGTTTTTGTTTGTTTGTTTTGATTTTTTTATTGCCATAAGGGTTATGGCTTGGGTTTGGTGCCTGCATGACAAATATACCACTTCCAGAAGCCACTTTTTCTTCTTTTCTTTCTTTCCTTCCTTGTTTTAAATCTTCCCCCCCTTTTTTATAGAAATATAAATTAAGAGGGAAGTGAGAGAGGGAAAGTGAGAGAGAGGAAGACACCTGCAACACTGATTCACCACTCATGAAGATTCCTCCATGCAGGTGGGGATTGGGGGTTTGAATCTGGGTCTTTTTGCATGGTAATGTGTGTTTTGCTAGGTGTGCCAGCACTTTTTTCCACCAGTTATCTATATCTCATATATAGTAGTGAGACTATAGATCTTTCACCCTTTTTAAAAAATTGATTTTGTTTAACATGATCACCTCCAATTCTATCCATTCTATCCTGAATTTTGCAATCTCATCTTTTCAAGTTGTAAAATAGTATTTCATTATGTATATTCATATATTCAACCAATAGCTTCCTTTTTTCCAGTCACATATTGGGAATTTAGACTGCTTCCATATTTTGGCTATTGTAAATACTGCAATTTGAACACAATAATACAGACTTTTTTGAATTTATGTTTTCATATCCTGATATATGCCTAGGAGTGATGTTTCTGGACCAGAAGGTATTCTCATTTTTATTAGTTTAAGAATTCTCTCTATCTTTTTCCATAGGGGATGTTACCAGTTTGCATTCCCATCAAAAGTGTGTCTTTTAAAATTTTTTTAAATTTATTTTAAACAGAAGACATTAACAAAACAGTAGGATAAGAGGGGTACAACTCCCACAATTTCCACCACCAGATCTCCATATCCCATCCCCTCCCCTGATAGCTTTCCTAGTCTTTATCCCTCTGGGAGTTTGGACCCAAGGTCATTGAGGTATGCAGAAGGTGGAAGGTCTGGCTTCTGTAATTGCTTCCCCACTGAACATGGGTGTTGACTTGTCAATCCATACTCCCAGCCTGCCTCTCTCTTTCCCTAGTAGGTTGGGGCTTTGGGGAAGCAGAACTCCAGGACACATTGGTGGGGTCATGTTGTTGAGGTGGTCTGGTGTCGGGCTGCACCGCGGAGAAGAGAGCGGACGTCCAGAGCAAAGGGGTACACAGATCTTTATTATAGGATGGGGGGGAGGTTTGGTTCAGACCACGTGGAGCCAGCCAGCAATGGCCGACCACGGGGGGAGAGCAGGGAGCGAGACCTCAGAGAGGGAGAGCCGAGAGCCCAGAGAGAGCGAGGGGAGGGGTGAGGGGGCTTTTTATTGGGCGACAACCAGGGGTGACGTGTAGGGCCAGGATTGGTTGAAAGGGGGCACTCTAGGATTTAGCGAGGCATAGGAAAACCTGGGGGCGGAGCCAGGATTGGTTGAAAGGGGGCACTCTAGGATTTAGCGGGGCATAGAAAAACCTGGGGGCGGAGACTGCATCAGAATAAGTCCTCAGCAACATCTCCTCCTATCCCTTTATATCTAAATGGACACAGTAAAGAAAAATGGAGCATGCTTAAATGTTTTAGAGGAATGCCATGCTCAGGTGGGAAGATGTAGGACTTTCTGTGGAGGAGGGAAGGCTTAAATGGCTGCCAACCTTGTGAGATTTAAATGTCCTCCTGTGCTCAACCCCTCTTCAGAGAGAGAGACTTACCTGGAGAGACTCATCTCATAGGTTTAAGCGCAGCCTGCTCAACCATCTCTTCACAGTATCTCTACATCTTTTCTATCTTTCTATCTAGTAATTGCATAAGATGTACAAAGTCTATAAAAGACTATCATGGGGCAGAAACCTTTTGGACATAAGCCTAAATGACATAACAAAATAGGAAGGGACACGAAGGGGAGAAGTAAAAGTCAGTGGGGTGTGAAGGGAAGGATTGGTGTGTAAAGGAACATTCCCTGCTTGAGTGGGGAAAAGGGCAAGGGTACATAATGAGGGGGCGGCAGGAGGCATGACCCACCAAACAGAGGGGCTATTTGGCATTGTATAGTCCTCAAGGCAACAGTCTGTAAAGTCTATGAATTACTCAGGATTAGTCTATGAAAAACCAGCAGCGTGAAGGGAAATAAGCTGCTTCAAAATTGTGTAAAATGTATATAGGGTATGTCAGAAAGTCCGATACAAGTCTCAGTCCGAAGTAGATGGCTAGGGGAGGAATTGGCAGGGGATGCAACGCTGCATGAGGGAGGTCAGCCGCTGGAATGTTGCTCTTTTGTAGATAGCTAGCTGGAACTGCCAACACGTAACAAGCAGGTCAGAAGCAGGAACGGTAACCAGGCATGAAGAAAGTTCTGTCCTTGGAATTCGTGTATCAGGTTCTTCAGATCACGTTGAGTGACATCTAGGGTTTCGGGGGGTGTGCCACGGTAGTCGTGCCATCTAGTGAGTGACGTCAGGGTGTGCAGGGGTTCAGATGGTTTTTCTGGGATTCCTGTGAAAGAAACACAAACAATCTGCTTCTCGTGGTTAATTTGAACTGGTAACAAGTTATAGGTTTGTTATAGTTGATACCTCGATGATTATAATTGGTTTAGAATCTCTTTATGATTTATTAAAAGGTCATCTAATGTGACCTCCTGTAGCAGCCTCTACCGCAGGATCTTGAGACCAATTTTAGCTAAAATATGTATTTTAAACAGACTCAAATTGCTTAGAGAGTTAACGCATATTCGTGACAATGATTTTAACGTTTACAGTGCCAGATTGATGCCAGATCTGTTGTGGATTAATTTCCACAAGATAGTTTACAGGGCACCTTTGGGGGCCCTTCAAAGGTGTCCTGTATATAAAATTTATATAGTTTAGTTTTGGGAATGAATAGTCACGTTGAACATTTAGACTTTTACCTAAATAGTAAGTTACCTTAACTATTAATATTTACCTTGTCTGGTAAAAGTGTAGCTGTAGGGTTACACTTCTGACCGTTAAGTTAGTGTTACCAAACTTGAGACATACCCATAAACATTTAGTTATAACAAACTGGAGGAAAAAGAACTTTTGTTATAAAAACACATTATTTAAAAACAATTTTAAATCTGTCATTAGTCACACAGTTTAAGACTAAACACTTACATATATACCAATACTATATATAAAATTCAAAAGAGGGAGAAAGAAAAAAAATTTTTTGGAATGTTTCTGGACGTCTCCAGAAACTTTGGCTGCGTCCAGCATTTTTATATAAGGCCAATAACCTTTTAGAGTACTCCAAGCAGATGGGTCATGCAAAAAAAAAGAAAAAAAAATTTTGTCATTTAACACACTCATTCACAAAAACAACTGGCCAGTTATAACATAAGACATACAGGGAAAGCGTAGGAGAGAGGTCTCTGTGAGCCAGATTTGCAGGTTCTGCCATGTCGTATTACGGGTCCTGGGATGTATCCTGCATCTGGTCCTCTTGTAGTATTTCTTGTTCTTCAGGAATAACAGCGCCATCCTGCGGGTATTGTCGGACATGGCGGGCAGGAACCCAGACAGGTTTAGAGAAATTTTGAGGGAAAATGCATGCGAAACCCCTTCCCATGGTCAATAATGGGTCAGGCCCTTTCCAAACTTTATAGAGTGGGTCTCTCCATTTCACCTTAATAGATGGGAGGGTAGATGGTGTTTGCCAGTGAAGAATAATAGGGGGTAAGGCTGAGTTATTGTAAATATTAAAGAGATTTAACGTAGTTAAGGCTTTTGCTAGCTGGATATTGGGGGGATATGTTCCTCCTTTATCTTTATTTAGTTGAGCCTTCAGTGTTTGATGGGCCCTTTCGACAATGCCTTGTCCCTGTGGATTGTAGGGAATGCCCGTGGTATGAGTAATATTCCAGAGGGAACAAAAATCTTTAAATTGTTTGCTTGAAAACATAGGTGCATTGTCTGTTTTCAAAAGTAATGGGACCCCCATAACGGCAAAATAAGAGAGCATATGGCTTACAAGCTTTTTAGCACTTTCTCCTGTCTGAGCTGTAGCCCACATAAATTTAGAAAAGGTATCAATTGAGACAAACACATATTTTTGTTTGCCAAAGTTTGGTATGTGGGTGACATCAATTTGCCAAATAGCATTAGCTTTTAAACCTCGGGGGTTAACCCCAAGGGTCTGGATAGCAGGTGTCTTTATGAGATTTGCACAAGAAGAGCATGTAGCAAGGATATGTTTTAACTGTGGTGCAGGAACATCAGGGAATCGAGCTTGAAGGCCTTTAAGATTAACATGGGTTAGAGAGTGAAAATTAGCAGGATCAGAGACAGAGACTGGGAAAGTTCCTGTGGAGGCAAGGCGGTCAACTGCGGCATTCCCTTCGGACAGGGAACCAGGAAGAGGGCTGTGGGAACGAAGGTGTTGAATATACAGTGGTTGGGTTCGAGAACAGAGCATAGAGGCGATTTGAATCAAGAGAGGGGAAAGTGGGTTGTCATCAATTTTCACATACGAACGAGCAAGCCATGGAAGTAAGTTAACAGTATACACACTGTCAGAAAAAAGGTTGAAGGATTCTGGTACAGCTTTTAGTGCAAGAAAAACAGCATAAAGTTCTTTGTACTGAGGGGAATTATCAGGAAGCTCAGTAAAGAGAGGTTTAGGAGATTGTTTGTCTGGGTAATATATAAGGGCAGCAGCTCCCCTTTTTCTGCCATCAGTAAAGATTGTAGGAGCAGAGGGAATGGGATCCCGAGAGAAAAGTTTAGGTGCTAGTAGAGGCAGAAGAGGTAAAGAAGCTATCAATTTATTAGAAGGAAAATGGTTATCTATTTGTCCTGGAAACCCCACGAAGCTTATGGCAAAGCGGGAATGATGGCATATAAGCCACTCTGTATCTGTGAGAGAAAAGGGCAGAATGATTAAATCCGGTTCTTTCCCTAAGACCTGCACAGACCTATTTCTCCCTTGGCGAACCATGAATGCTAATGCATCTATCTCAGTGAGGAGTCTTGGAGCTCCTCCTACTGGCGTGTGAAGCCATTCGAGAACCCCATGGTCTTGCCACAGTGCCCCTACTACTGTGGGGGTGGAGTTGAAGATTAGAAGGTTTACTGGAGAGGAGGGGGAGAATCGAACAAGGTGCATGTCCTGGAGGGCCTGGTTAACCCTTTCCATTGCCAAGGAGGCCTCGGGAGTTAACTTACGTTTTGAAGAGGGCTGTTTGTTTCCTTTCAACAGGTCAAACAGTGGTTGGAGGCAGCTTGTGGGCAGATAGAGATACTGCCTAAGCCAATTTAAATTTCCTAGAAAACTTTGTAAAGAAGCAAGAGTAAGGTTAGAAGGGAAGGTAACATTAGGTTTTAAGGGACGAATTTGCATTAGAGAAATCTCTGAACCTAGGAAGGATATTGGAGGGATTAGCTGTATCTTCTCAGGGGCTACATTAAGGCCGCTTTTCTTTAATGCAGGAATGAGAAAATCACGTAAGGCATAGAGATCTGTATCTGATTTTCCCCATATTAAAATATCATCTGTATAATGAAAAATATTAAGGCCCTTATGAATATATGGGACAAGGGCAGATTTAACAGCCTCCTGACAAATTGTAGGACTATTGGCCATACCCTGGGGCAGCACCACCCATTCAAATCTGTCAGCGGGGCTGGCATTATTAATAGACGGAACAGAGAAGGCAAAACGTTTACAATCTCGTGGATGCAAGGGGATAGAGAAAAAACAATCTTGTATATCAATAGCTATGATTGGAATTCCCGTGGGAATTGCAGAAGCAAGAGGCAAACCCCTTTGGGGGGAGCCCCAGACCTGCATGGTTTTATTTACTGCACGGAGATCTTGAAGGAGGCGCCATTTTCCCAAGCGCTTTTTAATCACAAAGACAGGAGTATTCCATGGGCTTTGAGAATGACGAATGTGTCCCAAGGACAACTGCTCTCGGACGAGCTCTTTTAAAATTTTTAGCTTATCCCTAGGTAAAGGCCACTGTTCCGCCCAGACAGGCTCATTAGAAAGCCAGCTTAAGCGGGGTGTTTGGCTACGAACAGTGGCATTTAGTATTGGGGGTGCTGAATAGACCTGGTATCGCGGGAATGAGTTTTACGCTCTGCAGAGGCGTCTGTGGATATCCTAACATTAAGACATTCCAGAAGATCCCTGCCCAGTAAGTTGGTGCTAATATTAGCTACCAAAGGGCGGAAGTGTCCAGTAGAACCTTCTGGGTCTTCCCACATAAGCGAGTCTCGTGTGCAAAATGCTCTTGTCATCCCTCCTATTCCATGTAAACTGGGTCCAGGGATGAGTTCCCAATCTTGGGGAACCTCTTCTTGCCTTAAAATCGTCTTTGCTGCCCCCGTGTCAATCAAAAATTTAAAAGGAATATTGCCAATCTTTACTGTCATAGAAGGGTGACCTTGTTCTAAAACAGGAGTGGTCCACAAAATCTCAGGCCCCGAATTTGTACCATTCAGGGGCGAACCATCTTTATGAAATTGGGACCAACAATCTCTCTTCCAATGAAACCCCTTACGACATTTTGGACAAACAGTACGTGGTCTCTGGCTCCCTGACTGAAAGCGGGGTTGCTCTGGCTGGAGGCGTGGTTTCCCTGACTGGAGGCGTGGTCGCAACTTATCAGGACATTGGTTACGCCAATGTCCTTGGCGACCACACTGAAAGCAGGCCCCGTTTTGCTTACGTGGGGCAACTGCATAGACCTGCGTCGTAGCGGGTGTCCCATAATTGCCTGATGTAAGCTCCTGTGTCGCTAGAATCCAATTATCTGGGTGTAGGTGTTTAAGATTAAGGCATACCTGACGGAATTGTGGTGTCATGCCTTCCCAGACAATAGAGCGCAGGAGTAGTGTGCGGACGTCAGGATTATAAACCTTTCTCTCTAAGCTTCTCTTCACCCTTGAGATGAAGCTCGCCAATGACTCATCAGAGCCTTGGTGAAAAGAGTTAATGGGAGCTGATGGATCTACATCAGGTGTGGTCACCCTTTCCCATGCTTGTGTTGCACAGATGCGTACCTGTTCAAAATAACCAGTTGGAAACCTGGCTTCTGCCTGCTGAGCTCCAGATTCATAAGCTCCTGCTCCAAACAAAGCATCAGAATTCCATTCTATCTGTTTGTTACTATTTTCCTGCGATTGCCTAGAGCACTCATCGCGGAAACATGCCTGCCACTGAAGATAGAGAGGGTCTGGGAGTGCAGCACGAGCCAGTTCTTTCCAGTCTTGTGGTGTATTTAAATGCTGGTAAAAGCTTCTCAAAACGGACTTGGTCCATGGAGAGTGCATACCGTCCTCCCTGACTGCTTGCCTGAGCGTTCCAAGTTCTTTCGAGGAATATGGCTGCCACGGCTGAGGGTTTTGTTTAGAAGGGGCCAAGTTTACCGGGAATGTGTGGATATGGTCCGGTGGCGCGGGAGAGGGAGCTACAGAAGTGGAAAGTTCAGTAGAAACTGCTGTAGTGGCTGCAGGGGAGACTAAACGCTTATCTACGGGGACGGAGCTCCCGGGGTGGACTGCACATGGTTTAAAATCCTTAAATGCTGAAAAAATATCCTTTAGCTCTCATATCTCAGCCACTAGATCTCTTAATGGTGATGTATCAGCAGGGGGCGGGGTCAGGGACGAGGAAGCCTCAGGCGGAGCTGAAACCGCGGCAGCAGGGGCCGGGGACGGGGTCAGGAAAATGGAAGCTGCAGGCGGAGCTGAAACTGGGACAGCAGGGGCAGGGGCGGGGTTCAGGAACGCAGAAGCTGCAGGCAGAGTTGAAACCGCGGAGGCAGGGGCCGTGGGCGAAGCTGAAACCGGGACGGAAGGGGCAGGGTTCAGGAACGCAGGCGGAGCTGAAACCGGGATGGAAGGGGCGGGGTTCAGGAACGCAGGCGCCTCAGGTGGAGCTGAAACGGAAGCTGAAACCGGGACGGAAGGGGCAGGGTTCAGGAACGCAGGCTGAGCTGAAACCTGAACGGCGGAAGGGGGTGGGGTCAGAGGAGGAGCGTCCGAACACATGTGCGTGTCTGTGGGAACGGAATTCTTGGGTTTAGCCGCTGATCGCTTAGGATGTCTAAGTCTTAAGCACATGTGATTTAACTCTCGTACCTCAGCCTCAAGGTCACTTATCCTTATGGCATACCACGTTTTACATATCTTGAAAGTGGCGACCACAGTTAAAAAAATCCAAGGGGTAGCGAAAATTAAACCTTTTATGACAGCGGGAATCTGTCCCAGGTCAAGAAATAATGACTGGGACACCTCCTCATAAAACGAGAAATTTCCCATAGTGGAGGGAAACGCGGGGCCACAGAAGTGGGCGGATGCCACTTACCTGTGTCTGGGCGGTTTCGGAGACCTCAGGCCGGGCGTGGTGTGGGTACGGAACACGATGGGTGCCAGATGTTGTTGAGGTGGTCTGGTGTCGGGCTGCACCGTGGAGAAGAGAGCGGACGTCCAGAGCAAAGGGGTACACAGATCTTTATTATAGGATGGGGGGGGAGGTTTGGTTCAGACCACGTGGAGCCAGCCAGCAATGGCCGACCACGGGGGGAGAGCAGGGAGCGAGACCTCAGAGAGGGAGAGCCGAGAGCCCAGAGAGAGCGAGGGGAGGGGTGAGGGGGCTTTTTATTGGGCGACAACCAGGGGTGACGTGTAGGGCCAGGATTGGTTGAAAGGGGGCACTCTAGGATTTAGCGAGGCATAGGAAAACCTGGGGGCGGAGCCAGGATTGGTTGAAAGGGGGCACTCTAGGATTTAGCGGGGCATAGAAAAACCTGGGGGCGGAGACTGCATCAGAATAAGTCCTCAGCAACAGGGTCATCTGTCCAGGGAAGTCTGGTTGGCATCATGCCAACATCTGGAACCTGGTGGCTGAAAAGAGTTAACATACAAAGCCAAACAAATTGTTGAGCAATCATGGACCTAAGGGCTAGAATAGTGCAGATGAAGTGTTGGCAACAGTGTGTCTATCTTCCTCACCCTCCCCACTAGAAGGGAATATTTAAAGTGATCTGAATTAAGAGTGACTGAGATCTGGGGATATCTGAAGGGATAGCAAGTGCAAAGGCCATGAAGCATTAGTGTGCAGGGCAAGTGTGAGGGGGATCAAAGAGATTACTGTGAGCTAGGGAGTGGTGGAGAGCCATAAAGATTGAGGTTCAAGTGACAAGTGGCAGGTGTTGCATTAGAGGTCATGATGAAAACTCCAAGTCATCCTCCATTGTAGGCTTGTATAAGCAGAGTAGTAAAGAGGTCTGATATCCACTTTAAAGATCTCTCCAGTTGCTCTATAAGAGATTAAAACACAGGGAGATAAGTGTGAGAGTGGGTAGCCCAGGAGAGGGCTATACTGAAGGAGGCCATACCGAATGAGGGTAACAGTATAGCAGAGAGACATGGCCAGATCCCAGATAGAACTTTCATCATGAGCTGGTGGGTTTTCTGACAGCTTGCGTGCATGTCAGGGAGACCTATGGGGGTGGTAGAGCTGTGAGAATTCTGTTGAGATGTGTTTCTGTGATAGATCCACATGTGATAGAACCCGAGACAGAAAGCCCCTAGACAGATGCTGATCAGCTGGAAGGCACTTCTAGGCTTGGTTTTTCTCCTTTTCAACTTTGAGCTTTTATTTTCCACTCTTGATTGAGATGCTTTGGGTTGGGTCACCTACCCAAACCCTGTGAAGAAATGGGGCCTTCCAGCAGGAGAACTGTTGAAACAAGGGTCCAGTAGTGTACAGCCTTTCTATGGAAGTGGCTTGATTCACTCATCTCTTTCCTAGGGCATGGCCTTCTTGCCCTCAGAAAGCTGCTGTCCATCTGGCTTGCCACACTCAGCTTTCCCGGCTCATCTCAGTCAGAGCTGGCCTGCCTGATAAAGAGTAAATTAATGCTTCCATTAAGGAGATAAAATTCTGCTTTTCATTGTTTGGTGATGAAATGAAGTATGAGAAAAATGTTTGTTTTGGTTACAGAGGAGAGGAGGAGGAGAGGAGACGGACGTGGGGGCCAGGCATCCAGGAACATAATTGGTAATGGACACTGCCCTGCACCCAGTGGGGAGAGGCTCTGGAGATGGCACTGGTGCTGGAGGCTGCTGGAGGGCTCTCAGTGCCTCAAGAGATTCAGCATTAGCCAGTGGCATGCTGGACTAGGCTGGATGAAGCTGGAATCTAGCCTGATGTCCCTGAATGACTAGGGAAAATCCCTGCCCTCCCTGGGCCTGTTTCTTCCTCTGTTGATAAGAGTTGATCACAGTGGCCTCTTTGGGGCCCTCTCATGGCCATTCTGTAGGTTCTGCTGGACCTCAGTAACAGAAGTTGCCTGGAAGGTTGTTTCTGACACCATTATCAGATGCATGGGCTGGAGGGGAGAAGCACTGTGCTTGATATTTCTAGAAAGGACCCCTAGTGGGAGTTGGGGCGGTAGCGCAACAGGTTTAGTGCAGGTGGCACAAAATGCAAGAACCAGTTTAAGGATCCCGGTTCGAGCCCCCGGTTCCCCACCTGCAGGGGAGTTGCTTCACAAGTGGTGAAGCAGATCTATAGGTTTCTGCCTTTCTTCCCCTCTCTGTCTTCCCCTCCTCTCTCCATTTCTCTCTGTGCTGTCCAGCAATGATGACATCAATAACAGTAATAGCTACAACAATAAAAAACCAAGGGCAACAAAAGGGAATAAAGAAAGGAAAGAAAGAAAGAAAGAAAGAAAGAAAGAAAGAAAGAAAGAAAGAAAGAAAGAAAAAGAAAGGACCCCTAGTGTCCAAGTCTACATGTTATGGTCACTAACAGTGGACTTTCATGCCACTAGAAGCACTTATCCTGTCTCAGAGAAAGTTGGAGGTATATTTAAAAGCAAACAAACAACAACAACAAAAAACTAATATATCCACAGACTTTTTGGAATATAACTAAAATATGCCTACTAGCTATCTATAAAATGGAGGACCCCCAACATTTCATCTGCACTATTCCAGCCCATAGGTCCATGATTGGTCAACAATTTGTTTGGCTTTGTACGTTAACTCTCTTTTCATCCACTAGGTTCCAGATGCTAGCATGATGCCGACCAGACTTACCTGGACAGATGACCCCACCAATGTGTTCTAGAGCTCTGGTTCCCCAGAGCCCCACCCTACTAGGGAAAGAGAGAGGCTGGCTGGGAGTATGGATCAACCAGTTAACGCCCATGTTCAGTGGGGAAGTAATTACAGAAGCCAGACTTTCCACCTTCTGCATCCCACAGTGACCTTGGGTCCATACTCCCAGAGGGTTAAAGAATAGGAAAGCTATCAGGGGAGGGGATGGAATACAGAGTTTTGGTGGTGGAAATTGTGTGGAGTTGTAGCCCTCTTTTCCTATGGTATAGTCAGTGTTTCCTATTTATTTATTTATTTATTTATTTATTTATTTATTTATTTAAGAAAGGAGACATTAACACAACTTAGGATACTAGGCTTACAACTCCACATAATTGCCACCACCCAATCTCCATATCCCATCCCCTCCCCTGATAGCTTTCCCATTCTCTATCCCTCTGGGAGTATGGACCCAAGGTCATTGTGGGTTGGAGAAGGTAGAAGGTCTGGCTTCTGTAATTGCTTCCCCACTGAACGTGGGCATTGACTGGTCAATCCATACTCCCAGTCTGCCTCTCTCTTTCCCTAGTAGGGTGGGTCTCTGGGGAAGCGGGGCTCCAGGACACATTGGTGGGGTCGTCAGTCCAGGGAAGTCTGGTCGGCATCATGCTAGCATCTGGAACCTAGTGGCTGAAAAGAGAGTTAACATACAAAGCCAAACAAATTGTTGAGCAATCATGGACCTAAAGGCTGGAATAGTGCAGATGAAGTGTTGGGGGGTACTCACTGCAGACTCTTGTGTACTTCTGCTTTCAGGTATATATTTTGCCCTGGTTTATGGACACGTGAACATATGCTCTATCTCAGGGGACCTGGTCTATATCTAGGTCTTGGGACTTTATTGGGGAGTGGACCACCTGGAATGGAATTAAAGAATACTATGAAAAGAAAGGTTTCACCCGAGTGACAAAGCTGAAGGGTTGTCATTCCACACCTGAAGTCTCTGGACACAGTCTGAAGTGAAGCATGCTGGGGTGGCACCCCTTGCATTGATTAGGTTGCGATCGGTGGATGCAATATTATTTGATATGAATTGAGAGAAGCATGCAGGAAAGTGGGCCCCACCCTAAAGTTCCAGGACTGGGGGAAATATAGGCTTGATTGTGGAAATGTGAGGATCCTGCTGTCTTAGGGTTCAAGAAGACAATGGATAGTTATTGTTATCATCACATTATTTGGTAATTGGGTTAACTTTGAAAAGTCCCTTTGTTAGGATTTGCTGTATAATACCCAGCATCTTCTATATAGTTGTGTCACCGTTTGCTTCTCTTCTACCTGGTCTAGAATTTTGAGAGAGTTAGCATATCAAAGACTCAGCCTGTGTATTAAAAAGACTCAGTCTGTGTTTTAAAAAGTTTGAGACATACGATCAATATTTCCCTTCTCATATTAATTAAATAGTGGTTTATATGACTACACATTAATAGGAGTGTTCATAAACACTATTTCCACCACCAAAAGACTGTGTCCCATCCCACACACATCCCCCCCTGCTGCCCTGCGAAGCCGAATGTCCACCCTCCCCCTCACCACAGGGTTTTTACTTTGTTGCCCTACTCTCGATATAATCAGATCCTGCTTTTAGTTTCCCTCTCTGTTCTTCTTTGTCAACTTCTGTTGATGAGTGAGATCATCCCATAATCATCTTTATCTTTCTGACTTAGTTCACTTAACATAATTCCTTCTAGCTCCATCCAAGATGGGTCAGAGAATGTGGGTTCATTCTTCTTAATAGCTGTGTAGTATTCCATTGTATATATATACATCACAGCTTTCTCAGCCACTCATCTGTTGTTGGGCACCTGGGTTCCTTCCAGGTTTTAGCTATCATGAATTGTGCTGCTATGAATATATATGTGCACATATCTTTTGATTGGGCATTATGGAGTCCTTGGGGTATATCCCCAGAAGAGGAATTACTGGGTCATATGGAAGGACTATGTCTAGCCTTGTGAGAGTTCTCCAGACTGCTCTCCAGAGAGGCTGGACCAATTTACATTCCCACCAGCAGTGCAGATGGGTTCCTCTGTCTCCACAGCCTTTCCAACATTTGTTGCTGCTGTACATCATGCCATTCTCACAGGTGTGAGGTGGTATCTCAGTGTTCTCTTTATTTGCATTTCTTTGACAGTCAGCAACCTGGAGCAATTATTCATGTGTTTGTTAGCCTTTTGGTTCTCTTCTGTATTGAATGTCATGTTCATATCCTCTGCCCATATTTGGATGGGGTCATTTGCTTTTTTGGTGCTAATTTGCTGAACTCTTTGCATATATTGGTGATTAGTCTCTTGTCTGATGTATGGCATGTGAAGATCTTCTCCCTTTCTGTGAGGGGTCTCTTTGCTTGTGTGATAGTTTCTTTGTGCAGAAGCTTTTCAATTTGGTGTAGTCCCATTGGTTTGTTTCTGCTTTAGTCTTCTTGCAGTTGGGTTTGTTTCATCAAAGATGTTCTTGAGTTTAGGTGGGAAAGTGTTCAAAACCAATGTTTTCCTCTAAGTATTTGATAGTTTCTGGTCTAACATCCAGGTCCTTGATCCATTTGAATTTTGTTTCTGGTGAGATAAGGTGGTTCAATTTCATTCTTCTGCATGTTTCAACCAAGTTTTCCAAGCACCATTTATTGATGATAACTTCCTTCTCCATTTAATATTTTGGGTCCCCTTATCAAAGATTAGATGCCCATATTCGTGGGGGTTTAGTTTTGTGCTTTCAGTTCTGTTCCACTGGTCTGTGTGCCTGTTTTTGTTCCACTACCAGGCTGTTTTTTTTTTTATTTCTTTATTGGGGAATTAATGTTTTACATTCAACAGTAAATACAATAGTTTGTACATGCAGGCTTGGAGCATTTTTTCATGTGTTACCGGCCTTTTGGATCTCTTCTGTGGTGAATATTCTGTCCATGTCCTCCCCCATTTTTGGATGGGGTTATTTGTTGTCTTGTTGTTGAGTTTGGCAAGCTCTTTATATATGTTGGTTATTAACTTCTGATGTATGGCATGTAAAGATCTTTTCCCATTCTGTGAGTGGTGTCTTGGTTTGGGTAGTGGTTTCTTTTGCTGTGAGAAGCTTTTTAATTTGATGTAGTCCCATAGGTTTATAACCAGGCTGTTTTGATGATAATGTCCTTATAATATAGTTTGAGATCTGGGAATGTGATGCCTCCATTTCTGTTTCTTTTCCTCAAGATGGTTTTGGAAATTCTAGGTGTTTTCTAGTTCCAGATAAATGATTGTAGTTTTTGTTCTATTCTCTTATGGTAGCTTGGTGGAACTTTCATGGGTATCACATTAAATTTGTATATTGCTCTTGGGAGAATATTCATTTTGATATTTATTTTTCCAATCCATGAGCATGAGATGTCTTTCCATTTCTTGGTATCAGTTTCTATTTCCTTGAATAGTGACTCATAGTTTTCAGTATACAAGTCTTTCACTTCTTTGGTCAGCTTTATTCCTAGGTATTTGATTGATTTTGCTGCAACAGTGACTGGGAGTGATTTCTGGATGTCTTCTTCTCCAGATTTAGTGTTTGCATAAAGAAATGCCACTGATTTTTGTATATTGATTTTGTAGCCTGACACCTTGCTATATTGCTTAATAACTTCCAGTAGTTTTCTGGTGCATTCTTTAGGTTTTTCTATGTATACTATCATATCATATGCAAATAGTGAGAGCTTGTCTTCTTCCCTTCCAATCTGTATTCCTTTGATTTCTTTCTCTTGCCTGATTGCTATGGCAAGAACTTCCACTACTATGTTGAAGAGTAATGGTGATAGTGGACAGCCCTGTCTAGTCTCCAATCTGAGGGGGAGTACTTTCACCTTCTGTCCATTGAGTATGATGTTGGCTGTAGGTTTGCTATATATGGACTCCACTATCTTGAGGAATTTCCCATCTATTCCGATTTTTGTAGTGTTTTGAGCATGAATGGGTGTTGGATTTTGTCAAAGGCTTTCTCTGCATCTATTGAGATAATCATGTGGTTTTTGGCTTTACTTTTATTGATGTGGTGAATGACATTGATTGACTTACGTATGTTGAACCAGTCTTGCATTCCTGGGATAAATCCCACTTGGTCGTGATGGACAATCTTTTTGATATGCTGCTGTATCCGGCTGGCCACAATGTTTCCTTTTTATAAATAAATTTAAAAAAAGAATATCAAATACAGTTTGCTAGGGATCCCTGGAGAAAGAGGTGGCAGGGTAGGATAGAGGCAATGTAACTGGCATGCAGAGGCTGGAGAGACCCAAAGAGGCTTGAGTCAACCCTGGTTTGGGGGGTGGGGTGGGAGACTTTGGTCTGAGGTGCACTTAAAATTTCTCTTCCAAGCAGGGGCTGTTTGCAAGTTTCCTCTGTCAGATGAGATCACCAAATCATGAGGCCACCATTAATGCCAGGGTCTAGGCCCACGACAAGGACAGGATAGGCACCTTTGAGTGATGGCAGGACACTCCAGTGGGCAGTGGAATGATGCTGTGATTTGAAGCCAGCCACAGCTCCTCCTGAGCAACTCCAAGCAGTTGACTTCACTTCTCTGGGTCTCATTTCCTCCTCTCTGAAGTGGGGAGGAATAACCCCTCTTCACAATGCTAGGTAGGACAAGTGCTCAGTATGACCAAAGCAGTGACGTGTACTGGACACAGTTCACTATACAATGGGTATCATTTTTATGAGAACAGGAGACACAGCGCATAGCCTTTACCACACTCCTGGGCTAAATGAAATGAATTTGAGATGACTTTCTCCTTAACAGCTCCAGCCATGCTGAGAGCTAATGTTAGGGGTGCCTCAGGTGAGGCAGCCTCTAGTCCTGGCAGACTCCTTGAGCCCCTCTTGGGTGTCAGCCAGCTCAGGCACCAGCACAGGACTACTGGGAACCTTCTCCTCTGTGGCTTGGGAATCCTAGACCTCCTATTGCTCCTGTAAAGCCTGCCTTGTCCCATAGGACATATCTGTGTTCAGGGTGGACATGCTCTCTTGCCTCTCTGTCAGGTTCTAGTGAGACGAGCTGGTGACTCACAGCCCCAAGCAGCGTGCTTGGCACCTCCTAGCAGTGTTTGTCCCATTCCCAGGCCCTGAGAGGAGGGCGATCAATGATGGGGTGTGATTGGGGCCACCCACCCACCAAATTATCTCCTTTGTGGATTCCTGGAATTCCACCATTCATACTTCATTCTTTTGGAGGCTATTATTGCCTTATCTCAGTTCCATCCTTTCAATATAAGCCCCTTGGGATATATAACATACCTGAATATGGATGAGCATGTCAAAACATTTTCCTTCCCAGAGGAAAGCATCCAAGTTCTCAGGCTCTAAGTTCAGTACTCTTTCCAAAATTCAGCACGTTCAGTCACTCAACAAACACAACCACACAACCAACACCCCAGGATGTTTTGCACCCCTTGCCTGATGCAGAGGTGAACATGAGCTTTCTTTGAGTTATCCAGTAGGTCCTTGCAAAGTGTTAGCAGAAAGTGTTACTATTTGCATTCCTATCATTTTAAAGTCTGACACATAGTAAGGACTCAATAAATGTTTGTTGAATGAATGGATGAAGTTCTGCAGCCACAGACAGCACAACTTGGCAACTGTGAACACAGACCCTGGAGCCCACTGTCTGAGTTTGTCCTCTGCTTCTGCCACTTACCAGCTATGTGACCTCCTGTGTCTTTCTCTGCTTTAGTCTCCTCAGTGGTAAAATGGGAACAGTCACAGTTGCTAGGAGAATGAACTGAGTCAATTTCTGTAAAGCACTTAGAACATCTGCTGGCACGTAGCAAACACTATGTAAGTGTTTGTTAATGATTAGAATTCAACTGACATTATTGAATACACATGGAGGGTATTCAGTAATGCTGTTGGCTGGTGTGAGAACTGCGTGGAGCTGGAGCACTGTTTCCTTGCTCTCTGCATCCTCTGAGGATGGCACAGTGCAGACATTAGTGCATGGTCAGTTACTGCACCAGCCCTATCCTCCTACACCCATCCTTGCTTTGCTGATCAGAAACCATGTGACTCAGAGTGCTGGGGGCTGTGCAGGATTGGTGCTTCCTGGCAGCCTGGCTTCTTCAAACTGCAGTTGTACATCTAGTTGCTGGTGTGTCTCCCACCCAGCAGGTTGCTTTCCCCCCCTGCCTGTTTGGGTGCTGACAGAGGCTGTCAATATAGAATAATTGATCTTAAAAGGTAGAGACTAATATGTGGGGTGGCGAAACTTGCTGTGGAGACAAGTGGTGGCTGCTGGAACTTCTTACAACCTCCCCACTTCCAAGGTGTCTGGCTGACACACAGTAAATAGTCATTCAGAATGCCTGACCCTAGTTTGGAACAGCTAGTCTCTTCCTTACCTCGACTGGCATGCTGAGTTGCCAACTCCAAACCTTGATATGGGCTGGTCTCCAACGTCAGAACAACTGTTTACATCTCCTTCTCTTTCCTAATTTCCTTTGCCCTTCGTGGTTCAACCATTCTCCCTAGATCTCTGCTGTGATTCTTTTTATTAAGTTAGTTTACTTATCCAAACTGTTTATTACTACAATGAATTCAGCTTTCTCCCATAGAGGACACACAATTTTTCTTTTCCATTTCCTCCCCTCTGCTCAGTTTCTATTCAGTATCTTCTCTTCCATGCAAACAACACCCTTGCCCCGAGCCAACTGCATATTGCTCTTTTGTTTCATTCATTCAACAGACTAGACTCATCAAGCCTCCACTATGTTCAGAGTTCCAGGGGCACCAAACTTAAACAGTGGAAAAAATGAAAAGTGGCTAAATAAGTAGACCACCACAAGTGTATAACAAGAAGTGGAAACTGTGTGTGCCACAGAACAAGAAGACCTAACTTCTGTCTGGAGGAATAGGAAGGGCCTGAGTTAAGAGGTGAATCTTAAGTGGAGTGTTTCGGAATAGCTCTGAGTTAGCAGGTGAAGGAAAGTGAGAGTGGTGCATATTTTAAACTCCAAGTTGACAGCAATGGGAAAGAAAGAACCAGATGATGTAATGTTCATTTGAAATGTTAAAGTGAAGTTGAGGCTTTCAAATAGAACCCTGGTGTTCTGTTTAAATAGTTATATTGAAGTGTGGTGTACCTACAATAAAATTTACCAATTTTAAGTGTACAGGTCAGTTACTTTTGACAAGGCTACACAGTTGTAGAATTACTACCACAATCAAGTCAGTTCCCTTTCCTTTTATCCTATCAATTCTGAGCAAACCACTTATCTGATTTCAAATCTCTTGATTTGTCTTACCTAGACTTGAAATTTTATTTTATTTTTTTCTCATTTGTTTGTTTTGGTCATTAGCAAGGATTCAATGCTCTGGGTCAGGTTTTTCAGTTACAAAGAGAGAGAGAGAGAGAGAAACAGAAACAGAGAGATGCCATAGCACCAAAGCCTCCTCCAAGGCTAGGAGGGCTGGGTTCAAGCTTGGATCACACACATGGTAAAGCTATTGAGGTGAATTACTATTGAGGTGAATTACTCTGTGGGTCCTCTGTAGTTTTATTTTTAGGATTATTTAAATTAATTCATTATTTTTAATTTTTCAAATTCTTATTTATGCTATGGTTATTGTTGAGGCTGAGTGACTGTATGGCAACTTCCATTCTCCTGGCAGCCATTTTTTCCCCTATTTATTTCTTTCAACTCAATAGGACAGAGAAAAATTGAGAAGGAAGAGAACAAGGAGGAGAGAGAAAGAGAGACACCGGAGTTAGGTAGTGGTGCACTCAGTTGAGTACACATGCTACATTGTGCAAGGACCCAAGTTCAAACCTTGTGTTCCACCTGCACTGGGAAAGCATGGATCTCTCTGTCTCTATCTCTATCCAAATACATTAATAAATAAAATATTTTAAAAAGAAGAATATAATTTATTTTTATGAGAGAGAGAGAAAGATCAGAACAATAATCGGCTTTGGCATACCTGTTGCCTAGGGCCTCCTGCATGCAACTCCTGTGTTGTACTTCTGAGATATCTTTTCAGCCTTGTCTGGACTTTTAAAATTCATTATATAAAAGTTGAGCACATATATGTGTCCTTGAATGCACACACCATCACTGGAAGGGGAGGGCAACAGACATTACCATTGAAAGGTAGAGTACCTATGGGGGCCCACAAAGGGGTCCATTGTGTTGTTCCTGATAAGAGATGATTGGCAACAATGGAGAGAGGGATCTATTCAAGGTATAGGCCCATCTTGTCCGTATGGGAATCTCAGGACTCCCCAACTAGGGCTCCAGTGTATGGGGTGGCCTGATAGTGACTAAAGTGTCATAATTGAAGTATGCCTGTCTCTTGCCCTTATTAAGCTTTTGTAGTCCTTGCTTTGATAAGGTTAGCTTTGGAGTGAGTGAGGGAAGTGTAATAGGAAATAGGTGAGGAGGGTATCTAAGTCTAAGTAGACACTATTTCATTAGGAACTTTATGGTGTCTTTTTAGGTCTTTCTACTTGCTTGCTTCATTTATTGACTCACTGCAGAGTATTGTGCACTTTTGTTTTCAGGTATATATTTTGCTCTAATTTATGGATACATGTGAAAATCTGCCCTATCTCATGGGACTTAGTCTACATATAGGTTTTGAATGTGTCCTGGAGCTCTGCTTCCCCAGAGACTGCCCCACTAGGGAATGAGAGAGACAGTCTGGGAGTATAGATACACCTGCCAATGCCCATGTTCAGTGGAGAAGCAATTACAGGAGCCAGACCTTCCACCTTCTGCACTCTATAATGACCCTGGGTCCATACTCTCAGAGGGGTAAAGATTAGGAAAGCTATCAAGGGAGGGGATGGGATATGGAGTTCTGGTGGTGGGAATTGTGTGGAGTTGTACCCCTCTTATCCAGTGATTTTTGTCAGTGTTTCCTTTTTTTTAAAAAAAATATTTATTTATTCCCTTTTGTTGCCCTTGTTGTTTTATTGTTGTTGTTGTTGGACAGGACAGAAGGAGATGGAGAGGGGAGGGGAAGACAGAGAGGGGAAGAGAAAGATAGACACCTGCAGACCTGCTTATGAAACAACTCCCCTGCAGGCAGGGAGCTGGGGCTCCAACAGGGATCCTTACACTAGTCCATATGCTTTGCGCCATCTGCACTTAACCTGCTGCACTACCACTGGACTCCCCAGTGTTTCCTTTTTATAAATAAAAAATAATAATAATGAAATAAAGGTTGAGTATCTCCCCAAGAGAGACCTAGGTAGCACAAAAAAAAAAGAAAGAAAAAGAAAAAGAAAAAGAAAAAGAAAAAGAAACAATCACCTTTAATTAGTAAAATCAACATTATTTTACTTACTTATTCTCGTTTATCAGTAGGATGAAGGATCTTATGAAGAAGTTGAGGTCAGTGAGAAAAATAACTTTTATTTTAATAACATGTTTGGTACAACTCTATCATAGTGGGTGCAATTTTTTTTCCTGTATGAAACAGCTACTCTGGCTAAAGTGTGGGAAGTGAACTTCAAGGTGCTGCCCAGGATCATAGGTTTGGGATTGCCACAGTTGTTCATGAAGGAGGCTTGGCTAGGGGTGCTGTGGGGGGGACTGAGGTCAGTGCTAAGAGTATTGGGACTCAATCCTAACTGCACAATATAATTGCATGGGAATTTTTAAAAAAAGATTCTAGTGCCCAGTCTATACCCTGGACCAATTCAATCAGAATATCTGGAAGTGTGATTCAGTCCTCAGTAGTTATTGTTGTTATTATTATGGAGGCTACTCCACCATATGTGCACTTATTTTACCTTTGTTTCTCTCTTATGGCATGAGGAATTGGACCCCTGGGCCTCACACATGTATGACACGTGTTCTATTGCTGAGACAACTTCCTGACCTTGATATCAGTGTTTTTATTTTTTAATGTTTTATTAGTGATTTAATATTGATTTATAAGATTGTAAGATAACAGAGGTATAATTCCATACAGTTCCAACCACCATAGTTCTGTGTCTCATCCCATCAATTGGAAACATCCCTATTGTTTATCCCTTTGGGAGTATGGAACAAAATTCTTTATGGGATACAGAAGGTGGGAGTTCTGACTTCTGTAATTGCTTCTCCACTAGACATGGGCATTTTTAGATTGATCCATACCCCCAGCCTTTTACTATCTTTCCCTAGTGGGATAGGGCTCTGGTGAGGTGAGGTCCCAGAAAACATTAGTGAGGTCAGCTGACCAGGGAGGTCAGAATGGAATTATAGTAGCACCTGTAAATTGGTGGCTAAAATGCAGCTGGGAAGCAGGACAAAATGTTTAATAAGCAGGAACTATAGTGTAGGACTAGAGCAAATGAAAGTAGGGATGCTAGGGTTGAAGGAAGCTAGGAAGTTTATTTTAGGAATGTTCCTAGGATCCTATGTCTTAATAATCTTTGTAATAGGAGTATTTTTAAAGAATCCTAGATGACATCAATGTGCAGACCAAGTTGTGAGACCTAGAAGCTTGAGAGCAGAGCTTCTTAATGTTCATAGGGATCATCAAGAGGGACCATTAGAATATATCTTGTCGTTGATAGCTCTGGGGCTATGAATGACAATCAATTGTTGAGTCATTAATAGTAGACATTACTATAGAAAAAATGAACTAACCTTGCCTTTTTTGTTCCATTCAAGTCCTTGGTGGGCTGGGTGATGTTCATCTACATTGGAGAGGGCCATCCCCTTTGCTCAGCTCCCCAATTCAAATGCTGATCTCTTCCAGTAATATCCTCATAGATACAACCATTAATGTTTAAGCTAGCAGTCTGGGCATCCTCTGGCCCCATATTACTGGCATATTGTGCCACTACCCAATAAAAAGACAGCACACATGGGCCCTCCATCTCAGGCTTTTTTTTGGGGGGGAAATCCCTGGGTAGGAAAGAATAAGTCTCTCCTGAATGTTCTCTTCTCTTTTGGGCTTTGTGTTTTTAAAAGTTCAATATAAACTCACAGCAATGGGGCCCTGGGTGGTAGTATATCTGTTTGAGTGTGCATATGCTACCATGTGCAAGGACCTGGGTTCAAGCCCCCAGTCCCTACTTGCAGTGCTTCTTAAATAAGAATCCCTAAGATGTATGTATATAAGAACAGGTGCTTAATATTAGCATGAAAGAAAAATATTTCCCTCCAATTTACTGAGCTCTATTTGAAGTACATTAATTTAACTTCACATATTTCAAGTATACGATTCAGGCCAGTTTTGACATATGTATATAGTCATGAAACCATCAATATAGTAGGGATGAGAAATATTTCCATCAAATCTCAAACCACACATCTGTAACTGTGACTATAAATTGTTTGTATTCCTAGAGTTTCATATAAATAGAATCACATAATATACTCTTTTTTCTATCTTCTCTCTTTTTTATTTTTTTAAAGTGTTCTTCTATTTCTCCCCCCCCCTCCTACTTCTCCTTTTTCTTTTTCTTTTGCCAGAGCATTGTTCAGCTCCTATTTATGGTGGTGTGGGGGACTGAACCTGCAACTTTGGAACCATGGGTATAAGAATCTGTTTGCATAACCATTATAACTATCCCCCACCCTCTTTTTATTGTTTTGCCACCACAATTATGGCTGGGCCTCAGTGCCAGCATGACTCCACTATTCCTAGGGCCTTTTTTCCCCATAGAGGTAAGAGACAAAATGATAGAGAGTGAGAAAGAGGCAGAGCACCACTCCATCTTTCATGGAGACTTTGTGCGGGGGCTGGGCAGTGGTATAACTGGTACAATGTACAAAGACCAGGGCAAAGACCTAGGTTCGAACCCCCTGCATTGGGAACACTTCACAAGTGGTAAAGCAGATCTGCAGGTATTTATCTTTATCTCCCTCCCCTCTCAATTTCTTGCTGTCCTATCAAATAAAAAAGAGGAAAAAAAAAAAGGAAAAAAATAGTGGCCCTGGGAGTGGTGAATTCACAGTGCCAGCACTGAGCCCCACTGATAACCCTGGTGGCAATAAAAAATTTAAAAAAAGAGCAAGCAACAGTGCAACCTGCCATGGTTAATTTGAAGTTATTATAGATGTTTGCTAAAGCCAGTTAATTCCTTTTTAATATCTTAAAAATCGAAATCAACACCTGTGGCTTTGTAACACTATTTGGTTGTCTTGATTTCTTTTTCTTGCTTTTTTAAAACTTCATTATTGTGAAGATGGCGACTTGGAGGCAGCTGCTGGTGTAAGCTCCAACAAGCAGCGGCTTGTGACCTAGGGTTCTTTGGATAGGGTAGGATACTGGACCATCAGCAGGAGGGTGAATAAAGGGTCCTACGTGTGACACCAAGGAGGGATCCTATAGCTCACTCTTGAATTAGAAAACGGAGGCCAGGAGGAAAAAGAAAGGAAATCTAATCTTTAGATTATTTCTGAAGCTCACCCCTCTCCCCCACCCCAGAACCAGCCCAGAGGTAGGACGGATGCTCCTAGCAAGTTTCCCATGAGCTATTTTCTTTACCAAGATTCCTGGCTCACCAGGGGTGTCATTCCAATCCGTATACTTTTTGCTTTCCTTCTCTTTTTTTTCTAAGTGGCTAGAGCTCTATTTGAGTGACAAAATATCTGACCAATCAGAGCCTCACTCCTCCCTGGGAAAGACACCCTGGAGTTTTTTTTTTTTTTTTTTTTTTTGATACTACTTACAGTTAGATGTCTTTGTCTTTGTTCAGGCTGCCTGAGTCAATCTGGAGCCATGCAAGCTGCAGACTGACTGTTAGGGTTTTTTTTTTTTTACTCTATTCTATTTTATTATTACTATTATATATATGTATGTCCCCTTTCCCCTTCCTTCTTCAGGTTGACCAAAATTAACTGTTATTGTTTTTACCATTGCTAGGTGACTGGGTGTTCTATCCATTGTGAGAGGAACTTGTTTCATTCTACCTCTTCCCTTCATTCTCCACTTTTCCCCTCCTCCTAGCTAATTAAAACAACAACAACAAAAAAAGCCCTCTCTACTTTCACTGCTGTTTTTTCTTATTCTTGTCTTCTTTTTCTTCCTTCCGCCTTCTTTTGCTTTCTGAATTCACTGATACTCATTTGTGAATTATTTTGGGGAAGAAATCTGACTTAGAGTGGACTCTCTCTGTGTGTCTCTCTTCTCTACTTCCATTTCTCCTCTTGCTATCCCTAGAATTTACAGTGGACAGTAGATTTGTATAATTGTCTACTCTTGCTTTCCTTTTTTTCCTGTCTCTTTTTCTTTTGTTTGGCTGCTACTTTTTCTTGGACTGAAAGTGTTGTTTGGCTAACAGGTATTGGTTAAACTGCATCAGTCCTTGCTTCAGTTACTATTGTAATTTCTGAGGTTGGTGACTGCTTTTGTCATAAAGGTATTTAGTATAGCGTGGCTTGTACTCAAAACACAACTGAAGAACGACAGAACAGAAAAATAAAAAACACATCAATAAAAAAATGGTTAAATCAAGAGCAAATAAAACTGATACCACAATGAATCAAGACAGGAGCCTAGAAGAAACTACAAATAAGTCAGAAATAACCATATATAAGAAAAGTATGCAAGCAATAGTAAACCTAATAATCACAGAAATGAAGACAACTATGGAGGAAAGGGCTATCAGAATTAGGGAAAAAACAGATGAAACCCTCAAGAAAATACTAGCTACCTCGAGGTAATTAGAGAACTGAAAGCTGAAATAGCTGAAATAAAAGGTCAATTAGCATAACAAGCTAATATTATAACAAAACTGAAGAAAGAAGCCTAAGGAAGGGAAAGTAGGCTACCAGAAGCAGAAAACAGAATTAGCCAGACTGTAGATGAGCTAGAGAAAACTAAGAAAGAGGTAAAAGAGCTCAAAAAGAGATTGAGAGGCACTGAAAACAAAAACAGACTTACAGGATGATCTCAAAAGAAGTAACATTTGTATAATTGGCCTGCCAGAAGAAGAGAGGAAGGGAAAGTAAACATTCTAGAGGAAATTATAGAAGAAAACTTCCCAGACCTGAACAACAAAAGGACATTAAGATTCAAGAGGCCCAGAGAGTCCAAAACAGAATCAACCCAGACCCGAAGACACCAAGTCACATCATAGTTACAATGAAAAGAAGCAAGGATAAAGAAAGGATCCTAAAGGCTGCAAGAAAAAAAAAAAAGTCACATACAGGGGAAAACCCGTAAGACTATCAGCAGACTTCTCCACTCAAACTCTAAAAGTCAGAAGAGAATGGCAAGATATCTATCGAGCCCTGAATGAAAAGGGGTTTCAACCAAGGATAATATATCCTGCTAGACTTTCATTCAAACTAGATGGAGGGATCAAAACCTTCTCAGACAGACAACAGATAAAGGAAGCAACCATCACCAAGCCTGCCCTGAAAGAGGTTCTAAAAGACCTTTTATAAACAAAAACATCATTATAATAGTTGGCAATATATCAGAGCAAATAAAAAATTGTTGAGTAATGGCACTACAATACATTAAGTCCATAATATCAATAAGTGTCAGTGGCTTAAACTTGCCCATTAAAAGGCACAGAGTGGTAGGACAGATGTGAAAACACAACTCAATCATATGATGCTTGCAAAAATCCCAGCTGACCCTACAAGACAAACACAGACTTAAAGGGAAAGGATGGAAAACTATCCTACAGGCTAATAGACCACAAAAAAGGCAGGAACAGCCATTCTCATCTCTGACACAATATACTTTAAATTAAATAAAGTAATAAAAGATAGGCAAGGCCATTACACAATGATTAGAGGATCAATCAACCAAGAAGATTTAACAATTATTATCATCTATGCACCCAGTGAGGTACCATCTAAATATATCAAACACTTACTGAAAAACTACAAAAATACATCAATAGTAAAACAATAATAGTGGGAGACTTTAACACCCCAGTCTCACACTTAGATCAATGAAGCAGAGAATCAACAAAGAAACAAGAGAATTAAGTGAAGAGATGGACAGACTAGACCTCCTGGACATTTTCAGAGTTCTTCACCCCAAAAAACTGGAATACACATTCTTTTCAAATCCACACAGCACATCCTCAAGGATAGACCACATGTTAGGCCACAAAGACAGCATCAGCAAATTCAAGAGCATTGAAATCATCCCAAGTATCTTCTCAGATGACAGTGGAGTAAAGGTAACATTTAACAACAAACAGAAAATTACTAAAAGTGACAAAATTTGGAAATTCAACAACGTAGTGCTTAAGAACTGCTGGCTCAGAGAGACACTCAAGCAAGAAATTCAAATATTCCAGGAAACAAATGAAAATGAAGAAACAATCTATCAAAATATTTGGGACACAGCTAAAGCACTACTGAGGGGGAAATTCATAGCCATACAATCACAACTTATAGAACAAGAAAAAGCTCAAATAAACAACCTTACTGCATACCTTAAGGACTTAGAGGAAGAGGAACAAAGGAAACCTAATGCAAATAGAAATCACTAATATTAGAGCAGAAATAAACAACATCAAAAATAAGAGAATCATACAAAAGATCAATGAAGCCAAATATTGGTTCTTTGAAAAATTAAAGATTGACAAACCCTAAGGCAGACTCACAAAATAAAAGGGACAAGACTCAAATAAATAGTATTGTAAACTATAGGAGAAATATCACAAGTGACACCAGAGAAATCCAGAAAATCATGCGAAACTTCTATGAAGAACTATACTCCACCAAGCTAGAGAATCTGGAAGAAATGGAAGAATTCCTAGAAACATATGCCCTTATGCCTAGACCAAGTAAATCCCTCTCTCTATTGTTACAGGTCGTCTCTATCAGGAACAACAAAATAGACCGCTTTGTGGGCCCCACATAGGAACTTGCCCTCAACTGGATCAACAATGGTAGAAAATGTTCTAACTTCCAAAGGGAGGATGGACAATATACTATGCTACACCTGAGGAAGATAGGTCGATATTGGGGCAGCTTGGAATGTTTTTACTCATGACCACAGAATGTGAGCTCAGATCTACAGGGATGCAGAGGTCACACAGACTCCTAAGGTAATTATTGGTCCCAGATCACATCATATCGATGGGGTTTACAGTCAACAATATTTATACACCATTCCCATATTTGGGAGCTACTCTATTCCTTGATCCAGCTTTCTGGTCCTTTTTCCAGCCATGACATCTCCTCAGATGATAACTTGGATCCACCTGCATATCAGATGTCAGGCTCAGAGAAAAAAAAAAAAACTAGTATAGCTACAGGCCCTTTGAGATACAACTAAATATACCTACTAGCTATGGACAAAATGGAGGACCCCCCCAACACTTCATCTGCACTATTCCAGCCCATAGGTCCATAATTGGTCAACAATGTGTTTGGCTTTGTATGTTAACTCTCTTTTTGGCCACCAGGTTCCAGATGCTAGCATGATGCCGACCAGACTTTCCTGGACAGATGACCACACCAATGTGTCCTGGAGCTCTGGTTCCCCAGAGCCCCACCCTACTAGGGAAATAGAGAGTCTTGCTGGGAGTATGGATCAACCAGTCAATGCCCATCTTCAGCGGGAAAGCAATTACAGAAGCCAGACCTTCAACCATCTGCATCCCACAATGACCTTGGGTCCATACTCCCAGAGGGATAATGAATAGGAAAGTTATCCAGGGATGGGATGGGATATGGAGATCTGGTGGTGGGAATTGTGTGGAGTTGTATCACTCTTATCCTATAGTTTTGTTAATGTCTCCTTTTTAAAATAATAATAATAATAATAATAATAATAATAATAAAGAAACATATGCCCTTCCAAAACTGAACCAAGAAGAACTACAAAACCTAAATGCACCAATTACAAACAAAGAAATAGAAACAGTTATTAAGTATTTTCCCAACAACAAAAGCCCTGGACCAGATGGCTTCACAAACATACTGTACAAAACCTTCAGGAAACAGTTAATACCTATACTTCTAAAGCTCTTCCGCAAGATCGAAGAAACAGGAAACTCACTTCCACCTTCTATGAAGCCAACATCACTCTGATACCAAAAGCAGATAGGGACACAACAAAAAAGGAAAACTACAGACCAATTTCTCTGATGAACATAGATGCCAAAATATTAAACAAGATCTTGCCCAACCAGATATAGCAGTATATCAAAAAGATTGTTCATCAAGACCAAGTGGGATTTATCCCAGGATATCAAGGCTGGTTCAACATATGTAAATCAATTAATGTCATTCACCACATCAATAAAAGTAAAGCCAAAAACCACATGATTATCTCAATAGATGCAGAGAAAGCCTTTGACAAAATCCAACACCCACTCATGCTCAAAACACTATAAAAATCGGAATAGATGGGAAATTCCTCAAGATAGTGGAGTCCATATATAGCAAACCTACAGCCAACATCATACTCAATGGACGGAAGGTGAAAGCATTCCCCCTCAGATCAGGGACTAGACAGGGCTGTCCACTATCACCATTACTCTTCAACATAGTATTGGAAGTTCTTGCCATAGCAATCAGGCAAGAGAAAGAAATCAAAGGAATACAGATTGGAAGGGAAGAAGTCAAGCTCTCACTATTTGCATATGATATGATAGTATACATAGAAAAACCTAAAGAATGCACCAGAAAACTACTGGAAGTTATTAAGCAATATAGCAAGGTGTCAGGCTTCAAAGTCAATGTACAAAAATCAGTGACATTTCTTTATGCAAACACTAAATCTGGAGAAGAAGACATCCAGAAATCACTCCCAGTCACTGTTGCAGCAAAATCAATCAAATACCTAGGAATAAAGCTGACCAAAGAAGTGAAAGACTTGTATACTGAAAACTATGAGTCACTATTCAAGGAAATAGAAACTGATACCAAGAAATGGAAAGACATCCCATGCTCATGGATTGGAAAAATAAATATCATCAAAATGAATATTCTCCCCAGAACCATATACAAATTTAATGTGATACCCATCGAAGTTCCACCAAGCTTCTTTAAGAGAATAGAACAAAAACTACAGTTATTTATCTGGAACCAGAAAACACCTAGAATTGACAAAACCATCTTGAGGAAAAGAAACAGAAATGGAGGCATCACACTACCATATCTCAAACTATATTATATTGACATTATTATCAAAACAGCCTGGTAATGGAACAAAAATAGGCACACAGACCAGTGGAACAGAATTGAAAGCCCAGATTTTAACCTCCAGATCTATGGACATCTAATCTTTGATAAGGGGCCCAGAGTATTAAATGGAGGAAGGAGGCTCTCTTTAATAAATGGTCCTTGGAAAACTGGGCTGAAACATGCAGAAGAATTAAATTGAACCACCTTATCTCACAAGAAACAAAAGTCAAATGGATCAAGGACCTGGATGTTAGACCAGACTATCAAATACCTAGAGGAAAACAATGGTTGAACACTTTCCCATATAAACCTCAAGGATATCTTTGGTGAAACAAACCCAATTGCAAGAAGACTAAAGCAGAAACAAACCAATGGGACTACATCAAATTGAAAAGCTTTTTCATAGCTAAAGAAACTATCACACTAACAAGGAGACCCCTCACAGAATGGGAGAAGATCTTCACATTCCATGCATCAGACAAGAGACTATCACCAAAATATACAAAGAGCTCAGCAAACTTAGCACCAAGAAAGCAAATGACCCCATCCAAAAATAGGCAGAGGATATGAACAAAACATTGACTTCAGAGGAGATCCAAAAAGCTAACAAACACATGAATAATTGTTTCAGGTTGCTGATTGTCAGAGAAATGCAAATAAAGACAACATTGAGATACCACTTCACACCTCTGAGAATGGCATACATCAAAAAGGACAGCAGCAACAAATGCTGGAGAGGCTGTGGGGACAGAGGAACCCTTTTGCATTGCTGGTGGGAATGTAAATTGGTCCAGCCTCTCTGGAGAGCAGTCTGGAGAACTCTCACAAGGCTAGACATGGACCTTCCATATGATCCAGTAATTCCTCTCCTGGGGTTATACCTCAAGAACTCCATAACACCCAACCAAAAAGATATGTGTACACCTATGTTTATAGCCACACAATTCGTAATAGCTAAAACCTGTAAGCAACCCAAGTGCCCAACAACAGATGAGTGGCTGAGAAAGCTGTGGTATATATACACAATGGAATACTATGCAGCTATTAAGAACAATGAACCTACCTTCTCTGACCCATCTTGGATGGAGCTAGAAGGAATTATGTTAAGTGAGCTAAGTCAGAAAGATAAAGATGAGTATGGGATGATCCCACTTATAAACAGAAGTTGAGAAAGAAGAACAGAAAGGGAAACTAAAAGCAGGATTTGACCAAATTTGGAGTAGGGCACCAAAGTAAAAACCCTGGGGTGAGGGTAAGGGTGGATGTTTAGTTTCATGGCGTGGGGGGTGGGGAAGGGTAGTGGAGTGGGATGAGACACAGTCTTTTGGTGGTGGGAGTGGTGTTTATGTACATTCCTATTAATTTGTAGTCATATAAATCACTATTTAATATGAGAGGGGAAAAACTGAATGTCTCAAACTTTTTAAAGCACAGACTGAGTCTTTTTAATACATAGGCTGAGCCTTTGATACGTTGACCCTCTTAAAAGCTTAGTCCAGGGAGAACAGAAGCAACTGGTGGCATAACTATAAAGAAGTAATATCAAAGGACATGAAATATGGTGATGTTGTATATGATACAGCAAATCCTAATAAAGGGTTTTTTCAAAGTTAACTCAATTGCCAAACAATGTGATTATAGCAATAACTATCTATTGTCTTCTTAAACCCTAAGACAGCAGGAACCTCACATTTCCACTATATACCCTATATTTTCCCCAGTCCTGGAACCTCTGGAGTGGGGCTCACTTTCCTGCATGCTTCTCTCAAATCAGACCAAATGATATTCCATCTGCCCATCCCAACCTAATCAATGCAAAGAGTACCACCTCAGCATGCTTCACTTCAGACTGTGTCCAGAGATGTTAGGCATGGAATGTCAACCCATCACCCTCATTACTTGGGTGAGATCTTTCCTTTCATTGTATTCTCTAATTCAATTCCAGGTGACTCACTTCCTAACAAAGTCCCAAACCTAGATAAAGACCAGATCCCATAAGATAGAGCATATGTTCACATGTATCCATGAATTAGGGAATAATATATACCTGAAAGCCAAAATACACAATAGTCTGTAGTGAGTCAGTATCAAGTTTACAATGAAATAGTGTCTACTTACAGTTAGGTACCCTCCTCACCTACTTCCTATTACATTTCTCTCACTCACTCCAAAGCTAACCTTATTAAAGCAAGGACTGCAGAAGCTGAATAAGGGCCAGTGACTGGCATACTTTAATGATGACTCTTTAATCACTATTAGGCCACCCCATAAGCTGGAGCCCTATTCGGGAAGTCCTGAGATTCCCATACAGACATGATGGGCCTATACCTTGAATAGATCCCTCTCTCCATTGTTAACAGTCATCTCTATCAGGAACAACACAATGGACCCCTTTGTGGGCCCCCATAGGACTTTGCTCTCAACTTGGATCAACAATGGTAGAGAATGTTCCATCCTCTGAAGGGAGGCTGGACAACATACTCTATGCAACACCTGAGGAAGATGGGTCAATATGGGGCAGCATGGAACATTCCTACTCATGACCACAGAATGTGAGCTCAGATCTGTGGGGATGCAGAGGTCACATAGGCTCCTACGCTGAATATGGGCCCCAGATCAGATCAAATTGATGGGGTTTACAGTCAACAATATTTATACTCCTTTCCCATATTAGGGAGCTACTCTCTTCCCTGATCCAGCTTTCTGGTCCTTTTTCCAGCTGTGACATCATCATCTCCCCAGACAATAACTTGTATCCACTGGCATATCAGATTTCAGGCTTAGGGGCAAAAAGAAAAAGGAAAAAAAAAAGAAACACAAACTAGTATAGCCACATGCCCTTTGGAATTTAACTAAAGTATGCCTACTAGCTATCTACAAAATGAAGGTTCCCCCAATTCTTCATCTTCACTATTTCAGCCCTTAGGTCCATGATTGGTCATCAATTTGTTTGGCTTTGTATGTTAACTCTCTTGTCAACCACCAGATTCCAGATGCTAGCATGATGCCGACCAGACTTCCTTGGACAGACAACCCCACCAATGTGTCCTGGAGCTCCTCTTCCCCAGAGCCCTTCCCCACTAGGGAAACAGAGAGACAGGCCAGAAGTATGGATTGACCTGCCAACGCAGGGAAGCAATTACAGAAGCCAGACCTTCACCTTCTGCATCCCACAGTGACCTTGGGTCCATACTCCCAGAGGGTTAAAGAATAGGAAAGCTATCAGCGGAGGGAATGGGATACAGAGTTGTTGTTGTGGGAATTGTATGGAGTTGTACCCCTCTTATTCTATGGTTTTGTCAATATTTCCTTTTTATAAATAAAAACATTTTTAAAAAAGACTCTGTGCCCCCATGTGGGGACTGGGGACTTGAACCCAGGTCCTCACTCATAGCAGCATGTGTACTCTTCTATGTGAACCACCATCCGACCCCTGTTCACTCAATTATTTCAAGATTCAACCATGTTCCTGCATGTTCTGACAGTATACTTCTTTTAACTGTGGAGATTTAGTCCCTTGTATCACAACTTTAAAACTATGTGTCTGTTAATGAACATTTGGGTGGGTCTCAGGTTTTAGCTCATATAAAATACCTAGGGACATTCACACAGTTTTTGTGAACACCCATATTTTCTTTTCTTTTGTGAAAATACGTAGGAGGAGAATGACTGAGCCATGTGGTAGGTTTATGCTTTACTCATTGAAAAATGCCAGATTATTTTACATATTGGTTCTTTTTTTTCTTTTTTGAAAATATTTTTATTATCTTTATTTATTTATTGGATAGAGACAGCCAGAAATCCAGAGGGAAGGAGGTGATAGAGAGGGAGAGAGACAAAGAGATGCCTGCAGCCCTGCTTCACCACTTGCAAAGCTTTCCCCCTGCAGGTGGGGAATGGGGGATCAACCCCGGGTCCTTGAGCATTGTAATATGTGCGCTCAAATAGGTGTGCCACCACCCGGCCCCTTACAAAGTGGTTCTACTATTTCATATTTCCAACAGCAGTAAATGGTATTTCCATTTTGATCAATATTTGGAATGGCCAGTCTATTATTTTAACCACTGTAATATGTGTAAATGATGTCTTATTGTGTTTTTAATTATCTGTATTCTCAAATGATTATTTTGCTCATTTTCATTTGCTTACTTGCCATCCATACACCTTCTGTGGTAAAGTTAACTGCTTAGATATTTTGCCTATTCCCATTGGATATTCTTGGCTTTCTTATTGTTTTTTGGAGTTCTTTATATATTCCAGATGCAAGTCTCTTAACCAATATGTAATTTGCAGATAGCTTCCCTCGATTTGTGTTTTATCTTTTCATTCTCTTTATAGTCTTTCAAAGACCATACGTTCTGAATTTTGATAAAGTTCAATTTATCCATATCTTATTTTGTGAATAATGTGTTTGGGGATACATCTAAGAAATCTTTGCTTACCCTAAAATCATATTTTTCTTCTAGATCTTTACTTTTTATGTAGAGGTATAATATCCATTTGGATTTCATTTTTATACTTGATACAAGATACAACTCGTAGAGGGAAGCATTTTATCTCTCCATAAGTGTATTGTTAGCTCTAAATTTTTCATAGCTGTCCTTTAATAGGTTGATTGCCTTCATTTTCTCATGGCTTTTTGTGTATTGAATAATTTGGGATTGCATCTTTCACACTGAATACTGTGTTTTATTAAGTCTGGACTGTTATTGTCTTTGGAGAATGTTGAGTTTTTTGTTTGTTTTTGTTTTTGTTTTGAGCAGTCAAGCAACATGACTATTCAGACTCCAGGTTTTGTGTGACCCCTTAGGGTCACTGTTTAACTCTCAACTCAGTTCTCTAAACTTTTGTGAAGTTGGTTTGAATCTGTCTAATAGTGTTCATGTAGCTCTAGGTTAGGGTGAAACTTGTTTGGTTCATTCTGGTCCCAGTTTGATTCTGAAGAACTATCCTGATTTGAGTGTACAATAACGCTCTGAAACATACTAGGCAAAACCCAACCTTATCTGTCTAGGCACATTGGCCTCTCTCCAGCCCCAAGCAACCTTATCCAGACAGAGAGGCATTCAGGTCCCACAAAGATGGTCAGAGGCTAAGGTCAAAAATAAGATTCTCTTTTCTTGCCAGCTATGAGGGCAGAGGGAGACCTAGGTCAGTGGTGCTGGAGGTAGAGGCTTCTCTGTTATGTTGGCACCACATAGCACTGATGTGAGACCAAAGACTGGCCCACCCCTGAGCCGTACGCTGAGTCATGCTGATGTCTCCCAGTTCCTGCCTCACTCCTCATACCTTCTACCTACATGGCAATGTGATAGGGTGCAGGAGGGGAATTAGAATTGTAAGAAAATGGTAACCTATCATTATGGTCATCTCAAAGTTTCAGGTACTGAAGTCAGGAAATAATACTAATAACAATCCATCTTATTGAGTGCTTGCTAGGTTCCTGGCATCTTGCAAGGGTCATATTTGTCAGTGTATGTGCTCCTGAATTCCGGGTATCAGCTCCACGAGACAGGGGCTAAGATGACACCCATTTCACAGATGAGGAAACTGAGACCCTCAAAGGCAAGTGCCCTCTCCTCAGGTTGTACTGCTTATAAGTGGTAGGGTCTCCGGGAGAGGGAATCTGAGAGCTAGAGCCCTCTCTATGTAACCTAGTCTGCTCCAATAGCCAAACCAGCTTCCAAAATGCCATGCTGCACATTCTTCCCTGTACCTTCCCTGCACTGTCTGCAGGTACAAGAGACCTTCTGTGGGGTATCCAAAGGAATGTGCTAACCCAGCCCCCAAATAAAAGAAAAGAAGAGGGGCAGACTTTTAGGGCCCTTAGGCTGAGCAGGCCGTTGTCTCCAACCAGAAATTAACTCAAAGGGGGGAATGGAGTCATTTCTGGATACAGAGATAGGAGTAATTGTCTTCTGGTCTTCATTATGTAACAAAGGGGAAAACTACCCAGGCATGGGTGCATGAGCTTCCCCACCAGCAACATCCCAGACTTCTGGAACATCTTTATCCACTTACCAAGGGATTCAGGAAATTCTCCTCCAAGCTAGTTTTATTAGAAATTTTGGAAGCAAAGCTCACAGCCTCCCAATCAATAACAGATGAACAATGCTCATGTCACATTTTTTCAGGAGGGCGTTTGGCCCAGACTTGTCCAATCTGAAGGGCCTGGACTTAGACAGTCTCATTCAGTTGAACATTGCTGTTGAACATTGCTGGGAAAGCAGTCCAGGACAATTCTAGAAACTCGAGTCATCAGCTTATGGGGTGTGGCTGGAAGCTGTGTCCTGGTCTGGGTCAGATCTGGGGAAGCCCTGGATCTCCCAAGTATTGGGGTCTGGCCCATATATTCCCCTCTGTTTTTACCTATCCCCCACCTCTTCCCTGGTTCATCTTCCATATGTGCTGAATGTAAGCACTGGATCCTCAGGCCATGAAGTATCAATCAAATGCAGTCTAGGCCTGAGCCAGGAGCTGTGGTGCCAAAGAGCTGATGGACAGATAGTATTTATTGAGGTGACTCACACCAGGCTGTGCAGAAGGGATTTCAGCAGAAACCTCCCTACCCCACCCTCTATCCCACAGATACATGATGCTAAAGAAGATGGTCTAACTAGGGGGAACTAGACCATATCTTTGGCCTCCATGTTCTCCATTCCCATAGTGGCACAGTAGGATAGGGAGCAGACATTTTTGTTGTCATCAAACTTTCCATCACATGGGAAATGAATTAATTGAGATGGGAAGCAGGAATCCCCATTTCCATTTTCTTCATACCATCAATACTTCTTGAGTACCTATGGCATGTTAGGCAGAGAGTGTGAAGTGCCAGTGAGCAAGGCAGATACAGACCTGGTCTGCAGAGTTTATAGTCTGGCCAGTCTGTAGCAGCTCTGCCTTTGTCATAGCTCTTCCCATGAGAGAAAAAACAAGTGGAAATTCTGGGGCTGGGGGTGGAGGGATGCCTCAAGAAGTGATAGCTCTTTTCTGGCTAGGTTCCCCTTCTTTTTGGAAAAAGCCCCTTCCTAAAGAAACAGTTACATATTTTGGCTCTGCTACAGTTGTTGTCCACTGGTGGGTTTTGTTGAGTGCTAGGTAGGATAGGGGCCCTGAGCATACATGTTCTCTGCAGGTGGAAGGCTAGTCAATGGCTGGAGAATCTGGTAGTGAAAAATATTTCTCATCTATCAATGGATGAGAAACTATCCCAGCAAATTCAGATAGAAACTTAGCTGTGAGTCTATGTCCCAGTGACCTTGGAGGCATCTATACCTTGCTTTGGACTTCAATTTCTTCATCTGTAAAATGGGAAAGTGGATTGATGAGTACTTCTTCAAGTGTAAATTGTGGACCACTTGCTTCAGAATAGGAATCTGTACATGTATCTATAATATCCTAGGAGAAGATATACACAGCTTCAGTGAAGGTGGTTTCCGGGCACTCAGATGTCCTGGTAGGAACTTTCTCTGTACCCTTTGGTTCTACTTTCCTCTGTGTTGACTTTACTCTTGAAGCACGAGGTCATTTCTCTCAGCATGCAAAGCTGCCCACCAGCAGCTACAGGCTGTGTCCTATCAGTTTAGCCACTCCAGGTGAAAGATGACTTTTCCAAGGGTAGGGAGATAGCATAATGATTATACAAAAACTTCTCATGTCTAAGACTCCCAGATTCAGTTCTCCCAAACACACACCCTATATAAGCCAGAGCTGAGCAATTCTCAAACAAACAAACATGACTTTTCCTGAGAGCTCAGCAAAAATCCCAAAGAGCCTTCTTATCTTACTGGTCTAGCCTGGGTTGCATGCTTACCTTTAAAACAATCAAAGATTGAAAGAATCAGGACTCAGACCTGGTTCTGGGTTAATAGGATCAGCCTCAAATCTTCCCTAAAAAAACTTGGGGACACTAGTGCAAGAAGAGAAAATTAAGAAGTGTCCTCTATAGGGGTAGGAGGTTTGCATTGTACTGAAATTGTTCCATGAAGAATTCAGCTCTAGGCACATTGCTATATATAAGCAGAAATGGGCATTTGGTCTTCATCACATTTCTGGCTCAGTGCTCCAAAAGCCTTTGGAATTTTCTAAGCATTAAAAACGACAAAGGAGTCTCTTGTTATGATAATGAAGTTACTTTTAGACCCCACCTAAGTATCTACTGGGTTGGTTGCCAGCAGAACCCACAGTGTGATTAGAAAGTTGGAGCTTCAGTTCCTCCCCCTTACCTCTGGGGATGGGGGATAGGCTGGAGGTTGACTCAACCAATGGCCAATGATAGCATCAACTATACCTACACAATAAA
The DNA here is from genome assembly GCF_950295315.1 of Erinaceus europaeus. Taxonomy (NCBI): domain Eukaryota; kingdom Metazoa; phylum Chordata; class Mammalia; order Eulipotyphla; family Erinaceidae; genus Erinaceus; species Erinaceus europaeus. Next base: position 37,468,313 of record NC_080174.1, read on the forward strand.
ATCTTCATATAAGCCCCCTAAATACAGGCAAGTGAATACCTGGAAATAGTGGAGACATGGCATGCTCAGAGAGTGGCATCTGGCTATTCCTTAGTTATATCCTTTTCCATAATAAACCAAAATAACCTAGTAAATAAAATTTTCATCTGAGTTTCATAAAATTCTCTACTAAACTAATTGAATCAAGGGTGGAGTCTGTTAGAGTCTTCTGTCTATAGCTGGTCAGTTGACAACCTAGGTTTTTGACTGACATCAGAAAGTATGGCTGGGGGTGGGGGTGGAGAGGCACACTTATGACTGAGCCCTTAATATGTGAGACCTATAGGCAATGTCAGAATTGATCTGAATTGTAAGACACCATGATGGTTTTGGATAATTTTTTTATTAGTGATATACAAGATTATAAAATTACAGGAGTGGAATTCCACATTGCACCCACTATCAATGTCTTGTCTTGACTGCCCAACAGTAACCATCAAACTTATCAGAAAGTCTTAGAAACTGTTTGGTTTCTTTTCCTTCTCCTTCTCCTTTTCCTCCTCTTTGTTTTTCTTTATGTATTTTCATAAAGAAAATTTCAATTCTTTGTATTCTGCATAGGAGAAAAATAATTCTGGAGTTGTCTTTCACTTCCTTACTTACTTCACTAAGCATGGTCACCTCCAGTCACATCTATTTTGCCTTAAAAAACAGAATACCATAATTTTTAATTGCAAAGTATTATTTGGAGAATTTTTTGATGGTATGAAATCTCTTATACTTCTAATGATTTCTTGGTTTCATGTTGAAGTTAGAAAAACTGGTCCCTGCAATTACAGAAGCCAGACTTTCCACCTTCTCTACCCTGTAAATATCTTTGGTCCATACTCCCAGAGGGATAAAGAATAGGGAAACTTCTATCAGAGGGGATGGGCTATGGAACTCTGTGGGAATTATGTGGAAATGTACCCTCTAACCCTACAATCTTGTTAATAATTATTAAATCACTAATAAAAAATTCAATTGTGGAAAAAAAAAGTAGTATCTTTGGGTTTGGAAGCCTTAGTGTCCTTATGTGGTGATGCAAATAGAAACTTCAGCTGTTTCTCCCTGGGTGTTCATTCTGTGGCAGCTAAAAGCTTTGCAGTCAAGCCCCTTGTCCATCCCCCTGAGGTGGGCAGCAGGGAATCTGTTCCTACTGTACATCTGAGCAATCAGAACATTAGAGAACATACGGAGTTCAAGCTGCTGTGATGGCTACTTTTATGTATCAACTTGACTGAGCTAAGGGATTTCCAGATAGCTGGTCAGACATTTCTGGGTGACTACGTAAGGGCAGTATCAGAAGATCTAGTGTCTGAATCAATAGTCTGAGAAAAGAAGAGCATGGGAATTGACACTCCTTGTTCCTGGTTGGTCAATGAATTAGTCAATAAACAAGGAGTTGCTCCTTACCAGCATTTCAGGCACAATGGACTGTACTGGTAGTGAGTTTGTCAATCACCTTGAGATAGCTGAATGCCATTTTGCATCATTTATAACATTTAAAAAGTATTTGTAAATGTTTATTCAGTAGTATACTATATACTGTACTATAATAAAAATAGAGGAAATAAATGTACTAAGGGATGCACAATGAAGTACAAATGTATAGATGGAAATTTTAGTGCTGTATACACCAATTAACTATTGGAAGGAGACTGAAACTGAGAGAGGTGATGGAGATAAGAGTGCTTGCAGCTGAGCCACTGTTCTGCTGTTTTCCATAGTCAGAGTTCTCATACACAGCACAATACTGCAATTACTTCTGCAAGGTGATTAAACAAGTAGGTCACTCAGTGAGGACCAGCTGTCTGTCTGTATGTCTGTGTGCTAGTGGTTCTGTTCCTTGGGAGCACCCTGATTAATACAGCTACCATCCCAGCTGCTCAAAATTTGCCCATTCTGTAATTGAAATCCCTGTTTTGTGGGAATGTGTGGTCCTGCCCGCAGGTGAGTCTGGGTTCTACTTTGGGACGAGAGAGTGCAGAGAGAGCTGCTAATGTGGAACTGGTCAGAGAAATGTTTCCACTATAAATGGGAGGTTTTCTGTGACCCACGCCCAGTTGAATGAAGCCCTGGTTTCTGTTGCCCAGGCCAGGCAGTGCAGGCCATGTGGGGACAGGGCTGAGACAGGGCACACCCTGCAGGATACATTGAGAGCCTCCAGGGCTGTGGGGTAACTAAGGTCACCAGGCAGTCAGGGAGGAGAGGAGGCCAACTGTTTGCAGAGCATCCACTGTTCTCAGAGCTGTGCAGGGTGGAGCAGAACTCTAGGAAGCAAATTGTCACCATCGCTGTTGGCAACCCCATAGGGTGTTAGCACAGGGGTCAACCCCCAGGGCCCATTTCCTCCAGGGTGGGAAAATCTGCCTGGGCTATGCAGGTGGCATTTGTGATATAAGGGGAGAATATGAGCCCTGGCATGGGTGGGGTGTTGTGAGGGATGGGAAAGCCCAGATCCCTCTCCAAAGGTACAACTATCACTTAGTATCTGCTGTGTGAGCATGTGTGCCCTGTGCTGCCACATCCTCTCATTTTTTTCAGTGACAACCTAGATATCAATCTTTGTCTCTATACTGGGACTGCCTATAGTATTCAAAGAAACAACATTCTAAATATATGTGTTTGACTTTATTGCATATGTTCAAGAAATAGACCAAAGCACCACTCCATCTTTCATGCTGCTTGCTAACTTTGTTGTTTTTATGTGGGGGCAGGGATCGAACACATGGCCTCACACACATGAAGCATGCATACAACTGCTTAACTCTCTTTCTGACCCTTGACTTTTTAAAGGGCACTATGCTGGCTAAAGCATGCCTGCAGGTTTTTTTTCTCCCCCCAAAGTTAAATAAAGACTTTTGTGTAGACTCACAGGCTAATCAGAGCAGACAGGGTTTACAAAACTTTTCATATCCTCCAAAGGTACAATTCTTGGTTTCAGATTGAACTCAAAGAAGGAATATGGCATGCAACTTTCCTAGAAAAGAATGGCTGGGAGTCAAGTCACCCCTGGGATTCATTCCTGGCTGTTTAGGAAGCTGCCTCTACAGGCTGTATAGGTTTCCAAACTCCTTTTATAGAAGTCAGCTAGTGTGAGGCAAATTCACTTGTTGTGGCCTTGCCTTGTTTTACTTGAGGATAAGGAGACCCAGCTAGAGCAGTGATGTGCCCACAGTCATGCAGCTCGAATGAATATTTTTCTTTTTTATTTAAGAAAGGATTAATAAACAAAACCATAGGTGCTGGGAAATTGTGCCGATGCAGTCACATCTGCCATGTTGTACCCTCAGGCTACTGTTAGTTCCCGTGAGAGTTGGGACATTCTCGGAGTGCCTGTTCAGCCATGTTGTGCCCTCAGGGCATTGTCTATATTCCTGCGATATTTGGAGTGCTTTGGTTACTCCTCCCCCCTCCCATTCTCACAAGAGTTATTATCCTATCCTGGAGTGCTATGGTTACTCCTCCCCCTTCCCATTCTCGCGAAAGCTGCTCCTATAAAAACCTTTCTTCTTCCGCACCTCGCTCTCTTGCCAGCGCTTCACTTCGGTGTTCAGACGCAGGAAAGGTTACTGCGTGAGGCGGCCATTTTCGCTACCTCCACGTGGCCCAACCTGCTTCTCTAGCACCCAACTCTGAGGTGCCAGCGCAAATAAAGATTTGTGTTTCCTCTTCACTCTGGACCCCTCCTCTCTCTCTTCTCTGCGGCCCGCGCACAACAACATCTGGCACCCATCGTGTTCCGCACCCACGCCCCGCTGGGCGGCCCGGCCTGAGGTCCCTGAAAGCCACCCAGACACAGGTAAGTGGCATCCGCCCACCTCTGTGGCCCCACATTTCCCTCCACCATGGGAATTTTTTCGTTTTATGAGGTGTCCCAGTTATTATCTCCTTCTGCCCTCAGATTCATGCTCTCACAGATGGTTTAATTTTTGCTACCCCTTGGATTTTTATAACTGTGGTCGCCACTTACAAGATATGTACAACGTGGTCTGCCATGAGGATAAGTGACCTTGAGGCTGAGATACGAGAGTTACAGCACATGTGCTTAAGACTCAGACGCCCTCAGCGATCAGCAGATAGACCCAGAACTTCTGTTCCCACAGACACGTACATGTGTTCGGAAGCTCCTCCTCCGAACCCGCCCCCTGCCGCCCAGGGTTCAGCTTCTCCTGAGATACAAGAGTTAAGAGATATGTGCTTACAACCTAAACGCCCTAAGCGATTTGCAGTCAGCACCCAAACTTCTGTCCCTGCAGACATGTGCTCAGTTCCTTCTGCGGCTTCCATGACCACTTCACCTGCTGTCCCTGCAGACACGTGTTTGGTTCCTTCTGTGGCAGACATGTGTTCAGTTCCTTCTGCTTCTCTGGACCCGTCCCCTGTTCCCCCTGAGGCTTCTGGTTCTCTAGCCCCTCCTCCTACCACCCCGGTTTTGGCTTCCCCTGAGGCTTCTGCTTCTCTGACCCCACCCCCTGCTGATACGTCATCAAGAGACCTAGTGGCTGAGGTACGGGAATTAAAGGATATTTTTTCAGCATTTAAGGGCTTTAAACCATGTGCAGTCCACCCCAAGAGCTCCGTCCCCACAGATATGCGTTCAGTTTCCCCTGCGGCCACTACAGCAGTTTCCACGGCACCTTCCACTTCTGTAGCTCCCTCTCCCACGCCATCGGACCAAATCCACACCTTCCCGGTAAACATGGCCCCTTCTAAACAAAACCCTTAGCCGTGGCAGCCATACTCCTCTAAAGATTCTGAGCACTCAGACAAGCGGTCAGGGAGGACGGAATACACGCTCCATGGACCAGTCCGTTTTAAGGAGTTTTTACCACCATCTTAACACGCCGCAGGATTGGAAGGACCTGGATCGTGCTGCACTACCAGACCCCCTCTACCAACAGTGGAAGGCATGCTTCCACGATGAGTGCTCTAGACAGTCGCAAACAAACAGGTAGACAGTCGTAACAAACAGGCAGAATGGGATTCTGATGCTTTGTTTGGAGAAGGAGCTTATGAATCTGGAGCTCAGCAGGCAGAAGCCAGGTTCCAACCGGTTATTTTGAACATGTACGCATTTGCGCAACATAAGCATGGGAAAGGGTGACCCCACCCAATGTAGATTCATCAGTTCCCATTAAGTCTCTTCGCCAAGGCACTGATGAATCATTAGCGAGCTTCATCTCAAGGGTGAAGACAAGCTTAGAGAGAAAGGTTTATAATCCTGACGTCCGCTCACTACTCCTGCGCTCTATTGTCTGGGAAGGCATGATACCACAATTCCGTCAGGCATGCCTTAATCTTAGACACCTACACCCAGATAATTGGATTTTAGCGACACAGGAACTTACATCAGGTAATTATGGGGCACCCGCATTGACACAGGTTTATGCAGTTACCCCACATAATCACAGTACCCAGTATCTTGTATATAGCTGTGCTATTGGTTGCTTCTGATCTACTTGGTCTAGGCTTTTGAGAGAGTCTGCATATCAATTACACAGCCTATACATTGAAAAGATTCAGTTTGTGCTTTGAAAAACTTCGAGACATACAATTAATTTTCCCCCTCTCGTATTAATTAACTAGTGATTTCTGTGACTGCATTTTACTAGGAGTGTACATAAACACCATTCCCACCACCAAAAGACTGTGACCCATGCCTCCCACCCAATCCCACCCCCCACTGTCCCAGGAAGCTGCATGTCTACCCCTCACCACAGGGTTTTTACTTTGATGCCCTACTTACAATTTGGTCAGGTCCTGCTTTTAGTTTCCCTTTCAGATCTTCTTACTCAACTTCTGTTGATGAGTAAGTACTCATCTTTATCTTTCTGACTTAGCTCACTTAACATAATTCCTTCTAGCTCTGCCCAAGACGGGTCAGAGAAGGTGGGTTCATTGTTCTTAATAGCTGCATAGTATTCCATTATGTATATATACCACAGCTTTCTCAGCCACTCGTCTGTTGTTGGGCACCTGGGTTGCTTCCAGGTTTTAGCTATTATGAATTGTGCTGCTATGAACATAGTAGTAAACACCTCCTTTTGGTTGGGTGTTATGGAGTCCTTGATGTATAAACCCAGGAGAGGAATTACTGGATCATATGGAAAGGTCCATGTCTAGCCTTGTGAGAGTTTTCCAGACTGCTCTCCACAGAGGCTGTACCAACTTACATTCCCACCAGCAATGTAAAAGGGTTCCTCTGTCCCCACAACCTCTCCAGCATTTGTTGCTGCTGTCCTTTTTGATGCATGCCATTATTACAGGAGTGAGGCGATATCTCAGTGTTGTCTTAATTTGCATTTCTCTGACAATTAGTGACCTAGAGCAGTTTTTCATATGTTTGTTAGCCTTTTGGATCTCCTCTGAGGTGAATGTTTTGTTCATATCCTCTGCCCATTTTTGGATGGGGTCATTTGCTTTTTTGGTGCTAAGTTTGCTGAACTCTTTATATATTTTGGTGATTAGTTTCTTGTCTGATGTATGGCATGTGAAGCTCTTCTCCCATTCTGTGAGGGGTCTCTTTTTTTGTTTAATAGTTTCTTTGGCTGTGTAGAAGCTTTTCAATTTGATGTAGTCCCATTGGTTTGTTTCTGCTTTAGTCTTCCTTGCAATTGGGTTAGATTCATCAAAGATGTCCATGAAGTGTAGGTGGGAAAGTGTTTTACCAGTGTTTTCCTCTAAGTATTTTATTTTTTCTTGTCTGACATCTAGGTATTTGATCCATTTGGAGTTGATTTTTGTTTCTGGTGGGATAAAGTGGTTCAATTTCATTCTTCTGCATGTTACAACCCAGTTTTCCCAGCACCATTTATTGAAGAGAGCCTCTTTTTTCCGTTTAATCCTTTGGGCCCCCTTATCAAAGATTAGATGTCCATAGGTGTGGGGATTTATTTCTGGGCTTTCAATTCTGTTCCACTGGTCTGTGTGCCTATTTTTGTTTCAGTACCATGCTGTTTTGATGATGATGGCTTTATAATATAGTTTAAGGTCTGGGAGTGTGATGCCTCCATTTCTGTTTCCTTTCCTTAAGATTGTTTGGCAATTCTAGGTGTTTTAATGTTCCAGATAAATGACTGTAGTGTTTGTTCTATTCTCTTATGGTAACTTGGTGGAACTTTGATGGGTATTGCATTAAATTTGTATATGGCTCTGGGGAGAATATTCATTTTGATGATATTTATTCTTCCAATCTATGAGCATGGGATATCTTTCCATTTCTTGGTATCAGTTTCTATTTCCTTGAGTAGCAACTCATAGTTTTCAGTATACAAGTCTTTCACTTCTTTGGTCAACTTTATTCCTAGGTATTTTATTGATTTTGCTGAAACAGTAAATGGGAGTGATTTCTGGATGTCTTCTTCTTCAGATGTAGTGTTTGCATAAAGAAATGCCACTGATTTTTGTACATTGATTTTGTAGCCTGACACCTTGCTATATTGCCTAATAACTTCCAGTAGTTTTCTGGTGCATTCTTTAGGTTTTTCAATGTATACTATTATATCATATGCAAATAGTGAGAGCTTGACTTCTTCCCTTCCAATCTGTATTCCTTTGATTTCTTTCTCTTGCCTGATTGCTATGGCAAGAACTTCCAATACTATGTTGAAGAGTAATGGTGACAGTGGACAGCCCTGTCTAGTCCCCGATCTGAGGGGGAATGCTTTCACCTTCTGTCCATTGAGTATGATGTTGGCTGTAGGTTTGCTATATATGGATTCCACTCTCTTGAGGAATTTCCCATCTATTCCCATTTTTTGTAGAGTTTTAAGCATGAATGGGTGTTGGATTTTGTCAAAAGCTTTCTCTGCATCTACTGAGATAATCATGTGTTTTTTGGCTTTGCTTTTATTGATGTGGTGAATGACATTAATTGATTTACATATGTTGAACCAGCCTTGATATTATGGGATAAATCCCACTTGGTCGTGATGAACAATCTTTTTGATATGTTGCTGTATCTGGTTGGCCAAGATCTTGTTTAATATTCTGGCATCTATGTTCATCAGAGATATTGGTCTGTAGTTTTCCTTTTTTGTTCTGTCCCTATCAGCTTTTGGTATCAGGGTGATGTTGGCTTCATAGAAGGTGGAAGGGAGTATTCCTATTTCTTCAATCTTATGGAAAAGCTTATGAAGTATGGGTACTCACTGTTTCCTGAAAGTTTTGTAGAATTCTTTTGTAAAGCCATCTGGTTCAGGACTTTTGTTGTTGTGGAGATTCTTAATAACGGTTTCAATTTCTTTGTCTGTGATTGGTGCATTTAGATTTTGTAGTTCTTCTTGGTTCAGTTTTGGAAGGGCATATGCTTCTAGGAATTGTTCCATTTCTTCTAGATTCTCTAGCTTGGTGGCGTATAGTTCTTTATAGAAGTTTCGCAGGATTCTCTGGATTTCTGTGGTGTCAGTTGTGATATCTCCTCCATCATTTACAATTCTATTAATTTGAGTCTTCTCTCTTTTTTGTTTGGTGAGTCTGGCTAGGGATTTGTCAATTTTGTTGAATCTTTCAAAGAACCAACATTTGGCTTCATTAATCTTTTGTATGGTTCTTTTGTTTTCAATGTTGTTTATTTCTGCTCTAATTTTAGTGATTTCTGTCCTTCTGGATGCTTTAGGGTTCCTTTGTTCCTCTTCCTCTAAGTCCTTGAGGTGTGCAGTAAGGACATTCATTTGAGCTTCTTCTTGGTGTTTAATATGTGATTGTATAGCTATAAGTTTCCCTCTCAGTACAACTTTAGCTGTGTCCCAAATATTTTGATAGGTTGTGTCTTCATTTTCATTTGTTTCCAGGAACATTTGAATTTCCTGCTTGAGTGACTCTCTGACCCAGTGGTTCTTAAGGAGTATGTTGTTTAGTTTCCAAATTCTGTGACTTTTAATAATTGTCTGTTTGTTGTTAAATGTTAGTTTTACTCCACTGCTGTCTGAGAAGATACTTGGGATGATTTCAATGTTCTTGAGTTTATTGATGCTGTCTTTGTGGCCTAACATGTGGTCTATCCTTGAGTATGTGTTATGTGGATTTGAAAAGAAGGTGTATTCCAGTTTTTTGGGGTGAAGGACTCTGAAAATATCCAAGAGGTCTAGTCTGTCAATCTCTTCATTCAATTCTCTTGTATCTTTGTTGGTTCTCTGCTTTGTTGATCTGTCTAAGTGTGAGAGTGGGGTATTGAAGTCTCCCACTATTATTGTATTACTATTTATGTATTTTTGAAATTCTTTCAGTAAGTGCTTGACGTATTTAGATGGTCCCTCATTGGGTGCATAGATATTATTTGTTAAGTCTTCTTGCCTGATTGATACTCTAATAATTATGTAATGTCCTTGCCTATCTTTTATTACTTTATTTAATTTAAAATCTATCGTCTCTGAGATGAGAATGGCTGTTCTTGCCCTTTTTTGTGGTCCGTTAGCCTGTATGATAGTTTTCTATCCTTTCACTTTAAGTCTGTGTTTATTTTGTTGTGACAGATGGGATTCTTGCAAGCAGGTTGGATTATGTATTCTGATACATCCCCCAACTCTGTGCCTTTTGATGGGTGAGTTTAAGCCATTGCCATTTATTGATATTATGGATTTAATGTATTGTAGTGCCATTGTTCAAAAAAAAATTTTTTTGTTTGCTTTGATAAATTGCCAGTATTATAGTGATGATCTTGTTTATAAGAGGTCTTTTAGAACCTCTTTCAGGGCCGGTTTGGTGATGGTTGCCTCCTTTAACTGTTGTTTGTCTAAGAAGGTTTTGATCCCTCCATCTAGTTTGAATGAAAGTCTGGCAGGATATATTATCCTTGGTTGAAACCCTTTTTCATTCAGGGCTCGATAGATATCTTGCCATTCTCTTCTGGCTTTTAGAGTTTGAGTGGAGAAGTATGCATATAATCTCATGGGTTTTCCCTTGTATGCGACTTTTTGTTTCTCTCTTGCAGCCTTTAGGATCCTTTACCCTTACTTCTTCTCATTGTGACTATGATGTGTCTTGGTGTCTTCAGGTCTGGGTTGATTCTATTTGGTACTCGCCTCTTGAATCTTGATGTCCTTTCTGTTATTCAGGTCTGGGAAGTTTTCTTCTATTATTTCCTCTAGAATGTTTGCTTCCCCTTCCTCTCTTTCTTCCTCTTGCAGGCCAATTATATGAATGTTACTTCTTTTGAGATCATCCCATATGTCTCTGTTGTTGTTTTCAGTGTCTCTCAATCTCTTTTTAATCTCTTTCACCTTTTTCTTCGTTTTCTCCAACTCATCCTCTGTCTGACTAATTCTGTTTTCTGTTTCTGTTAGTCTGCTTTCCCTTGCCTCAGCTTCTTTCTTCGTTACAGCTATTTCAGCTTTTAGTTCTCTAATTGCCTCAAGATAATCAGTACTTTCCTTGGGGGTCTCAACTGTTGTTTCTCTAATACTGCCATTCCTTTCCTCTAATGTTGTTTTCATTTCTGTGACTAGTAAGTTTATTATGGCTTGCATACTTTTCTTATCTATGCTTACTTTTGGCTGATTTGTAGTTTCTTCTGGGCTCTTGTCTTCATTCATTGGAGTAGCAGTTTTATTTGTTTTTGATCTACCCATTTTTTTGATTTATGTGTTTCTTTTTTTATGCTCTGTTGTTCCTCAGCTGTTGTGTCTTGAGTACTAGCAACACTGTACTAAATACCTTTATGACAATTGCACTCACCAACCTAAGGAATTACAGTAGCAACTGAAGCAAGTATTGAAGCAGTTTAATCACTACCAGTTAACCAAACAATTTCTCCAGTCTGTGAAAAAATAGTAACCAAATCCCAGTGAAGAAGAAAGAGAAAAGAAAGAAGGGATAGCAAGAATAGTCAGTTATGCAAATCTACTATCCACTGTATATTCTAGATTTAACAAGAGGGGAAAGGGAACTAGAGCAGAGATACACACATAGAGAGTCCACTCTGATCAGATTTCTTCTCCAAAATAATTCACAAATTCAGAAAGGAAAAGAAGAAGGAAGAAGTGTATGACAAGATAAAAAAAAAAGAAAAAGAATAAAAAGAAAAAAGAGACAAGTGAGAGAAAAGGGAAAAGATAAGAAAAAGAGCTGTAATTAAAGAGCAGTGAAAGGAAAGGTTTTTTTATTACTTTATTTTTAATTTAATTTAATTTTTTTAATTAGCTAGGAGGAGGATGGAGGGGAGAGTCTGTAGAGGAGGTAGGAATAGGGAGACAAGTTCCTCCCACAATAGATAAGATACCCACTACCCTAGCAATGAATGATACCCTAAGAGTTAATTCTGATCTACCTAAAGTGGAGGAAGACATAGGCCTTTATATAATATTAATAGTAAAGTAGCGCAGGGTAAAAAAAAAAAAAAAAACCTGTCCCAGATTACCTCAAACCTCGTGATCACAGGCAGCTGATTGTTAAGAATGAGAAAAAAAAAAAACCCTCAGGACTAGACAAGGATAGCTGAAATAGACAGTTATGCAAATCTACTATCCACTGTATATTCTAGGGGTGGCTAAAGGAGGAAGGGAAGTTGAGCAGAGACACTCGCAGTGAGAGTCCACACTGAGTCAGAATTCTTCCCCAAAATAATTCCCAAAAGTGTATCAGTGAGTTCAAAAAAGCACACTGTTTAGTGGTGTGGGGGCTGGGGCCTGTGGCTTTGGAAGCTGTAGGATTAAGGAAGAAAGGATGACAAGAATGAGAAAAAGAAAAAAAAAGAAAGAGAAAAATGAAAAAGATAAGAAAAAGAACAGTCTTAAATGAGTGGTGAAAGGAAAGAGTTTTTTTTAATTATTTATTTTTAATTAATTAGCTATGTGGGGTGAGGTGGGGGGTGGTTTGGCTACTTAGAAAGAAAAAAGGCCAGAGGTTTCAGAAGTGTATAGACTTAGAATGAATGATACTCCCTCGTTGGATAGGAATTTGGTAAAGACAGAAGCTCAGCAGGGGAGTCTGCTAGGAGCTGGTCCCCAGGGACTGGTTATGGGGGAAGGGCGAGGGGGAGGAGGTGTGCTTAATAATTAAAAGGAAAATCATTTATTTTCCCTTTTTTTTTCTACTCTATTTATTAACCCAAATTAAGTTATAGTCACCTCCTTGGTGTCACCACTAGGACCCCTTATTGACTGGCCTACTAAAGGCAGAAAATCCTACCGTTTCCAGAAGATGTGGTCAGGGCTCAAGCCACTAGCAGCTTCTCAGTCTGCCATCTTCTGGGAACCCCCAGCTCGAATGAATATTAACTCTTCCTTCATCCATGGCTGTGCTCTAGCCTTGGATCACTGTGCCCCTTATACCTGTCCAGGGTATGACAGTTTATACAGAACTTTCTAATCTGTATCTCAGTCAATCTTCACTTTACTACAGGAGATAGGAGGTACTGATAAGGATTAACAACTTTACTGATAAAAAAGCAAAAGCTCAAATCATGAGGCAATGTGCCCAGAGCCCAGAGCCCCTGAGAGGAATGTAGACATCTGGTTCTCAGTGCACTGTCTACTCATTTAGTTGATGCTAAATATCATGGTCTGGGTTTCAGCCCATCGGGTCTTCCAGAAGCCTGAAACCTATTGAGAGAGAGAGAGAGGGAGAGAGAGAGAGAGAGAGAGAGAGAGAGAGAGAGAATTTGTTAGCAGACAAGATCCAAATTAAATATATTCAGTGAAGCATACTGTGTGAGACAGAAAATGAGGGTAAACAATAATAGCAGCTTGACTTAGGTCTCAATGTTTAACGTGAATCATCACCCCCCTGCCATGGGGGAGGTGCTCTTTATTACTGACATGAAATGAAGGCATAGAAAAGAGAAGAGACTCATCCGAGGTCAGAGGTGATAGGGCTTGAATTCAGACCCAAGTGGTTTGGATACAAATAGCCAAATCTTACAGGGGCTGGGTATTTGGCTGGCATTATCAGAGGTTTGCATGCCTTATCTCCTGGAATCCTTCAGTGAGTCATCCTTCCATGAGTCAGCAGGAGCTAATGCTGGGAGGCAGAGATCTGAAGGCTGACTGGAAGTGGATGGCACAGCTAGCACTGTGCTCTGTGACCAGAGAACTCAAGTCCTCCTGTGTCAAGAGGACACATCTTCCAGACAGCTAAAGCTAAAACCACCCAAAACTTTGGGAAGAACAACCGGGATGTGAGAATCTCATCTCTCAACTGCTTGTCCTGCTGTTTCTCACTTTTCTCATTCAGTTCCCTGGTGTGTTTGCATTTTCATGGGTGGACTTTTCAACAAGGCAGGATGTACAAGTGCAAGGATCTTACCTCAGCCGCATTCATGGGATCTTATCTCAGCCACATTCATGGCCAAGAACATGCCATACTAGGTGAACTACCTTCCAGTCCTATTTGTGTGTTATGAAACATGCATTTATTTATTTACTGCCACCAGGGTTATCACTAGGGCTCAGTAACTGCATGATGAATCCACCACTCCTGGTGGCACTTTTTAGTTTTTATAGAGTTAGAGATATTGAGAGGGAAGAAGCCAGAACTCCCACCTTCTGTACTCCCCAAATAATTGGATCCATACTCCCAGTGGGGGATAAGTGACAGGGGGAAGATGATCAGAGGGCTCAGAACTCCAATTCCATCTGGAACAGGAGAGAGGAGGAAAAAGGGAGGGATATTTGGATTTAGTAATAGGTACATGTCTGACTTGGAAAAAAAAGAGAAGATGGTACCTTAAAAAAAGGAAAAAAGGAGGCCAGGCAGTAGCGCAGCAGGTAAGTGCACATGGCACAAAGCGCAAAGACTGGAGTAAGGATCTTAATTCAAGCCCCCGGCTCCCGACTTGCAGGGGCATCGCTTCACGAATGGTGAAACAGATCTGCAGGTGTCTATATTTCTCTCCCCCTCTGTCTTCCCCTTCTCTGTCGATTTCTCTCTACCCTATCCAACAACAACAGCAATAACAACAACAATAATAACCACAACAATGATAAACAACAAGGGCAACAAAAGGGGAAAAAATAGCCTCCAGGAGCAGTGGATTCAATGTGTAGGCACCGAGCCCTGGCAATAACCCTGGAGGCAAAAAAAGGGGAAAATATATTCAAATATAGACAAGTGTAGAAATAATAGGTAACCTGTATCTGAAACCTTGAGAGAACTGCTATAGCTTACAATGGAGGGATTAGGGACCCAGAACCCTGGTGGTGGGAATGGTGCAGAATTGTACCCCTATTATCTTGTAATTTTGTAAATCAATACTAAGTCACTAATACAAATAAACAAGATATATTGAGAGGGAGATAGAGAAGGAAAGAGAGAAGGGGTGAGGGAAACATAAAGCATAACTTCACTGCTCATGAATGCTCCCTTCTGCTGGTGGGGACAAGGGAAATGAACCTAAAACCTTGCATATGGCAATGTGTGTACTATATTAGGTGATTTACCACCCAATCTCTTGCAGTTAATTATTAATCAGTATTTGTGTGATCCAGGAGGTAGTGCAGTGGGTAAAGTGTCAGACTTACAAGTATTTATCCCCCCAGTCCAATCCCAGGCATTGCATGTGCTAGAGTGATACTCTGGTTCTGTTCTCCCTCTCATAAATGTATAAGTAAATTATTTTTAAAAGCAAAAAATAACCCTTAACTGGTTCACCTCTCTAATGCCTCATGACAAACCCTTTCAAGATTTAGTGGCTTAAAACAATAGCAGAGTTACTGTCTCCTATGCGCCTATGGCCTGGCTCAGCTGCTGGTTGAGCATCACATGACATTGGCTGGAGCTGCAGTGCTCTGGGATCTTAAAGGGGCTAGACATTTAAGATGGGGTTTATACATGGCCATTGGTGGATGCTGTGAGTAGACTGGGGCTGAGGTGAGAACAGGGAAGCTATATGTGCCCCCACCCCACCTCTACCTCACTCTATTTGGCATGGGCTTCTTTTTTTTAATATTAATTTATTTATTCCTTTTTGTTGCCCTTGTTGTTTTATTGTTGTAGTTATTGTTGATGTCGTTGTTGTTGGATAGAACAGAGAGAAATGGAGAGAGGAGGGGAAGACAAAGAGGCGGGAGAGAAAAACAGATACCTGCAGACCTGCTTCACCGCCTGTGAAGTGACTCCCCTGCAGGTGGGGAGCCGGGGGCTCGAACCGGGATCCTTACTCCAGTCCTTGTGCTTTGTTCCATGTCCGCTTAACCTGCTGCGCTACCACTGGACTCGCTTGGCATGAGCTTCTGACTGTGTCCATTGGGCTCGATGATATTGTGGTGGGATAAGAAATATGTATTTTCATCAGTATCCCTGGCTCCTAACCAATGCCTCTAGACCTTTTATAATTTTATGAGTGATAAGAGTAATAAAACAGGAGACAACCCATAAATATGGATGTGTGTATTTGTGCCTGTGTGTTTTGTCACCTACTCCTGAAAACCTGCGAGGAGCATCTTCTGTTATTCCCAACAAGCCCTGAATTCATGTTAATGAAGTGCTTTTTGGAAAGCTCCAAAAGATGAGGGCTGGTTGCCAGGGAAACTAACCCTATCATTAGAGGATTGGAAGTTCAGTCTCACCCTCAGATTTCTGGAATTGAGGAGAGGTATTAGAAGGTGAGTCAATGACTTGAGGTCAATGATTTAATCAATCATGCTGACATAGCAAAGCCACAAAAAAAGACTATCAGAAGGGGCTTAGAGAGTTGACAGAATGGTGAGTACATGAAGGGACTAGGGAAACACAGGAGCTCTGAGTCCCTTCCTCATACCTTGTGTCTCTTCCTCAGTATCTGTCATATCTTTTAGAACAAGCCTATAAATGAACACCAATGTTTCTCTCTGGATCCCAGCTTCTCTGAGGTCTTGTGCTTCCTCCATCCTTTGCAGCCTCATTTCTGGAGGATCCAGCATCAGGTAAGCCCTCTGCCATTGTATTTTCTTTTTTTTTTTTTTAAAGACTTTTTTATTTTATTGTTGGATAGAGACAGCCAGAAACCGAGAGAGGAGGGGAGATAGAGAGATAGAGATAGAGAGACATCTGCAGCCCTGTTTCACCACTTGGGAAGCTTTCCCCCTGTAGGTGGGGACCAGGAGCTTGAACCTGGGTCCTTGTGCACTATAATGTGAGCGCTTAACCAGGTGAGCCACCACCTGGTCCCCCAGTGTATTTTATTTTATTTTCCTTTCCTTTCCTTTCTTTTCCTTTCCTTTCTTTTCCTTTCCTTTCCTTTCCTTTTTTTCTTTCTTATCCTTTTTTTTTTGCCCCAGAGTTATTGCTGGGGTTCAGTGCCTACACTATGAATCTACTGCTCCTGGAGGCTATTTTCCCCCTTTTGTTACCCTTGTTGTTTATCATTGTTGTTATTGCTGTCATTGTTGCTGGATAGGACAGAGAGAAATCAAGAAAGGAGGGGAAGATGGGGGGGAGGAAAGATAGACACCTGCAGACCTGCTTCACCACCTGTGAAGCGACCCCCTGCAGGTGGGGAGCCGGGGGCTTTTACCAGGATCCAGGATGCCAGCTCTTGCACTTTGCACCACGTGCGTTTAACCCGTTGCACTACTGCCCGACACCACCAATATATTTTCTGTCTGGGGTACTTCTGGGAAGCTGATGAACCCAGGGTAAGCTGATTTCTCATGCAGCTATAGAGCTAACATTTACAAGGACTGATGATGGACTAGCAGAGACAAGGCACAGGCATGCGCAGCTTCTTTTGAAGCTCAACATACATTTATGGTGCAGGATATGTTTGCACCCCAATTTTACTGATAAGAAAATAGAATTGGAGAGGTGACTGCTCTTGCCTAAGTTGCATGGACCAGTGGAAGAGAAGAGGCTGGGACAATAGCCTACAGTCTCTAGATAATAATAGCCTAATAGTCTCCTCTAACTACAGTCTTGTTCTGAACTCCTACATCAGTTTCTCAAACTGCTTTGGTAGAAGATAAAACATGTTCTCTTGGTACAGAGGATGGAGGATGTGGTGGTTACTGCTGCTTCCAGATCATACCAGGAATCTCTTGATGTTCCCTCTACCCGAGAGGTAGACAGGAAGGAAGGAAAGAAGAAAGGAAGGAAGGAAGGAAGGAAGGAAGGAAGGAAGGAAGGAAGGAAGGAAGGAAGGAAGGAAAGAAGAAAGGACAGAAAACAGAACACTGCTCAGCTCAGGCTTATGGTGGTGCATGGATTGAATGTGGGAACTCAGAGCCTCAGGCATGAAAGTTGTTTGCTTAACCACTGTGTTATCTCCCCAGCCCCTCACCACTATACTTAAAGCTGCAAACCACTCGAGTTCCCACCCTCCCTGCCTGATTTATCCTCTTCATTTTCTCTTGCCTCCACCTGACACATTCTATGTTTTACCTAATATGCTGCTGGCTCTCTTCTCCCACTGGAAGGCCAGCCCACAGATACAGTGAGCCTGGGTTGCTCTGCTAACTGCTATACTTGGGACAACTCCTAGGGCTATTCGGAAGTCACTGAGCATTTGTTGAAGGAAGGATGAGAGGAGAGAAAGGGAAACAATAAGTAAGGAGGGCAAGGGAAAGGAAAAGAAAGAAAAGGAAAGGAAAAGGAAGAAGAGAGGGACCAGGTTCACTTGGTTGAGTATACATGTTATTATGCTCAAGGATCCAGCTTCCAGCCTCTGGTCCCCATCTACAGGGGGAAAGCTTTACAAGCAGTGAAGCAGTGTATCTCTTTCTCTCTACCTCTCTCTCCTTCCTTCCTCTCAGTTTCTTTCTGTTTCTATCCAACTAATTAATTCCATCTCTATCCAATTAATTAATGCATTAAAGAAGGAAGGAAGGAAGGAAGGAAGGAAGGAGAGGGAAATTGAAATTTTTAGGTAGAAATCAACAAACTGGACCAGAGAAAGGCTTACTAGATAAGGTGCCTGTGTGGCAATATGTGTAGCTTTGCTTCCAGTCCCCACTATATAGAAGGTCCTAAAGCAACAGAGGAAACTCTGGTGCTGTGGCCTCTCTGGATTTCTCTTCCTCTCTACTTGAATGAAAAAAAAAAATGGCCTGGGACAGTGAGGTCCCAGTTACACAACACACACACACACACACACACACACACACACACACACACACACACACACACAGCCAATGACATTTCCTTCTCACTTCTCAGTACCTTCATCTTGCTATAAAGTTTTAAAAAGAGACATATTTTGCCATTCCTCCAACTTATTTGATAGCAGAATACTTTTTGGTAGAGCTGCAGTTAATACAGTTGGTCCCAAGCCATGGTCTTCTGTCCCCTAGGCTCTGGAGTTATGCCTTCTTGCCCTACCCCTCCTCCTGCTTAAGGCACATGTCTGAGCATCAGGACACACAGACCATTTCTTACACACTCACCTGTTGCCTAGGCTGGAGATCTGCCTGTGTGACAACAGGAGATGCATGCCTAATTATGAATGGACCAATTGTCAAGGCCGGTGACAGCCCAGCTCGCCTTTGAAAGAAGCCACTCGGCAGGCAGAAAGTAGAGTGGCCAGAGCTTGGAACAACAAAATAAGTGGACGCTGAAGCCATCAGAAGCCATGGGGAGCTGCAGGAGCGGGGGAAGACTTGGCTTCCCAGAGTTAGAAAGAATACAATGGGCCAGGTCATGTTGGGACAGCAGTCTCCATGTCTTTTTATATACAGTCAAAACCAAGAACCCCAGAGCTAAAGGACTCCAGAAATCAAGGATTCATTCCATCCAGGTAGATTCCTGCTACGACCTGGATCTTTAAGTCAGTCAGGCCTAGCCTTGGGGACTTTTTTTTTTTTCCTTTTTACTTGAAAAGCCAGGTAGGTATAGGGGTGGCAGAACAGAGCTGGGTGGGCAGAGAAGGCATAAATGTTCTATAGAAGAGATGACTAAATAAATAAAATAAAATAAAAAATTAATAAATAATCATATTCTTTGATACTTCTGATTGCATTATTATGCATGCACTGTGACTATCCCTTTTCCTAGATAGGCAAGTTACAGCTCAGAGAGATTAAGAGATTTCCTGAGGTCTCACAGTTTCTGAGTGGTAGAGACTCATGACTAAAGTCTATTTAAAGAAAGCTGTGAGGTGGCTAGGTAAGTACTGTCTTATATGATGTGTACATTGTACTGAATGAGGAAAAACAAATAAACACAAAGGTAGGACTTAAAAGTGAGTTCCAAACTCACTCACCCACCCACCATACAGAAATGTAGTTAGAATGTTAGTTGTTTTTTTTTCAATCAGGTTATTGTTGGGACTCATTGCCCGCCCAGCTTCATCATTTACTGAGAATTTTTCCCTTTCCCTTCCTTTTTGAAAGGGGTAAGAGTGGGAAAGAGGGAGATAACTGTAGCACTGCTCTACCACTCATGAAGCTTCCCTCCTTGTGGGTGGAACCCAGGTTTCTAGATGGGTTTTTCAACCCAGGTTTTTGGTGCATGGTAACATATGCACTCTACCAGGTGAACTGCCACTCACCTCCATGCCATGGCCCTTCTAGAAAAACCCTTAGAATAGACTTGTTGGAGAGTGGGGCCCACTGTCCTAGAAAGTCCTGGCCATTGTTTCCGTGAGGTCCAAGTGGGTTGACCCCCAACTCTCAAGAGCAGGTCCCCCAGTCTCTTGAATTTATGATGGCTGGACCCCTGGACATTGGCACCTTTCTACACATGCCACCTCCCCCTTCCTTCTTTAATTAAAAGTCATGGATTACTATATGCAGTTAACCTTAAAACTGCCAGCAAACATCCTGATTGCTCAGCTGCCTCTCTTTCCCTTCTGCTACCCTAAAGTGCCTGCAGTCTATCTCCGGAAAAATGTACATTGTAAAGCTTGTGACCAAACCTTGTATGGTAACCTTTTACTTATGATCAAACAGTCTGTTGGTCAAAATGTGACTATGCACTGTGTTGCTCTATGTTTGGGTTAATGGTTACCTCAGCCTTCCCCCTGAGTTATGGATATATTTACCTGCTTTTTCATTCAATAAACGAATTGTCCCACTGAAGCTTTCCCAGAGCTGACTGCCCTGTCTCTCTTCACACTTTGCCCTTGGCACGCAGAGCTACCCCAGGACCCCCCGGTTGGCCGCTCTGACCTCCATCTCCCCAATGGCCAGGGGAGGCGGGCGGGACCCGGAGTGGCTGGCCCCACATAGACTCTTTGCACTTAATTCTACATCAGGTAGTCTTCACTTTAAAGATTTTACTTGTTAATGGTAGAGATAAGAGAGATAGAACCAGAACATCATTTTGGTAAGTGTGCCGCTGAAGATCAAATTTAGGGCCTAATGCTTGAGAATCCAACTCTTTATTCACTGCACCACCTTCCTGGCCACAAGTATTCCTTTTTCTTAAGTGTGTGTGAGTTGGAATGGTGTGGGGGAGGGGGAAGAGTAGAACACAGCTCTGCTATTACTATGATGTTCTGCTTGTTTTGTCTTTCTTTGTTTTACCTTTTCCTTTGTGATGTTAGGGATGGAATCTAAGACCCCATGCACTCAAGACATGTGTTTTACTGTAGAGCCACCTCCCTGTCCCACAATTAAGTAATATATATATATCAACTGCCATGGTATTCTTTCTGACTATGAGTTTTTTTCAACGCATAACTTTTATTTCAAAAGTTACATACTTAAATTGCATCTCCATTTTCACCATTATGTAGATGACTATGGGATAAACATACTGGTAGATGAGTCTTTTCCCTCATTGCTCAAGTACTTCCCCAAAAAACTCAAGATAGGAACTGTTGATAGCAAACAGTATACTAAACTGCGGAGTCCATTTGTCAGTGTGAGGCCAGGAGGCAACTCTGCTCATACGTCCAGGCCTCCCCACTCCCAACTGCTTCAATGCGCAGACCCTGCTGTCTGGAGTAGCTACTGAGGTCCAGTCATGTTTGCCTTCTGAGGATTCTTGCTCTGTCACTGAAACAGCATGTGGGCATTTTGTCTAGTACTGAGTATGTTTTTGAAATCAAAAGAAAAGTACAACATGGGTAGATATAAAGAAACACAGGTCTAATAATTCTCCTTCATTCACTAAAAGGTGTGGCAAATAAGATGAAATCCTGCCTTGATTCACAGGTCTGGACTCTAGTTCTAATCTGTGTGGAATCTCCATAGGACTTGTTTATAAGTCACTTAACCTTTGTTTCTTCTTTTTTCATAAAAATGAGTTTGGGGACTTGTGGCAAGATATGCTCATCTAGTTAGTGTACTTGCTTTGCCATGTGTGTAACCCAGGTTAGAGACCCAGCCCCCAATGGCACTGAGTGAGACTTTGATGTTATAATCTCTCTCTCTCTCTCTCTCTCCCTCTTCCTTTCCCTCTCTAGTTGAAAAAGTTGGTTTAATAAAAATTTGGTGGCATCTGTAGTTTAATAAAAAATGGGAAAAAGATGTTCTACAGTGGTGAAACCCCAGTGGTAACAATATAAAATAAAAGGAAATAACATTTGAAATACCACTGAAAAGAAACTTCTCAATCGAAACTACTATGGTATACCAAGATCCTTAATTTGAGGATGTTTAGCTATTAAACTTATTGTAATGACTATATCTTAAAATTATGGAACTTGACGTGGAAAGCACCTTCTTTAACAAATATTTTTATACTTATTTATTAGCTTTTATTGCCCTTGCTGTTTTGCTGTTGTAGTTATTGTTGTTATTGATGTCGTTGTTGGATAGGCCAGAGAGAAATAGAGGAGGGGAAGACATAGAGGGGAAGAGAAAAATAGACATCTGCAGACCTGCTTCACCACTTGTGAAGTGATTCCCCTGCAGTGAGCCTCCCCTGGGGGCTCGAACCAGGATCCTTACACCAGTCCTTGTGCTTTGAGTCACGTACACTTAACTAGCTGCATTACCACCCGACTCCCGGAAAGCATCTTCTTAAGGTCACGCAGTCAAACTTAGCAGCAACATTGAGGTCAGAACCCAGGGGTCTGGTTTCCAGGTCTTTTTTTTCTTTTTCCTTTCTTTCTTTCTTTCTTTCTTTCTTTCTTTCTTTCTTTCTTTCTTTTTTTTTTTTTTTTTTTGACTCCAGCACTATGAATCCACTTCTCCTGGAGGCCATTTTTATTGGATAGGACAAAGAGAAATTGAGAGAAGAGAGGGAAATAGAGAAGGAAAGAGAAAGACACTTGCACACCCACTTTATCATTTGTGAGATGTCCCCCTGCAGGTGGGAAGTGGGGGGGGGGGCTTGAACCCATATCCTTGCACTTGGTACTATGTGAGTTTAATTGGTGCACCACATCCAGCCCACCACCACCTTCCCAGGCCTTTTTTTTCTTTTCTTTTTGCTCTTTTCAGTCACATGGCTTTCAGTACGTGTTTTATCCAGTGCACAGTGTTTTCACACACAGTTTCCAAGGTTCAGAGTGGTCTGATCTAATTATTAGGATCATTGATCTAAATTCTTACCAATCCTTCTGAATAATTGCCCTCCTACCCACACCCCATCTCGACTTCTCTAACTCCACATTTGTAACGTGTCAATTCTGGATACCAGTTTACCTAATGCAACAACATTTCTTAGTTGCTAATACTTGAAACACAGCCCTGGTAAGCTTAAACATAAATGGACTCACATGACTGAGACTCTGGATAGAGGGAACAGTGAGGCAAGATTCAGAGATGCAAGAGATGTTACCAAGACTGATAACTGTTCCTTCTTCCTCCATAAATTTCAAGGCTGTTTCCCTCTGTGTGTTGGCTTAAACTTCACAGATTTTCTTCAGGTGTTGAGAAAGGCAACCTGTCAACCTATAGCCACACAGCTTGTGACTCTATAGGTAACTTCTTCCCAGGCTTCATACATCCAACCTCTTGGGAAGAATCTGATTAGCAATGTTTGGGTCATCCATCTAATAACTGTGTCCAGAGATTCTAGCACCTGCAGAGTGGTTTGCATACTAGGGGTGCTGTTATTGATATTTCCACAGGAACCTGGGAAAGACATAGCAATAAACATTTCCTGGGGCTGGGGAGACTGCATAATGGTTATGCAAAAGCCTTTAATGCCTGAGATTCTGAGGTCCCAGGTTAAATCCCCACACCACCATAAGCCAGGACTGAACAGTGCTCTGGTCTCTCTCTGTATCTTTCTCTGTGTCTTTCTTTCATAAAAAAATAAACTATATTTAAGAAAGAAAGAAAGAAAGAAAGAAAGAAAGAAAGAAAGAAAGAAAGAAAGAGAAGAAAATGTCTCTTGTCCCTTAACCCCCAAAGTTACCATTGGTACAAACTGAACTGTGGACATCACTGAAGTTTCAGCACAGGTCATGACCAGGTTGCTTTCTTTCTAGGACACAGAGAAACTGAGTCCTGGCCAGTGTCAAGGGCTAATACTCTTAACTTTACACCTTCCTATTTCACTCAGGAAACTGAGAGTGAGTGAGCACTGATAACTTTACACCTCCTCAGCCTCAATGACTTTGATGTTTACACCATTGGAAGTATAGCATTGGTTGAGTTACATCTCCAACAGACCGGTGCAAATTCCAGAAAGCTGTTGTTTTAAATAAGTCAGAACTGGAGATATAACACAGTGATTTCCATAGCATGTTCTACAAGACAGAGTTATTATGGGAAGGAAAAAGAGTTACATGGGTAAATAAAAATGCAAAATCTAGTTTCTTTCATGCAGGACTTATCAGAGTAGTTTTGTACTCATTTCCATTTCTTTAAATTAACTTGTTTATTTTATTATTATTATTAAATTAATTTTAAATATTTAAAAATTTATTTATAAAACAGAAATATTAACAAGACCATAGAATAAGAGGTGTACAATTTCACACAATTCCCACCACCAGAACTCCATATCCTATCCCTTCCCTTGAAAACTTTCCTATTCTTTTTTTAATTTTAATTTATTTATAAAAAGGAAACATTGACAAAGCCATAGGACAAGAGGGATACAACTCCACACAATTCCCACCATCAGAACTCTGTATCCCATCCCCTCCCCTGATAGCTTTCTTATTCTTTAACCCTCTGGGAGTATGGAACTAATGTCACTGTGGGATGCAGAAGGTTGAAGGTCTTGGCTTCTATAATTGCTTCCCTGCTGAACATGGGCATTGACAGGTTGATCCATACTCCCAGCCTGCCTCTCTCTTTCCCTAGTGGGATAGGGTTCTAGGGAATCTGAGCTCCAGAACACATTGGTGGGGTTGTCTTGTCCAGGGAAGTCTGGTTGGCATCATGCTAGCATTTGGAACCTGGTGGCTGAAAAGAGAGTTAACATATAAAGCCAAGCAAATTGTTAACCAATCATGAACCTATGGGCTGGAATAGTGCAGATGAAGAGTTCTGTGTGTGTGTGTGTGTGTGTGTGGTGTTTCCATTTTGTTTATAGTTAGTAGACATATTTTTGTTATATTCCAAAGGGCCTGTGGCTATACTAGTTTTTTTTTCTTTCCCCTGAGCCTGAAATCTGATATGCAGGTGGATCCAAGTTATTGTCTGGGGAGATGATGTCATGACTGGAAAAAGGACCAGAAAGCTGGATAAGGGAAGACAGTAGCTCCCAAATATGGGAAAGGTGTATCAATATTGTTGACTGTAAACCCCATCGATTTGATGTGATCTGGTGCCCATATTCAGCTTAAGAGCCTATGTGACCTCTGCATCCCTGTATATTGGAGCTCATATTCTGTGGTCATGAGTAGGAACGTTCCAAGCTGCCCCAATATCAGGACCCATCTTCCCCAGGTGTAGCATAGAGTATGTTGTTCAGCCTCCCTTCAGAGGATGGAACATTCTCTACCATTGTTGATCCACTTTGAGGGAAAGGTCCTATGGGGGCCCACAAAAGGGTCTATTGTGTTGTTCCTGATAGAAATGGCCAATAACAGTGGAGAAAGGGGTCTATTTGAGGTCTAGGCCCATCATGTCTGCTTGGGAATCTCAGGACTCCCTGAATCAGCTGATGGGGTGACCTGATAGTGACTAAAGAGTCATTGTTAAAAATGCCAGTCTCTTGCCCTTATTCAGCTTTTGCAGTCCTTGCTTTGTTAAGGATAGCTAGTGAGTGAGTGAGGGAAGTATAATAGGAAATGGGTGAGGAGGATATCTAAGTCTAAGTAGACACGATTTCATTATGAACTTCATACTGACTCACTGCAGACTATTGTGCACTTTTGCTTTCAGGTATACATTTTGCCCTACTTTATGGATACATGTGAAAATATGCTCTATCTCATGGGACCTGGTATATATCTAGATTTTGGGACTTTGTTAGGAAGTGAATCACCTGAAATGGAATTATGGAGTCCTATAAAAGGAAAGGTCTCACTTTAGTAATGAGGCTGAAGGGCTGATATTCCATGCCCGACATCTCTGGACATAGTCTGAACTGAAACATACTGAGGGGGTATTCGTTGCATTTATTATATTGGGATCAGTAGATGTGATATGAATTGAGAGAAGCATGCAAGAAAGTGAGCCTCACTCTAGAGGTTCCAGGACTGGGGAAATATAGGCTCTATAGAGGAAGTGGGTGGTTCCTGCTGTCTTAGGGCTTAAGAAGGCAATAAACAGGTATTGCTATAAACACATTATTTGGCAATTGGGTTAACTTTGAAGAATCCCTTTGCTAGGATTTGCTGTATCATATACAACATCACCATAATTTATGTCCTTTGACATTATTTGTATATAGCTGTGCCACTGGTTGCTTCTGTTCTCCCTGGTCTAAGCTTTTAAGAGAGTCAGCATATCAAAGAATTTCCTATTCTTTATCCCTCTTGGAGTATGGGCCCAGTATCATTATGGGGTGAGAAGGTGGAGGGTCTGGCTTCTGTAATTGCTTCCATGGTGAACATGGGCATTGGCAGGTTGATCCATACTCCCAGCCTGTCTCTCTCTTTCTCTAGTGGGGCAGGGGTCTGGGGAGGCAGGGTTTCAGGACACATTGGTGGGTCATCTGCCCAGGGAAGTCAGGTTGGCATCATGGTAGCATCTGGAACCTGGTGGCTGAAAAAGAGTTAAAATATAAAGCACAACAAATTGTTGACTAATCATAAACCTAAAGGCAAGAAATGGGGCCAGGTAGTGGTGCACCTGGTTAAGTGCAAACATCAGTGCTTAAGGACCCAGGTTCAAGCCCCTGGTCCCCACATGCAGGGAGAAAGCTTCACAAGTGGTGAAGCAGGGCCACAGGTGTTTTTCTGTTTCTCTCCCCCTCTCCCTTCCCCTCTCTTCCAAATTTCTCTCTGTCTCTATCCAATAATAAATAAATAAATAAATAAATAAAAATAAAATATTTTAAAGTCGTCAGGAATATTTCAGATGAAGATTTGGGGTCTCTGTTTTGGAAAAAGCTAGTAGGTCTATTTTAGGTATATTCCAAGGGACCCATGGCTTTACTAGCTTTTGCCTGAATCTGAAAGCTAACATACAGATGTCTGGGGGAGATGGTGTCATAGTTTGAAAAAGGACTAGATGGGAAAAGTATATAAATATTGTTAGTTGTAAACCCCATAGATTTGATATGGGGCCCATATTCAGCACAGGAGCCTATGTAACCTCTGCATCCCTGTAAGTCACATTCTGTCGTCATGCTGGGAACATTCCAAGCTGCACTAATTGCAGGACCCATCTTCCTCTAGTGGTAGAGTATGTTGCCCACCCTCCCTTTGGAGAATGGAACAGTCCCTACCATTGTTGATCCACATTGATCCATGCAAGGTTCTATAGGGGCCCACAAAGGGGTCCATTATGTTGTTCCTGGTGGAGATGACCAGTGACAGTGGATAGAGAGATCATTTAGAGGTTCAGTCAGTCATGTCTGTGTGGGTATCCCAGGACTCCCTGACTAGGGCCCCAGGTGATGTGGTGGCCTTGTAGTGACCAAAGAGAGTCGTCATTAAAAGTATGTCAGTCTCTTGCCCTTATCCAGCTTTTGTAATTTTTACTTAGTCTAACAAAATTGAGGGAAGTGAAATAGGAAGTAGTTGAGGAGGATATCTAGGTCTAAGTAGAAACTATTTGATTAAGTACTTTATGGTGTCTTTTTTAGGTCTTTCTGCATTTATTGACTCACTGCAAACTATTGTGCGCTATTGCTATAAGATATATATTTCCCTGCAACTTATGGATACATGTGTACATAAGCCCTATCTCACAGGTCCTGGTCTATATCTAGGTTTTGAGGCTTTGTTAGGAAGTGCACCACCCAAAATGGAATTAAGGAAACCTATGAGCTAGGAAAGGTCTCAGTACAGTAATGAAGCTGGAGGCTTGACATTCCACGCCTGAAGTCTGTGGACACAGTCTGAAGTGAAACTCATCTTTGTCTTTCTAACTTATTTCACTTATCTCACTCCTTCTAGCTCCATCCAAGATGGGTCAGAGAAGGTGGATTCATTGTTCTTAATAGTTGCTTAGTATTCCATTGTATAAATATACCACAGCTTTCTCAGCTATTCATCAGCTGTTGGGCACCTGGATTGCTTCCAGGTTTTAGCTATTACAAATTGTACTGCTATGAATACAGATGTACACCTATCTTTTTGGTTGGGTGTTATGGAGTCCTTAGGAGATATCCCTAGGAGAGAAATTACTGTGTCATATGGGAGGTCTATTTCTAGCCTTGTGAGAGTTCTCCAGACTGCTCTTTACAGAAGTTGGACCAATTTACATTCCCGCCAGCAGTGTAGTTCCTTTGTCCCCACAACCTCTCCAGCATTTGTTGCAGCTGTCATTTTTGATATGCCATTCTCACAGGGGTGAGGTGGTATCTCATTTTTGTCTTTATTTGCATTTCTCTGACAATCAGTGACCTGGAGCAATTTTTCATATATTTGTTAGCCTTTTGGATCTCTTCTATAGTGAATATTCTGTTCGTGTCCTCTGCCCATTTTTGGATGAGGTCATTTGCTTTTTTGTTGCTAAGTTTGCTGAGCTCCTTATACATTTTGGTTATTAGCCTCTTGCTTGATGTATGGCATGTGAAGATCTTATCCCACTCTGTGAGGGGTCTCTTTGGGTGATGGTTTCTTTTGCTGTGCAGAAGCTCTTCAATTTGATGTAGTCCTACTGATTTGTTTTTGTTTTACTCTTCCTTGCAGTTGGGTTTGTATCATCGAAGATGTCTTTGAGGTTTATGTGGGAAAGTTTTCCACCAATGTTTTCCTCTAAGTATTTGATAGTTTCTGGTCTAACATCCAGGTCCTTGATCCATTTGGAGCTTACTTTTGTTTCTGGTGAGATAAAGTGGTTCCGTTTCATTCTTCTGCATGTTTCAATCCAGTTTTCTCAACACCACTTACTGAAGAGAGCCTCCTTCCTCCATTGAATAGTTTGGGCCCCTTTATCAAAAATTAGATGTTCATAAGTATGGGTGGTTTAGTTCTGGGCTTTCATTTCTGTTCCACTGGTTTGTGTACCTATCTTTGTTCCACTACCAGGCTGTTTTGATTATGATGGCCTCATAGTATAGTTTGAGATCTGAGAATGTGATACCTCCATTCTGTTTCTTTTCCTCAAGATTGTTTTGGTGATTCTTGGTGTTTTCTGGTTCCAGATAAATGACTGTAATTTTTGTTCTATTCTCTTAAAGAAACTTGGTAGGACTTTGATGGGTATTGTATTCAATGTATATGGCTCTAGGTATGTAGGTATATGGCTCTGGGTAGAATATTCATTTTGATAATATTAATTCTTCCAATCCATGAACATGGGGTATCTTTCCATTTCTTTGTATCATTTTCTACTTCTTTGAATAGCAACACATAGTTTTCAATATAGAAATCTTTCACTTCTTTAGTCAGGTTTACCCCTAGATATTTTATTGCTTTTGCTGCAACTGTGAATGAGAGTGATTTTACAATATCCTCTTCTTCAGATTTAGTGTTTGAATAAAGATATGCCAAAGGGCCGGGTGGTGGCGTACCTGGTTAGGCACACATGTTGCAATGCTCAAGGACATGGGTTTGAGCCTCTGATTCCCACCTGCAGGGGGGAAAGCTTTGCAAGTGGTGAAGCAGTACTGTAGGTGCCTCTCTGTCTTTTCCCACTCTGTCTCTCTTTTCCTCTCGAATTCTGTCTGTCTCTATCCAATAAATAAATAAAGATTAAAAAATAAAGAAATGACACTGATTTTTGCACATTGATTTTGTAGCCTGATACCTTGCTATATTGCCTAATGATTTCCAGTAGTTTTTTGCTGGATTCTTTAGGTTTTTCTATGTATACTATCATATCATCTGCAAATGTTGAGAGTTTGACTTATTCTCTTCCAATCTTTATTCCTTTGATTTCTTTCTCTTGTCTGATTGCTATTGTGAGAACTTCTAATACTATGTTGAAGAGTAATGGTGATAATGGATAGCCTTGTCTAGTCCCTTATCTGAGTGGAAATGCTTTCAGCTTCTCTCCATTGAATATGATGTTGGCTGTAGGTTTGCTGTATATGGACTCTACTATCTTAAGGAGTTTTCCATCTTTTCCCATTTTGTTGTAGTATTTTTATCAAGATAGAGAGGGAGAAAGAGAGAGATATATGCCTTCAGCCCTCTTCACTGTTCAGGAAGCTTCCCTCATGCAGGTGGGGACCAAGAGCTTGAACCCAGGTTCTTATACATGGTAAATGTGTGTGCTCAGCCAAGTATGCCATGGCATGCTCCCCATCATTTATTTACTTATTTATTTACTTAATATATAGTTTACTTGATGGGACATAGAGAAATTGAATAAGGACAGGGAGATAGAGAGCAGCATTATTTCACCACTTGTGGGGACATTGTATCTAGGCTTAAACCCAGGTCTTTGAATATGGTAATGTGTGCACTCAACCAAGTGTGCCACCATCTGGCCCCTTCCCACCATGTAAATAATGAATTAGTTAATTAATTAATTAAGGATAGCACAAGTTAGCTATGGCTTATGGTGGTGTTGGTGATGAAACCTGGGGCCTTGGAGCCTCAGGTATGAGAGTCTTTTTGCATAATTATTGTTATATCCCTCACACTCACCGTTTATTTTTAATTCAAATTTTATTGATGTACCACTGTCTCACAATACAATAAATCTTGGGGGAGTATAGCTTTATAATTCAAATGCATGTAAACTTTATTGGGCCTCAAAATTCCAGTGCCACCCACTGTCAAAGTGACCCCTCTACATATTCTAACTTTTCCTTCTGCCAGTTATGATAGTTTTCAACTATAATAGTTTTGTAGGGCTTGTTTGTTCATTTATTTGTTTGCTTTTTTTTTGCCAATTTGTTTGCTTTGGTTATTTATAGCACACATATGAGTGAAACTATCTGGTAATTGAAACCTTCACCCCCCCCCCCCCTTTTTTTAACCAGAGCACTGCTCAACTCTGGCTTATGGTGATGTGGAGGACTGAACCTGTGACTTTGGAGCATCAGGAATGAGAGTCTCTTTGCATAACCATTATGCATAACCATTATACATCCCCATGGTAATTTTCTTTTACTTCCTGATCTATTTCAGTCAGCACAATTGTCTCACGTTCTGTCTCTATTACAGCAAAAAGTACAATGCTGTCCTTTTCCACAGCTGAGTAGTATTCCATGGAGTTAATATGCCCCAGCTTCTTTATCCATTACAGGCATTTATATTGACTGCATGTTTGGCCTTTTGTTAATACTGCTGCTAGGATCACAGGGGAGCAACTATCTTTGAAAATTCATGTTTTTATACCCTTTATAGAAATACCTAGCAGTGGCATTGCTGAATCCACTTTTCATATTTTACTGTTTTTCATAGGAACTTTATCAATTTATATTCCCACCAACAGTATTTAAGTTTATTTTTCTTCACTCACTTATCAACACTTGTTTCCAGCCTTTTTGGATATAGGCTCAGATCTCTAAGATTTTCACAAATACTGTGATTTTTTTTTTTAAGAGGGAGGAACTGTTTGCAGCATTTTCTAAAATACTTTCTCTGCTCAAAAAGTTCCTGTCCTCTTTGGAATACCATCTGGTGACTCACATCCCATGAAGAACATGTGCAGAGTGGAGAGACTACAGAATATGGAGTGAAAACACCTGGGTTTGGGATTCAGCTCTGTTAACTGACAACTGTGTAAGTGCTATACTGGGCCTTAGTTTCTTCATCTATAAAATTGACTTATAGAATTGCTACCTTGCAGGCAGGGGTAGATAACATAATTGCTGTGCAAAGAGACTCTCATGCCTAAGGCTCCAAAGTCCCAAGTCAATCCCCTGCACTACCATAAACCAAAGCTGAGCAGTGCTCTGGTAAGAAAATAAACCCCACACCTATGGACATATAATTTTTTATAAGGGGGCCAAAATTATTAAGTGGAGAAAGGAGGTTCACTTCAATAAATGATGCTGGGAAAATTGGGTTGAAACATGCAGAAGAATGAAACTGAACCACTATATCTCACCAGAAACAGAAGTCAACTCCAAATGGATCAAGGACCTGGAAGTTAGACCAGAAACTATCAACTACTTAGAGGAAAATATTGGTGGAACTCTTTCCTATCTAAATCTCAAGAGCATCTTTGATGATACAGACCCAATTTCAAGGAGGAGTAAAAC
Organism: Erinaceus europaeus; assembly: GCF_950295315.1. NCBI lineage: Eukaryota > Metazoa > Chordata > Mammalia > Eulipotyphla > Erinaceidae > Erinaceus > Erinaceus europaeus. The sequence continues at coordinate 37,499,810 of NC_080174.1, forward strand.
AAAAATAAACCAATGAGACTACATCAAATGAAAAGTTCAACAAAAGAAAGTGTTACCCAAACAAAGAGACTCTTCACAGCATGGGAGAATTGCCATACATCAGACAAGAGGCTAATAACCAAAATATATAAGGATCTCCTCAGATTTAGCAACAAAAAAGCAAATGGCCCAATTCAAAAGTGGGGAGAGGATATGAACAGAATATTCACTACAGAAAAGATACAGAAAGCTAACAAATATATGGAAAATTGCTCCAAGTCACTGATTGTCAGAGAAATGCAAATAAAGACAAAAATGAGATACTACCTCACCCCTGTAAGAATGTCATACATCAGAAACTATAGCAACAACAAATGCCAGAAAGGTTATGGGGACAAAGAAACCTTCCTGCACTGTTGGTGGGAATGTAAACTGTTCCAACCCTGTGGAGATCAGTCTGGAGAACCCTCACAAGGCTTGAAATGGACCTTCCTTATGACCCAGTATTTCCTCTCCTGGAGATATATCCTAAGGAATTAACCACACCCATTCAAAAAGATATGTATATGCCTATGTTTATAGCAGCACAATTCATAATAGCCAAAACCTAGAAGCAGCCCAGATACCCAACAATAGGCTGAGAAACTTGTGGTATATATATATACAGTGGAATACTACTCAGCTGTTAAGAACAGTGAATGTACCTTCTTTGACTCATCCTGGGTGGATCTAGAATTGATTATGGTAAGTGAGATAAATAAGAAAGAGAAAGATTAATATGGGATGATCCCACTCATAAACAGAATTTTAGAAAGAAGAATGGAAAGGGAAACACAAAGCAGAAATTGACTGAGTATGGAATATTGCACCAAAGTAAAAAACTGGGTGGAAGGTGAGAGTATATTTTCAGCTCTACTATAGGATGTCGGGGGTAGGAACACAGAACTTTGGTGTTGGGAATGGTGTTAATATACACTCCTATTAACTTAAAGTCTTATAAATCACTTTTAAATCAATATGAGGATAAAAATAAAATGTATCACACTTTTTGATGCACAGACCTCAGTTCTAAGTATATATTCCTTCAATCTAATCACTTAAGGTTTCAAATTAGTAAACTGATTGAATTTTAACAGTGGGCTTAAATTGTTAGTACATTTCTAATAATGATTTTTAAAAAAAATATTAAATCATCTCTAATCTTACACCAGAGAGACCATAAGCAACTAGTCTTGTCAGTATATAAGATACAGTTATTACATGATATAAATCATGGTAAGGTCTTATATGGTACAGTAAATCCTCACCATAGGATTTTCAAAGTAAAGCAATTTCTCAAATAACTTGGTTATAAAAATAATTATCTCTTGCCTTCTTAAACTTTAAGACAGCAGGAACCTTCCCCATTCTCTATAAAACCCATATTTTCTCCAGTCCTGCAACCTCTGGGGTGTGGCTCATTTTCCTTCATGCTTCTCTTGATCCATATAATTTGATACTGAATCTGCTGATCTCATCCAAATCAATGCAACTACAGTGCCACCTCGACATGTTTCACTTTGGACTATGTCCAGAGATGCCAGTCCTGGGATGTCAACCCTCCTGCTCCATTACTTTTCCACCAAGTTGCGGATGCTACCATGATGCCAACATGACTTCCCTGGGTAGATGACCTCACCAATGTGTTCTGAAACCCCACCTCCCCAGAGCCCTTCCCCACTAGAGAAAGATAGAAACAGCCTGGGGATATGGATCAACCTGTCAACACCCAAATCCAGCAGAGAAGCAGTTACAGAAGCCGGACATCCCACCTTCTGTATCCAAGAAAGGTCTTTGGTCCATACTCCCAGAGGGATAAATAGGAAACCTTCCAATGGAGGGGGTAGGATACAAAACTTTAGTAGTAGGAATTGTATGGGATTGTACCCCTCTTATCCCACAGTCTTGTCAATCTCAATCATTAAATCACTAATAAAATTTAAAAAAAGAAACTTAAAAAAAAAGAAAAAGAACTGCTGCCTTGTCTGCTTTGTTGTGAGAATTATGCATAGGAAATCACCCTAAAGAATGCCTGATGCAATTACTTCCTTGACCTAAGTCTTGCTTTTCCAACAGAATCATCAAAGGATTCTGACCTTGCCCTGGCAATAACAACCTTAGTGCCATCCATATACTGACTTCATCAGAGATGAAAATGTAATGACCTGGGGGAATTCCATGGTTTTCTTGCCTCTCATTCTGGTAGCTGGTGCTTCAGACATGACATGCATAACTAGAAACTTTAGGAATATGTCTTAAGCCAGTCCTGCGCTTTGCACTATGTGTGCTTAATCCACTGCGCCACCGCCCAACTCCCAGTTCCAACAGCTTGGGCTCACTCTCTCTCTCTCTCTCTCTCTCTCTCTCTCTCTCTCTCTATCTCTCTCTCTCTCTCTGCCTCACTGTCTCTATCTTTAAAAAATAAAATAAATAAAACTTTCTCAGTGGTATGAATATATTTTTCCCACTTCCTGGGTGGGTATTTCAGTGCTATGATGTCTTCCCTTCTGTTTGTCTCTATTTCTATCTCAAAAAAGTCTGCCTGGAGTGATGGAACGAGGGAGGGAGGGAGGGAGGGAAGAGAGAGAGAGAGAGAGAGAAAGGAAGGAAGACAGGAGGAAAGAAAGAGGGTGGAGGGAGAGAAATACGAGGAAAGAAGAAAATAGGAAATGTACTAACAGGTGCAACTCTCAGCTTTGAAGGACCAGTTTTGGGAATCAAAGCTATTTGTATCTCTCTTGACTTGACTCTCTTCTTCTCAGCTCCACTTGAATATCATGGGAAGGGCAAGAGTTAGATCCTAAAATAACAGATTCTAGGTATAACCCTCTACTGCCCCTCCAATGTCATTTACCCTCTGAGCTAGTCCTATGTAGTGCAAAGCTTCAGTATAACTAATTCCAATATTTATTTTAAAGTCTTTTCTGCATACCTTATAGGGTAGGATTCATAAAGCTTCTAACATTTAACGTGTGTGCTCAGCCAGGTGTGCCACCACCCAGCCCAGCTTCTAACATTTAAAGTTTTGTAACTTAAGGGGTTATGAAGTGGAAATTCAGATAGTTCTGAATGTTTTTGATATTTCTCACCCTTTGTCCTGCAAAGAGAGACTGTGTGAGTTTGTGCCTCTATCACCTAGACAGGCTCTCCCTTATCATTTTTGCTTTTCTGGAATTTAATAGGGACAGAGTTGTATGAGATGAGAAAGGCACAGCATATAAAAGGGCACTGAAATTTTTGGTAATCAAAATAACTATATTCTTTCTTTCTTCCTTTCTTTTTGCCTCCAGAGTTATTGCTAGGGCTTGATAACTGCACTATGAATCCACTGCTCCTGTGGCCATTTTTATTTTTATTTCTGATAGGACAAAGAGAAATTGAGAAGGGAGGGGGAGATAGAGAGAGACAGAGAGTTGTCTGTAGACCTTCCTCACTGCTTGTAAAGAGACCCCCTCCCTGCAGGTAAGGAGCCAGGGACTCAAACCAGGATCCTTGCTCAGGTCCTTGTGCTTTGTACTATGTGTACTTAACCCAGTGCACCATTGCCTGGCCCCCGATAACTAGTTTTATGTATGTTTTTAAAAAGCAAAATTAATGAAAAAAGATCTGATGTGCAAAATATCAAAATTTTAAATAAAAACATGATTTGACCATGCTTACCAAGCTGAGGAGAGAATGTATGACCTTATTTATGTGATTTTTACATTAAAATAAGTGAATTATTGAATGTTAAAGTATTTGAAAAAATAATAAGTGGTTGAAAAGTAGATGTATTAAAATCACAGTATGATTCCAAATTTTCAGTATTTGGGAAGTATATTCATAGTATTGAGAAAGCTGTATTTGTTTATTTTTTTTAAAGCTAGAGACAGAAAGGTGGGGGAGGGGGAGACAGACCATGTAACAAAGCTTCCTTCAGTGCAGTGGGGGTCAGGCTGAAACCTGGGTAGCACATATAACAAAGCAGAACACTACCCAAGTAAACTGTTTCCTCAATGCTACTGAGAAAGTTTTATATTCATCAAACATACTTTCAAAATTTTCTCACGTTTTCTGAAACTGACAATTTACAATGGAAAATTAAATAAGTTAAGTAGTGGATGTTGAATTTTAACTTTTATTGATGCAGTTGCTGCCATTCAAGCCAGGGAAGCAATTAGAGTAATATGTTCTAGTTTGGGTACAAGTGAAATATCTCAAGTTAAAATAACATTGTGAGTTTGAATTATTCACTTTAAAAACATCCTTTAGTTACTTTGCTGCTTAGAAAAGTAACCATTAAAAATGAGAGAAAACTGGATGCCTGTGGGGCACACATTTCCCCTTTTGCTATAGGCTTCAGTGTGACTTGGCTCAAACAATGACTTCAGGGTGCTGATTGAAAAATGACAGTGATTCAGATCCATTCAGTTTTGCCAGTCAATTTTGTGCACATATTATGCTGTGGGAAGGGTGTCCAGAGGTAAGCTATAACATTTTCTTGGGAGAGACCATAGATCAGACAGAGGTTTTCTGAGAGTATATTCATTACCAAATAGTGGGACTGGGCCTCCTCATTTACCCTTTTACCCTTCCTTCCTTCCTTCCTTCCTTCCTTCCTTCCTTCCTTCCTCCCTCACTCCCTCCCTCCCTCTTTCCCTCTCTCCCTCTCTCCCTCCCTTCCTTCCTCTTTCTTCTCTTCTTCTTTTCTTTCTTTCTTTCTTTTTTCTTTCTTTCCTCCTCTCTTTCTCTCTTTTTCTCATTTTATTTGATAAAGTAGAGATAAATTTAAGGGGGGGCGGGGAGACCCACAGCACAGCTTTCTACTCATGAAGTGTTCCTCCTGCAGGTGGGGAGTGGGAGCTTAAACTTGGGTTCTTGAATATGATAACATGTGTGAATATGATAACTGAGTGTGCCACTGCCGGGCACTAGTCCTTTGTGAATAAGCCTTCAACCTTTCTAAGCTTAATGTTTCCTCTTGTGAAACAGGGACTATACAACTTCCCAGGCAGGGTTGTTGTGGGTGAGGTGTTTAGCACACAGTGAGTGTTCAACACTCAATAACTGTGACCATCAGTCTGGGCCATTCATTCTGTAAACTGTGAACCAGCTCCAATATGCCAGATGTAGTGATTGACTCTAAGAAATGCACCAACTCAGCCCTGACTTTGAAGGAGCTTATAATCCACTGTAAGAGGCAGTAGACACACAAATGGATAGATCACACCATAAGGCAGTAAGTCCTTGACAGAAGTTGGGCATTGCAGGATGAGCAGGAGTTTGCTAGGTAAAGAATAGGATAAGGTATTATGACAAAGGAGACAACAAGAGCACAGAAAAGCCTGGGAAACAGTGTAAAGTTCTTGTGGTTCCAAATGGTAAGTGGAAAGACTCCAGAAAGCTTCTCTTCACCCTTGGAAGAGATTCCTCTGAGATTTTAGAGGCCAGGGCATGAGCTCAGCTCTTCCTGTCTGCCTGTGGTCAGTGGCTATGGAGGTGCTGAGTGGCTGCGGGATGTGATCCAGGGAGCATAGCATAGAACTCTGGGGCAAGTGGTTGAAGGAAGGCCAAGTCTATATTTCTTTGGGGAAGCTGGAGAAACCATAGCCTTTATCTCTGTTTTTCCATCTTTTAAATACCATCTTTGATCCACTCTCTCCTCCTACCTCACTGAATACACATTCTGTTCCTAACATTTGCCAATAGCTGTGCTCAGAAACATTTGCCGGTAAATCGCATCTCTTCAACGTGGACCCAGTGTGAATCTGGTCACAGTTACCCCCTCCCCCAGCTCCACCTGCACCCTCTGACCTCCATGGGGGCCCAGTCTGGGGTTGCTCTCTGGTTGTCAGAGACTTCACCTGGCTTATAATAGGTGCTGGGTAAACATTTGTTGAACCAACACAATCCTGATGACTTTGATGAACTTTCAGGGTTGCTTGTTCCCAGTTTGGTTAAGGGGGAGGAGGCAGGAGGTGGAGGTCTCCCTTTTTCTTTACTTCTTCCCAGTTTCCCTGAGGTTCTGTGGGGCCTCCCAGTCTCTCAGTCTGGAAGTTACTGAGCTATAAACAGACACTTAAATGAGCCAGCTCTGCTTTAAAAGAATCCTTTGAAGAAAGGTTGCAACGGGACTAATCATCCCCTAATTTATTGGCCTGTAAATTTGCATTTCCCTACAGTCCATTTTCCTTAATGGAGGGCCCTCCCACACCATGGACAAAGGCAATTCCTGTTGAGTGTGAGCTTCCTATTTATATGCTACAGACCCTCATCTCCTAAGGCATCAGAGTTATTATTGTTTTAATGTCTATAATAAGACTGCATGACTGCAGGGACCAAGAGAAGATGAGGTGAATGCAGGCAGAAGGCAGGGCTGAGCTGGAACAAGAAGGATGAGCAAGGAAGAAGGCCTGCCAGGCAGCTTGGGCCTATCTTTGCCCCACCTTTGGCCCTGATCACCAACCCCCATCGCCTAGTATCCAACCCTTCAGTACCTGAAGCAGTACCACCTCAACTCCCCTCCCCCATCTCTTGGCTAGGGGACAGGCTGGGTCAGGATTTATGGGGCTGGCCCCTGTGGAGAGGATCGGGGATAAATCTCAGCTTATTTAGGAGTGTGATCTACATTTATTGCACTTAATGTGATCTTTTTACATGTCCAAGAGGGGCCCATAAATCCCAGCCTGGTCGGCTCCGCCAGTAAGGCCCCTTGGCCTGGCCCCTCCCCACACTCCAAACCGGTGGGAGTTCCTGGGTCTGTTGATTCCTTTTGCTTGAGGCTCCTGACTGGCTCTGCTGCTGAGGTTGGTGCCTGACCTGGCAGTCTGGAGCCACAGGGCTCTGTTGTGCACAAGTCTCTGCTAAGGCTGGGGATCTTTCTAGAATAATTATACTCCATGCTGCTTTGACTAGTTAACTTCAAGACTGGACTTGAAAAGGCTATGATTTTATAATTAACATAATGTAGGCACTAAGGAAAAGTATGAAACAGCATCCTACTCCAGAGCAGCAGGCAGAGGTAGAGGCTGTACTGTTATTTTTTTTTATCAACACAAGCATGTGACTATATAATAAGAATTCTGAGTCCTTCAAAATAGCTAGCATTTCACAGTTTATACCCACAGTTCTCACCTCCCATTTTCCAGAAGAAACAGTGACTTGGAAAGATCACACTGATCCAAATTCACAAGGTTAGTGGACAACAAAGTGGAGCTTGAACTGGGCACCGGCTTCTCTTGATAGCACCATGCTGCCTATGAGTGTGGGCACATGTATGTACCAACAGCACACTTGCACACACAGAAGCAGGGTACTTGGGAACACAATCATGGTTGCACCCCCCGAGGGAATTCTGCAGGAATATCATGTGTGCCTTTTCCATTGTGTGCCTTTTAATCCTTTATCTCTGGCTTTGTCTTTGTCTTCTTCCAGCAAAAAGAAACCATACCTGGCTATTAAGAGTATGTATTTGGGGGGTCTGGCAGTGGCTTACCTGGTTAAGCATACATAGTACTACCTTGTGCAAGGACCCATGCAAAGACCAGAGTTCAAGCCCTTGCTCCCTGCCTGCATCTGGGACACTTCACAAATGGTGAAGCAGGTCTGCAGATGTCTCTCTTTCACCCTCTCTATTTCCCCTTCCCCTCTCAATTTCTCTCTGTCTTATAAAATAAAATGATGGAAGGAAAAGATAGCCTCTAGGAGTGGTTATAATTTGTAGTTCCAGCACCAAGCCCCAGTGAGTGGAGGCAAAAAAAAAAGTGTGTATTTGCAGAATAGAAAGAAATCTCACTGGGTAGAGTGCATGCCTTGCAATGAATGTGACTATGTTCAAGCCCTGGGACCACATGGGTTGGGCTATGGCATCAGAGGAAGTATGTGTGCAGTGTCTTTAATCTGAAGGGGAATAGTAGTTGAAATTGCATTTAAGTGAGGCCCTGGTTCTAACAGAAAAAAAGTGTCTATTTGCTTATGTGTTTCTTAGACTTGTGTGTGTGACTTTAGGGATGGGATGAAGAACGCATGGGAAGGAACCTCAGTGAAATTGTTTGTCCAGAGATCCATTCTGTTCTCTAGATTTGAGTTAACTATATCAGCCACTATTATGCCATCCATTGGCAGCATGCCTAGTCCCAAGAAAAGTATCTGTGTACACATATGTCTGTACACACATAGGCATGTGTATGTGAGACACAGGATAAAAAGCCCAGGACTTAGTTCGTCCAATGTGATCATAAGGATGGCCACTTGGGGTTGAGGGCTATGTGTTTTCCTTGGGAGAATTTCTAGAAATGGTGCCATGTCTGTAATAAAGGTTTGCAGCTTAGTGTTGTATAAGAACTACCAAGGGAAAGATTCATCACTGGTGAGTCAGTATAAAGTTAATAATGAAAATGTCTACTTAGACTTAGTACTCTCCTGACTTACTTCCTTTTACACTTCCCTCACTCACTCCAAAGTTAACCTTATCAGACCAAGGACTGCAAAAGCTGAATAAGGGCAAGAGACTGGCATTTTTAACAATGACTCTTTAGTCACTATCAGGTCACCCCATCAGCTGGGGCCCTATTCAGAGAGTCCTGATATTCCCAAGCAGACATGATGGGCCTAGACCTCGAATAAATCCCTCTCTCCATTCTTACCAGTCATCTCTATCAGGAGCAACACGATAGACCCTTTTGTGGGCCCCCATAGGACTTTGCCCCAATGTGGATCAACAACAGTAGAGAATGTTCCATCCTCTGAAGGGAGGCTGGACAACATACTCTATACTACACCTGAGGATGATGGGTCCTGATACTGGGGCAGCTTGGAACATTTCTATTCATGACCATAGAATATGAGCTCAGATCTACAGGGGTGCAGAGGTCACATAGGCTCCTAAGCTGAATATGGGAACCAGATCACATCAAATCGATGGGGTTTACAGTCAACAATGTTTATACACCTTTCCCATATTTGGGAGCTACTGTCTTCCCTTATCCAGCTTTCTGGTCCTTTTTCCAGTCATGACATCATCTCCCCAGACAATAACTTGGATCCACTTGCATATCAGATTTCAGGCTCTGGGGAAAGCAAAAAACAAAAACAAACAAAAAAACTAGTATAGCCACAGGTCCTTTGGAATATAACTAAAATATGTCTACTAGCTATATACAAAATGGAGAATCCCTCCCCCCAACTCTTCATCTGCAGTATTCCAGCCTTTAGGTTCATGATTAGTCAACAATTTGCTTGGCTTTATATGTTAACTCTCTTTTCAGCTACCAGGTTCCAGATGCTAGCATGATGCCAACCAGACTTCCCTGGACAGACAACCCCACCAATATGTCCTGGAGCTCAGATTCCCTAGAACCCAGCCCGACTAGAGAAAGAGAGAGGCAGGCTGGGAGTATGGACCGACCTGTCAATGCCTATGTTCAGTGGGGAAGCAATTACAGAAGCCAGACCTTCCACCTCTGCATCCTATAATGACCTTGGGTCCATATTCCCAGAGGGTTAAAGAATAGGAAAGCTGTCAAGGGAGGGGAGGGGATATGGAGATCTGGTGGTGGGAATTGTGTGTAGTTGTACCCCTCTCATCCTATGGTTTTGTCAGTGTTTCCTTTTTATAAAAAAATAAAATAAAATAAAAAGATTAATCATTGAAGTTCCATGGAATTTAATAGAAAGGATACACATCTGTGTATTATTTTCTAATTATAGTATTTATTCACCACAGAAAATTTAGGAAATCAAGAAAATAATTAATAGCAATTTTAGTTGCTTCCCTATAGAAATAACTACTTTTTAACTTTTTTAGATTATAATGTAACCAATGTTTTCTTCCCTCTGTGTTTAGATATTTCATAAAATCTAGTACTTTGAATCCTTGCTTTGTTTTCAGTTAATTTGGGTAAGATTGAGCAAATACATTATTCTCTAAAATGTCAGCACCATATGGAATTAAAGACTAGATAATTCAATTGTAAAATTACATAATTTCTTCCCCTCAAGTGATGAAATGACAACCATATCCTTTAAAGTTTTTCTAATATTTGTTCTGTGGGATATGATTTGCTAGTTTCATGTGTAGTTAGGAACCCTCACTTTCAGCTTTTGGCATCTATATTTTCTATTTCCCAATGTGTATTAATGTAGACAAGTAGCTTTCACATATTTGTAACACTTGATTAGTCTAGCAATTATTTAAACTTTGAAAGGCCACACAGAGCCTCTTATTTGTTTAGAATGGAAAATAGTTTTACTTCTTCAGATTAGAAATAATAATATTTATTAACACAATTTAAAGTACTTGAGAATTTAACTTCAGTGTCCTGATCAATTTCACCTGCCTTCCTTCCCTCCCTTCCTTCTTCCTTCCTCTTTTCTTGATTTTTCACTCCCATCTTCTCTTTCTCTTGCCCTCTTTTCCTTTCTCTTTCTTTTCTTTCTTATTTCTTCCTTTCTTTTAAAAATTTATTTATTGGCGTATTAATGTTTTACAGTCAGAAGTAAATACAATAGTTTGCACATAGATAACATTTCTCAGTTTTCCATATAACAGTACAACCCCCACTAAGTCCTCTGCCATCCTGTTCCAGGACCTGAACTCTTCCCCCCCAAGAGTCTTTTACTTTGATACCATTTCCTCCTTTTCCATTTTTTTAAAATTTTATTTATTTATTTATTTTTATTTAAGAAAGGATAAATTAACAAAACCATAGGGTAGAAGGGGTACAACTCCACAGAATTCCCACCATCCAATCTCCATATACCATCCCCTCCCCTGATAGCTTTCCCATTCTCTATCCCTCTGGGAGCATGGACCCAGGGTCATTGTGGGTTGCAGAAGGTGGAAGGTCTGGCTTCTGTAATTGCTTCCCCACTGAACATGGATGTTGACTGGTCAGTCCATACTCCAAGTCTGCCTCTCTCTTTCCCTAGTAGGCTGGGTCTCTGGGGAAGCAGAACTCCAGGACACATTGGTGGGGTCTTCAGTCCAGGGAAGCCTGGCCGGCATCCTGATGGCATCTGGAACCTGGTGGCTGAAAAGAGAGTTAACATACAAAGCCAAACAAATTGCTGAGCAATCATGGACCCAAAAGTTGGAATAGTGGAGAGGAAGTGTTGGGGGGGGTACTTACTGCAAACTCTAGTGTACTTCTGCATTCAGGTATATATTTTGCACTTGTTTATGGATATGTGTGAACATATGCTCTCTCTCACAGAACCTGGTGTATATCTAGGTTTTGGGACTATGTTAGAAAGTGATGCACCACAGCCATTCTCATCTCAGACACAATAGATTTTAAATTAAATAAAGTAGTAAAAGATAGGCAAGGATATTACATAATTATTAGAGGATCAATCAGCCAAGAAGACTTAATAATTATTAACATCTATGCACCCAATGAGGGACCATCTAAATACATCAAGCACTTACTGAAAGAATTTCAAAAACACATCAATAGTAATATAATAATAGTGGGAGACTTCAGTACCCCACTCTCACACTTAGATCAACAAAGCAGAGAATCAACAAAGATACAAGAGAATTGAATGAAGAGATTGACAGACTAGATCTCTTGGACATTTTCAGAGTCCTTCACCCCCAAAAAACTGGAATACACCTTCTTTTCAAATCCACATAACACATACTCAAGGATAGACCACATGTTAGGCCACAAAGACAACATCAATAAATTCAAGAGCATCGAAATCATCCCAGGTATCTTCTCAGACCACAGTGGAGTAAAACTAACATTTAACAACAAAGAGACAATTATTAAAAGTCACAGAATTTGGAAACTAAACAACATACTCCTTAAGAACCACTGGGTAAGAGAGTCACTCAAACAAGAAATTCAAATGCTCCTGGAAACAAATGAAAATGAAGACAAAACCTATCAAAATATTTGGGACACAGCTAAAGCAGTACTGAGAGGGAAACTTATAGCCATACAATCACATATTAAACAACAAGTTTACTCAGGTGAGACCTTTCCTTTCATAGCATTCTCTAATTCCATCCCAGGTGGATCACTTTCTTTTTTTTTTTAAATTTTTTTTAAGAAAGGATAAATTAACAAAACCATAGAGTAGGAGGGGTACAACTCCACACAATTCCCTCCACCCAATCTCCATATCCCACCGCCTCCCCTGAGAGCTTTCCCATTCTCTATCCCTCTGGGAGCATGAACCCAGGGTCATTGTGGGTTGCAGAAGGTGGAAGGTCTGGCTTCTGTAATTACTTCCCCGCTTAACATGGGTGTTGACTGGTTGGTCCATACTTCCAGTCTGCCTCTCTCTTTCCCTAGTAGGCTGGGTCTCTGGGGAAGCAGAACTCCAGGACACATTGGTGGGGTCTTCAGTCCAGGGAAGCCTGGCCGGCATCCTGATGGCATCGGGAACCTGGTGACCAAGTAATGAAGCTGAAGGGTTGTCATTCCACACCTGAAGACTCTGGACACAGTCTGAGCTGAAGCATGTTGAGGTGGCAATCGTTGTGTTGATTAGGTTGCGATTGGCAGATGCAATATTATTTGATATGGATTGGGAGAGGCATATGGGAAAGTGGGCCCTATCCAAAGGTTCCAGGACTGGGGAGAGTAGAGGCTCTATAGTGGAGATGTGAGGTTCCTGCTGTCTTAGGGTTCAAAAAAACAATGGATAGTTAATGTTATCATCACATTATTTGGTAATTGGGTTAACTTTGAAAAGTCCTTTTGTTAGGGATTGCTGTACAGTGCCCAGTATCTTGTATATAGCTGTGCTATTGGTTGCTTCTGATCTACTTGGTCTAGGCTTTTGAGAGAGTCCACATATCAAATACACAGCCTATATATTAAAAAGACTCAGTCTGTGTTTTAAAAACTTTGAGACATACAATTAATTTTCCCCCTCTCATATTAATTAGTGATTTATATGACTACACTTTACTAGGAGTGTACATAAACACCATTACCACCACCAAAAGACTGTGACCCATCCTTCCCACCCACTGCCACCCCCCACTGGCCCAGGAAGCTGCATGGCTACCCCTCACCACAGGGTTTTTACTTTGGTGCTCTACTTACAATTTAGTCAGGTCCTGCTTCTAGTTTCCCTTTCAGATCTTCTTTCTCAACTTCTGTTGATGAGTGAGATCATTCCATACTCATCTTTATCTTTCTGACTTAGCTCACTTAACATAATTACTTCTAGCTCTGTGCAAGATGGGTCAGAGGAGGTGGGTTCATTGTTCTTGATAGCTGTTTAGTATTCCATTGTGTATATATACCACAGCTTCCTCAGCCACTCATCTGTTGTTGGGCACCTGGGTTGCTTCCAGGTTTTAGCTATTATGAATTGTGCTGCTATGAACATAGGAGTACACACCTCTTTTTGGTTGGGTGTTATGGAGTCCTTGGGGTATAATCCCAGGAGAGGAATTACTGGATCATATGGAAGGTCCATGTCTAGCCTTGTGAGAGTTTTCCAGACTGCTTTCCACAGAGGCTGGACCAATTTACATTCCCACCAGCAATGCAAAAGGGTTCCTCTGTCCCCACAGCCTCTCCAGCATTTGTTGCTGCTGTTCTTTTTGATGCATGCCATTCTTACAGGAGTGAGGTGGTATCTCAGTGTTGTCTTAATTTGCATTTCTCTGACAATCAGTGACCTAGAGGAGTTTTTCATATGTATGTTAGCCTTTTGGATCTCCTCTGAGGTGAATGTTTTGTTCATATCCTCTGCCCATTTTTGGATGGGGTCATTTGCTTTTTTGGTGCTAAGTTTGCTGAGCTCTTTATATATTTTGGTGATTAGTTTCTTGTCTGATGTATGGCGTGTGAAGCTCTTCTCCTATTCTGTGAGGGGTCTCTTTGTTTTTTAATAGTTTCCTTGGCTGTGCAGAAGCTTTTCAATTTGATGTAGTCCCATTAGTTTGTTTCTGCTTTAGTCTTCCTTGCAATTGGGTTAGATTCATCAAAGATGTCCTTGAGGTGTAGGTGGGAAAGTGTTTTACCAATGTTTTCCTCTAAGTATTTGATTGTTTCTGGTCTGACATCCAGGTCTTTGATCCATTTGGAGTTGATTTTTGTTTCTGGCAAGATAAGGTGGTTCAATTTCATTCTTCTGCATGTTACTACCCAGTTTTCCCAGCACCATTTATTGAAGAGAGAGCCTCCTTCTTCCATTTAATGCTTTGGGCCCCATATCAAAGATTAGATGTCCATAGGTGTGGGGATTTATTTCTGGGCTTTCAATTCTGTTCCACTGGTCTGTGTGCCTATTTTTGTTTCAGTACCATGCTGTTTTGATGATGATGGCTTTATAATATAGTTTGAGATCTGGGAGTGTGATGCCTCCATTTCTGTTTCTTTTCCTCAAGATGGTTTTGTCAATTCTAGGTGTTTTCAGGTTCCAGATAAATGATTGTAGTGTTTGTTCTATTCTCTTATGGTAGCTTGGTGGAACTTTGATGGGTATTGCATTAAATTTGTATATATCTCTGGGGAGAATATTCATTTTGATGATATTTATTCTTCCAATCCATGAGCATGGGATATCTTTCCATTTCTTGGTATCAGTTTCTATTTCCTTGAGTAGCGATTCATAGTTTTCAGTATAAAAATCTTTCACTTCTTTGGTCAACTTCATTCCTAGGTATTTTATTGATTTTGCTGAAACAGTAAATGGGAGTAATTTCTGGATGTCTTCTTCTTCAGATGTAGTGTTTGCATAAAGAAATGCCACTGATTTTTGTACATTGATTTTGTAGCCTGATGCCTTGCTATATTGCCTAATAACTTCTAGTTGTTTTCTGCTGGATTCTTCAGGTTTTTCTATGTATACTATCATATCATCTGCAAATAGTGAGAGCTTGACTTCTTCCCTTCCAATCTGTATTCCTTTGATTTCTTTCTCTTGCCTTATTGCTATGGCAAGAACTTCCAATACTGTGTTGAAGAGTAATGGTGACAGTGGACAGCCCTGTCTAGTCCCTGATCTGAGCGGGAATGCTTTCAGCTTCTGTCCGTTGAGTATGATGTTGGCTGTAGGTTTGCTATATATGGATTCCACTCTCTTGAGGAATTTCCCATCTATTCCCATTTTTTGTAGAGTTTTGAGCATGAATGGATGTTTGTCAAAGGCTTTCCCTGCATCTATTGAGATAATCATGTGGTTTTTGGCTTTGCTTTTATTGATGTGGTGAATGACACTGATTGACTTATGGATGTTGAACTAGCCTTGCATTCCTGGGATGAATCCCACTAGGTCGTGATGAACAATCTTTTTGATGTGCTGCTGTATCTGGTTGGCCAATATCTCATTTAATATTCTGGCATCTATGTTCATCAGAGATATTGGTCTGTAGTTTTCCTTTTGTGTTCTGTCCCTATCAGCTTTTGGTATCAGGGTGATGTTGGCTTCATAGAAGGTGGAAGGGAGTATTCCTGTTTCTTCAATCTTGTGGAAAAGCTTAAGAAGTATGGGTACTGTTTCCTGAAAGTTTTGTAGAATTCATTTGTGAAGCCATCTGGTCCAGGACTTTTGTTGTTTGGGAAATTCTTAATAACGGTTTCAATTTGTTTGTGATGTGTGCATTTAGGTTTTGTAGTTCTTCTTTGTTCAGTTTTGGAAGAGCATATGTTTCTAGGAATTTTTCCATTTCTTCCAGATTCTCTAGCTTGGTGGTGTATAGTTCTTTGTAGAAGTTTTGCATGATTCTCTGGATTTCTATGGTGTCAGTTGTGATATCTCTTCCATCGTTTACAATTCTATTAATTTGAGTCTTCTCTCTTTTTTGTTTGGTGAGTCTGGATAGGGGTTTTTCAATTTTGTTTAATCTTTCAAAGAACCAACATTTGGCTTCATTGATCTTTTGTATGTTTCTCTTATTTTCGATGTTGTTTATTTCTGCTCTATTTTTTAGTGATTTCTGTCCTTCTGGTTGCTTTAGGGTTCCTTTGTTCCTTTTCCTCTAAGTCCTTGAGGTGTGCAGTAAGGTCATTCATTTGAACTTTTTCTTATTGTTTAATATGTGATTGTATGGCTATAAGTTTCCCTCTCAGTACTGCTTTAGCTGTGTCCCAAATATTTTGATAGGTTGTGTCTTCAGTTTCATCTGTTTCCAGGAACATTTGAATTTCCTGCTTGAGTGACTCTCTGACCCAGTGGTTCTTAAGGAGTATGTTGTTTAGTTTCCAAATTCTGTGACTTTTAATAATTTTCTGTTTGTTGTTAAATGTTAGTTTTACTCCACTGTGGTCTGAGAAGACACTTGGGATGATTTCGATGCTCTTGAATTTATTGATGCTGTCTTTGTGGCCTAACATGTGGTCTATCCTTGAGTATGTGTTATGTGGATTTGAAAAGAAGGTGTATTCCTGTTTTTTGGGGGTGAAGGACTCTGAAAATGTCCAAGAGATCTAGTCTGTCAATCTCTTCATTCAATTCTCTTGTATCTTTGTTGATTTTCTGCTTTGTTCATCTGTCTAAGTGTGAGAGTGGGGTATTAAAGTCTCCCACTATTATTGTATTACTATTGATGTGTTTTTGAAATTCATTCAGTAGGTGCTCTTTTTAAATTTTTAAAAAATATTTATTTATTTTTCACCTTTGTTGCCCTTGTTTTTTATCATTGTTTTAGTTATTATTGTTTTTGTTATTGATGCTCTCGTTGTTAGATAGGACAGAAAGAAATGGAGAGGGGAGAGGAAGACACAGATGGGGAGAGAAATATAGACACCTGCAGACCTGCTTCAACACTTGTGAAGCGACTCCCCTGAAGATTCGGAGCCAGGGGCTCTAACAGGGATCCTTGTGGTTTGCGCTATGTGCGCTTAACCTGCTGTGCTACCACCCGGCTCCTGTCTTTCCATTTCTTAACATCATTTCTATATCACAATTACATTGCAGTTTTAAAAATGAAGTTACCAGACTTTGTACATTTGGATGTTTTGCCTTAGCCTGAGTCACTGAGCCCATAAACTTCTTCCAGATACAAAAGCCCTTAATTCAGATTCACTGATATTTACAGGCAGAAAGATTTCACTTCATTTCCAGATTTAAAAAAAAAGGACACATAAAAGATATTGGTGCTATTTCTACTGGGTATGCATTTTATAAATAAGAGTCAAAGTGAGGTGAGATTGCAGGGGAGAAAATATCCAAAATTTATGAATTGTGAGCCCCACTAGAAAATTCAGTTCCTTAAAATTTGCATCAATTAATACATTATGGCATAAAGTATAGATGAAACTATGAAAGTCAAAAAGCAAAAGCAAAACCAAACTAGGATTTTCCAGTGAATTCTATTTTGAAAACATATTTTTCTTACACTGGAAACTTCCTTGCCAGGCACCTCATATTCTCCTTTTCACTGTTGTTATAGGTCACCTTATATTCTAGGACACAGGTGAGTTAGCATGTTACTTCCCAAGCAGATATTCAGGCTGATTTTGTTCCTATTCTTTTTTAAAAAATAATTTTATTGTGGGGTTATTAATGACTTACAGCAAATACAGTTGTTAGTACATGTGTAAAAATTCTCAATTTTCTGCAAAACCCTCTTACCTCCAACCTAGGCACCTCCGCCATCATGCACCAGGACCTGAAAGCAAACCCCTTCTCTCTCCAGAATACTTTATTTTGGTGTAATACACCAAACACAGTCCAGGTTCTATTTTGTGCTTCCCCTTTCTGTTCTTATTTCTTAACTTCTGTCCATGAGTGAGACCATCCCATATTCATTCTTCCCTCTCTGGTTTATTTCACTTAACACGATTCCTTGAGCTCTATTCAAGGTGAGGTGAAGAAGGTGAATTCATCATTTGTAATGGCTGATAGTATTCCATTTTCCATTCTTATGAACAATCCTTGGGGTTAAATTTCAGCATGTGCCATGATGGGTCCCTAGATTCAGTTCCTAGTGGAGTGGCTGGTTCAACATGTACACAGGTTGTGTACATGTGAGAAATTTCCAGTAACTGACTACTGAATTATTCTTTAGAAGGTAAGATCTTGGGGCTGGTGGTGGCACAACCAGTAAAGTGTACAAGTTGCCATGTGCAAGGACCTGGGTTCAAGCCTCTGGATTCCCACCTGTAGGGGAGAAAGATTCATGAGCAGTGAAGCAGTGCAGCAGGTATCCCTCTTCCTCTCTCCCCATCTTGTGCCCAATTTATCTGTTTTTATTATCATAATATGATTAAATTAAATTAAATTAAAAAGAAAGTAGGATCTCTTACTTCTTGATATTCCTTCTCTATGATTCCTTACCGCCGTACCACTTCTGTCACCTTCAACCATATCACTACTGGTGCTGCCACTCCACATTATGCTGCTACTGAAATCCTACTGTGGACTGTAACCAGAGATACCAGCCTAAGCAGTCAAACTTGAAACCCTTCAAATCTGGTGAGACCTTTCCTAACACATAGGACTACCTACATTCCTGTTAGATGGCACGTCATTTAACTAAGTAACAGATACCAGATTAGGCTAGGGTTTAGGATACTGGATACAGGTGTACACGTATCCATAAACTCAAAGTCAAAGTGCTCAACAATGGCTGAAGTACCTAAAGAAGGCATCATAAATTCTGTAATTGATTGGACTTAGAGAAAATTAGCAAATTAGCCTAGCAGAAAGGCCCAAAAAAAGACAGATCCAAAAAACCTAACTCTGGCTGGGCTCAACAAATGATAATCAATGCCTAAACAACTGAGAGAAAATCTAAAATCATCAGATAAAGTGAGGACTACAAAATCTGGATAAGGGCAAGAGACTGGCCCACTTAATAATGGCCTGTTTGGTCAGTACCACACCACCTGATCATCTGGGGACCTAGTTAGGGAATCCTTGGATTCCCATACACATATGATCAGCCCAGTCTTCTAAAGGGTCCCTCTCTCCACTACCACTGGTCACTTCCTTAAGGAACAACATCATGTGGCCCCTCCCAGGACCTTGTCCTCACCATAAAGCAACAATGGTAGGGATAGCCCCAGACTCTAAAGAGAGGCTAGGGGTATCCTGCCCCGCCACTTGAAAAAGACTGGTCTTGAAATGAGTGCAGCCTGCACTGTTCCTCAGAGGTGACCATGAGCTATAAGCTCAGACCAATAGGGACTTAGAGGTTACACAGGCTCTGGTGCTAAATATATATATATGCCCTGGAGCAGGTGGATGAGTTAGATAGTTAGTTTTAGCCACAGAATTTATTTTGAAGAATGGGAGCTACTACCTGCCCTAATCCAACTTCCTAGCCCTTTTTCTCTACTCTGACACCATTCTCTCAGACAATATTCTTTCTCTTAAATTTTTATTTATAAAAAGTAAACACTGACAAAACCATAGGATAAGAGGGGCACAAATATACACAATTTCCACCACCAGAACTCTGTATCCCATCCCCTCCCCTGATAGCTCTCCTATTATTTTTTTAAAAATATTTTATTTATTTATTTATGAGAAAGATAGGAGGAGAGAGAGAAGGAATCAGACATCACTCTGGTACATGTGCTAACAGGGATTGAACTCAAGACCTCATGCTTGAGAGTACAGTGCTTTATCCACTGCGCCACCTCCTGGACCACAGCTCTCCTATTCTTTAACCCTCTGGGAGTATGGACCCAGGGTCATTATGGGGTGCAGAAGGTGGAAGGTCTGGCTTCTATAATTGCTTCCCTACTGAACGTGGGCATCAACAGGTTGATCCATACTCCCAGCCTGTCTCTCTCTTTCCCTAATGGGGCAGGGCTCTGGGGAAGCGGGGCTCCAGGACACATTGGTGGAGTTGCCCGCTCAGGGAAGTTTAGTTTGCATCATGTTAGCATTTGGAACCTGGTGACTGAAAAAAGAATTACCATATAGAGCCAAACAAATTGTTGACTAATTATGAACCTAAAGTCTGGACTATTGCAGATGAAGATTTGGGGTCTCTGTTTTAAATATAGCTAATAGGCTTAATTTAGTTATATTCCAAAGGGCCCTTGACTATACTAGTTTTTCCTGAGCCTGACATCTGATATGTAGGTGGACCCAAGTTGTTGTCTGGGGAGATGATATCATGGCTGGAAAAAGGACCAGAAAGCTGGATCAGGGAAGAGAGTAGCTCCCAAATACGAGAAAGGTATATAAATATTGTTGACTGTAAACCCCATCCAACCTCAGGCTAGCTACCAAACTCAAGCAAAACTACCATAGTTGTGTGCCCCCAGGAACATGCCTAAAATGGTTTTCCTAGCTTTCTTCTACCCTAAAATCCCTAATCTCATCTGCTCTCATCCTACTTTTGGTTCCTGCTCATTAACCATTTTGTCTCAACTTAGGTCATGTCACCTTCCAGACACCAAGTTACAGATGCTATCATGATTCCATCCCAACTTCTCTGGGCAGATGACCTCACCAATGTGTCCTGGACCCTCGCAACTCCAGAACTCTGGCCCACTATGGAGAGACAGAAACAGGCTGAGGTTTGGATAAACCTGTCAGTGCCCATGCTCAGTGGAGAAGCAATTACAAAAGCCAGAACTCCTTACCTTATGCTCCCCCAAAACAACACTGATCCATACCCCCAGTGGGGGAGAAGAGATAGGATAAAGATAAGAGGGCTCTGAACTACAGCTCCATCAGCACCCAGAGAGAGAGATGGAAAAGGAGAGGGACATATGGAAGTAGTTCTGATATCATGGGTGGCTTGGAGGGGAAGAGAAGTTTGAATAAGAAAAAAGGGGGAGCAATTATGTATAAATGTAAACAGTTAGTTGTAGAGATGATGTTTGGCCCTTGTCTACAACCTTAGGGGAACTGTGGTGGATTGCAATGGGGAGACTGAAGATTCAGAACTTTGGTGGTGGGAATGGTGTGGATTCAAACCCCTGTCAACATGTCATTCTGTAATATAAAAATAAATAAATAAATAAATGATTTGTTTAAAAAAGAAAGCAGTATCTCCTGGTATTGCATTGATCAGGGACAGAGGGGCCATTTAGTAACATCCTTCCTTCTTTCCTTCCCTCCTTCCTTCTTTCCTCTTCCTTCCTTCCTTCCTCTCTCCATCCCTCCTTTCCTCACTCACTCCCTTCCTCCCTTACTTCTTTCCTTCCTTTCTTCCTCTCTTCCTTTCTTTCTTCCTCTCTTTCCTTTTTAAAGGATTTGTTTTATATGAGAAGAGAGAGCAGGGCACTAGTCAGCTTTGGCATATGGTGGTGCTGGGTTTTGAACCTGAGCCCTTGGGCATGCAAGTACTGTGCTCTTGTGCACTGAGTTCTCTTCCTTGCTCCGAACGGTTTTCTGTATAAAGCAAGAGTTTGGGAATGAGCCCCTTTGACAAGACACTGGGCTCATCCATCCCTTCTGCAATGATCTGGGGTACCTAGGGAGATATGGAAGGAGAGCTTCTACTCCCTGATCTTCTGAGAGGCCTGTCTGGCCTTCATGCTGCCTGCCTGGTGCTTTGTCCCTGACACTATGTCTGCAAACCCCAGCAGTAGGCACAGGGCAGGGACTGAGTCAACACTGGTGAGTGAACAAATATTTGTTAAATGGACCTGTGTATGTTGAATGTTCAGAAGTTTGCTGATAGGACAAATGTTTGTTAAGAGAATGCTATTGTTCCTGGAATTGCTTTTGATGAGATGATTAATGCTTTTTTCCCTTTTCTGGGGTCCTGGGGATGAGAATGGAAGCAAGAGCCCACTTTGGCCATGCAGGGCCAAAGGGAGTCTTGTTCAGTCTGGGCTTCTGTCTTCTCTGGGACTCCTAGGCACAGCTCAACCTCCCTCCTTTGTGCTGTGTTCAAGAAGTGAGAGTTCAGTGAATAAATAACTTGGTTTCAAATCCCTACTTGACTAGTCCCTAACTCTCACTATGACATGGAACACTGTTTAAAAGAGTGACCTCTTTTATCCACTTTATTTCTTTTGAGTCATTTTTTTTTTCTTCTTGAAACAAACCCCACTCGAGTGCAGCATTCTCTCTGTCAACGGAACCCCTAGGGTTCCATGGTACACAGCGTGAGAACTGCCAGCACTGTTCATGTCTGAAGTCCAGACTAACCCAAGGGAGCCATGACTGGGACACACATTGCTCAGCAGCAGTTTACCCCCAGACACGCTCCATCTGTCCAAGAACCCATGAAGACAATGTCTGAGATTCTGAGGGAGAGCTGCGGATTAGATAATAGTGCTGCATCAATGTCAAATTCCCTGGCTTATGTAACCAGTTCTGTTTTTCACAGTCATATGAGAGGAGATCTTTATTCTTAGAAAACATACACGGGAATCTGAAGGCAAAGAGCACCAGCCTACTTTAGATGGTTGACAGAAATATGTAAATATATACACCCTCCAGAGGGTGGCAAAGCAGATAATGGTCAAACCTTAAAAACCTTGAATATAGATAAAAGGCCTCCAGGAACTCTTTATATGATTCATGCAGCTCCTCTGTTAGTTCACATGATCCCCAAAGTAGAGACATTTTAAAAGCTTCAGATTTTTTCACAATGGTTGGCCAAAAAATGGGAGAAAAAGTTAAACATAACACACATGAGTCCATGTACACACACACACACACTCCTAGGATAAAAAGGAAAGATTCCAAGAGTAGGAGAAAGCTTCCATGGACCTGATCAGTCACCTTCTGCTAAGAGAGGGGGCAGCAGAGAGCCCTCCAGGTTAGGAAAACTCAACTGGTCTGAGCATGTATTGCGCTGAGGCTGAGGCTTGTTGTATCTTCCTTTCCCAGGAAACCCCTACAGAGGAATTACTAATGGAGCAGCTAGAGGACTCCTCTGGGGAGGATGAGGAGCAGCAGGAGGAACATAAAGTCTCAGAGGGAGAAGGAGGAGAAAAGTAAAGACAGAGCGAGTATACGGAGCGATGCTCCAAGTAGAGAGAGAAAGGGTGTGGACCAGGATGGGTGTCAGAAGCAGAGCTGGTGGGGATATTGTCGAGATGATTTAAAAGCTGTCACTGGGGCCCCTCTCTACACCAAAAAAGACTCAAGGATCCAGAGGTAAGGCTCACCCCTGGTTTGCATGTACCCTGGTGGAGGCTGGGCCCTGAAATCCATCAGCAATGAGCACAGGCATGGGTCCAAGCAACCCACCCTGTTGGGGACCAGGAAGATCATTCAGTCATTCAGCCACAGTTTTGAAATCCAAGACTCTCTCAAGCCAAGTTTTCATTCCATTCCCGAGTCTGTAAAACACAGCTTCAACTGTCACAAGGCTATTTATGGTCATTATTTTTCCTACTCACTGTGAATATTAGTAAGTTTCATAGTAGAAATATTAATCTGTTTGCATACAAAGTGCTTTCAGGCCTCAAAAGGGCAAGTGTAGACTCTATGGCATGTGTACTGAATTACTCTTTGAATCCCAACCAGTCTCAAGTCCCAAATGCTTGTGGACCCCAAGGTTTCAGATCAGGGTACTGCAGGTTTGTGGTAGCTCCCAGGGCTGGGTGGGGAGCAAGTTGCTGTGTGTAGCTTCTGTGCTCTTGGGGCATGGAGATAAAGTACTAGAACTGTTGACCCACAATTGCTGTGATAACAGTCTCTTCTCTGTGTCTTTTCCCAGTTGCCACCAGGACACCCAGACACTGTTCTCTGTAATGGGGCAACAGATGAGACCTATGAACTAGAGCCTGGCTCCACTACTGATACCACGTCCTGGGGAAATCCCCAGTCTCAGGGCCTCTGCAGCTTGTTTTGCTCTGTGGGAAGGGGTTTCAAAATAAATGTGTGTGCAGAGGCTGTCACAAGCAGGAAGCATCATTTTCACATGTGTATTGGTGCCTACCTATCCTTTTGGATGATCTCTGTGTGGATGGGAGATGTCAGTATCTAGTGGGATCACCAGTGTCCTGGTCCCCACACCCTTACACACATCAGAAGACACCTCCCAGCAGTCATTGCTTCTTAATCCCCTGCATCCTGCTCTCTTCCTTCTTCCAAATCATTCAGTTAGCATACACACAGGCAGCAATGCCCCATGTATAAAAAAAAATGTGTGGGGGTGGAGGCTGGTGAATTAGTTCAACTGGATACTGCATGCGCTCTACTGAAGGAGATATCTAGGTTTCAGCCCAGAATCCACTGCATCTGAGGAAGCTTTGGTACTGTGACATCTTTCCCTCTCTCTCAGTCTATTTGAAAAAGTCAAAGCAGAGCAGTAAAGCTCTATAACACACAAAAACAAATCAAGTGAAAAAGACCCTCTCTCCCCCAAATGTTGTGTAGAGTGGGCTCTGGAACAGAAAAGAGTTCTTTGTCCAAAACCAGCTGAAATTTGAATGAAATATGCAGTTTTCTGAATAGTATTTTAACAGTGTCACAGTACTTTTTTTAAAAGATTCATTTATTTTATGAGGGACACAGATAGGACACCGCTTCATCACATATGGTGCTGGAGGGCTGGAGTCCCAGATCCTCCTCAATGCAAGTCTTATGTTCTACCTGCTGAGCCACCTTGCTGACTGCCCAGAGTCACAGTGTATATGCATGGACTGTGGTTGTGGTAGACATTAGCACCAGGGTAAGCCATACAAAGGGTGTATGGATCACTGTAGGACCTTTGTGACTTTACTACACATCTAGAATGATATCAAAATTACCTTATGACTCTGCAGTCCTCTCCTGAGGATATATCCTAAGGAACCAAACACACCCATCCAAAAAGATCTGTGTATACCTATGTCTGTAGCAGCACAATTTGTAATAGCAAATACCTGGAAGCAACCCAGGTGTCCAACAACAGAGGAGTGGCTGAACAAGTTATGGTATTTATACACAATGGAATACTACTCAGCTATTAAAAATGGTGAATTCATCTTCGCCTCATCTTGGATGTAGCTTAAAGGAATCATGTTAAGTGAAATAAGTCAGCAAGAAAAGATGAATGTGAGATAATCTCACTCATAGACAGAAGTTGAAAAATAAGAACGGAAGAGAAAACACAAATCAAAACTTGCACTGGAGTTGGTGTATTGCACCAAAGTAAAATATTCTGGGGTGGGAAGGGAGGGTACAGGTCTTAGAACATGATGGCAGAAGAGGACCTAGAGGGGATTGAATTGCTGAGTGAAAAACTTAGAAATGTTACAGATATACAAACTACTGTATTTACTGTCAACTATAAACCATTAATCCCCCAATAAAAGAAAAAAAAAACTCTCTTGATTTCATTCCCCCTGACCAGTATTTCATCTTTTTACTTTATCAAAACTCCCTTGAAGAACTGCCCACACATGCCTCTCCTCTCCTTTTAGGAGCCCACCTCACAATCAGCTTTTTCCTCAATACTTCCTCCAACTGTCCTCATCAGTGTTGCCTGTGCCCTCCCTGTTGTCATCCCAAAACTGATTCTTCTCTGTCCACACCTTTCTCAGCCGTTGATAGAACAGTTTTCAGCTCTGCTGGTAGTAACACTTACTCCCTTCTTGGCTTTCTACCTTTTCCATCTCCTTTGCTGAGCTCTCCACACCTCTCAAACCTCTAAAGGTAGCCTGGAGCCCCAGATTCAGTCTTGGACTGTCTTCACTCCCAGGTGATCTCTCCAGCCTGATGACTCAGCACCAGCCACCCACTCATTGCCTCAACTCAGATGACCAAGAGGCCTCTCAGTTTCAAAGCCAGACCCTTGAATATGCCACCCCGCAAATTTGCTCCTCATCTTGGCCATTACAGTCAATAGCACCTCCATCCGTCCAGTTAGTTGCTCTGGCCCTCAAACTTAAATTAGTCCTCGGTATCTCTTTCTCATATACCTAGCCCATCTGCAACTCCTACCACCTCTCTATCTTACACCCAACTTCTGACCACTCCTCTTGCCTCCACTGCAGTTCACTGTCCAAGCCACAACATCTTTTACCTGCTTGAATTCAATAATCTCCTCAAGGTCTCCCTGGCTCTGTTTTGTTTTGTTTTACTGATACTTGGACTATCCTTTGGGCTGTACAATGAATCCACTGCTTCTAGTAGCCTTTTTAAAAAAATTTCTTTATTGGGGAATTAATGTTTTACATTTGACAGTAAATACAATAGTTTGTACATGCATAACATTTCTCAGTTTTCCATATAACAATACAACCCCCACTAGGTCCTCTGTCATCTTTCTTGGACCTGTATTATCCTCCCCCACCCACCCCAGAGTCTTTTAATTTGGTGCAATATGCCAATTCCAGTTCAGATACTACTTATGTTTTCTCTTCTGATCTTGTTTCTCAACTTCTGCCTGAGAGTGAGATCATCTCATATTCATTCTTCTGTTTCTGACTTATATCACTTAACATGATTTTTTCAAGGTCCATCCAAGATCAGCTGAAAACGGTGAAGTCACCATTTTTTTTTTTACAGCTGAGTAGTATTCCATTGTGTATATATACCACAACTTGTTCAGCCACTCATCTGTTGTTGGACACCTGGGTTGCTTCCAGGTTTTGGCTATTACAAATTGTGCTGCTAAGAACTTAGGTATACACAGATCTTTTTGGATGGGTGTGTTGGGCTCCTTAGGATATATCCCTAGAGGAGAAATTGCAGGATCATAGGGTAGGTCCATTTCTAGCCTTCTGAGAGTTCTCCAGACTGTTCTCCACAGAGGTTGCACCAATTTAAATGCCCACCAGCAGTGCAGGAGGGTTCCTTGACCCCACAACCTCTCTAGTATTTGCTGCTATTACCTTTTCTGATGTATGACATTCTAACAGGAGTGAAGTGGTATCTCATTGTTGTTTTTATTTGCATTTCTCTGACAATTAAAGACTTAGA
Source organism: Erinaceus europaeus (assembly GCF_950295315.1). Lineage (NCBI taxonomy): Eukaryota > Metazoa > Chordata > Mammalia > Eulipotyphla > Erinaceidae > Erinaceus > Erinaceus europaeus. The sequence goes on from NC_080174.1 coordinate 37,526,552, forward strand.
GCATTTTTTTCATGTGTTTCTTGGCCTTTTGGATCTCTTATGTGGTGAATATTCTGCCCATGTTGTCTCCACATTTTTGGATGGAGTTATTTGTTTTTTTGTTGTTGGGTTTGGCAAGCTCTTTATATATTTTGGTTATTAGCCTCTTGTCTGATATATGGCATGTAAAGATCTTCTCCCATGCAGTGAGGGGTATCTTAGTTTGGACAGTGGTTTCTTTTGCTGTGCAGAGGCTTTTTAATTTGATGTATTCCCATAGGTTTATGCTTGCCTTAGTCTTTGTAACTGGATTCATTTCATTGAAGATGTCTTTAAAATTTATGCGGAAAAGAGTTCTGCCAATATTTTCCTCTAAGTATCTGATAGTTTCTGGTCTAACATTCAAGTCCTTGATCCACTTGGTTTTAATTTTTTGTTTCGTGAAATATAATGGTTCAATTTCATTCTTCTACATGTTTCAACCCATTTTTTCCAACACCATTTGTTGAAGAGACTCTGCTTTTCTCATGTAATAGTCTGGGTAACTTTGTCAAGGATTAGATGTCCATAGGTATGAGGGCTTACTTCCAGGCTCTCAGTTCTATTTTACTGGTCAGTGTGTCTATTCATGTTCCAGTACCAAGCAGTTTTGATTACAATGGGAGTCTCTTCACAGGCGGTGAAGCAGGTCTGCAGGTGTCAAAAAAAAAAAAAAAAAAGACGTGAAAGACTTGTATACTGAAAACTATGAGTCACTACTCAAGGAAATTGAAAAAGACACAAAGAAGTGGAAAGATATTCCATGTTCATGGGTTGGAAGAATTAACATCATCAAAATGAATATACTACTCAGAGCCATATACAAATTTAATGTTATCCCCATCAGGATTCCAACCACAATTTTTAGGAGAATAGAACAAATGCTACAAATGTTTATCTGGAACAAGAAATGACCTAGAATTGCCAAAACAATCTTGAGAAGAAAGAACAGAACTGGAGGCATCACACTCCCAGATCTCAAATTGTTTTATAGGGCCATTGAACTGCAGGGTCATAGGGTAGGCCCACTTAAGAGAGCTTTTTCAAGAATGAACTTTTAAATTTTGAGATCATTCTAGATGTGTAGGAAAGTCACAAAGATCCTATTCAAACTGTTTACTCACTCCTGTGATTATTTCCTTAACTAGTGTTTGGATGTTGACCTCATTATTTTGTGCTTCAACCTTTGGGGGGCTTTTAGCTGGATTCTTGTCCTGGTTCATTTCTCCAATATTTCTTCTTGTTGGTTTAACCATTTTATATAGTATGTTATGAGGTCCCACTCTCAGGACTTTTCAAATTACTGATCACTCTTGCCTGGATTAACTTGTGTTTAAGTAAGGTAACTAAAGGGTTCACAGTTTTGGAAATTAACAGTTGTTTCAATATTATTTTAATCCTTTAGTTGGAGCACAGTGGCTTAAAAGTCTCTTTTGTTCTTTTTCTTCCCTGTAGGCTATCACAGCCCGAGGGCTTTTAAGCTATAAGTAGGCTTCTTAGCTTAATCACTGATTCCTGCCCAAGAGATAAAGCAGGGTAGGGCAAAGGTAATCCAATGGTTATGCAAAGAGACTCTCACAGCCCCACCACTAGGCCACTGAGGTATAGATCTTCTCCTGAGTTTCCTGGTTAGTTCTCTGTCCCCTGGTGTCAGCACAGGGACTCCCCCTGCTGCTCCAGACTCTGAGGGCAGTAGCAATAGAGATTTACAGTTGCATTTCGTGAGTCTTAGGGGAGTCTTCTCTTCCCTTCAGCAGTCTTTTTGTTGGAGAAACAGGCTGGAGGTGGTTTCTCAACTAGTAAACTGCTTACTATTACCAGCCATTTAATCTCCCCCTATGCTCCTCTCTGTCTACAAGTCACACATGTTTGCACTCACTGGTGATTTGGTGGGTTCCTGAAGTCATTCTAGTCCTGTCTTGCTGCAATCCCAGGTGGTCTTTTTTGGTTTTCCTAGTTGACCCAGGAGAGGAGAGGAGAGAAACACAGCTGCTGCTGCTCAGTAGCCCCACCTCCGGAAGTCCTCGTAGCCTTTTTTAAATTAAAGATTATTAATTTAATTATTTTGAATAGAGATGGAGAGAAATTGAGAGGGAAGAAGCAGATAGAGATGGAGAAAGACATCTGCAGCACTGCTTCACTGCTCATGAAGCTTTGCCCCTGCTGGTGAACAGGAGTTTTAACCTGGGTCTCTATGCATGGTAACATGTGTACTCTATGCGGTATACACCCCCCCAAAACCCACTCTGTTCTTATCCTCCTCAAGCAGTAGCCATAGGGTCCATCAAAAATATGCCACATCAGGTGGCCCTTGGTCTAAACCCTGTAAGAGTCAAAGTCCTGGTCTGGGAAAATGCTTGTTGGAAAAGTCACAATGAATTTTTACACAGAAAAACATAGGAAAGGGGCTGGATGGTAGTGCACCTGGTTGAGCACATGTGTTACAATGCTCAAGGATCTGGGTTTGAGCCCCTGGTCCACACCTGCATGGGGAAAGCTTTGCAAGTTGTGAAGTGCAGGTGTTTCTTTTTCTCCCTTTCTATCTCCCCCTCCCTCTCAATTTCTGGCTATCTCTATCCAATAAATAAAGATAATAAAAAGAAAACCATAGAAAAAAAGTCGTGACTTTTCCAATAATCCAAGAACATAGCAGTTTATGAAACTTATTTTTCTGCCTGAGACATGGAGGCCCCAGGTTCCTGGCATCACCATATGCTAGAGCTGAGCAGTACTCTGATATCTCTCATGAAAATGATTGTTAAAAAAGAAGACAGTGCCTGTGCACACACTGGGTGGAGGGGAGTGTGAGGCTCGTTGCTGATGACAAGACTGGGAGGCTTGGCTGCTGGGGGACCCTCAGGAACCCAGTGAACTCCCAGAGTGAGAACAGGTCTGGGATGGAGGTCCTTGGCAGGGTGCCTGGGAGGCTCCTCCCTTATTCTTCTTCTTGTTCTTGTTGTTGTTGTTGTTGTTGTTGTTCTTCTTCTTCTTCTTCTTCTTCTTCTTCTTCTTCTTCTTCTTCTTCTTCTTCTTCTTCTTCTTCTTCTTCTTCTTCTTCTCCTTCTTCTTCTCCTTCTTCTTCTTTTACTTCCTCTTCTTCTCCTTCCCCTTCCCCTTCCCCTTCCCCTTCCCCTTCCCCTTCCCCTTCCCCTTCCCCTTCCCCTTCCCCTTCCCCTTCTCCTTCTCCTTCTCCTTCTCCTTCTCCTTCTCCTTCTCCTTCTCCTTCTTCTTCTTCTTCTTCTTCTTCTTCTTCTTCTTCTTCTTCTTCTTCTTCTTCTTCTTGCCTCTAGGGTTATTGTTGGGGCTCAGTGCCTGCACTATGAATCTACTGCTCCTGGAGGCTATTTCCCCCCTTTATTGCCCTTATTGTTTATTGTTGTTATTATTAATGTTGTTATTGCTGTCGTCATTGTTGGATAAGACAGAGAGAAATGAAGAGAGAAGGGGATGACAGAAAGGGGGAGAGAAAGTAGACACTTGCAGATCTGCTTCACCGCTTGTGCAGTGAACCCCCCTGCAGGTGGGGAGCTGGAGGCTGAAACTAGGATCCTTACACTGGAGGCTGTAAGGATCCTGGTTACCCCTGGGTGGCCAACATCAGCTTTATTCAGTGTTGTGGGAGAAGGGTTCCAGACTGGGGAAACTGTAGAACCTTGTGGGGCAGGCTGAAGAAGTAGCTCCAGCAGAGTTGAGCCTGGCACCTCCAGGATCCCCCTCTAGTCAATGGTCTGGACCAGCTGCCCAGTGCTGGAATCCCTGCCCTCATACCTAGTTGAGGCCCTTAGTCTGATATACTCCTTTTTTTCTCTCTCTCCACTCCTTCATTCATTGCCTTTCTGCTCTCTTATCCTTTTCACTATGCTTTTCTCCCACTATTTCTTTGTTTCACTCCATTGCTGCCTTTCTCTCTGCATCCGTCTCTCTCCATCTGTCTTCCTTCCTCCTGCGTCTGTGAGTCTTTTTCCTCCCACACACCTGCTAGTCTTTTTTTCTGCTTCTTACTTTTCTTCTTCCTTCTTGTGGTCTTTTACCCTGGGCTGTCTGTTCCCTTCTCTGCTTGTTGTCCCTTTGCCCTGCCTGCCCTGGTAACCTCCTGCCTCTGCCTGCCCCATCCCCACTAGCTCTTCCTTGCCGGCCTCAGTATGTCTCCCCAGCACCCTGTCTGTATCTCCCTCTGCCTTCCGGGAAGGCTGTGTGATTTACGAGCTGTGGACAGGGCCAGCTGCGGGTGCAGGAGGCCCTGATTACAGTTTCCCGGAGGAAGCTGCCAGCTCAGGGTGACAGCGTTTACACAGAGCAGTCCCCAACTCGCAGCTTGGCTGTCAGCCCTAGACGGATGGAGTGCTGGAGAAGGCCCATTACTTCATTCACACCTCTTCGGGCAAACAATAAAACACTTACACACGGCCTTGACATGGGCTGGCGGGTGGGCCTTCCCCCACAGCATTCTCAGCCAAGCCCAGGTCTGGGACTCTGGAGTGGAGAGGTGGGATGGAGGTGGGGGTAAGGCGAGGTCCCTGGGGAGATCCACTAGGCCCAGCTCCCAGAGAAATACCCAATGCATGGCTTTCAGCCTGGGGTTTGGCGAAATCCCCGGGGCCAGCTGTTCCTTCCCTCTGGGCCTCAGTTTCCTCATCTGTGAAATGGACTGTAAAGCTGACATAGAATAAATGAGGTGAGATGTTCATATAAACTTCAGAGTGTCACACAAATAAGAGTTGATATCAACATTAACTAAAAATAGCATCCCTATTATCATGAATGATAGAGAAAGGGCCTAGAATTCTAAACTCGGCCAAGGTTGCCTTTGGGTGGGCAGAAAACCATAAATTTGGCAAAGCTGCCCTTCTCTTGTCTGCCTCTCTTGCCCTTCTCTCAAGCCTAGGATTTTCATTTGCATTGAGTGGAAGAGATTATTAATAGCTGAGATAGTATTGGGTCCCCATCCCCACCCCAACTCCACTGGGAATCTGTATTTCCCCCAGAAGCAAAGCTCTCAGCAGAAAGATTGTTTCTCTATAGTGAAATAGTACATCATCAAGGAAATGCAGAAAGGACTAGATGGGACTGGTGTCAGGGGGTATAACTGACCCTGTGCTTTCCTGAAAGGAAAACTGGAGCAGAAACAACATTCAAGGTGTACTTGCTGTAAGCTGGACACTGGACCCATCATTTATCAAGCCCCATTGGGTGCTGGCAAGGGCCAGGTTCTCTCTGATTCTTGCTTCCTTGAGTGGCCTTAGCAGTCCTTACAGCAGATATTATACCCCCATTGAACTGCAGAGGAGACTGAAGTTCAGAGGGATTAAGCAGCTGCCCCATATCACAAAGCAGGTATGTGATGAAATTGAGGAGTGGGAGAGTGAGTGGGTGGTTGCTGGGGCCAAACACATGACTCTTCTTCTGTTGGCTTTAGTTTTCTATTCCATCCACCAGGTCACCTCCTGGGATGGTTCAAGGTCCAAGTAAAATGCACTTGGGTCATGATTAAGTCACTGAGTGTTCGTTTCCTAGATCAACCCCTACGTCCTGCCCCTCTGTGCTTTCAGGGCCCCACGTGGGTCAACTTGTCTCTGGTTGTCAACTTAACACCATTTCTTTAAGAGACATTGTCAGAGGCCAAAGCTGTGATTTAAGGGTTGATTTAGCTATTGACAGATTGGCAACTTGGGGAATAAAATCCCAATCCTCTCTCATTCTCTCTCTTTATTGACCAGCTATGTATCTTCCCCATCTCCAACAAAAGGTAATAACACCTGCCTGGGAGAGGAGGCAGTAGCAGTGGGAGTCATAGAGCCAGAAAGTGAATCCATTTCTTTCATAATAGCCAACTCATTAGTTGGTGCTGTACATACTCAGCTGGGCCTGTCATCAAGAGCTGAGACACCCAGCTTTGAACCTAGCTTTATTATAGCTGAGTCTGTCATTTCTCAGTGTCATACTTTCCTGTCTCCAAAATAAGACTGGTCATTCTTCCATGGAAGGTGCTTGTGGGGATTATAGGAGATGGTGCCATAATGTGGCTAGTAGCCCAGTGGTATTTATTGAACGCCTACTACATGCCAGGCTACATTCTAACCACATTACACAGTGTGGCAAATTAGAGCAAGTGCTTATCCTTAAGAAGGTGACATTGTGGGAGGGGGTGGATTTAATGTGGAGAGAGGTCATGGAGTAGACAAAGTGGAGAGTAGAATCACCTCAGCTCTGAAGGCAGTGGGTGTCTGGGTCAGTGAATATGGCACAGCAGCCTGTTGCCCTGGGTGTGGGCATCAGGCACAACTGGGGACTCCTGGTGTGGGGTGGTCAGCCACCAGATCACCTCATACCTCAAGAGGACTTCTGGAGCCCCCATGGAGGAATTCACCCAACACAGTCCCAGTCTTCTATGGGGGCCCCATCTGAATGGAGTCTACTGAGGCCCCGAAATGATTCTCCAACTGGGAACCAGAGGCAAGGCTGGGCTGAGGGCAGGGAAGTGTTGCTGTTCTGCCCTGAACTGAGGGCTCAAGATCCTGAGTTAGGACCTGCTGAGCTGAGTTAGAAAACAGGGACAGTCTTCCCTCCCTTAGGGTCAGTCAGAGGAGACTTCCTGAAGGAGGAGATTTTTTTCAAGATAATTTTTAAAATGCTATAAGTAATATTTGGAAAGAGAGACTATCTCAGGGCATACTGTGTCTTACTTATCGACATAACAAGTTCATAAGGTAAGTATTCTTTTGTTCATGGTCACACATGAGGATGTGGAAACCTATTCATACAGATGAAGGTCAGAACTGGGATCTAAAGCCAGGCTCATTGGTCTCAGAGTCAACACTCTTAAACTCATGTTACAGAGGGATACTCCAAGTCTAAGGAGCAGTTTGGGGGATATAAGACTCCAAGGCTACTGGAACTAGAACTTGCCCTCCCTCCCTCAGTTCTGTGCTTTGTGAACTCTGGGGACAGGCTTGTCCTGAGAATTCACGTAGATTAGAGCGGGCGGGGGTGGGGGGTGGGTGTCTAATTACCACTTTATGGGCACCTGCTGTGTCCTGAGCGAACACTCACCATGCCTGGTGCCCTCATATCTACAGAGACAGCACCTGTCCTCTCACCAGCCACCCAGTCAGTAACTCTTTATCAAGTGTCTACTATGCTTTCACAATTATTATGTGTTTCAGTTCTTTAGATTCCATTATGAGTGAAACCATCAGTAGTTATCTCTTTACTTATTTCAGTAAGCATAATCACCTCCATTCCATCCATTTTGTCTCAAAAGTGATTTGACTGCAGAGTAGTATTCCATGGAGTGTATATCTTGTCATCTGTCAATGTGCATTAGGCTGCTTCCACTTCTTGGTTACAGTGAATAATACAGCTATGAACATATGGGTGCATAAGAAACACATGAACTTGCCACAGTGCGTACACACACACACACACACACACACACACTCCCAGAAATAAACTGTCTCTGAGACTTTGTAAGAACGATGATGATTATTGCTGGGAGGGTGAGGGTACAGAACTTCGGTGGTAAGTGCGGTATTGAACTATATACCTTGTAACCTTACAATCTACTAATACCTAAAAAAATAAATTTAAAAAATGAAAGCAAAAAATGGCACAAATTGATTATTTTAAAAAAAGAGGAGGGGTCTGGGGAGATAGCATAATGGTTATTCAAAATACTTTTTTTTTCTTTATTGGGGGATTAATAGTTTAAAGTTAACAGTAAAATACAGTGGTTTGTGCATGCATAACATTTCTAAGTTTTCCACATAACAATTCAACCCCTCTTCTATGCCTGAAGCTTCAAGGTCTCAGGTTCAATTGCCAGCAAAAAGGAGGAAACACATATTGTTGTTGGTGGTGTTGGGTGTTTGCTGGGTGAATGGACAAGGACTAGTTGACCAGAAGCCTGCTCAGGTGCTGAGCAGGAAGGAGCAGATATGGCAGAGGTGGCTGCCAGGCACTTGGAGTGGTGTGAAAACCGCAGACACAGATGCCTGGTGGTGAGCAGAGGGGGGAGGCAGCCGGAGGAAGACTGTGTGATCCTTCACACAGATGGATGATTCCAGCAACAGCCCAGACAGGTAAACAGTGGGGCTGGGGCCAGACAGCTGCCCCGCAGCTCCCCACACACTCCTGCTGGCTTTGTGCTGGTGACAACTCCTGTCAAGGCTTGATGAGAGGCTGCTGGCTGCTTCTGCCCCCTTGGCCCTGCTAGAGGGTGGGAGTTTTTCCCAAAGATGGGGGGAGGAGGCGGTAGGGGAGTGAGGAGGTGGGATCTATTCATGACTCAGCTTCAGAAGAGAGCTCAGGATGAGAGCAAACAGGGGCCCTTGCTTTCTCCCCACCTTCATGGAAATTTACAAGCATGCTGGTCCTGCCAGACCCTCTGTGATGGTCAATTCCCCACCCCCACTCCACTCCAGGAAGCCCTCTGAAGCAGTCTCCAGTAACTATCACCCATGCTGTATGGAAAACTGACGCCTCTATAAGGGTTCTTGTCTTAACTATTTGTCTCATTCTCTTTATACTTAACACTAGTATTTGTGCAACTGAAGTCCAACTCTGCCCTTGCTGGCTGTGGCCTAAGCTGCTATGAGCTTTAGCTATTTTTTTTCTACTTTCTAGAACAGGGACATAAATATTCTTTAAGGCAGATCCTGATCCTGGATCTGCCACTTCCTGGATCTGAACCTTAGTTTTCACATCTGGGAAATAGGGGTAACCATAGTACTCACTATGATGAGGTGATGCATGGAGGGATTGGTCCAGGGCAGATCAAAGGAAATGACATAATCATGGACAGGTAGGTAGAGGATCTCGAAGAGGTGGCCCCCAGTGTGGCTCTCAGAGGAATTAGGCGCTGGGGTATTATTTCTCCTCTCTGAATCAGGCTGAAGGATTTGGGAAGAGGGACTACATGGTCTAGAATAGTCCTCTAAAGTCTTATTCACCTAATAATGACCTACTAGCCTCTTTTCCTACCCCCCTCCAGTATATCTTATTTACTTTGTCCCATTTTATTCTTGTATAGTGATGTATGGTCAGCTAATCAGTATAAAGAATTTCTGACTGGATTTGGGTGTGATTAATTTTGGTCAATACCAGGCCACCCCATAGTTTGTGTTCCTACTCAGAATCCTTAGAACCCCCCATAGACAGTATGGGCCTAGACCCTTAAGTGATCCCACTCTCCATCATCACTGGTCACTTCCATCAAAAACATTGTTATAAGCCCTCTTGTGGGCCTCTACAAGACCTTGCCCTTACTATAAAGTAACAATTGTAGGGACTGCTTCACTCTCTGAATGGACGTTGGATCGTCCTACTCTGCCACTCGAGGAAGACTGGTCGTGAAATGAGTACAGCCTAGAATGTTCCCTGCTGTGATCATGGACTGTGAGCTCAGAATGACAGGGATTCAAAGGTTTCACAAGGTCCTGTACTAAATGTGAATATATATAGGCACTGGGTCTGATCGATAGGGTAAACCGTTAATGGTATTTATCTATTTTTTCTCCTGTTTGGAGAAAAAATAAGCCCTAATCCAGCTTTTTATCCCTATTCTCAAATCTGATACCATCTTCCCAGACATTTTTGGCCCACCTGCATGTTAGCTATAAGGCTCAGGCAAAATTACTACAGTCACAGGCCCGTTGGGACATAGCTAAAATAGAATTCCTAACTTTTTCCCACCCAAAGACTCCTAATTTCATCTGCCTTATTCCTACTTTCTGGTTCCTGTTTATTCAACATTTTGTCCTGCTTTTTATCTAACTGCCTTTCAGCCACCAAGTTGCAGATTCCATCAGTGATTCTATGACTTCCCTGGGCAGATGCCCTCAAAAATTTGTCACAAAGCCTCACCTTTCCAGAGTCCTACCCCACTAGGGAAAGACAGAAATAGACTAGGGGTATGGATCAGCCTGCCAATTACCATATCCAGTGGAGAAGCAATTACAGAGGCCATAACTCCCACTTTCTACATCCCATAGAGAATTCTGGGCCACACTTCCAGAGAGGGAGAAGTATTAGGGGAACATGACCAGAGGGCTCTGAATTCCAACTCCATCAGGACCCAGAAAGAGAAGAGATAAAAAAGGAAGGACATTTGGAAGTAGTAATAAGTGTAGGTGTGACTTAGAAAGGAAGAGAAGGCAGGACCATAGAAAAAAAAAAAGGACAAATATATGTATACGATTATAGTTTTAGAAACAATAGTCAACTCATATCTATGACCTTGGGAGAACCACTATAGTTTCCAATGGAGGGAATGGGGACACGCAACTCTGGTGGTGGGAATGGTGTGGAACTATAACCCTGTTATCTTATAATTTTGTAAGTCAATATTAAATCACTAATAAAAAGTAAATAAATAACAAAAACCATATATCTTCACAATATAGTGTTTTGACAGGGAAGAGATGTCCTTGTAAAATTCTTTCAATGACTTCAAATCTCTTTGAGACAGTGATTCTAATTTTTTTAAGTTTATTAACTACTTACCAAAATATAATTCTTGCTAAATAAATTTAAGATGTATTGCTAGATGAGAAAATTTTCAGTGTCATTTTTCATTTCAGGACAACTAAATAGATATAAACCTCACTCCATTGTTGACTCCCCAAACAATGAGCTGCCAAAATAGGGGAGGGGGGGTAAGCTCCTCAGGTATTCTTTCTTTCTTTCTTTCTTTCTTTCTTTCTTTCTCATCCTCTTTCTTTCTTTCTCATCTTCTTTCTTTCTTTCTCTCTCTCTTTCTTTCTTTCTTTCTTTAAAAATATTGATTTACTAATGATCAAGACTGTGGGACAAGAGGGGCACAACTTCCACACAATTCCTACTACCAGAGTTTCACATCCTATCCTCTGCCTCGAAAGCTTTCCTACTCTTCATCCCTCTGGGAGTATGGACCCAGGATAATTATGGGGTATAGAAGGTGAAAAGTTTGGCTTCTGTAATTGCTTATCTGCTGGACACAGGCATTGGCAGGCCATTCCATATTCCCAGACTGTCTATATCTTTCCGTAGTGTGGCACAGTTCAGGAGAGTTGGGGTTCCAGGACTCACTGGTAAAGTCATCTATCCAGGGAAGTCAGGCTGGCATCAAGATGACATCTGCAACTTGGTAGCTGAAAAACATTAAGATATAGAGTAAAATAAATTGTTTAATGATAAGGAACATAAAAGTAAGAATAGAGCAGGTGAGATGGGGGTCTCCATTTTGGGAAAAGCTAGGAAATCTATTTTAGGCATATTACAAGGGGCTTATGACTTTAATAATTTATTTATTTATTTATTTTAAAAAGGAGACATTAACAAAACCATAGGATAGGAGGGGCACAACTCCACACAATTACCACCACCAGATCTCTATATCCCATCCCCTCCCCTGACAGCTTTCCCATTCTCTATCCCTCTGGGAGTATGGACCCAAGGTCATTGTGGATTGCAGAAGGTAGAAGCTCTGGCTTCTGTAATTGCTTCCCTGCTGAACATGGGCGTTGACTAGTCGGTCCATACTCCCAGTCTGCCTCTCTCTTTCCCTAGTAGGGTGGGGCTCTGGGGAAGCAGAGCTCCAGAACACATTGGTGTGGTCCTCTGTCCAAGGAAGTCTGGTCGGCATCATGCTGGCATCTGGAACCTGGTGGCTGAAAAGAGAGTTAACATACAGAGCCAAACAAATTGTTGAACTATTATGGACCTGAAGGCTGGAATAGTGCAGATGAAGTGTTGGGGGTATTCACTGCAGACTATTGTGTACTTCTGCTTTCAGGTATATATTTTGCCCTATTTTATGGATACCTGTGAACATACACTCTATCTCAGGGGACCTGGTCTATATCTGGGTTTTGGGACTTTGTTAGGAAGTGAACCACCTGGAATGGAATTAGAGAATACTATGAAAGGAAAGGTCTGACCCAAGTAATGAAGCTGAAGGGTTGTCATTCCACACCTGAAGTCTCTGGACACAGTCTGAAGTGAAGCATGCTGGGGTGGCACTCATTGCGTTGATTAGGTTGCGATTGGCAAATGCAATATTATTTGATATGAATTAAGAGAAGCATACAGGAAAGTGCACCCCATGCTAAGGTTGTAGGACTGGGGGAAATATAGGCTTTATAGTGGAAATGTGAGGTTCCTACTGTCTTAGGGTTCAAGAAGACAATGGATAGTTATTGTTATCATCACATTATTTGGTAATTGGGTTAACGTTGAAAAGTTCCTTTGTTAGGATTTGCTGTATAATACCCAACAACTTATATATAGCTGTGCAACCAGTTGCTTCTGTTCTCCCTGGTCTAAGTTTTTGAGAGAGTCAGCATATCAAAGACTCACCCTATGTATTAAAAAGACTCAGTCTGTGCTTTAAAAAGTTTGAGACATACAATCAATTTTCCCCTCTCATATTAATTAAATAGTGATTTATATAACTAAAACTTAATAGGAGTGTACATAAACACCATTCCCACCACCAAAAGACTGTGTCCCATCCCACCCATCCACCCCCACCCCAGGAAGCTGAATGTCCACCCTTTCCCTCACCACAGGGTTTTTACTTTGGTCCCCTATTCTCGATATAATCAAATCGCTTTTAGTTTCCCTTTCTGTTCTTCTTACTCAACTTCTGTTGATGAGTGGGATCATCCCATACTCATCTTTATCTTTCTGACTTAGCTCACTTAACATAATTCCTTCTAGCTCCATCCAAGATGGGTCAGCGAAGGTAGGTTTATTGTTCTTAATAGCTGCATTGTGTGTGTATATATATATATATATATATATATATATATATATATATATATATATATATATATATACCAGTGCTTTCACAGCCACTTATCTGTTGTTGGGCACCTGGGTTCCTTCCAGGTTTTAGCTATTATGAATTGTGCTGCTAGGAACATAGGTGTACACATATCTTTTTGATTGGGCATTATGGAATCCCTGGGGTATATCCCCAGGAGAGGAATTACTGGGTCATATGGAAGGTCAATGTCTAGCCTTGTGAGAGTTCTCCAGACTGCTCTCCAGAGAGGCTGGACCAATTTACATTCCCACCAGCAATGCAAAAGGGTTTCTCTGTCCCCACAGCCTCTCCAGCATTTGTTGCTGCTATCCTTTTTGATGTATGCCATTCTCACAGGTGTGAGGTGGTAGCTCAGTGTTGTCTTTATTTGAATTTCTCTTACAATCAGCAACCTGGAGCAATTATTCATGTGTTTGTTAGCCTTTTGGATCTCCTCTGAAGTCAGTGTTTTGTTCATATACTCTGCCTATTTTTGGATGGGGTCATTTGCTTTCTTGGTGGTAAATTTACTGAGCTCTTTGTATATTTTGGTGATAGTCTCTTGTCTGATGCATGGCATGTGAAGATCTTCTCCCATTCTGTGAGGGATCTCCTTGTTAGTGAGATAGTTTCTTTAGCTGTGAAGAAGCTTTTCAATTTGATGTAGTCCCATTGGTTTGTTTCTGCTTTAGTCTTCTTGCAGTTGGGTTTGTTTCATCAAAGATGTCCGTGAGGTTTAGGTGGGAAAGTGTTCCACCAATGTTTTCCTCTAAGTATTTGATAGTTTCTGGTCTAACATCCAGGTCCTTGATCCATTTGACTTTTGTTTCTTGTGAGATAAAGTGGTTCAGTTTCATTCTTCTGCATGTTTCAACCAAGTTTTCCAAGCACCATTTATTGAAGAGAGCCTTCTTCTTCCACTTAATGCTCTGGGCCCTTTTATTGAAGATTAGATGTCCATGTGTGTGGGGGTTTAGTTCTGGGCTTTCAATTCTGTTCCACTGGTCTGTGTGCCTATTTTTGTTCCAGTACCATGCTGTTTTGATGATGATGGCCTTGTAATATAGTTTGAGATCTGGGAGTGTGATGCCTCCATTTCTGTTTCTTTCCCTCAAGATGGTTTTGGCAATTCCAGGTGTTTTCTGGTTCCAGATAAATGATTGTGGTTTTGTTCTATTCTCTAAAACAGCTTGGTGGAACTTTGATGGGTATTGCATTAAATTTGCGTATGGCTATGGGGAGAATATTCATTTTGATGATATTAATTCTTCCAATCCATGAGCATGGGATGTCTTTCCATTTCTTGATATCATTTTCGATTTCCTTGAATAGTGACTCATAGTTTTCAGTATACAAGTCTTTCACTTCTTTGGTCAGCTTTATTCCTAGGTATTTTATTGATTTTGCTGCAGCAGTGACTGGGAGTGATATCTGGATGTCTTCTTCTTCTTCAGATTTAGTGTTTGCATAAAGAAATGCCACTGATTTTTGTACATTGATTTTTGTACATTGATTTTATAGCCTTACACCTTGCTATATTGCCTAATAACTTCCAGCCATTTTCTGCTGGATTCTTTCTATGTATACTATCATATCATCTGCAAATAGTGAGAGCTTGTCTTCTTCCCTTCCAATCTGTATTCCTTTGGTTTCTTTCTCTTGCTGATTGCTATGGCAAGAACTTCCAATACTATGTTGAAGAGTAATGGTGATAGTGGGCAGCCCTGTCTGACCCCTATCTGAGAGGGAATGCTTTCCCTTTCTGTCCACTGAGTATGGTTTTGGCTGTAGGTTTGCTATATATGGATTCCACTATCTTGAGGAATTTCCTGTCTATTCCCATTTTTTGTAGAGTTTTGAGCATGAATGGGTGTTGGATTTTGTCAAAGGCTTTCTCTGCATCTATTGAGATAATCATGTGGTTTTTGGCTTTGCTTTTATTGATGTGGTGAATGACACTGATTGACTTATGGATGTTGAACCAGCCTTGCATTCCTGGGATGAATCCCACTTGGTCGTGATGAACAATCTTTTTGATATACTGCTCTATCCGGTTGGCCAAGATCTTGTTTAATATTTTGGCATCTATGTTCATCAGAAATATTGGTCTGTAGTTTTCCTTTTTTGCTGTGTCCCTATCTGCTTTTGGTATCAGGGTGATGTTGGATTGATAAAAGGTGCAAGGTAGTGTTCCTTTTTCTTCGACCTGTTGAAAAGCTTTAGAAGTATGGGTATTAACTGTTTCCTGAAGTTTTTGTAGAATTCATTCGTGAAGCCATCAGGTCCAGGACTTTTGGGGAGATTCTTAATAACTGTTTCGATTTCTTTCTCTGTGATAGGTGTATTTAGGTTTTGTAGTTCTTCTTGGTTCAGTTTTGGAAGGCATATGTTTCTAGGAATTCTTCCATTTCTTCCAGATTCTCTAGCTTGGTGGCGTATAGTTTTTTATAGAAGTTTTGCATGATTTTCTGGATTTTTGTGGTTTCAGTTGTGATATCTCCTCTATCTTTTACAATTCTATTAAATTGAGTGTTCTACCTTTTTTTTTTTCTCAGTGAGTATGGTTCTCTTAGTTTGCTGATCTTCTTTAATTTTTCAAAAAACCAACATTTGGCTTCATTGATCTTCCATATGGTTCTCTTATTTTCAGTGTTGTTTATTTATGCTCTAATTTTATTGATTTCTGGCCTTCTGGTTGCTTTAGGGTTCCTTTGTTCCTCTTCCTCTACGCCCTTAAGGTGTTCAGTAAGGTAATTTATTTGAGCTTTTTCTTGTTTTTTAATATGCGATTGTATGGCTATGAGTTTCCCTCTCAATACTGCTTTAGCTGTGTCCCAAATATTTTGATAGCTGATGTCTTTATTTTCATTTGTTTCCTGGGACATTTGAATTTTTTGCTTGAGTGTCTCTCTGACCCAGTGGTTCTTAAGTAGTATGTTGTTTAGTTTCCAAATTCTGTGTATTTTAGTAATTTTCTGTTTATTGTTAAATGTTACCTTTACTCCACTTTGGTCTGAGAAGATACGTGGGATGATTTCAATGCTCTTGAATTTGTTGATGCTGTCTTTGTGGCCTAACATGTGTTCTATCCTTGAGGATGTGTTGTGTGGATTTGAAAAGAATGTGGGGGCCAGGTGGTTGCTCACCTAGTTGTGTGCATATGTTACCATGTGCAAGGTCCCAGGTTTGAGCCCCTGGTCCCCACCTGCAGGAGGAAAGCTTCATGAGTAGTGAAGCAGGGCTGCAGGTGTCTCACTGCCTCTCTTCCTCTCTACCTCCCCCTTCTCTCTTGATTTCTGGCTGTCTGTACCCAATAAATAAATATAATTAAAAAATTAAAAAAAATTTTTTTAAAAAGAATGTGTATTCCAGTTTTTTTGGGTGAAGAACTCGGAATATGTCCAGGAGGTCTAGTCTGTCCATCTCTTCATTTAATTCTCTTGTTACTTTGTTGATTCTCTGCTTCATTGATCTGTCTAAGTGTGAGAGTGGGGTTTTAAAGTCTCCCACTATTATTGTATTACTATTGATGCATTTTTGTAGTTCTTTCAGTATGTGTTTGATGTATTTAGATGGTCCCTCATTGGGTGCATAGATGTTAATATTTGTTAAGTCTTCTTGCCTGATTGATCTTCTAATCATTATGTAATGGCCTTGCTTATCTTTTATTACTTTATTTAATTTAAAATCTATTGTGTCAGAGATGAGAATGGTTGTTCCTACCTTTTTTTTTTTTGTGGTCCATTAGCCTTTATGATAGTTTTCCATCCTTTCACTTTAAGTCTGTGTTTATCTTGTTGGGCCAGATGGGTAACTTGCAAGCAGCATATGTTTTCTGATCCATCCTCCCACTCTGTGCCATTTGATGGGTGAGTTTAAGCCATTGACATTTATTGATATTATGGACTTAATGTATTGTAGTGCCATAATTCAACAATTTTTTATTTGCTCTGATATATTGCAAGTACTATAGAGATGTTCTTGTTTATAGAACTTCTTTTAGAACCTCTTTCAGAGCAGGCTTGCCTCCTTTAACTGTTGTCTGTCTGAGAAGGTTTTGATCCCTCCATCTAATTTGAATGAAAGTCTAGCAGGATATATTATCCTTGGTTGAAACCCTTTTTCACTCAAGGCTCAATAGATATCTGGCCATTCTCTTCTGGCATTTAGAGTTTGAGTGGAGAAGTCTGCTGATAATCTTATGGGTTTTCCCCTGTATGTGACTTTTTGTTTTTCTCTTGCAGCCTTTAGGATCCTTTCTTTATCCTTGCTTCTTTTCATTGTAACTATGATGTGACTTGGTGTCTTCGGGTCTGCGTTGATTCTGTTTTGGACTCTCTGGGCCTCTTAAATCTTGATGTTCTTTTGTTGTTCAGGTCTGGGGAGTTTTCTCCTATAATTTCCTCTAGAATATTTACTTCCCTTTCCTCTCTTTCTTTCTCTGGCAGGCCAATTATAAGAATGTTACTTCTTTTGAGATCATCCCATATGTCTCTGCTGTTGTTTTCAGTGTCTCTCAATCTCTTTTTCAGCTCTTTCACCTCTTTCTTAGTTTTCTCTAGCTCATCCTCTGTCTGGCTAATTCTGTTTTCTGCTTCTGTTAGTCTGCTTTCCCTTCCCTTAGCTTCTTTCTTCAGTTCAGCTATTTCAGCTGTCAGTTCTCTAATTACCTCGAGGTAGCTTGTATTTTCCTTGAGAGTCTCATCTGTTGTTTCCCTAATACTGCCATTCCTTTCCTCCAATGTTGTTTTCATTTCTGTGATTATTAATTTTACTATTGCTTGCATAGTTTTCTTATCTATGGTTACTTCTGACTGATTTGGAGTTTCTTCTGGGCTCCTGTCTTAATTCATTGTAGTAGCAGTTTTATTTGCTCTTGATTTAACCATTTTTTTATTGATGTGTTTTTTTATTTTTCTGTTCTGTCGTTCTTCAGTTGTTGTGTTTTGAGTACAAGCCACACTATACTAAATACCTTTATGACAAATGCAGTCACCCACCTCAGAAATTACAATTGTAACTGAAGCAATGATTGAAGCAGTTTAACCAATACCTGTTAGCCAAACAATGCCTCCACTCCAAATGAAAAAGAGCCAGGAAAAAAAGGATAGCAAGAATAGAAAGTTATGCAGATCTACTGTCTACTGTAAATTCTACTGGTAGCAAGAGGAGAATGGGAAGTAGAGATGAGACACACACAAGGAGAGTCCACTCTGAGTCAGATTTCTTCCCCAAAATAATTCACTAATGAGTATCAGTGAATTAAAAAAGCAGAAGAAGGAGGTTGGAAGAAAAGAAGACAAGAATGAGAAAAAGAAGAAAGAAAAGAAAAAAAAAGCAGTGAGAGGAAAGAGGTTTTTTTTTTTTTTTTTTTTTTTTTTAATTAGCTAGGAGGAGGGAGAGGGAGAAGAGTGGATAGAGGAGGTAGGTAGAGTGAAACAAGTTCCTCTCACAATAGATAGAACACCCAGTCACCTATCAATGGAAAATACACTAAAAGTTTATTTGGTCAACCTGAAGGAGAGGGGGAAAGGGACACACGTATATATAACAGTAACAATAAAATAGAGTAAAAAACCCTAACAGTCAGTCTGCAGCTTGGAAGGCTCTGGATTCACTCTGGCAGCCTGAGCAAAGACAGCCAGTTGTTTAAAAAAAAAAAAAAAATCACACCCCTGGTGAGCCAGGAATCTTGGTAATGAAAAAAGCTCAGCAGGGAGCCTGCTAGTAGCAGCTCTCCAGCCCCTGGGGTCTGGATATAGGGTGGGGGGGAGGGGTGCGCTTCAGAAATAATAAAAAAATTTCCTTTCTTTTTTCTGTGTTTTCTAACCCAAATTGAGCTATAGTTACCTCCTTGGTGTCACACTTAGGACCCCTTATCCACCCTCCTGCTGATGGCCAGGTATCCTACCCTTTCCAGCATTTGTTGTCGGAGCTCACACCAGCAGCTACCTCCAAGTCATCATCTTTGCTCTGCCCCCAACTTTACTATTTTTTTCTGAGCTCAACAACTACCTAGGTAGGCTAAAGGTATTGTTTGGGGAGATGGTGTCAGAGTTGGAAACAGGAGTAGAAAGCTAGATCAGGGAAAGAGTAGTTTCCAAATATGGGGAAAGTATATAAATACTATTAGTGGTAAAACCCCATTGATTTGATCTGGGGCCCATATTCCACACAGGAGCCTGTGTAAAGTTTGTACCCCCATAGATCTGAGCTCACATTCTGTGGTCATAGCTAGGAACTTTCTAAGCTGCACTCACCTCAGGACCCCTCTTGCTCAAATGGCAGAGTATTTTGACCCAGTCCCCACCATTGTTGCTCCACATTGAGGACAAGGTACTGTAGAGGTCCACAAGAGTGTCCATTATGTTGTTCCTGGTGGAAATGATCAACAGTAGTATAGAGAAGTATCTGCTAGTGGTCTTCACAGCAAAAGAAACCATCACCCAAACAAAGAGACTCCTCATATAATGGGAGAAGATCTTTACATGCCAAGACAAGAGGCTAATAGCCAAAATATATAAGGTTCTCTCAAAATTTAGCAACAAAAAAGCAAATGGCCCATTTCAAAAGTGGGGAGAGGATATGAACAGAATATTCACTATAGGAGAGATACAGAAGGCCAAAACACATATGAAAAATTGCTCCAAGTCACTGATTATCAGAGAAATGCAAATAAAGACAAAAATGAGATACTACCTAACCTCTGTAAGAATGTCATACATCAGGAGTCGGGTGGTAGCACAGCGGGTTAAGTGCATGTGGCATAAAGCACAAGGATCGGTATAAGAATCCTGGTTGAGCCCCCGGATCCCCATCTACAGGGGAGTTGCTTCACAAAGTGGTGAAGCAGGTCTGCAGGTGTTTATCTTTCTCTCCCCCTCTCTGTCTTCCCCTCCTCTCTCCATTTCTCTCTGTTCTATCTAACAACAACGACATCATCAACAACAACTACAACAACAATGAAAAACAAGGGCAACAAAAAGGGAAAATAAATAAATATAAAAAAAAAAGAATTTCATACATCAGAAACTACAGCAACAACAAATGCTGGAAAGCTTGTGGGGACAAAGGAATCTTCCTGCACTGCTGGTGGGAATGTAAACTGATCCAACCCTGTGGAGAGCAACTAGAGAACCTTCACAAGGCTTGAAATGGACCTTCTAGTGTTTCCTCTCCTGGGCATATATCCAAAGGAGTTAAACACACCCATCCAAAAAGATATGTGTATACCTATGTTCATAACAGCACAATATGTGATAGCCAAAATCTGGAGACAATCCAGGTACCCAACAACAAATGAGTGGCTGAGAAAGTTGTGGTATATATACACAATGGAACATTGCACAGCTATTAAGAATAGTGAATCTGGGGCCAGGTGGTGGCGCACTTGAGTAAGCACACACATTATGTGCACAAGAATATAGGTTCAAACCCCTAGTCCCCACCTGTAGGGGGAAAGCTTCACACGTTGTGAAGCAGAG
Source organism: Erinaceus europaeus (assembly GCF_950295315.1). NCBI lineage: Eukaryota > Metazoa > Chordata > Mammalia > Eulipotyphla > Erinaceidae > Erinaceus > Erinaceus europaeus. Next base: position 37,546,838 of record NC_080174.1, read on the forward strand.
CTACAGGTTTTTGTCCCCTTCCCTCCCTATCTACTTTCTGAATGCATTATTCTTATTTTTTGTTGTTGTTGTTGGTATTGGTGGTAGTGGTATGAACTGAATGAATTTTATTTGAGATTTGTTTCATCACATGACCTTAGAGTAAAAGGAGACTATTCACTCAAAAATAATTATTTTAAGATATATTTTATCTATTTAGTGGGCTGGCTGGCTGGATATATATATTCTATCCAACCTAGGGGTTGGACCAGACACCCCAGGCACATGAATCCTGTGGTTTACCAGTCTAGCTATGTCCCTGTGCACTAAAAAAAAAAAAAAAAGAGAGAAAGAAAAGAAAAAGAAAAGAGAAAGAAAGAAACAAGGAAAATTTACAGAGGCCTGGGCAGTGATGTACCTGGTTAAGCACACATAGTACTATGTGCAAAGACCAGCACAAGGACCCTGCTTCAAGTCCCCACTCCTCACCTGTAGTGGGGACATTTCACAAGTGCTGAAGCAGATCTGCAGGTGTCTACCTTTCTCCCTCTCTATCTCCCCCATATCCTTTAGATTTCCCTCTGTCTCTATCCAATAGTAGTAGTAGTAGTAGTAGTAGTAGTAGTAGTAGTAGACTGGGGATAAAGGAAGGGTTGCTATATATTCCCAGTTGTTCCGCCATTCTCAGAGGGAAACAAATTGAAATTTAGGTTGAAAACTATAGTCAATATTTCTTAGGTACCACATTGAAGGCTGAGTCCCAGAGGAAGTGAAGCAGCATCTATCCATCTTATCCCTCCATCCCACCTATCCGTCCATTCATTTATCTGTACACCCATCAGATTCATTCACACCTCCAACTTTCCATTCACTCAACCTGTCCAACTATCCACCCCCTCACTCAGTCAGCTATCCACCCACCCACCCATTCATCCATTTAGTCCACTATCCACACACCCACCTACATGGCCATCCTTTAATCCCTCCATCTTTTTCCATCCATTCATTCATGTTTCCATCCAACTGTTCATACTTAATACCTCTTTAACTACCCAATGAATATATTTTTTTAAAAAAGAGAAAAATAAAAGTAACAGTAAGATCTCTGGGGTAGGAAGAACAGAGAACCTGAGGCTGCAGGTGGTGGGTAAAAATTGTTGAAAAAGAGACAGGTGAGGAGCCAGGCTGAGCAGGACTACACTGGCCCTTGTGGACCATGACTGGATGTAAGTTCGGGGTCCAAGGCTGAGATGGTAATAAGGTAGAGCAACAAGGAAGGCCCTCAAGATCCCCAGAACCTGTGGTCCCTTTGTGAATCCACAACGCTGTCACTAGTAGCCCAGGAGCCCTGGCAGAGGCAAGACTGGCACTAGGAGTTGAGAAGTGGCTCTGGAAGCCTTGGGCTTACATCTGGGTTGGCTTCTGATTTTCACTGTCTTTGTCAACTCCCAGGGATTCAGTTTCCTCACTGGCATCATCTTCCTATCTATCTGTCATTAAAAGGACATCATTTCTCTATCATCTGCAGATAGAGGCAGTGAGGCATTAGAAGGTAAAGAAAACTATGTGAACTAAACACAACTGGAGCTAGGAGGGGGCAGAGATTGTTACAGACTTGTGCAAGCTGATAGAATAAGTGGGTTTAGGCCTTTGGGCTACTGGGGAGGGGGTGGTTCTTGGAGACTGAGGAAAACTTGTGGGGGGCAATTATATTCTGAAGGGCTTTATTCAGTCCCACTTGCCCAGTTTCAGGATAGGAGACTTCCAAGAGATAGGTGCTCTCTCCTGTGCCCACTCCTGGGGGATGGGTGGGTGAAGACAGGACACCAAGAGGGAAGAGCACTATCCTCTGTGACTTTGAATGAGCTGGTAACCTCATGACAAATGGAGAATGACTGAATATCTATCTGGGAACAAATTAAAAACCGTTCTTCCTTCCCCTCTCAGTACTTTGTTCCAGAAAAGCATTTAAGGCTGATGTCAAGTACCTGGCAGACAGTGAGTGATCATTCATCCAAAAATATTCTTGGGGAGCCTCAACAGCCAGCTCTGTACTTCCTCCTCCCCCCACCCACAACCATGGGTACCTGGTCCAGCTAGACAACCACCCCCCCACATACACATGCACCCCCCACACATACATGCATCGTGCATCTTCCTCCCCCTCCCAACACACACACCTCTCCTGAGACTGGGTGAACTTCAGGGAAAGCAGGAGCAGTAGGCCCAGGGAAACAGGCAGGGAGAGTGTGTGGGAGAGGATGGTTTGAGGAGGGGGTACATTGGCCCAGGCTGTTGCCCCCTGGGGTAATTTTTCAGAGGTACAGGCTGGGCCGTGCTTGGTTGGGAGCATCCCGGAATCTAGACTGACCATTTCTTTCCATGCTCTCATTCATTTCGCCAATTTCTGCTGAGCATAGGTTCTGGCTGCCCTGTGTGTGGGGGTGGGGGCTCATCTGGTTCACTGAGCCCAAGTTGGAGAGAGAGGTGGAGTGAAGGTGGGAGGTATTGTTCCAGACAGACAGACAGACAGACAGACAGGGACTAGACTGCCCCTGAGCTTAGTCACCAGTTCAACTTTTCACATTTGAACTCAAGACAGCAGATGTCAAACTCAGGCCCCTGCCCAGACTCCCACACCCTCCCTCTCTCCTCTGGGCTCCTGTCCCTCCTCTCTCCAGCCCCCCACCACTGCCTAGAGTTATGGATGGCTCCCAACCTCACCCTGACACTGTGAAATCCTCACTTCCTGTGTTTATCTTGGAGAGGGATGGGATTCTCTCCTCTCACCCACCCATCAGCTGACAGGGCAGCTCCACACAGGTTAAACACATGTGGGTATGGAGGCCCCACATAGTAGTGTGTGTGTGTGTGTGTGTGTGTGTGTGTTTGTGTGTGTGTGTGTAGGGACCAGGAAGACTGGCTGTACTTGTGTGGTCTGTGTGTGTCTTGAGCAGGTCTATAGGTGTGTGTGGGCTAAACTGATGTCTAGGTGCCCAGTGTGGGTGGGCACAGAAGGTGCTAAGCACCACCAGCTGTAGCCTGAGCACCAGCTCTATGGCCCCACTACATCCTATAATACTTCCATGTTCCCAGGAGAGGTGAAATGACCCATCCAAGTCATGGTGCATAAAGGGGAGTCTAGAACCCAGTCATTCCTTTCCATATTTTCCTTTCCTTGATACCTGTGTTCCCCTTCCTCATTAGACACATAGAAAGTATAATGAGGGGCTGGGTAGTGGTGCATCTGATTGAGTGCACATGTTACAATGCACAGGACCCAGATTCAAGACCCTGGTCCCTAGCTGCAGAGGGGGAAGCTTTGCAAGTGGTGAAGCAGGGCTGCAGGTGTCTGTCTCTTCCCTTCTGTCTCCCCCTTCCTCTTGATTTCTGACTGTCTCTATCCAAAATAAAGATAATTTTTTTTAAAAAAGAAAGTATAGTGAAGATCTAGGGAAATGACTCAACAATTCATATTAGAATTGTATGCCTGAGGTACTGGTTCAGCCCCTGACACCTCATGTACAAGAGTGGTGCTTGGGCTCATGTCATTTTCTTTCTGTTTTCTGTGAAACTCTCTCACATGCAATAAATTAAATCCTTTTTTAAAAAATTTAAAGTGAAGAAAAATATTTTATAACCTCATCAGAAAACCATTGTCAACATGTTTATATACATCCTCACAGACTTTCTTCATACTCTAGGCTTCAGTGTGTAACTTGTATAGCACCTTCCTTCCTCACATCTTTCTGCCTTCCTTTCCATTTTATCATAGAAAAAGTCAACATAGGAGTTGGGCAGTAGCCCAGCAGTTAAGTGCACATGGTGCGAAGCCCAAGGACTGGCGTAAGGATCCCGGTTCAAGCCCCCAGCTCCCCACCTGCAGAAGAGTCGCTTTACAGGCGGTGAAGCAGGTCTGCAGGTGTCTATCTTTCCCTCCCCCTCTCTGTCTTCCCCTCCTCTCTCCATTTCTGTACTATCCAATAAAGACAACATCAATAACAACAATAATAGCTACAACAATAAAACAACAAGGACAACAAAAGGGAATAAATAAATAATTAAAAAAATAAAAAGTCAGCACATACAAAAGAATAATCAGGGGGTCGGGCAGTAGTGCAGCGGGTTAAGCACACATGGCAGCAAAAGCGCAAGGACCGATGTAAGGATCCTGATTTGAGCCCCCAGTTCCCCACCTGTGGCAGGGGGGAGTCGCTTCACAAGAGGTGAAGCAGGTCTGCAGGTGTCTATCTTTCTCTCCCCCTCTCTATCTTCCCCATCTCTCTCCATTTCTCTCTGTCCTGTCCAACAACAAAGACATCAATAACAACAACAATAATAACCACAACAATGATTAAAAAAAATAACAAAAAACAGGGCAACAAAAGGAAAAAAAAAATGCTTCCAGGAGCAGTGGATTCGTGGTGCAAGCACCGAGCCCCAACAATAACCCTGGAGGAAAAAAAAAAGAATAATCACACAAAAATCATCCACATACCTTTTAAAAATAATTTGCTGTCTTCTCATTCATGTCAAGAAAAAGACTTCACATTGATTTTTCCCCTTTGTTAGCCACTTACTAACTTGAAACAGACAAGCACTTGAGCAGAGACCTGGCTTGTTGCTTGTCCACTTGTGGGGGTCTCTGTTACTCCCTTTCCAAATCCCCAGGCCCCAGACTCACAGCTGGGTTTAGACACTTATTCTGACCTCCTGCGTGTTGTCAAGGACTGAATGCAGGGTTTCGAGTGGTGAATCTGTGCATCTTGTCTAGAAGACAATTCCTCGACTTCGATTGTTTTCTCTGGTACTACTCCCCAGGACAGTCTCTTCTCTTCTGAGGTCTTCAGAGGATACTCTCCTTCCTACAACACAGGGTAGGACTAGATTCCTGCTACTTGGACAGAGAGGAAGCCCTATTCTGCAGGCAAGGTCTCTGGGCTTAGAGCCTTGCAGATAAGTTTAGCTCTTACCCTTTACACAGACTTGTCCCTGCAAACTTGTCCAACATTCTTCCCTTAGGAATTATTCTTTCCTAGCCTGAGAGGAAAATTTGCTCCATTGTGACCCGAAGTCATTACTACCTGGTGGCCTGTTTGATTTCTTTCACCTCTGTGCTCAGCAGAAGACACTTTGTACAGAGTGGACCATGTTGGGACCTACAACTGATATATTCACCTCTCCCAGCCTCTTTCATCTCTCCCATCCTGGGGCTCCTTATCTGTGAAATGAGGGTGCTACTGCTCCTGCCTCATTGGTTGCTGTGAAGGCAAAACTAGGTCATCTGTGGAAAGTGCTTTACACACAATAAGGACTAAATGTTGTTTCCTGTTATTAACGAAGGACCGAATGCCAGAGCCCAAGGCACTGAGTGGTGGCAAAGGTGATCTTTCTACCCAGAGGAATAACATGGAGGCCATATCCATACAGAGCTTACAAATAAAACACTCAGCAAATGACTGTAAATTATGTCAAGTGCTAGGAAAACAGAGTACTGGCCTAAAGGACAGATTAGGTTACATGACTGAGTACTCCCTGAAAAGGCCTTGTGAAGGGTGGGGAGTCCTATGTACAAAGGCCCTGAGGAATAGAGTGAGCTTGCTGAGCACTACGGAGCAGAAGAAGGAAAGCTAGAATGTCCAGTGGAGAGCAAGCAATCAGGGTGGCTACCAGACCTGGTGGTGGCATCCAACGGCTATTCATCCCCATCCTATCTTTGGGCTCTGCCAAATCCCTCTTCCCAGTATGTGATTTCACTTACCTTTTGGCAAAGCCTGAGCTCCTGTTTGTGCCTCTCACTGCATTTCATCCAGGGCTTAATACCCAGGGCACTCAAAGACCTAGGTCCCTCAAAACCTGGATGGGAAAGCAAGCCTTCTCAGGGCCCCTCCAGACACTGCAGCCCTGACTTGGCCTTGAGTAAAGTGTGCTGTGGGACTGGGGCCAGGCTCAAGCTGTGGGAGGCCAGTTTCCCTTGTGCTTTCATCTGTGGGTGAGATCTCTTTCATCGGAGCTGTTGTTTTTAGACCATGTGCTAGGCTGTGGACAGTGAACCAAAGTTCAGGAACGCACCCCTATAAATCTTTGTAGAAAAAAGAATAGGTCCAACTCAGCAGTCCATAAGCCAGAGCTGAGCAGTGCTCTGGGTTCTTTCTTTCCCTCTTTCTTTCTCTCCCTCTCTCTTTCTCTCTCTGTAGCTCTAAATGTCTCTCATTGAAAGTAAATAAAATACTTAAAAGGGTCAGTATCTTTCTTTCTTATTGAGGGGGTTAAAACATGGGAACCAGTTCATTATCCACCAAACCCCCAAAGTTCTCTTCCACACCTCCTTCCCCAGAGTCCTTCCCTTTTGGTGCAATACACCATGTCCAATCTAAGTTTCATTTTGTATTCTCCCTCTCTGTCCCTATTTGTTAAGTTCCCCTTCAGTATTCATAAGAGTAGATATTTATTATTAAACATTAAATACAGGATGGGTCCAAGCGTCAGAGTGTCTAACACTGAGAACTCCTTGGGGGCCTGCTTTGTAGGGAAACAAGTTAAGGAAACCAAGAAACCCAAGTAGCCTCTTCTCTCTTCTACCTACAGCTCCTGTCTGTGACAGTGGAAAGTTCTACCAATGCAAGAACTCATGTTTGCTGAGGAATTCTTTTTTTTTTTTTGGTTTCAGAGTGGACTTTATTGGGAAAAGCTAGTGTAAAAAACATTCAAGTTCACAAAATTTAAATAAGACAGTAAAATGCTGAGAAATTCTTGGAGCTGCTACTATGGCTATGCCTGTGACATCTTAACCTGTTTCCAAGTATTGTTTTTTTAGCTAGACACAGTACCTTGTCCTTCCTTTCAGGGACAGTTTTCTACTGTCTAGTTTGGATTAAAGACACAAAAATGGAAACCAGATTCACTCATGGGAGATATTTAGTAAATAGGTCAGGCTAATCCAGCACCTGGAATCCCCTTGCAAGATTCCATAGGCAAATGAGTCCACCGTGTTCCATGGTTCTCTGGTTGGTTACAATGTCCCTTCTGCATTAAAAGAGATAGAGTCTTTTCTCCAGATGTTGATGCCACTGGAATAACACCCAGTTGCTCCCCCACTACTATGCTGGGCCGCCTGGTCTCCATGACCCTTTAGTATGCTTCCCCAACAGGCCAAGCTGACTCTGGTTTCTAGGGTCTTTCTAACCTCATTTCTGAGTTATTGCTAGTGAACATATGTTGCATCTCTTCTATTTTCCAGTCCCATTGTCAATTATATTGTTTGTAAAAACCAAACAATGTGGGATATCAGAAGAGGAGTTGGAAGCTGCAGAGCTCACTCAATTCAAGGTCCAGAAGAAGCTCCACCCCAGCATTTCTGCATGTCTGGTTGTGTCTGTACAGGAGCATGACCCAGGGAAGACTGGACCATGGAGGGCAGACTCTGCCTGTATCTTCCCTGGAAGCCTACCTTTAAGTTTCAGTCTGCTCACCCTTCAGCTGGGGCAATTTGGCACCCACAGCTCAGGCTCCCTCTGAGGACTGAATGAGTTTATGGGCTCAAGATATTGAAAACACAGCAGCCATATATTCTTGAATCATCACAGTTGCTTGGCTTTTGAAATGAAGATCAAGCATGTCCCTCTGCTTCTGAAACTTGACTTTTTCTATCATGGACACAGGGTTTGACTCCTCTTAGTGACTGCAGAGTGGCATGTGATTGGTACATGATTCCTGGAGGAGGCAGGATTGGAGTGTAGTCTTAAGGAGTTAGATAGAGATGGGATTGGGCAGTTGCATGCACCCAAGGCACCACAGCCTGCTTCCCTTTTCTGCCTTTGGATCCTGCCCATGACATTGATAGGTTTTGTCATTGCAAGAAACCACATTTGCTGAGGGGTTCTGGGATCTTCATGTTGCCATAGCTATACCTGCCATGCCCAAAGTCTACTTAGAATGGTGAGAAATTTAGAAACTAGAAATAAAATGCATGTAGGAGAAAAGGAAAATCTTTTAAAAAAATTTTTATTTATGAAAAGGAAACACTGACAAAAACCATAGGAGAAGAGGGGTACAATGTGGATCAACAATAGTAGAGAATGTTCCATCCTCCAAAGGGAGGCTGGACCACATACTCTCTGTTCCACCTGAGGAAGATGGGTCCTGAAATTGGGGCAGTTTGGAACGTTCCTACTCATCACCACAGAATGTGAGCTCAGACCTATAGGGATGCAGAGGTCACATAGGCTCCTAAGCTGAATAAGCAGATCAAATCAATGGGGTTTACAGTCAACAGTATTTACACACCTTTTTCATATTTGGGAGCTACTCTCTTCCCTGATCCAGCTTTCTGGTCCTTTTTCCAGCCATGACATCAGCATCTTCCCAGACAATAACTTGGATTCACCTGCATATCAGATGTCAGACTCAGTGAAAAAAAAAAAACTAGTATGGTCATGGGACCTTTGAAAAAGGAATATCTTGAAGACCAATCTGCACTGGGCTTGTACTTCTGGCACTGGGTGGTCAAGGGTTCTAAAGAAGGGGAGTCTTCACTCTCTGTGATCGTGAGCTTCTTTAGGTCTCAGATGCCTGCCGGTGCTGGAACAGTCTTGGAGGAGGTTTGGCGACTACTCCAGGACTGGAATTTGGGATTGGGTCTATATCTTCAAATCAGAAAGTAGAGGTGATTCCAGAGCCCCCCCCCCTTCCTTCAGATCAACACTTCATAGAATTCAAATTGTTTCCTTTCCTTTTAACCTGCCGGCTTTCCAGGGAAATCTGATTTTGCAAACATGTTTTCTTAGCCAAAGGGAAATGAGTGCTATGCAAACAATGAAGATAGCCATGTGATAAGGGCCTCTGGGCAATTGTGATGGTCTGGCCCCAGTGGGAGAGAGCTGCTGGCAGGTCAGGTAGGGCCACCACCCACTGGATGCCAGAGGCATGAAGAACACAGGTTTGTGGAGAGCTGAGCTTGATGGGGTCTTGACATCACCTAAGCCACAGAGGGGAAAAGAGACCCAGCAGGAAAGGACCTCACCCATAGGCATGTGCCCCTCCACTCTAGCTGGGGAGGTTGTTGACACCCTCTTTTGTTGACTGAGTCCACTCTTGGATTTAGGGTCATGCCCATGGGAAAGGGGAGAATTTGGGTGCCTAGGGTTATAAAATGGTGGTGTTGGATGCAATGAGGAAGCGGCATCTTCCACTCCAGCTTGGTTTTAAGCCTTGAGAAGACATGGCCCAAGCTATTGTCCCAGCTGCCATGAAAGATGCAAGCTGTGTGACCTGAGTGATAAACCCCAAACTATACTTGGCCTAAACCCACCCCACACCCATTTTATGGAACCCCAGGGAAGTTGTGGCCCCCAGAATCTCAGGGTGGCTAAGGCAGGTACATGTAGTAAGGTTTTCTGGCAAGAACAACTGTGGTTGAAGCTGTGGTCCTCACCTTAGCAACACTAAGAAGTTGACTAGAAGGTGACTAGAAAGAAGTTATAGGATACATATCCAGTGGAATACTGCTTTTTAGCTTAAAAAGATTACATTGTTCAGGAATGGAGGTGATTATTTGAAATGAAATAAGTGGAGAGGCAAAAGATAACTACTGGATACTTTTGCTCACTTGTGGAATATAAATTAGTGAAGCAAAACAGTGCAAAATAAAGAATAACCAAGCTATCTCTTAAACTTTAAAAGAACTATGGTGATTATCAGAAGAAAGGGTAAGCACAAGACTTTGACAATGGGTGTGGTGAATTACACACATATGTGAAAATATGCCTCCATGATCTTTTGATTTTGTAAATCACTGTTAAATTACTACTAATAAATACTATTAGAGGGTTTGGGGAGGTAGCATAATGGTTATGCAAGTGCTTTTAATGTCTGAGGCTTTGAGGTCCCAGGCTCAGTTCCCATACCACTATAAGTCAGAAAACTGGTTCTGGTCTCTTTGTCTCTATATCTCTTTCTCTTTGTATCCCTCATTTGTTAAAAATGAATAAACCAGGAGGCCAAGCAGCAGCACACCTGGTCATGTGCACACATTACAGTGCACAAGGACCTAGGTTCAAGCCCCTGATCTCCCCACCTGCAGTGAAAATCTGTCTCTATCCAATAATAAATATAAATTTAAAAAATGGATAAACCAAGTCTGGTGGTGGCACACCCTGCTGAGCATACATATTACCTTGCACAAATACCCAGTTTCAATCCCCCAGTCCTCCCTGACACACACACTGCAGGGAGGAAGCCTTATGTGTAGTAAAGCAGGTTTGTAGGTGTCTCTCTGTCTCCCTTCCCTCTTGATTTCTCTCTGTCTCTATCCAATACATAAATGCATATATTGAAAAAGAGGGGCACTGTTGGGCCACTTTCACTCTTAGCTACAGGGAGGCACCAGGGAAGAATATTACCTTTCTAGCAGCCCTCTTGGTCTCCAACAAATCTGCTAGCCCTGCTGTGATAACAGGAGTGTGGGCTGTCTCTCCACATTAGAACATCTCCATGAGGACTCTTCATGCAGTACTGGTTGCCCTGCAAGGAACTGAACTGGATTAGTTCATCCAAGATCTCACATAGGAAACCAGCAAAGACCATTAGCAAAGAAGTGGGGGAGAGGAACCATCGCCCTTTTCTGCAGTCAATACCTTTGTTTAGCCTTTCCGCTCCTTAATGTTCCTACCTGCAAAAAGGAGGGGGTGATAGAAATAAACTCCAGGGAGTCAGGTGGTAGCTCAGTAGGTTAAGCTCATGTGGCACAAAGTGCAAGGACCAGCATAAGGATCCCGGTTTGAGCCCCCGGCTCCCCACCTGCAGGGAAGTTGCTTCACAGGTGGTGAAGCAGGGCTGCAGGTGTCTGTCTTTCTCTGCCCTTCTCTGTCTTCCCCTCCTCTTTCCATTTCTCTCTGTCCCATCTAACAACGATGACATCAATAACAACAACAATAACTACAATAACAATGAAAAACAACAAAGGCAACAAAAGGGAAAATAAATAATAAAAAAGAGGAAGAAACTCCACATGTATGGAGAGACCTTAAGCAAATAAAAAGTACATTATGATCACAACACCACTCTTATGCATTTACTCAAAGGACATGCAGACACTAACTTGAAGGGACACATGTAATCCTATGCTCATAGCTGCATTACTCACAATAGTCAAAGAGTTGAATTGAAGCAGCCTAACTGCCCATTGACAAATGACCAGATAAGAAATATGGGATATGTTCCGTGGAATAGTATTCTGCAGTCAAAAAGATGATATGTGTCCTTTGGGACCAAATGGATGGAGCTGGAGTGATTAAGCTTATCAAGTAAAGAAAAGAGGTAAAGACAACTTCTGGATGGTTTCACTCATAAGTGGAATCTAGAGAACTGAAATACATGAACTTTCAAAACAAAGAAAGAACAGAAGTAAACTGTCTTTTTTTTTCCCTCCAGGGTTATTGCTGGGGCTCAGTGCCTGCACCATGAATCCACTGCTCCTGGAGGCCATTTCCCCCCCTTTTGTTGGCCTTGTTGTTGTAGCCTTGTTGTGGTTATTATTGTTGTAGTTGATGTTGTTCGTTGTTGAATAGGACAGAGAGAAATGGAGAGAGGAGGAGAAGACAGAGAGGGGAGAGAAAGATAGACACTTGCAGACCTGCTTCACCACCTGAGAAGTGACTCCCCTGCAGGTGGGGAGCTGGGGGCTCAAACCGGGATCCTTAGTTGGTCCTTGCACTTTGTGCCCGACTCCTTAAACTGTATTAAAGACTACGAGAATTATGATGGTTATAATTGGAAGGGTAGGGGCACAGAACCCTGTAATCTTATAAGATTGTAGACTACAATTAATCACAAACAAAATGGCTTGGAAGTAAAAGAAGGAAAGAAGGAAGGAAGGACAAATCCCATAAGTTTGTTGTCTCACTGTAGTGTCTATCCCAGGCACTGAGCCAGCTCTGAGGCCTGCTTCCCTGCCATGTGAGGCCAGAGGCACCGCCAGACTCCAATCCAGGCTAGGGCCATCAGCAGCCATGCAGATTCCCACTGAAGTGTTCCTCCCAACAACCTTATGCAAGTCCCTGTACCTCTTATTGCTTCTATTTGTCCTGGCTAGGCTGGGCACCATGGCAGTGCCACACTCTGAATTCCACTGAGGATGCAGCAAGCTTGTCCCTGGGCTCAGTATTTAGTTGGCGTTCAGTGGATTCCGGCCATGGATGTGGCTGAGAAGCACAGTGAACATGGGGAATGGAAAGTGTCTTCTCCCCAGGGAGGCCACATCCATCTCACTTTATTAGATCGTAAGAGCTTTTAACAAGGCAAACAGCAGACAGCAGGCAGGCTGCCAGCAAAGGCCGAGAACCCAAGTCCAATTCTCCAAGCCCCTGGACATTAAAAACAACAGCAAAAAAGGCTGAACATCAAAGAACCAACAGAAAGTCCAAACATTTCACTGGGCTCTTATCTTAATTGAAAGCAAGTCCTATGCAGGGGCTTTGATGACACAAGTTGAAAAGCAAGGGTCTGGTTTTATTAGCTTTTGCTGACACCCACAGAGAAATTTGTGACTGGCCCAAGGTCAGCTAGCACCCTGGGGCCAGAGTCAGGGCCCAAACCCAGGCCTCAGATGCAGCATCCAGTGTTCCCTCCATAACTCCTGTCCTTTGCCCCTGCCTGAGCAACCTCAGTCCAGGATTGGAGTGTCAGGGCAAGGACATCCGTTCATTCATTCACCCCTATAGTTAACAATATTGATTAAAGACTTCTATGTTCCAGGCACTATTCCATGTTTCAGGGACACAGCAATGAAAAAGATACTCTGGTGGGAGCAGGAGTGGTAAAGCATTTATCACTAAGTAATAACATCAGTGACAATTTCATTGCCACTTTAGTGAATGCCATGCCCTGCATCCCTATCTTTGAATTTGTAGCAGATTGTACAATAGAATGCAAGGGAAGTATCACTGTGATACTCACTCTCTAGACCCAAAGACACCCCCCCCCCACCCCTCTATCTCTTGGAACCCAGGCACTACGGTATGGGGAAGCCAAAGCTGCCCAGTAGGGAGGGACACACAGGGAGGAATCAACCACCAGTCCAGTGTGCCATCTTGATAAGGGGTCTTTCAGCCCCACTAATCAGGCTCAGCTGGAACTGTCAGCTGGAACTGCAGCAGAGACCAGCTGGTCCGACCAAGAGCTCAGTTCCAAATTGCAAATTCAGGAACAAAAGAAAGGATTGGTACATTTCAAGTCATTGTGCATAGGGTGGTCTTCTCCCTCTTCTTCCTTCCTTCCTTCCTTCCTTCCTTCCTTTCTTTCTTTCTTTCTTTCTTTCTTTCTTTCTTTCTTTCTTTCTTTCTTTCTTTCTTTCTCCCTCCCTTCTTCCCTCCCTTCCTTCCTTCCTCCCTTCCTCCCTCCCTCCCTTCCTTTCTTCCTTCCTTTCCTTTCTTTCATGCAGCAATAGGCAAATAAAATATCAGATTTCACTGTTAGGGAATGTGGCAGATCCAATTATGACCCTTTCTTACAGATGAAGGAACTAAATTTTGGAAAGATAAAATGACTTGCTCAAAGTTACATGGGTCATGAATGTCAGAGACAGATTCAAGGATTTCAAAGCCTGTTTTTTTGTTTTTTGTTTTCTCTCTCTACCACATCACTGTCAGATCAATAGCATAGCAACCAAAGACATTTCTGCTAACATTTTCCTGACTCAAAAGCAATACATTCCAAATTGAGAGACAGGGAGACTGAAGCTTCCTCCAGTGTAATATGGAACAGATTTCAACTTGGGTCATACACATGAAAAAGCAGGGCACTGAATTATTTTGACAGTCTTTAATAATTTTTTTTTATTTAAATTTTTAATTTAAGAAAGGATTAGTGAACAAAGAGGACCAAACCACCAAAATTTCCTTTAATGTGGTGGGGGCATACCTGAACCTGGGTAACACACACAGCAAAGCAGTGCATTGTCCAAGTGAGATATTCAGCTAGTTAGTCCTCTTTCAGTAATTTTTTTTTCCCTTCAGGGTTATCACTGGGGCTCGATGCTGGCACCATGAAGCCACCACTCCCAGCAGCCATCCCCCCCTTTTTCATTTTATTTGATAGGACAGAAAGAAATTGAAAGGGGAGGGGTAGATAGAGAGGGAGAGAGATACCTGCAGACCTGCTTCAGCACTTGTGAAATTTCCCCATTTCAGGGTTCTTGTGCTGATCTTTATGCATAGTACTATGTGTGCTTAACCAGGTGCACCACTGCCCAGCCCCTGTACATATTTTTTTTTAGTGTACAGGGACATAGCTCTGCTGGTAGACCACAAGACTCATGTGCCTGGGGTGCCTGGTCCTACCCACAGGTTGTATAAACCTTATCTGTGTATCTATCTATCTATCTATCTATCTATCATCTATCCATATCACTAAATAGATAAAATAGATCTAAAACTAAGTCTTTTTAAGTGAATAGTCTCATTTTACTCTAAGGTCATATGATGAAACAAATCTCAAATAAAGCTCATTCAGTTCATACCACTACCACCAATACCACCACCACCAACAACAATAATAAAGCATTCAGAAAGTAGATTCCTAAGCATGGGATGGAACAATGGAGGAGACTGACTATGAGCAAGGAAGCTCCCTGCAGCCTTAGAGAATTGCAAAGTATACCACTTTGCTATATGTTTTTTGTAAAGAGAGTCCCTTGTGTCTTTCTGAGGGGTGCAAGCAAAGACTCAGCTGCCTATTCTGGGCCTCTTTTTCTCCATCTGCTAAAGGGGGATAGAAAACCACTCCTGTTCTACCTACACCGGGGCTGGAGATAAGCATATAGTTGAGATACTTCTTGTGAAGAAATTCTTTGTCAGATGATAACATTCCATTTAGAAAGAAATGAATAATAGCTGAAACTCCCACCCTGAGAATTTTAATTCAGGGAAGTTCCTGGTAGGCAGGCAGGGAGAGGGAGGGCAAAACTCATCCCTGAAAGCTTTGGAATCATAGTCCTTTCCAAAACATACTGCTCTCAAGACTTAAAAAAGCCTGGAAATCTCCATGCCTAGAATTTGGAGCCCTTGGTTTTGCCCTGCCCCTGTCCTTACCCCTCTTTGTAACCTGGAGTAGACTGATGTCCCTCTCTAGATCCTACTAGATGGTGGGCCAGCTGATCTAACTGGTCTTAGTGGTGTCCAACAGGCAAGATGGCCACCCCACCCAATTGTGAGGATCTGCCACATTCTGTCCTCTGGAAGATCATAGAATTTTGCATTTGGAAAGGAATCAATATCTTGGGTTGTTTCTAGAAGCATGATGTAGATGAGCTCTTCCCCAAAATTCTCCTCATCATCCTCTGTCATATTATTATTTATTTGATTTTCATATGGGCTACCCAGAATTCTTTTGGAAGATAAAGATCATAACTAAAGGTTCTAGCAGCAAGTTGATCCCATCTGTGTGATAGGGATTTGCACACAATAGCTTTATTACTTCCATCTCTGATCCTATTTATTTAATTGTTAACTTATTTATTTTTACCACCAGAGTTATCTCCAAGTATCAGCACCTGCATGATGATTTCACCATCCCTGGTGGCCATTTTTTCCCCTCTTATTTATTCTTGATGGAGAGTAGGAGACAGGGGACTGGGGAGGAGAGACACCTGGATTCCTGTTCTACCATTCATGAATTTTCCCCCTCTTCAGATGGGAGTCTGGGGCCTTGAACCTGGATCTTTGAGCATGGCAATGGTGCACTTTACCAGATGCACCACTCCTTAGATGCTTCTACCTCTGACCCTTTAAAGGTCACGCAAGTGCCAACCCATACCAGCACTCCTTGAGCTTAGTGCTTCATACCCACCGCCTGTTTCACTCTTACAAGAACCCTGCAATGTGGTCAACCATCACTAATGCTTTTTCACATATGAAGAAACAGGACTGAAGAGAGAAAGGAATTGCCTGGAGTTTCTGATTAGCAATTTGAATTCAGACAGTCTGCCTTCAGAGCCTCAATTCTACTTAGCTCCTGGGCATCAACTACTGTTGTTTCTTCACTGAGCACTTACTATGTTCTAGGCATGGGGCTGAGCTTCACATTTCCAGTCTAAATATTTTGTGCTGCAAAATAAATGAACCCTAAACCTAGTGGTTTAAAGCAATGGCAGCTATTTACTTTGTTCAGGAACCTGTGATTTGGGTAAGGCTGGGGGGCAGCTGATCTAAGTGGGGGAGGGGGTGATCCTAGAACTTGGAACAGGAAGTATGACGGCCAGCCAGGCATCTCCCCTCATCAACACATGTACTCTGTCTCCCCAGCACAGCATCTTACAGGGTGGTTGGGGTTCCCACTAACAAACCGAAACAGGAAGACTCTGGCCCATCCTAAGGGAAGCTGGAAGCACCATTCCTGCCACACCGTGGGGGGTGGGAGGGTTTACAAGCCAGCACTAGACCCATTCAGAGTCAAGAGGAAGGGTCCCCCACACTTCAACAGGAGGCGAAGCAAAGGATTTGTAGTCATCTTTTATCCCCTACCTTGGGGCTGTCATTAAGGAATCTTTACAACAACCCAAGATTCCTTCTTTACCATCATTTACCCTCCCACCTCTGGAGGAGCTCAGAGAGTGCAGTGCCTGGAGCTGTTATGACCACCTTCTAAATGAGGTAATGGAGACAGACAGAGGTTTGAGTGTCACCAAGAGTTCATCATTTTCCTGTGGACTCTGATTCTTTTTTTTTATATTAAAAAATAATAATGAGAGATGCAGTGAGAAAGATACAGAGAGAGTGAGACCATAGCACTGCTCAGCTCTGGCTTATGATGGAGCTGAGGATTGAACCTGAAGCCTTGGAGCCTCAAGCATGAAAATCTTCTGCATAACCACTATACTGTCACTGATTCTTATCAGCACAGCAGAGGGTGGGTCCTGTGATGTCCAGCCTTGAGATGCAGGAGCAGGATTCAGACCCTGATGAGCTAATGTATGGCCAGGTAGCTACCCAGCGCCCCACTCTGTCTTGTTTTAACATGTTCTATGTCTGCATTTCATTGTGACACATATCCAAGGGCCCCACAGGACATAGGGGAGGGGGAGGCTGGGGAGAAGTGCCTTCAGGGTGCTGTTAAAAGCCAGCAGTGATGGGAACATGAAGAAGGGAGGGTGGAGAGGGCTCCATAATGGCCCAGCCTGAGCCAGTTGCCACGGCAACCGCAGGGGCTGTCTGGAGCCTACAGCCTGCCAGGCCTGGGCCCCACAAATCCCTGGAGGGAGGCGGGAGGGGGCGGGCTTGGCGGGGCATAAATCAGGGACTTCTATGCCCCTGACTCTGGGCAGACGATTTATGGGACTTCTCAGAGCCCACTGCTTGCTTGGGGAAGCAGAGAGGATCTCCCTGTTCCCACCACCCCTGGGGCCTTGCTTGATGTGGGTGGGGCAAGAAGGGGCAGGAAGAGGTCCCTGAGCCTGGGAGAACCACCCCCTACCCCAGGCCACCCTTCAAGCTGCTAGAGGCCCCAGTCCCCTGGGCCTGCACCAATCTCTCTGTGCCCACCACACCCAAAAGCTGCCGCCATACTGACAGCAAATATCTCAAGAAATGTCTTCAATGGTTGTAGTGTGCTGATATTTTCTTTCTTTTCTAATATGCTGATCACAACCCTTAAAATCAATGCCTTAATTTCCTAATAGCTTGAGACCTGCTCACACTTAGAACAGAGGAAACTGAATGGGGACACTGGATTCACAACAAGTCACCACACACCATCAGAACAAACATCACATTCATCAATTCTTCTAGACTCCCCACAAATCTCAGCATCTGCCTCTAAGATTCAAGCTTATTTCACCATTTAACCAACTATCCTAGACAAAAGCAGCCTTGTAGGAAGATAATGAGCTGCCCATCTCTGGACTCATTTAAACAAATGTTATATACCTACCTGTAGGGGTGCTTTGGGGTACTCCCAGAGAGGGGGCAGACTAGATGTCTCTGGGCTCACACAGGATGCAGACAGGTTAATAGTGACCACTATACCCAAGTGAAGAACAGCCATGGACAGAATAGGACAGCACCTACATGCCAGTCTGTGCCAGGTGGGGAAGGCTCAGAGCTTCAGGCTAGTTTAGTCTAATGAGGAAGGGAGTGGGGATGCCATCAGGAGTCCAGGGGTGCCTGGGAGAACCTGATAGAGGCAGCAGGACCAACCAGACAGGTCTAGCAGCCAGTACCCCACTCTTGATATTTTTGTACCTCTCTTCCCAGATCTGAATGAGGCTGCTGGTGGTCATCCCTGAATCACCTTGCCTTCTCCCTCTTGCCCTACACTATCTATTCTTCTCGGTGGCCTCTCTTAGGTCCAGCTGAGATGTAAAGTACACTTATGACAGTACTTCTGTACAGCAGACAGGTGAGGATTCCAGCTTCAGAGGCACCTGGCTCTCTGCCTCTTCTGGGCTCTGTCTCACACCAGCACATGAACTTGGGTGGAATGTGTTACCTTGCTAGTCTAGTTCTTCTATCAGTCAGCCAGGGAGGGCAATGCTTTCTAGCTTGGGAATACTGACGAGGGAAGATGTCCACATAGCCTTAATTTAAAAGGGCAAATGGGACAGGGGAATGGCTCACCAGGCAGATTACATGCTTTATGATGCCTTAGTCCTCAGGTGGGAACCCATGAACTACACAAGAACACGATGTATAGCACTAGAAGAGCTCCATGGGTGCTTAAGCAGTGCTGTGGGGTTTCTTCTCTCTGTCTGTTCCTCCTGCTCTCCTCTCTACCTTTCTCTCAAAAAGTAAAAATATAGTACACATGCTCAAGGCCCTGAATTCATTCCATCATTCCATTTAAAAAATAAATAAAAGGGAAAATATGGTCCCCTGTTTATTATTATTATTGTTAATTATTATTTACTTTATAATGAGAGCAATACACAGAAAGAAAGACCAGAGTACTGTTCAGTTCTGGTTTATGGTGGTGCTGGGGATTGAACCTGGGATTTTCTCAAAGCGCAGGATATTGCTCAGCTCAGCTATAGGTTTGAGGCTGGATGTTCTAGCTCAGTTTACAATAGCTCTCTGTCTCCTCAAGGCCTCCAGACTGGGTGTTCTTCTTGCAGTGTTGTTCTTCCAGAAGTCTGAATTTTGGATTTTCTCAACATTCAGGTCTCTTTAGAGAGGCTTGCTCTGATAATTGATGTTCATCTCAAGCTCCCTCTGTGACCCACCCATGTGTCCTCTGCTTGTCTCTTTTTGCCCTTCCTGCTCCCTTTGGTTCACTAGGCTGTCATTGCTCCCTCCTGGAGTATCAGTCCTATGAAGGCCTCCCCTGGTCTAGCCACAAGGGAGCACCAGTTCTTGTGTTTGGAATGGTGTATTGGAAAGGTGTTTGGAAAGGTGGCATTCAATAGAGATCTGGCCGGTACTGCTGGTGGTCAGTCTGTGCACCCCTAAGCACCTCTTTACTAGTACCTCAGCCGCCACTGCTAACTGCCAGCACCACAGTTCTTACTGGGCTTCGTATGGCCCCCTGTGCTTGCCTGTACACACTGACCAGGTCAGTATGTCATGGGTCAGTGGTCCTAGGAGCACCCACAGACAGAGATGGGCTAAGATGACTACATGGAATGTTCTACCTCCTTGGAAAAATCTGAGGCATTCTCCCTGAGTGTCCAGAGGGGCCCAATTTTGGTTTCCCACAGGTAATCAATCTCCTGAACACCCACACTGCCTTTTTATTTCCTTCTTTGCTCTATTAGTTTTCTTGGTCTGCTCTAGCAAACTATCACAAGTAGGAAAGCTTAAAACAAGAGAAGTATAGTCTTCATAGCTAAGGTGGTAAGAAGTCAGAAATCAAGATAGTGTCAGGGTTGGTTCCTTCCCAGTGGCTCAGAAAGAGAATCTGTTCTGTGCTTCTCCTCTAGATTCTGAGTCGCTGGCAGTTCCTGATGTTTCTTCAGTGCTAGCAGCATTACTCCAGCCTGTGCCTCTGCCATGTGGCATTCTCTATGTCTTCACACAGCCTTTCTTCCTCCATATCTATTCATGTGACAGCATCCCCTCCCCCTGTGAGGATTCCAGCCACTGAATAGCAGACCAGACTAACCTCACCACTTCTGCAAAAGCCCTATTTGCAGATACGGTCACATTTACAGCTATCTAGATTGAAGATTTGAGCATCTTTTGTGAGGCAACACAATTCAATCCACAACACTTTTCCTGTCTCAGTCTCCCCTCCCCATGGTTCTGCCTAAGCTCACCTCCCAAATAACCACACTGAAATCCTTGTCTTGAATCAACTTCTGGGAAAACTCAACCTCAGAGAGCATACTCATTGAATGGATCAATGAATCAATATTTGACAGAGAAGGAAACTGAGGTGAACCCTTGCTCCAGGAACTAGTGTTAATGATGGGAATTTAATGACGTTTTTCTCTGCTTCACTAAACCCAGGAAAAGATGCAGTTTATGAACAATATGATTGCTCTGAAAGGTAGTAAGTGTTTCATCTCTGGAAGGCTACAAATGTGCCAATGGGAATCACTGCACAAGTTTGACCTCAAAGGCCTGACTAGTCCCAACATCTGAGTCTGTACATTTTGAAATCATGTGGTAAGAAATTCAGGCTTCAAGGTCAGAGAGTAGAATAACCTTCCCCTGACCTCCCCAGAGCCCTACAGCAGAGCCAAGTTACTCCAGAATCAGCTTTAATTTGATGTCTCTTCTTTTCGTTTATTAAAGGGACACAAAGAGAGAAAACCACTTGAATGGTCCCCCAGACAGGCTGACTATAAATGTCTCCATAAAAGGGCCCAGTCTGGGTTCTGGTGCCCAGCAATTATAGCTGATGTGTGGAAGCCCCACCCAGACAGGCTGCCCTGGGCACCTCTTGGTCTCCTCCCTGCCCTGGCAAGTCACTATCAGCAGGAATCCCCCTTGAAGGGCAATATGTGGATCCTGAGGTTCACTCAGGAAAGTAGTATTATATCTGATTGACTCTTGCTCAAATTCAGGGCAACCTGGCTATTGGACACTTGTTCTCTGACTTCTTTCAAGATTATCAGAGCCAACTGAGGGAGGAACACAGAGGAGGGACCATCGTAAGTCAGCTTTTTTGCACAAGTCTCACTCCTCAGCCTCCTAAGTTCCTTATATGTCTCCAGCATTAGATACCAAGCCCTCAAGTCCCCCCCCCCAAGAGCTGTAATAGCTTCTTTTTGCTCAGTGAGCAAAGCACCAGTCTTCATCCTGACTGAAGGGGGAGGGTGAAGAGAAAAGGCTAACTGTACAGGGTTATAAGCACAAACTGTGGTTCAAATCCCAGCTTCTGAGGGCCTGGTGGTAGTGCAGTGGGTTAAGCACACATGACATGAAGTGAAAGGACCAGCATAAAGATCATGGTTCAAACCCCCAGCTCCCCACCTGCAAGGGGGTTGCTTCACAAATGGTGAAGCAAGTCTGTAGGTGTCTATCTTTCTCTGTCCCTCTCTGTCTTCCCTCTTCTCTCAGTTTCTTTCTATCCTATCCAACAACAACAACAGCAACAATAACAAAAATAGCAATAACAATAACAACAACAACAATGACAAGAGCAGCAAAATGGAGAATGGCTTCCAGGAGCAGTGGATTCATAGTGCAGGCACCGAACCCCAGTGATTAAAAAAAAAAAAAATCCCAGGTTCTGCTCTCTATAGCAAGTTGGTGAAGCTCTCTGGATTTCTATATCCTCATCTGTTAGACTGATTGATAATAATAGCATATACTTTGTAGGTTATTGTAGCACTTAAATTTAGAGTTAACAGTGCAAACAAAATAGCTCACCTACTTTCTCATGTGTGTGGCCCAAGTTTAAGCCCAGCTCCCTTTGTACTGGAGGAAACCTTGGTACTGTGGTCTCATCCTTTCTCCTTCTGGTTCTCTGCCTCCCTTTCTAACTGAAAAAGTCAGTCCAGAGCAGTGAAGCTTCAGCAATTAAAAAAAAAATAGTGTTTACCTATATAGAAAAAGCCCTGCCGCTTGACAGTGCCAAGTTCAATTCCAAGTGAGTACTCTGTGGTGGCTGGCACTGTACACAGCACTTAAGTGAGTTATCTGTTCTCATAAACACTTCATCGTATGGACTGTTTTTGCTTGACCAGAGCTGTACTATGGTTTGGTTATTGATGGTACCCAAGAACTCTAGAATGTAAGCCCAGTGCATTACTGCTGAGCTATGCCTCCAGCCCTATAGATATTATTATTGTCATAATAATATTGTGAAATAGCTCCTTTGGATAGTGTGTTGCTTTGCCATGTGTACGACCCAGTATCGAGCCTGGCCTCCACTCTCTCTCTCTCTGCATTTCTGTCTAAAAAAATAATAGTAATATAGAAATAAATAAATATTACTATTGTCTATGTTTTGCTGAGGACAAAACTGAGACCTTAAGCAAGGAGTCTCCTCGCCTTCTCCCAGGACAGGGAGTGAAGCTGTTGTTTAAACCCCGATTTCTTTTATTTCAGGACTATTGGCTTTTCAGGGGTCTGAATAGGGCCTGGTGCTGTATTCACTTGTCCTTCCCTTGATTTGTTGTTTCATGTAGGACATATTCATGGAGTGGCCATTGCATGTCAAATGCTGTGTCAGGCCCTGTGGAGGTCTACAAGAGCCTGGATCCTGTCTGCGATGGCCCCGCAAGACTTCTCCCTCTGGCAGCCTCTGGACTCTGATTTTGGGCAGGACAGACAACAGAGTCTTGATCTAGAACTGTAGCTCTACACTAGATAACTTAGTCTTTGTTCTTTCCCTTCCATGACACTTATCATTTTGTGACAGATTAAAGATTTAAATCATTTACTACATTTGTTTCCTTACCTTTAATTCCTCCATTAATAATGTGAACTCTAAGAGACCAGAACATTTTTGGTCTATTTTATTGAATAAAGTATTCTAAGACCTTACAAGAATATATTATATTTAGAATATATAGGGTACCAGTGGGGGGTACACTAGTTAAATGCACGTTACCATATGCAAGGACCTAGGTTCAAGTCTCTGGCTCCCACATTAGGTAGGAATGGGACTTCACATGTGGTAATGCAGTGTGGCAGGTGCCTCTTTCTCTCTTCTTCTATTCCCCCCTCAATTTCTCTCTGTCTTATCAAAATAGAAAGAAAGAAAGAAAGAAAAAAGAAAGAGAGAGGGAGGGAGGGAGGGAGGGAGGGAGGGAGGAAGGAAGGAAGGAAGGAAGGAAGGAAGGAAGGAAAATGGTTTTGGAGAAGTGGGTTTGTAGTGCAGGTACCAAGGCTCAATGATAATAGTAGAAAAAAAAAGAATATATGATAGTAAGGGTTGGGTGGCAACACACTCATTAGAGCACATACATGTTACAATGCACAGTGGCAAGGGGTCCAAGCCTCTGGTCTCCACCTGCAGGTAGGAAGCTTCATGAATGGTGAAGCAGGTCTCTTTTTTTTAAAAAAAATTTTATTTATTATATATCTTTATTGGATAGAGACAGCCAGAAATCAAGAAGGTAGGGGGAGGTAGAAAGGAAGAGAGACAGAGAGACACCTACAGCCCTGCTTCACCACTAGTGAAGCTTTCCCCCCTGAAGGTGGGGACTGGGGGGGCTCGAACCCAGGTCCTTACGCACTGTAATATGTGTACTCAGCCAGGTGCAGCACCATCCAGCCCCTGAAGCAGGTCTCTTTATCTCTCCCTCTCTATCTCCTCCTTCCCTCTCATTTTCTCTCTGTCTCTATCCCCCCCAAAATTGGCCACTGGGAGTAGTGGATTCATTGTGCTGACACCAAACCTAGTGATAGCCCTGGTAGCAATAATTAATTAATTAATCTATCAATAATATATGACAAATCAACTGATGCTCAGAAAATGCTTGCTAAAGCATAAGTGAATGTATCCCTTTATAATAATACTTTCAATAATAATTTATAATTATTTGCAATAATACTTTACAAATTTCAAGAATACTTTATACTTTATAAATAATAATGCTTTATTAAATAATACTTATAAATTTCAATAATACTTTATAAATATCAGGTTATAGTTTGTAAAGTGTAGGTAGCCATAAATTTATGTTACTTTTCTCATATTTATTTATTTATTTATTTATTTACTTATTTATTACTTTTAAAACAGTTAATGTGACTTTTAAAACAGTTTGAAGCCAAGTGCCAGCTCACCTGGTAAAAGACACACATTATCATTCCAGATGATATGATGCAGGTTCAAGCCTCTGGTATCCACCTTTTGGTGGAAGGTGGAAGGTGGAAGCTTCACAAGTGACAGAGCAGTGCTGCAGTTTCCTCTCCTCTCTGTCTCTCCCTCTCTCTGTCTTTTACTCTCTATCAAAAATAGGCAAAAAGGAAAAAATGGCCATTAGGAATGGTGGAGTTGTCATGCAGACACTGAACCCTAGAGATAACCCTGGTGGCAAACAGCAACATTAATAATGGAGTCAAAAGGTAGTTCACCAATACGACCATATCTAGTCATACACATGGTTGAGGTTTGAGACCTGAAACTCCATAGAAGAGTCATGGCACCATGGAGAAGCTCTGATGCTCTGGCGTCTCCCTTCTTTGTGTGTCTCTCTTGCATATGAAATAAAAAATGAAAACAGTCATTCTGGGAATGGTGAAATAATAAATGCATTAGTTCTGATACTGTAAAAATAAAGCAAGCTTTATAGAAGTACATTAAGTTGCACAGATTTGAAGTGTACGGTTTTATACTCTTACCTGCATATGCATGTGTACCTGTGACACCAACTCTTCAAACAAGATAGTTGCTTTGTGATTTCTTCTTCTCCTAACAATCTTGAGCAATGCATTTTTTTTATGTAGAGTACTCTAGGTGATGCTTCTTATTCCATGTGTTCAAGGAATCTTATGATGGACACAACACAGATGCTGAGATACTCAGTATATGTTTGGAGGGCAGGTTGACAAAAGATGAACTTTCAGAGCCCTTCTGGCCAGAGAGGCTCTGACTTGGACATTGAATGGGCTGAATTGGTGGTTGTTTGGGGGGTGGGGGACCAGAACAGGCAATGCCCTGATGCGTCTCCCACTTGTCTCCACTCTGGAGGCGCTTCCTCATGCATTTAAATGTGTCCCTATGTATGAGTGCCTTTGGGGGGTTTCAAAATAGCCTAAAATAAAACAGACTCAAACCCTCTATTTAGAGGGTTTGGCCAATGCTACAAAACTGGCTTCCTTTCTATGCTGAGAGTCACCTTATCCTGCCCAGAAGGATGTTTCTCCTGAGTACCAGGTCTAAGTGAGTAAAAAGATAAAGCAACCTGGATCATCGTGCCCTGCCACTTGAGGAAGACTGGTCCTGAAGTGAGTGCAGCCTGGAATGTTCCAAATTATGGCCATAAATTGCAAGCTGCTGCTGACAAGAACTCAGAGGTTACACAGGCTCCTGGGTCAGGTGGGTGCAGCAAATAGTTAATTTTATTAATAGATTCTTTTCAAGATTAGAGCCTGCCCTAATCCAACTTTCTAGCTCTTTTTTCGATCATGACACCATCTTCTCAGATAATACTTTTATCTAGCTTCATGTAACTATCAAACTCAGGCAAAAACTATGATAGTCGTGGGCCACTAAGAACATACCTAAACGGACTTCATAGCTTCTTTCCACCCTAAAAACCCTATTCTTATTTTCTCTGTTCCTACTTTTTGGCTCCTGTTTATTAATTATTTTGCTCCACTTTTATATCTTGCCTCATTGAAAGGAGGTGAAGCCACCAAGATGCTTCCATCCTGACTTCTCTGGGCAGATGACCTCAGCAATGTGTCCTGGAACCTCACCTCTCCAGAGCCCCACTCAACTAGGGAAAGATAGAAACAGGCTGGGATTATGGATCCAACTGTCAATGCCCATGTCCAATGGAGAAGCAATTTCAGAAGCCAGAACTCCTACTTTCTATACCCCCAAAACAACCTTGATCCATATTCCCAATGGGGGAGAAGAGATAAAAGGAAGAGAATAAGCGGGCTCTGAATTCCAAGTTTATCTGGACCTGGAGAGAGAAGAGGAAAAAGGGAGGGACATTTGGATGTAGTAATAGGGTTATGTATGGCTTGGAGGGGAAGAAAGGACTGGGCCTGGAAGAAAAAGAGCAATTATGTATGAATGTAGACAGATAGGTGTAGAGATGATAGTTAACATGGGTTAACTATCATCTCTACAGTCTTAGGAGAACTGCTGTGGCTTGCAATGGAGGGACTGGTGATTCAGAACTCTGGTGGTAGAAACAGTATGGAATGTTGACATGTAATTTTGTGAATCAATATTAAATAACTAGTAAAATTTAAAAAAGAAGTCAGAAATCCCACCTTCTGCTCCCCAAAATAATTTTGATATATACTTTCAGTGGGCGAGAAATGATAGGGGGAAGATGATTCCAGCTCCATCAGGACTTAGAAAGAGGAGGAACAAGCGAAGGGCATTTGGGAGTAGTAGTAGGTGTATGTGTGACTTGGAAAGGAAGAGAAGATGGGACCATAGGAAAAAAATGGGCAAATATATACAGATATAGTCAGATAGTTATAGAAATAATAGGTAATCCACATCTACAACATTAAGAGAACTGCTGTAGCTTACAATGCAGGAATTGCTGTTTCAGCACTCTGTTGGTAGGAATGGTGCAGAGTTGTATCCTTGTTATTTTGTAATTTTGTAAATCAATATTGAATCAATAATTAAAATAATTTAAAAAAGAAAATTCGGTGCTCTCTAAATGCAATAAACACAAAGCATCAGTGGGAAAACTGGTGGGTCCTGAATAGCCTGTAGTTAACAATAATGCACTGATGTTAATGCCTCTGGTTGAGGAAATGTTCCATGCTAATGTAACATGGTCACATTAGAGGAAATGGGATGAACAACACACAGGAACTCTCTGTACTATCTTTGTAACTTTTCCAAACAGCTAACATTGCACTGAACAGCAATCAGCATTCACAATGATGAGGTGTGCTTTGGGATTTTGGGGAATGGATCCCTTGCCACTAAGGATACCAAAATTAATATCTGAATCCACCTCCTACCTTCAAGTGACCACAATTTCTCTCCCACATCCGAAGTCCCACAGATATTTTCCGTAGTTTATAGTGTAGGGGATGGAGGTTGGGTGTTGTATTATGCTTAGAGCACAGTGAGTGGGGTGAACTTAAAGAGAGGGCTTTGAGAAGGTTAATGGGTTTAGAGAAATGGAGAGACCTGGGGAGGAGAAGCACCCACCCACATGAAGCAGCCCTAAAAATTTATCTGTAGGATCTTACTCACTCCTTCTTCCTGTGCTGAGAATGTTGCTTCTATATAAGTTTGGAGTAATGTCCAGACAACTCAATGTTGCTTAAATCCCTCCACCTGGGACTAGTGAAATCCTCATAACTCACTTGGATAGTGTGCTGTTTTGCCAGGTTTGAGCCCAACTTTCACTACATTGCA
Source organism: Erinaceus europaeus (assembly GCF_950295315.1). Classification (NCBI taxonomy): domain Eukaryota; kingdom Metazoa; phylum Chordata; class Mammalia; order Eulipotyphla; family Erinaceidae; genus Erinaceus; species Erinaceus europaeus. The sequence continues at coordinate 37,574,270 of NC_080174.1, forward strand.
GAAAGTTTAGGTGCTGTGGTCCTCTCTTTCTATTTCTGTCTCTTTCCACAAAAATAAAGAATTAAATAAATTAATTCTTCCACCCACATACCAAGCTCGGTTGATCTGAGAAGGCTACTTCCAAGATAATCCCCAAATGAATAATAATGAGAAAGTATCTGGCAGCAAAGAAACACATTATCAGGGCATTGTCACAGCCATCACACCTTTGAAGAAAAAGATCCACTGAGACAAAGAGATACTGAAGAGCATGATCAAATAGTCAACTCTGGACATAGGCTGGGGCCAGCTACAAGGTGCCATGACTTCAGAATACACTAAAGCAATACTGAGATTCCCAGAGACATGGTAAAATATATATATATTAACAAAACACTACTCAGCTCTTGTTTGTGATGGTGTTAGGAATTCAACCTGGGACCTTTAGTGCCTCAGACATGATTGTCCTTGTGCACAACTACTATGCTGTTTCTGTAGCCCTAGCTACCATTTATTATTCACTATGCACCAGGCAACTGTCCTGTGTGCTTTATAAACATATGTTCATTTGCTGTTTATAGCAACCCTTTGCATCTGAGCATCTACTGAGGCTCAGAGATTCTAAGATGAAGTGACTGTCCTAAGGTCACACTACAGAATTGAAGTAGAACTGAGACTCCAGCTCAGGTAACCTCACATCAAAACCTTTAGCTCTACATTCCTTTAGGGGTTTGCCCATGTCAGTGAGCTTAAAAAAAAAACTGAACTGCTGATTCTGGACATTTTTCTAAAAATAAAAGTCAGCCCCTGCCACACAAGGGAAGATGAAAGAACTGGATATGTTTGAATAGAGAGGAAAAGAAAGGTCAAGGTCACTGCCTTCAGATCTCAGAGGAATAGTCTCAGGGAGGAAGGACACTTTTTTTGTGGATGACTCAAAAGCATTAGTGAGGAAGGACAGATTCTGGAGAGCTGCAGTGGGGGTGGGGTGGGGTGGGGGTGGTGCGGATTCTGAATTCCTATCCCAGGTCAGTATCTTTCTCCTCTGTGTGGAAGGGAAGACTTGTGCATTTGTCTTTGCAGCTGAGCAAATATTTCTGTTCTGTAGGTTGGAGGCTTCTCCAGCCAGCTCTGCAGGCCTTCGGAGCAATGACCTTGAGCTGTGGGGTGGAGGTCAGCTCAGCCACCATGACCAGATGGGACCAGGGCAGAGGGCACTGCTGATGTCCTATCTCCCTCTCTGGGCTTCATCACTTTCATGATTGCAGTTAGCTTCAGGCTATCTCCTCCTGCCAACTCCCCATGTGGCAGCTGAATTGTGTTCCTATAGCAGAAAGTCAACCAGGTCACTCCCCCTTCAGGTCCTTCTATGGCTCCCTACTGCTCTCACAATAAATTTGATTCAGTCGCAAGGTCCAACATAATGTGGCCTTTCCTCTCTCCTCCAGCTCTTCTTTCCAGATGCTTTTCTCTAGCTCAGCTCCACCCTATCACTCTTCAGGCTTCCTAAACAATATGTTGTCACCATCACACCACACAATTCCAGGTGTCTGTGCTCTCTCTGCCTTACCCACCCCTCTTGTTTAGAGCTCTCCTTGAAAGACAGTTCAAACACCACCTCCTCTGACAAGCCTGCTTCAGGTGAAGTTGCTTCCCCTCTTCTGGGCCATGCTGAATAGAAGCCTGATAGAAGCTATGAACACTCACTAAACACAGGCTTCTGTTTGCAAAGCTTCACATGCATGAGCTCACAAAGACCTCCCCACTTTAATCAGCTTTATACCACACTGCATCTCCAAATGAAGAAATAGGACAGAAGGAATATGTACTTTATTCTAAGGCACAGCCAGCAACAGTCAGGGCAGAAACCACCTCCCTCTGACTCCAGGATCAGTTCTTTTTTTCCCTTTTTTTAAAGTGATTTAATAATGATCGACAAGACTGGGATAACAGGGGTACAAGTCCATATAATTCCCACCTCCAGAATTCTGTATCTTGTCCTCTCCGTAGGAAGCTTCCATCTTCTTTTTCCCTTTAGGTGTATGGACTAAAAATCTTTATGTGATGCAGAAGGTGAGAGGTCTGGCTTCTGTTATTGTTTCTCCACTGGACATGGTTGTTGACAGGTTGATCAAGACTCCCAGTCTGCTTCTGTCTTTCCTTAGTGGGGAAGTGGGGAGGTGGGGTTCCAGGACACACTGGTGAGGTCATCTGACTAGGGAAGTCAGGTTGACATCATGGTAGCATCTGAAACTTGGTGGCTGAAAAAGAATTAAGAAAACAAATTGTTTAATAATCAGGAACCTAAAAGTAAGAGTATAGCAGATGAGATTTGGTCTTCATGTTGGAAGAAGCTAGGAAGTCTATTTTAGCTATATTCAGATGGGCCCATGACTTTAGTAATTTTTACCTGGGCCAGACAACTAACATGCAGGTGGGCTAAAGGTATGTCTGGGAAGATAGTGTCAGAGTTGGGAATAGGAGTAGAAAACTGGATCAGGGAAGAGAATAGCTCCCAAATATAGGTAAACTATATAAATATTATTAACTGTAAACCCCATCGATCTGACCCAGGGCCCATGTCTATTTGTATTTAGCAAAGGAGCCTGTGTAAACTCTGCATTCCTGTTGATCTGAACTTGCATTCTATGGTTATAGCTAGGAACATTCTAAGCTTCATTCATTTCAAGACCAGTCTTCTTTGAGTGTCAGAGTATGTTGATTCAGTCTCCCTTTGGAGAACGGGACAATTTCTGTCACTGCTATTCTAAACTGAGGGCAAGGTCCTGTAGAGGCCCACAAGAGAGTTTATGATGTTGTTCCTGTTGGAGATGACAAGTTATGGTGTAGAGAGGGGTCTGTTAGAGGTCTAGACCCATCATATCTACGTGGGAATCCTAGGATTCCTTGATTAGAGCCCCAGATGGTGGGTTGGCCTAGTAGTGACCAAAAGGGCCATCATTAGAGTGTTCTTATCTCTTGACCTTTATCATCTTTTGTCTTTATCTGACATGGTTAGGCTTAGAGTGATGAGGGAAGTGAAATAGGAAGTAGGTGAGGAAAGTATCTAGGTTTAAGTAGAGAATATTTGATTAAGTACTTTTAAATTTTCTTCATTAGGGAATTAATGGTTTATAATTGACAGTAAAATACAATAGTTTGTATATGCATAACATTTCCAAGTTTCCTTCATAACAATTCAACCCCCATTAGGTTCTCCTTCCAAGACCTAAAGCCCCACTCTCCACCCCAGAGTCTTTTACTTTGGTGTAATACACCAACTCCAGTCCAAGTTCTGTTTTGTATCTTCCCTTCTGATCTTGTTTTTCAACATTTACCTATGAGTGAGATCATCCCATATTCATCCTTCTGTTTCTGACTTACTTAACATTGATTCCTTCAGGCTTCATACAACATGGGGTGAAGAAGGTGAAATCACCATTTTTAATAGCTGAGTAGTATTCCATTGTGTATATATACCACAACTTTCTCAGCCACTCATATGTTGTTAGATACCTGGGTTGCTTCCAGGTTTTGACTTCTATAAAATGTGCTGCTATGAACATAGATATACACAAATCTTTTTGGACTGGTGTGTTTGGTTCCTTTAGGATATATGCCCAGAAGAGGAATTGCAGGGTCATAGGGTAGGTCCATTTCTAGCCTTCTGAGAGTTCTTCAGACTGCTCTCCACAAGGGTTGGACCAATTTACATTCCCACCAGCAGTGCAGAAAGGCTCCTTTGACCCTTCAACCTCTCCAGCACTTGTTGCTGCTATCTTTTCTGATGTATGACATTCTCACAGGAATGAAGTGGTATCTAATTGTTGTTTTTATTTGCATTTCTCTGACAATGAATGACTTGGAGCATTTTTTCATGTTTGTTGGCCTTTTGGACTCTTGTATAGTGAATATTCTGTTCATATCTTCTCCTCAGTTTTGGATGGGGTCATTTGTTTTCCTGTTGTTGAATTTGGTGAGCTCTTTATATATATTTGTTTTTAGCCTCTTGTCTGCATGTAAAGATCTCCTACTCTGTGGAAGTTCTTTGGGTGGTGGTTTCTTTTGTTGTACAAAAGCTTTTTGATTTGATGTAGTCCCAGTGTTTTGTTTTAGTCTTCTTTGTAATTGGATTCATATCTGTGAGGATGCCTTTAAAATTTAGATGGAAAAGAGTTCTGCCAATACTTTTCTCTAAGTATTTAATAGTTCCTGGTCTAACATCCAACTCATTGACCCACTTGGAATTTACTTTTATGTTTGGTGAAGTATACTGATTCAGCTTCATTCTTCTACATGTTCCAACTCATTTTTTCCAACACCATTTGTTGAAGAGACTTCCCTTCCCCCATTTAATAGTCTGGGCAACTTTGTCAAAGATGAGATGTCTATAGGTGAGGGGCTTACTTCTGGACTCTCAATTCTATTCCACTATGTGTCTATTCGTGTTCTAGTTCCAAGCAGTTTTTATTACAGTGGCCCAATAATACAATTTGAGATCTGGAAGTGTGATGCCTCCAGTTTGGTTCTTTCTTCTCAAGATTGTTTTGGCGATTATAGGTCTTTTATGGTTCCAGAAAAACATTTGTATCTTTTGTTCATTTCTCCAGAAAAAACTGGTTGATATCTTGCTGCGTACTACATTAAATTTGTATTATGTTTCTGGGTAGTATATTCATTTTGATGATGTTAATTCTTCCAACCCATGCACATCAGATATCTTTCCACTTCTTTGTGTCTTTTTCTATTTCCATGAATAGTGACTTATAATTTTCAGTATATAAGTCTTTCTTGTTTTGTTAGATTTACTCCTAGATATTTTATTGTTTTTTGTTGCTATAGTAAAATGGATTGATTTGCAGATTTCTTCCTCTAACTTAGTGTTTGCATAAAGGAATGCCACTGACTTTTGTATGTTAATTTTGTAGCCTGACATTTTACTATATTGATAATTTCTAAAAGCTTTTTGCTGGATTCTTTAGGTTCTTCTTTGTATATTATCATAACATCTGCAAATAGGGAGAGTTTGACTTCTACTCTTCCAATCTTGACCCATTTAATTCCTTGCTCCTGCCTGATTACTATGGCAAGAACTTCTACAACCTTGTTGAATAATAATGGTGATAGTGTGCAGCCCTGTCTAGCACCTGATCTGAGGGGAAATGCTTCCAGTCTTTCACCATTGAGTATGATGTTGTCTGTAGGTTTGCTATATATGGACTCCACAGTCTTGAGGAATTTTCTATCTATTCTCATTTTTGTAGTGTTTTTATCATAAAAGAATGTTGTATTTTGTCAAAGGCTTTCTCTGCATCTATTGATATGACCATGTGGTTTTTGGTCTTGTTTTTATTGATGTGGTGGATCACATTGATTGATAAGATTATAAGCTTGTATCCCTGGGATTTAATCCCACTTGGTCATGATGAACAATCTTTTTAATAAGCCACATCTGTTGGCTAGAATTTTGTTCATATTTTAGCATCAATGTTCATCAGAAATATCTGTTTGTAGTTTTCTGTTTTTGTTGTATCCCTGTCTTCTTTTGCTATCAGGGTGATGTTGGTTTCATAGAATATGGAAGGGAGTGTTCCTGTTTCTTCAGTCTTTTGGAAGAGCTTTAAAAGTATTGGTATTAACTGTTTCCTGAAGATTTTGTAGAATTCATTAGTAAAACCATCAGGTCCAGGACTTTTATTCTTGAGAAGATTTTTGATAACTGATTCAATTTTTTTTGTCTGTGACTGGTCTGTTCATATATTCTAGATTATTTTTGTTTAATTTTGGAAGTTTGTGGGTATCTAGGAACTTGTCCATTTCTTCCAGGTTCTCTAGCTTAGTGGCATATAGTTGTTCATAGAGGCATTGCATGATACTTTGGATTTCTGTGGTGTCTGTTGTGATATCTCCTCTTCCATTTACAATCCTATTTATTAGACTCTTTTCCCTTTTTTGTTTTGGGAGTCTGCGTTTGTCTATTTTGTTTACCCTGTCAAAAAACAAACATTTACCTTTGTTGATATTTTGTATGGTTTTCTTATTTTTGATATTATTTATTTAGTTTTAACTAACTTTAGTTATTTCAGTCCTTCAGGATGCTTTGGGGTTCCTTTGTTCTTCTTCTTCTAAGTCTTTAAGGTGTTCATTCAGGTTGTTTATTTGAGCTTTTTCTTGTTTCCTAACGTGTGCTTATATGGCTATGAATTTCCCACTCAGTACTGCCTTCATTGTGTCCCAAATATTTTGATAGCTTGTATCATCATTTCACAATCATTTTGATTTCTTCTTAAATTTCCTCTTTGACCCAGTAGTTAAGTAGTATGCTGTTGAACTTCCATTTTGAGACTTTTACTAATTTTTTGTTTGTTGTTAACTGTTAATTTAATTCCACTGTGGTCTGAGAATAGGCTTAGGATGATTTCAATGCTCTTGAATTTGTCTGTCCTTGAGAATGACCCATATGGATTTGAATAGAATGTGTATTCAAGTTTCTTGGGGTGAATGACTCTGAAAGTGTACAATATTTCTAGTTTATCTATATCTTCATTTAGTTCTCTCATTTCTTTATTTACTTTCTGCCTAGATGATCTGTCCAGTTGAGAGATTGGGGTGTTGAACTCCCCTACTATTAATCACTCTTGCCTGCATTTATTTGTGTCTAAGTAAGGTACTTAAAGAGGTCACAGTAGTGAAAACTAACCGTTGTTTCAGTATTATTTCAATCCCTTCCCTGAGTCTGAGCACAGTGGCTGTTAAAGCTTCTTTTGTTCTTTTTCTTCCCTATAGGCTATGGGAGCCTGAGGGCTTTTAAATAAGTAGGCTACTTTGCTTAATCACTCACTCCTGACCAAGAGATAGAGCAGGGTGGGGAAGAGATAATACAGTGGTTATGCAAACAGACTCTCATACCCCAAGGATCCAAAGCTCCAGGCTCAGTTTAGCTTCTCTGCCAAGCCAGGCAGTACTGCTGGGCCCTGTGAGTTTCTAAACAAGTCCCATTTATTGTCTGTAGGTTCTGAGGCAATTAGTCACCGTGTTCTAATTAGGAGACCAATGTGGAAAGGCTCCCACCACACAGCCCCACTGCTAAGCCTCCAAGGTGATTTATAAGCTCCATTTTGGGTGGCACACCTCAAACAAAGTTATAGAAGCTAGATATAGACCAGGGACCATGAGATAGGGGACATGTGCACATGTATCCATAAATTAGGGGAAAATATACACCTTTTAGTAAAAGTATGCTCTTGTTTGGATCAGTGCTCTTGTTTACTTACACATGTTTTTTTTTTAATTTTTATTAGTTATTTAATAATGATTGAAAAAATTGTGGTATAAGAGGGTTACAATTCCAACCACCAGAGTTTCATATCCCCTCCCCTCCACTGGACGTTTCTCTCTTCTTTATCCCACTGGAAGTATGAACCAAAGATCTTTATGAGGAGCAGAAGGTAGGAGGGAGGTCTGGCTTCTGTAATTGCTTCTCTGCTGGACATGGGCATTGACAGGTTGATCCATACAAGCAGCTTGTTGCTTTTTTTAAAAAAATGTATTTATATAGTGGAAATATTTACAAGACTATAGGATAAGAGGAGTACATTTCCACGCAATGGCCACCCGCAGAACTCCATATACAATCCCTCCCTTAATAGCTACCCAATTCTTTATCGCTCTGGGAGTATGGACTCAAGATCATTGTGGGGTGCAGAAGGTGGAAGGTTTGACTTCTGTAATTACTTCTCCACTGAACATGGGCATTGGCAGTTTATCTATACTCCCAGCTGGTCTCTTGCTTTCCCTAGTGTGGCAGGAATCTGGGGAGGTGGGGCTACAGGACACATGGTGGGGTCGTCTGTCTAAGGAAGTCCGGCTGGCATCATGGTATCATCTGGAACCTGGTGGCTGAAGAAGAGTTAAGATATAAAGCAGAATAAATTGTTGAATAATCATGAACCTAAAGGCAAGAATATTCTAGATGAAGATTTGGGGTCTCTATTTTGGAAAAAGCTAGTAGGTCTATTTTAGGTATATTCCAAGGGGCCCATGACTCTACTAGTTTTTGCCCGAATCTGACAGCTAACATGCAAGTGGACCCAAGTTATTGTCTGGGGAGATGGTGTCATAGTTGGAAAAAGGACCAGAAAGCTTGATCAGAGAAGTGAGTTGCTCCCAAATATGGGGAAGATATACAAATATTGTTAACTGTAAACCCTATTGATTTGATCTGGGGCCCATATTCAGCACAGGAGCCTATGTAACCTCTGCATCCCTGTAGGTATGAGCTTAAATTCTGTGGTCATGGCTAGGAACATTCCAGGCTGCATTAATTTCAAGACCTATCATCCTTGGATGATAGGTAGATAGTATGTTATCCAACCTCCTTTGAGGAATGGAGCATTTGAGGAATGGAGCAAGATCATATAGGGGCCCACGAAGGGCTCCATTATGTTCTTCCTGATGACAGTGGTGAAAGGGATCTGCTAGAGGCCTAGGCTCACCATTTCTGTGTGGGAATCCCGGAACTCACTAACCAGGGCCCCAGATGATGAAGTATCCTATTAGTGACTAAAAAGTTATCATTAAAGTATGCCAGTCTCTTGCCCTTATTCAGCTTTTGTAGTCCTTACTTTGTCTGACAAGGTTAGCTTTGGAATGATTCAAGTGAGGATGGTATCTAGGTCTAAGTAGAAACTGTTTCATTAGTTACTTTGAGTTGTCTTTTTAGGTCTTTCTACTTGTTGCATTTATTGACTCACTGCAAATTATTGTGCACTTTTGCTTTAAGGTATATATTTTCCCCTAACTTATGGATACATGTACATATGTCCTAACTCATGGGCACTGATTTATATCTAGGTTTTGAAGTTTTATTAAGACGTGTATGACCTGAAATGGAATTAAGAGTCCTATTAGTTAGGAAAGATCTCACCAGAGTAATGAAGCTGAAGGGATGATATTCTGCACCTGAAGTCTGTGGCCACGAACTGAAGTGAAGCATGCTGAGGTGGTACTGGTTGCATTGATTTGGTTGGGATCAGCATATGCAATATCAGTTGGTATGACTTGAGTGAAGAATGCAGAAAAGTGACCCCTCTCCTAGAGGTTCCAGGACTGGGAGATGTATGGGCTTTATAGAAAAAGGGAAAGGTTCCTACTGTCTAAGGTTTAAGAAGGCAATAGTTACTGCTGTAACCAAATTATTTGACAATTGGATTAACTTTGAAAATCCTATTGTTAGGATTTGCTAACAAGACCTAACTATAATTCATGTCCTTTTAAGATATTTATATATAGCTGTGTCTTATAAAGTAATGCCACTGGTTGCTACTGTTCTCCCTGGTCTAAGCTTTTGGGAGATTTAATATTTCAAAGAACATGTCATTATTATAAATGTATTAACAGTTTGAGCCCAATGTTAAAATTCAATCTGATTACCAATTTGAAGTCTTAAAAGCTTAGATTGAAGGGATATATACTCAGGCTATGAGAAACATCAATGTATCAAGAAGTTTGAGACATTCAATCTATTTTTTCCCCTCTCAGTTTAATTAGTTATTTGTGAGACTGTGAGTTAATAAGAATGTATATTGACACCATTACCATGACCAAAGGTCTGTGTCACCCAGTGAAGCTGAACATGTACCCTCACCCTCCACGAATGGGTCCGTACTTTGGTACCCTACTCCAAATTCAGTCAGATTCTGCTTTGAGTTTCCCTTTCTGTTCTTATTTATCTATTTATCAACTTTTCTTTACTGTTCTTTGTCTTTCTGACTTAGCTCACTTAAACATATTCCTTCTAGCTCCACCCAAGATGAGTCAGAGAAGGTGGGTTTATTGTTTTTAATAGCTGTTTAGTATTCCATTGTGTAAATATACCACAGCTTTCTCAGCCATTCATGTGTTGTTGGGCACCTGAGTTGCTTCCAGGTTTTAGCTATTATGAATTGTGCTACTTTGAATATAGATATACACATATCTTTCTGGAGTCCATGGGGTATATCCCTAGGAGAGGAATTACTGGTTCATATAGGACGTCTATTTCTAGCCTAGTGAGGGTTCCCCAGACTGCTCTCCACAGAGGCTGGGCCAATTTACATTCCCAATTTACATTCAGCAGTTCAGGAGCATTCCTTTGTCACCACAACCTCTCCAGCATTTGTTGCTGCTGTCATTTTTGATGTGTGACATTCTCACAGGGGTTAGGTGTTATCTCAATGTGGTCCTTTTTAAAAATTTTTATTATCTTTATATATGTATTGGATAGAGACAGCCAGAAGTCGAGAGGAAGGGGGAGATAGGGAGTGAGAGAGACAGAGAGATGCCTGCAGTCCTGATTCACCACTTGCAAAGCTTTCCCCATGCATGTGGGGATTGGGGCTTGAACCTGGGTCCTTGTGCATTGTAAAATGTGCACTCAACCAGGTGTGCCACCACCAGAGCCCTCAATGTTGTCTTTATTTTCATTTCTCTGACATTCAGTGACCTGGAACAATTTTCCATATGTTTGTTAGCCTTTTGAATCTCTCCTGTAGTAAATATTCTGTTCAAATCCTCTGCCCATTTTTGGATGGGGTAATTTGCTTTTCTGTTGCTAAGTTTGGTGAGTTCTTTATATATTTTGGTTATTAGCCTCTTGTATGATGTGCAGATCATCTCCCATTTTATGAGGGGTCTCTTTGTTTGGGTAATGATTTCTTTTGCTGTGCAGAGACTTTAAAATTTAATGTAGTCCCATTGATTTGTTTCTGCTTTAGTCTTAATTGCAATTGGGTTTGAATCATCAAAGATGTCCTTGAGATTTAGGTGGGAAAGTGTTCCACCAATGTTTTCCTCTAAGTATTTTATAGTTTCTGGTCTAACATTCAGGTCCTTGACCCATTTGGAGTTGACTTTTGTTTCTGGTGAGATAAACTGTTTCAGTTTCATTCTTCTTCATGTTTCAAATCAGTTCAGCACTATTTATTAAAGAGAGCCTTTTCCTCCATGTAATAATTTGGGCCCCTTTATCAAAAATTAGATGTTCATATGTGTGGGGGGTTAGTTCTGGGCTTTCAGTTCTGTTCCACTGGTATGTACACCTATTTTGGTTCCAGTACCAGGCTGTTTTGATTATCATGGCCTTATAGTATAGTTTGAGATCTGGGAATGTGACACCACCATTTCTGTTTCTTTTCCTCAAGATTGTTTTGGTGATTCTTGGTGTTCTCTGGTTCCAGATAAATGACTGTGTGTTGTAAATTAACCTAAAAAGAGGTTTGAGGGTTGGGGCTGCTTGTGGCATGTATAGAAGAATTCACAGTGGGAGCTGGGAACTAGTTTAATCAATACATGGTTTATTAGGGTGAAACAGGTAAAAGGCAAAATAAGCAATTATCATCAAGGGTTAAGCATACGCTAGGTCTATAAAGTCTAAATATGGTTATCAAAGTTTAGTCCCATAAGATAAACAATTATAAGCTCTGGAAAAGGTTGCTCATGGTTGTAGAGGGGTCTAAAAGTTTACCAGCTAGCAGAGTCATATGTGTTCAGTTCCCAGGAGAAGCAGCCATGGTGCACCTGACCAGAAGAAGCTTCTGACCAGAAGCAGCAGCAGCAGCCAGCCAAAGAGGCTCAAGTGCTCAAAGTCCCTTGCTTTTTTACATTCCCTTCTCTGAAGCACCTCCTCAGGGTGATGTCATTTGTATGCTAATAGTCCCAAACTCCTGCTGGGGTCACCACAATTGTAATTTTTGTTCTATTCTTTTAAAGAAAATTGGTGGGACCTTGATGGGTATTGTATTGAACTTGCATGTGGTGCTGGGTAAAATATTCATTTTGATTATATTAATTCTCCTAATCCATGAACATGGAGTACCTTTCCATTTCTTTGCATCATTTTCTATTTCTTTGAATAGTGACTCATAGTTTTCAATATAGAATGTTGGTCTGCTTCTAATTCTGCTTCTAAGACCCCTTCTGTTTTGATCATCATGTTAGGTTAACTCTGTGGTCTATTTACATAATCTTTATTATGTAAAGATTTACATAATAAATCTTTACCTGAGACCCGACCTGCCTGTAGGGCACTGGTTTACCTGAGACCCGCCCTGCCTGTAGGGCACTGGTTTAATCCCACTATTTCACACTCTTTTCGCTCTGCCCCCTCTCCTGGCCATACCCTGTTTTCCACCGTTTAATCCCACTGGTTTGCACTGTCTTTTTGCTCCGCCCCTTCTCCTAGTCACACCCTGTTTTCCACCATTTAATCCCCACTGGTTCGTGCACTTTTTCCACTCCACTCCCTATCCTACATACTTCATCTTCCTGACACTTCCACCTCAGGAGATATAAAGGACAGGATTTTCTAATGAAAAGAGATTAGATTGATTACACTGCATTCTCGTTCATCAATAAAGACTGAACTGTGTCCAGATCAGCCATGAGTACCTGGTCATCTCACCCACCTGCGAAGCTAGCCTGGCATCTGGCGCCCAAACAGGGACCAGCAATAGAAGTCTTCCAATTCTTTATTTAGGTTTATTCCTAAACATTTTATTTATTTTGCTACAGCAGTGAATTGGATTAATTTTTGGATATCCTCTTCTTGGGACTTAGTGTTTGCATAAAGAAATGTCACTGATTTTTGTACATTGATTTTGTAGCCTGACACCTTGCTATATTACCTAATGACTTCCTGTAGCTTTCTGCTGGATTCTTTAGGTTTTTCTATGTATACTATCATATCATCTGCAAATGTTGAGTGTTTGAATTCTTCCCTTCGAATCTGTATTCCTTTGATTCCTTTCTCTTGTGTGACTGCTATGGTGAGAATTTCTAATACTATGTTGAAGCATATTGGTGATAATGGACAGCCCTTTCTAATCCCTGATCTGAGGGGGAATACTTTCAGCTTCTGTCCACTGAGTACGATGTTGGCTATAGGTTTTCTGTATATGGACTCCACTATCTTGAGGAATTTCTGATCTATTCTCATTTTTGTAGTGTTTTGAGCATGAATGGGTGTTGGATTTTGTCAAAGGCTTTCTCTGCATCTATTGACATAATCATGTGGTTTTTGGTTTTAGGTGTGGTGAATGACATTAATTGACTTACCTATATTGAACCAGCCTTACATTCTTGGGATAAATCAAACTTGGCATCATGAACAATATTTTTGATATACTACTGTATCTGGTTGGCTAGGACCTTGTTCAATATTTTAGCATCTATGTTCATCAGAGATATTGGTCTATAGTTTTCATTTTTTGCTGTTTCTCTGTCTGCTTTTGGTATCAGGGTGATGTTGGCTTCATAGAAGGTAGAAAGAAGTATTCCTCTTTCTTCTATCTTTTTGAGGAGCTTTGACAGTATATGTATTAACTGTTTGCTGAAAGTTTTGTATAATTAATTTGTAAATCCATCTAGTCCTGGACTTTTGTTCTTGGTAAGATTCTTAATAACTTAATTCTTAATTTCTCTGTTTGTGATTGGTCCATTTAGGTTTTTAGTTCTCCCTGGTTCAGTTTTGGAAGGGTATATATTTCTAGGAATTCTTTCATTTCTTCCAGATTCTCTAGCTTGCTGGCATATAGTTGTTCATTTCTGTGGTGTCTGTGTGATATATTCTCTATAATTTACAATTCTGTTTATTTGGGACTCTCCCCCCACCCTTCAGTTTTTAGTAAGTTTGGCTAAGGGTTCGTCAATTTTGTTTAATTTTTCAAAGAACAAACACTTGGATTCATCGATCTTTTATATGGTTCTCTTATTTTCTATTTTTCTTATTTCCACTCTAAAACTATGATTTTAGTGATTTCAGTCCTTCTGGTTGCCTTGGGGTTCCTTTGTCCCTTTTTTTTTTTCAGTCCTTGAGGCATGTGGTAAGGTTTTTTGTTTGAGCTTTTTCTTGTTCTCTAATATATGCTTGTATGACTAGGAGTTTCCCTCTGAGTACTGATTTAGCTGTGTACCAAATATTTTGATAACCTGTGTCTTTCTTTTCTTTTTTATTAAATTTCTTTATTGGGGGATTAATATTTTAGAGTTGGCAAAAATACAATAGTTTGTACATGCATAACATTTCTCAGTTTTCCACATAACAATAGAACACCCACTAGCTCCTCTGTCATCCTTTTTGAACCTGTACTCCCCCCCCCCATTACCCCCAGAGTCTTTTACTTTGGTGCAATACACCAACTCCAGTTTAGGCTCTTGTTGGTATGCTTCCAGTTCTGCTTCTGGGATCCCTTCTGTTACATTGCTTGACATTGTGGTCTATTTACATGGTCATTCTGTTACATTGGCTTGGTCTCACTCCCCCTGCCTCCAGGAGATTTTGAAGTCACTATTTTTAATAGCCGAGTAATATTCCCTTGTGTATATATACCACAACTTGCTCAGCCACTCATATGTTGTTGGACACCTGGGTTGCTTCCAGGTTTTGGCTATTACAAATTGTGCTGCTAAGAACATATGTGTACACAGATCTTTTTTTATGGGTGTGTTGGTTTCCTTAGGATATATTCCCCAGGAGAGAAATCAAGGATCATAGGGTAGGTCCATTTCTAGCCTTCTGAGAGTTCTCCAGACTGTTCTCCATAGAGGTTGTACCAATTTACATTCCCACCAGCAGTGTAGGAGGGTTCCTTTGACCCCACAACCTCTCCAGTATTTGCTGCTGTTACCTTTTCTGATGTATGTCATTCTCATAGGAGTGAAGTGGTATCTCATTGTTGTCTTTATTTGCATTTCTCTGACAATCAGAGACTTAAAACATTTTTTCATGTGTTTCTAAGCCTTTTGGATCTCTTCTGTGGTGAATATTCTGTTCATGTCCTCTCTCCATTTTTGGATGGGGCTATTTGTTTTCTTGTTGTTGACTTTGGCAAGTTCTTTATATATTTTGGTCATTAGCCTCTTGTCTGATGTATGGCATGCAAAGATCTTCTTCCATTCTATGAGGGGTCTCTTGGTTTGGATAGTGGTTTCTTTTGCTGTGCAGAAGCTTTTTAATTTTATGTATTCCCATAGGTTTATGCTTGCCTTAGTCTTCTTTGTAATTGGATTTGTTTCATTGAAGATGTCTTTAAAATTTATGCAGAAAAGAGTTCTGCCAATATTTTCCTCTAAGTATCTGATAGTGTCTGGTCTAACTTTCAAGTCCTTGATCCATGTGGAATTAACTTTTGTATTTGGTGAAATATAGTGGTTCAATTTCTGTCTTCTGCATGTTAAAACTCATTTTTTCCAACACCATTTGTTGAAGAGACTCTGCTTTCCTCATTTTATAGTCTGGGCACCTTTGTCAAAGATTAGATGTCCATAGGTGTGGGGGCCTACTTCTGGGTTCTCAATTCTATTCCACTGGTCAGTGTGTCTATTCATGTTCCAGTACCAAGCAGTTTTGTTGACAGTGGCCTTATAATATAATTTGAGATCTGGGAGTGTAATGCCTCCAGTTCTGTTTTTTCTTTTTAAGATTGTTTTAGCAATTCTAGGTCTTTTCTGGTTCCAGACAAACATTTGTAACATTTTTTCTATTCTTCTAAAAATGTGTTTGGGATCTTGATGGGGATAGCATTAAATCTGTATATGGCTCTGGGTAGTGTATTCATTTTGATGATGTTAATTTTTCCAATCCATGAACATGGAATATCTTTCCATTCTTTTGTGTCTTTTTCAATTTCCTTGAGTAGGGACTCAGGTATACAAGTCTTTCACTTCTTTGATTAGGTTTATTCCTAGATATTTTATTGTTTTCGTTACTATAGTAAAATGGATTGATTTCTGGATTTCCACTTCTTCTAACATAGTGTTTGCATAGAGTAATGTCACAGACTTTTGAATGTTAATTTTGTAGCTGGACACCTTACTGTCTTGCCTGATGATTTCGGAAAGCTTCTTGCTGGATTCCTTAGGTTTTTTTTATGTATACTATCATGCCATCTGCAAATAGACTTCTTCTCTTCCAATCTGTATCCCTTTAATTACTTGCCCATACCTGATTGCTATGGCAAGAACTTCCAACACTATGTTGAATAGTAATGGTGATAGTGGGCAGCCATGTCTAGTACCTGTCCTGAGAGGAAATGCTTCCAATCTTTCACCATTGAATATGATGTTGGCTGTAGGTTTGCTATATACAGACTCCACTATCTTGAGGAATTTTCAATCTATTCCCATTTTTGTAGCATTTTTATCATAAAGGGATTTTGGATTTTGTCAATCATGTTGATTGATTTGTGTATATCAAACCAACCTTGCATCCCTGGGATAAGCCCCACTTGGTCATGATGAACAATCTTTATAATATACTGCTGTAACCGGTTGGATAGATTTCTGTTGAATATTTTAGCATCTATGTTCATCAGAGATATTGATCTGTAGTTTCTTTCTTTCTTTTCTTTTTCTTTCTTTCTTCCTTTTTCTTTCTTCCTTTCTTTCTTTCTTTCTTTCTTTCTTTCTTTCTTTCTTTCTTTCTTTCTTCTTCTTTTTTTTTTTTGTTGTGTCCCTGTCTGCTTTTGGTATCAGAATAATGTTGGCTTCATGGAAGTTGGAAGGAAGTATTCCTGCGTCTTTCATCTTCTGGGAGACTTTTAAAAGTAGAGGTATTTACTCTATCTTGAAGGTTTTGTGGAATTCATTTGTGAATTCTGGTCCAGGACTTTTACTCTTTGGGAGGTTTTGGATAACTGTTTCAATTTAGTGGGCTGTGAAGGACCTGTTCATATTATCTAGTTCTTCTTTATTTAATTTTGGAAGTTCATAGGTATCGAGGAAATCGTCCATTTTTCCAGGTTCTCTAGCTTGGTGTCACATAGTTGTTCATAGAAGCCCCGCATGATATGTTGAATTGCTGTGATGTCTGTTGTGATAACTCCTCTTTCATTTATAATCCAATTTATTTGAGTCTTCTCCATTTTTTATTTTGTAGTCTGGCTAAAGGTCTGTCAATTTTGTTCACTCTTTCAAAGAACCAGCATTTACTTTCATTGATCTTTTGTATGGTTTTATTATTTTCAGTGTTATTGATTTCTACCCTAACTTTAGTGATTCTGTCCTTCTGGTTGCTTTAGGGTTCCTTTGTTCTTCTTCTTCTTCCACTTCTTCTTCTCCTTCTTCTCCTTCTCCTTCCTTCTTCTTCTTCTTCTTCTTCTTCTTCTTCTTCTTCTTCTTCTTCTTCTTCTTCTTCTTCTTCTTCTTCTTCTTTGTCTTTAAATGTGCAGTGAAACTGTTTATTTGTGATTTTTCTTGTTTCCTAATGTGTGCTTGTATGGCTATGAACTTTCCTCTCAGTACTGCCTTAGCTGTGTCCCAAATATTTTGATAGCTTGTGTCTGTATTTTCATTGAACTCTCAAACATTTTGAATTCTTCCTTTATTCCTCTCTGATCCAGTAATTATTAAGTAGTGTAGTATTGAGCTTCCACAATTTGGAACTATTACTAATCTTTTGTCAATTTCTAAGTATTAGTTTAATTCTACTGTGGTCTTAGAAGATGCTTGGGATGATTTCAATGCTCTTGAGCTTGTTGATACTGTCTTTGTGTAACATATGGTCTATCCTTGAGGATGTGCTGTGTGGATTTGAAAAGAATGTGTATTCCAGTTTCTTGGGGTGAAGAACTCTGAAAATGTCCAGAAGGTCTAGTATATCCATTTATTCAAATAATTCTATTGTTTCTTTGTAGATTCTCTACTTAGTTGATGTGTGTATGTGTGCAAGTGGGGTGTTGAAGTCTCCTACTATTATTGTTTTACTATTGATGTTTTTGTGGTTCTTTCAGTACATTTTTGATGTATTAAGATGGGCCCTCAGTGAATAGATATTAATAACTGTTAACTCTTCTTGATTGATTGCTCATATGATCATTATTTAATGGTCTTGCCTATCTTTTATTACTTTATTTAATTTAAATTCTATTGTGTCAGAGATGAAAATGGCTCTTCCTGCCTTTTTTGTGGTCCATTAGCCTGTATGATAGTTTTCCATTCTTTCACTTTAAGTCTTTGTCTTGTTGGGTCAGATGGGATTCTTGCAAGCAGCATATGATTGGGTTGTTTTTTTCTGATCCATCCTCCTACTCTTTTCCTTTTAATGGGTGAATTTAAGCCATTGACATTTATTGATATTATGGATTTAAGGTAGTGCAGTGTCATTATTCAACAATTTTTTATGTGCTCTGATGTATGGCAAGTATTTTGGTGATGTTCTTGTTTATAGGTCTTTTTTATTTATTTATGTAAGAAAGGAGACATTAACAAAATCACAGGATGTGGGGGTACAATTCCACACAATTCCCACCACCCAATCTCCATATCCCATCCCCTCCCCAATAGCTTTCCCATTCTCTATCCCTCTGGGAGCATGGACCCAGGGTCCTTGTGGGTTGCAGAAGGTGGGAGGTCTGGCTTCAGGGCAGGCCTAGTGATGGTTGCCTCTAACTGTTGCCTCTCTGAGAAGTTATTTTAATCCCTCCATCTAGTCTGAATGAAAGCCTTTCAGGATATATTATCCTTGGTTGAAAGCCTTTCTCACTGAGGGATTGATATACATCTTGCCATTCTTTCTGGCTTTTAGAGTTTGAGTGGAGAAGTCTGCTGATAGTCTTATGTTTTCCCCTGCATGTGACTTTTTGTTTTTCTCTTGCCGCCTTTAGAATCCTTTCTGTATCCTTACTTTTTTCATTGTAAGTATCATGTTTCTTGGTGTCTTCAGGTCTGGGTTGATTCTGCTTGCGTCTCTCTGAGCATATTGAATCTTATTGTCTTTCCTGTTGTTTAAGACTGGAAGTTTTCTTCTATTATTTCCTCTAGGATGTTTATTTCCCCTTCCTCTCTTTCTTCATCTCATAGGCCAATTATGTGAATGTTATTTCTTTTGAGATCATCTTATATGTCTCTATTGTTGTTTTCATTGTATCTCAATCTCTTTTTTAGCTCTTTTACCTCCTTCTTATTTTTCTCTCACTCATCATCTGGCTAATTCTGTTTTCTGCTTCTGTTAATATGTTTTCCCTTCCCCCAGCTTCCTTCTTCAGTTCAGCTTTTTTTTTTTTTACCTTGCTCAGTTACAGTACTGGCTTGTTGTGCTAGCTGGCCTCTTAGCTCAGCTATTTTGACTTTTAGTTCTCTAATTACATCGAGTTAGCTATTATTTTCCTTGAGAGTATCATCTGTTGTTTCCCTATTTCTGATAATCTTTTCCTCAATATCTGTCCTTTTGTCTGTGATTAATAGGTCAATTATTTTTTGGATAATTTTGTATTTATAGTTGCTTCTGACTTATTTGGAGTTTCTTCTGGAATCCTGTCCTAATTTATTGTGGTAGCAGTTTTATTTGCTCTCAGTTTAACCATTTTTTTCTATTGATGTGGTTTGTATTTTTCTGTCTTGACTTTCTTCAGTTACTGTGTTGTGTGAGTACAAGCCACACTAAAGTATTTTCCCAAATGAATTCACAAACCTCAGAAAGTACAACAAAAGCAAGTGAATCAAATATTGATGCAGTTCAACCGAAACCAGTTCGCCAAGCAAAACCTCCACTCCAAGAACAAAAACAAACAAAACAAAAGAAAAGAAAATATAAAAAGAAAGAATAGACAATTACATAAATCAACTGTCAACTATAAATTGTAGAGATAGTGGGAGGTGAAAGGAAAGGAGAAAAGAGAGACATACACAGAGAGAAAGATTCCACTCTGATTCAGAATTATTCCACAATATCATTCAAAAATGAGTGCCATAAAGAAAAAGAAAAAAAAAGTAGTAAAAGGAAAGAAAAAATTTTAATCAGCTAGGAGGAAAGAAAAAGGAAAGTGGAGAAGAGAGAGAGAGAATAAAGCAAGTTTCTCCCAGTCACCTATCAAAGTAAAAAATTAACAACAGTTAATTTTGGTCAACTTGGAGAGAAAGGAATATAGACAAGTGTAAATAATAATAATAATAATAGTAATAATAATAATGTAAAATAAAATTAAAAACCTTAACAGTCAGTCTGCATATTAGACCATTCTAGATTGGCTGCACACAGCCTAGTACCCTTCTTAAACCAAGCAAAAACAAACAATTATATGAAGCAACTATCAAACAAACTCAAGAGGTTGATGAAGAAAGGCAGGTAATCTAATCCAGGCAAAGACAAGGCCCTGATTTGGCCAGATATTCTTTCACTCAGATAGAGCTCCAGCCTCCTTCAAAAAGAGAAAAAATAAATAAATGAAAGGTTTTGCTTTTGTCATCCTTTGGATGGCACCCCTGCTGAGCCAGGAATCTTGATAAAGAAATTTTCTCCGGAATCAGGCGGTAGTGTAGCAGTTAAGCGCAGGTGATGCTAAAACTCAAGGACTGGCATAAGGATCCTGGTTGAGCCCCCAGCTCCCCACTTGCATGGGAGTCCCTCACAGGCAGTGAAGCAGGTCTGCAGGTGTCTATCTTTCTCTCCCCATCTCTGTCTTCCCCCCTCTTTCCATTTCTCTCTGTCCTATCCAACAACGACAACATCAATAGCAACAACAATAATAACTACAACAATAAAACAACAAGGGCAACAAAGGGAATAAATAAATAAATAAATAACAACAACAAGAAATTAGCTCTACAGGAAGCCGGCTGGGAGCGGTTGGTGTGGGGGTTGGTCTTGAGGTGAGGGGAGTGCAGAAAGAAATAGCCAAACCAAAACCCCTGGCTGAATCCCTATTTCCTTTGTCCTTTTCGGCCTCTGTTTGCCAGCCCAAGAGTGGATTATAGGACTGTTCTTTAGTGCCACCCTAACCACCCTCTGCTCTCTTCCTCCACCACTGGCCAAAAAATCCTACCCTCACCTGAGATTCCCAGGTTGAAAGCTGCTTCTTTGCAGAGCTCACACCAGGTGTTTTCTCCAAGCTGCCAGCTTGGCTCTGACCCCCTTGTACATGTCTTTAAGGCAAATATATTACTAGTTGCAAATATATTACTAGTGAAGAGTAAAGAAAGAAAAGGTCTCTTCCTCCACCTTGATGCACAGCATCCAGTATTCTTGTTCGAGGTGTTGAGAGTTTTGATAGATGGTTAAGAGCAGGCCTCTGGGAATTAGGCCTCCTGGTTTCATATCTAGTACCACCAATTAGCAGTGTGTGATTCAGAACCAGTTACTAACATCTTTGTGCTTCAGTCCATAAAAATTGATTAAATCACCTATAGTGCTGGAATGATGATAACAGCATCTACTTTACAAAACTATGGTAAATTCAGCAACTTAGAAACAAATTTGGGATGTGATGGACACTTGGAAGTATTGATAATCAATATGACACTCACACTTCTATTTCTTTCTTTCTTCCTTCCTTCCTTCATTTCTTTCTTTCTTTCTTTCTTTCTTTTTTTTTTTTTTTTTGCCTCCAGGATTATAGCTGGGGCTCAGTGCCTGCACTATAAATCCACTGCTCCTGGAGGCCATCTTCTTTATTTTGTTGTTGTTTTTATGTTGGATAGGACAGAGATATATTGAGAGAGTAGGGGAAGACAGAGATGGGGAGAGAAAAACAGACACTTGCAGACCTGCTTTACTACCTGTGAAGCAACCCCCCTGCAGGTGGGGATCCAGGGGCTCACACTGGTACCCAGTCCATGTATTTCATGACACATGTGCTTAAACTCATGCTCTACTGCTCACCCCCCCCCCCCACACACACACACACTTCTGTTTGTTCTTGTGTCAGGTTTAGTTTGCCTCTCACTTTCTCTCCCTAAATTGCTGGGGACTCACTCATGTGCAATTTCACTGCTTTGAGCTGACTCAGTGAGAGAGAGACAGGGAGAGGGTGGTGGAGACACCACAATACTGGAGCTTCCCCAACACAGTAGCACTTCCTTTTGGGGTACTGGGGACTTCAATGTGCATCTCTGTATGGCAAGGCAGGCACTCCACTAGGTGAGCTATTTCACTCACTCCTAGACTGCTGGGCTAGTGTGGGGGTGCCTCTTTTCAGGGGTGTACTCTCTGGGTTGGAGAGAATGTGACCAGAGCCAACCTGGGCTGCTACTCACTCAGCAATGCAAAAGAGATGACCAGCTGGTGGTGGCAAGTTGATTCAATTATTGATTGATCAGAGAGCCAAGGCTTTTTAAAAGTTGGACCTGGAAGTAGTAAGACGGAAATGGAAATGGCTTGACAATACCATACATGGTTAGGAAAGGGGTGGAGAAAGGCAAAGGGGCTGGCAAAGGTAGGAACTTTGTTAGCAACCTTTGCGAGAGTTTTAACTGGTAATACTAATAATACCCTGCAGGCAGGGAGGGTCTTGAGGGTAGAAAGAAGATAGATCAAAGGAATGGAATGGGTGGGGAAATGGAGGGGATCTTTCAGGCAAAACAATGATTATGTAGATAATAAGGGAGCAGATCATATTATCAGGAATGCAGGGTGCTTTGTGAGCCAGGGAGTCTAATAAGACAAGGCAAATCTTGGTGGGGGGTCCTGTCCCTCCTCACTTGACCTCTCAGTAGAGAGAGAGAGACTAACAGGATGGATGTGCCCCTCAGATCAAGCCTTGAAAAGATCAACCACATCCTCACAATTTTCTTACACTAGACAGTGTATTTTGACTCCTCATTATGAAGGGTGGGGACCTCTCATACATGCCCACATCTCCTTCCCCTTCCTCATGATGTTTGACAGTCAGATATATTTTCCCCTCCTATTCTGTGTCCATGCTCCCTACCCATCTTGCTTTTCCTTTCTTTCTTTTTTTGTTATTCTTTTTTAAATTTATTTTAAAAAAAGAGACATTAACAAAACCATAGGATAAGAGGGGTACAGCTCCACACAGTTCCCACCACCAGATCTCCATATCCCCTCCCCTCCCCTGATAGCTTTCCTATTGTTTCTCCCTCTGGAAGTATGGTCCCAAGTTCATTGTGGGATGCAAAAGGTGGAAGGTCTGGCTTCTGTAATTGCTTCCCTGTTGAACATGAGCATTGACAGGTAGATCCATACTCCCAGCCTGCCTCTTTCTTTCCCTAGTAGGGTGGGGCTCTGGGGAAGCTGAGCTCCAGGAAACATTGGTGAGGTCATCTGTTCAGGGAAGTCTGGTTGGCATCATGCTGGCATCTGGAACCTGGTGCCTGAAAAGAGAGCTAACATACAAAGCCAAACAAATTGTTGAACAATCATGGACCTATAGGCTGGAATAGTGCAGGTGAAGTGTTGGGGGGTACTCACTGCAGACTACTGTGTACTTTTGCTTTCAGGTATATATTTTTCCCTAGTTTATGGATATGTGTGAACATTTGCTCTATCTCGGAGGACCTAGTCTGTATCTAGGTTTTGAGACTTTGTTAAGAAGTGGACTGACTGGAATGGAATTAGAGAATACCATAAAATGAAAGGTCTCACCCAAGTAATGAAGCTGAGGGGTTGCCATTCCACACCTGAAGTCTCTTGACACAGTCTGAAGTGAAGCATGCTGAGGTGGTTCTCGTTACATTGATTAGATTGGGATCAGTGGATGCAATATTCTTTGGTATGAATTGAGAGAAGCATGCAGGAAAGTGAGTCCCACCCTACGGTTCCAGGACAGGGGGAAATATAGGCTCTATAGTGGAAATGTGAGGTTCCTGATGTCTTAGGGTTCAAGAAGACAATACATAGTTATTGTTATCATCACATTATTTGGTAATTGGGTTAACTTTGAAAAGTCTCTTTGTTAGGATTTGCTGTATAATATCCAACATCACCATAATTTATGTCCTTTGATATTATTTGTATATAGCTGTGCCACTAGTTGCATCTGTTCTCCCTGGTCTAGGCTTTTGAGAGAGTCAGCATATCAAAGACTCAGCCTATGTATTAAAAAAACTCAGTCTGTGCTTTAAAAAGTTTGAGACATACAATCAATTTTTCCCTTCTCATATTAGTTAGTGATTTATATGACTACAATTTAATAGGAGTGTACATAAACACCATTCCCACCACCAAAAGACTGTGTCCCATCCCAACCCCCTACCCCCGAGCCCCACACCCACCACTGCCCCCGCCGCCCCGGGAAGCCAAATATCTACCCTCAGATGGAGCCTATATTTCCCCCTGTCCTGGAACCTTAGGGTGGGACGCACTTTCCTGAATGCTTCTCTCAATTCATACCAAAGAATATTTATCTATGTATAGTAAAATAAGTCTTAGATTGGAAGGGGACATAGTAGTTGCATTTGGCACCACAGAGCTGCTGTGTATGGTTTCTCAGCTTGTATACTGGACAGGGACACCTGAAGTTCAAGGAAATCCTTCTTTACTCTGCTTACCAAGCCTTGATCACACAGAGAGGAATATGGTTCTAATACACACAGAAGGTCTCTGTAGGCTAGCAGAAATCTTGATCTGAAACTGAGTTTCCACCTCTGTAATGATCCATCCATTTTCCCCTACAGGGATAGAGTCATCACCTATGTGAATTCACTGAGCAATTACTTGTAGTTATTACTATTATTTTGCCTCCAGGTTGTTGCTGGGACTCATGCCTGCACTACAAATCTGCTGCTCCTGGAGGCCATCTCTTGCCATTTTTGTTGCCCTTGTTGTTATTGTTATTGTTGTTGTCATTGCTGCCACAGTTGTTGGATAAGACAGAGAGAAATTGAGAGAGGAGGGGAAGACAGAGAGGGGGTAAGAAAGATAAGACACCTGCAGACTTGCTTCACCATCAGTGAAGTGACCCCCCTGCAAGTGAGGAGCTGGGGGCTCCAACCTGGATCCTTACGCCCATTCTTGTGCCCCATACCATATGCACTTAACTTGCTGTGCTATTGCCCAGCCCCCTATTATTACTATGTTTATACCAAAAATTATTCTACAGAAGTTTGGAATCACATCACAACATATACTTAAATATAAAATATGAATACGTATAATTTTATACACTTAATCAATGAAGAAAGCCAAATAGAACACAGCTACACCAGTACTTTCTTTCCTGTTCCTGTAACAGACATCACTAATCCATGTGATCCATGGTGCACACTGTCCATGTTCTGAAAGTCAGTTTCAGAGGGTTGGAAAGATTACATATAATGGCTATGCAAAAAGACTTTCAAGCCTGAGGCTCCAAAGTCACAGGTTCAATCCCCAACACCACCATAAGCTAATGGGGAGCAGTGCTCTAGTAAAAATAATAATAATAATAACAACAACAATAATAAGGGGCTGAGAAGTTTGCATATCAGTTATGCAAACGACTCTCATACCTGAACCTCTGAGATCCCAGGTTCAGTCCTTAGCACTACCATAGCCAGAGTTGATAAGTACTCTGGTCTTTGTCTCTATCTCTCTCTCTGCCTTTCTTTGTATCTCTCTCATTAAAATAAAATATAAAAATGATAGTAATAATAATTGATAGTTAGAGTCATCTTTGGTACAAAGGATGTAGTCACCTGATACAAAGCAGGTAGGTACTAAAAAAATGACAATTATTATAACTAGGAGTCTGTGGAGGGGAGTTTGGGGAAAATAAGCTGGATCAGGAAGTCCTATGTTGTATGTATTACAGTTCCAGCCCTGAGCTTCTTGATGGACAAAGCAATGAATTGAACACTTAATCATACAAACACACACACACACACTCACACTGTCCTTGTTATAAAGCAAATCATAGCATTGCCACAGACCTCAAGTAAATTGCCTGCATGGAATTTTCAATGAACTTTCCTGAGGTCCTGAGCTGGACTTTCTCCTTGGTGGCAGCCTAGAGCAAGTACTTTAGTAAGTTTGGGTTGGTGACTATGCAGAGAAAGCCCAGGGTATAAGACCCAAAAAGAGGGGTCAGGTGGTGGTGCACCTGATTAAGTGCTCACATTAGAATACTCAAGGACCCAGGTTCAAGCCCCTGGTCCCTATCTGCAGAGGGAAAGTTTCACAAGTGGTGAAGCAGTGCTGCAGGAGTCTCTGTCTTTCTCCCACTATCTCCCCCACTCCTCAATTTATCTCTGTCTTTATCCAATAATAAAATAAAAATAAAAAATAAAATAAATAAAAATAAAATCCAAACAGAGTCTAGTGAAAGGATATTCAAACCATCCCCACACTCAGCAAATGGGAAGTGTGCCCAGAAAGAAGGCACCAAACTGCAATAACAAAGAATATCACCAGAGGGGGGCGGAGCCAAGACAGTGACTTGGAGGCAGCTGCTGGCATGAGCTCCGAAAACAAGAGCTGGAAAGGGTAGGATACCTGGCAGTCAGCAGGATGGAGAATAAGGGGTCCTAGGTGTGACACCAAAGACATGACTGTAGCTCAGTTTGGGTTAGAAAATAGAGAAAAAAGAAAGGAAATTTTTTTATTATTTCCAAAGTGCACCCCTCTCCCCCACCCCATAACCAGATCCCAGGCGCTGGAGAACTGCTACTAGCAGGCTACCCACTGAGCTTTTTGCTTTACCAAGATTCATGGCTCACCAGGGGTGTCATTCGAACCCCTTTCCTTTATGATTCCCTTTGCTCCTTTTTTTTTTTTTCTTTCTAAGTGGCTCAAGCCGAATTGGAGTGACAAATATCTGACCAATCAGAGACTCACCCACCTAGGAAAGACTACCTGGAGGTTTTTTTGTTTTGTTTTGTTTTTTAACAATTGATTGTTCTTGCTCAGGGTGTCCAAGCCAATTGGGAGCTGTCCAAGCTGCAGACTGACTGTTAGGGGTTTCTTACCTGTTCTATTTTATTATCACTATTACATATATGCGTGTCCCTTTCCCTTCCTCCTTCAGGATGACCAAAATTAACTCTTAGTGTATTTTCCATTGTTAGGTGACTGGGTGTCCTATACATTGTGAGAGGAACTTGTTTAATCCTATCTACGTCCTCTATCCACTCTCCCCCTTCTCTCTCTTCCTAGCTAATTAAATTAAAACAAAAAATCTTTCCTTTCACTGCTCATTTTTTTCTTCTCTTTTTTCTTGTCTTCCTTTCTTACTTTCTCTGTCTTCTGCTTTTTGTTTTCACTGATACTTGTTTGTGAATTGTTTGGGGGAAGAAATCTGACCTCAGAGTAGACTTTCTTTCTGTGTGTCTCTTCTCTACTTCCCTTTATCCTCTTGCTAACCCTAGAATTTACAGTAGACAGTAGATTTGCATAATTGTCTATTCTTGCTACCCCTTTTTTCCTGTCACTTTCTTTTCATTTGGATTGGTTGGCTATTTTTTCTTGGACTTGAGGCATTGTTTGGCTACTGGTATTGGTTAAACTGCTTCATCAGTTACTATTGTAATTTCCAAGGTTAGTGATTGCATTTGTCATAATGGTATTTAGTATAGCATGGCTTGTACTCAAAACACAAAAACTGAGGAACAGCAGAACATAAAAAAAGTCAATAAAAAATGGTTAAACCAAGAGCAAATAAAACTGCTATTACAATGAATGAAGACAAAAGCCCATAAGAAACTCCAAATCAGTCAGAAGTAACCATAGATAAGAAAACTGTGCAAGCAGTAGTAAACTTAATAAACACAGAAATGAAGAAAACTATAGAGGAAGGAGCTAGCAGAATTAGGGAAACAACAGATGAGACTCTCAAGGAAATTACTAGCTTCCTCGAGGTTATTAGAAAACTGAAAGCTGAAATAGCTGAACTGAAGAAAAAAGCTGAGGGAAGGGAAAGCAGACTAACAGAAGCAGAAAACAGAATTAATCAGACAGAGGATGAGCTAGAGAAAACTAGGAAAGAGGTGAAAGAGCTGAAAAAGAGATTGAGAGACACTAAAAACAACAGCAGAGACATATGGGATGATCTCAAAAGAAGTAACATTCTTATAATTGGCCTGCCAGAGGAAGAGAGGAAGGGGAAGTAAACATTCTAGAGGAAATTATAGAAGAAAACTTCTCAGACCTGAACAACAAAAGGACATCAAGATTCAAGAGGCCCAGAGAGTCCAAAACAGAATCAACCCAGACCTGAAGACACCAAGTCTCATCATAATTACAATGAAAAGAATCAAGGATAAAGAAAGGATCCTAAATGCTGCAAGAGAAAAACAAAAAGTCACATACAGGGGAAAACCCATAATACTATCATCAGATTTCTCCACTCAAACACTAAAAGCCAGAAGAGAATGGCAAGATATCTATCAAGACTTGAAGGAAAAAGGTTTCAACCAAGGATAATATATCCTGCTAGACTTTCATTCAAACTAGATGGGGGGATCCAAACCTTCTCAGACAGACAACAGTTAAAGGAGGCAAGCCTGTCCTGAAAGAGGTTCTAAAAGAAGTTCTATAAACAAGAACATCTCTATAATACTTGAAATATATCAGAGCAAATAAAAAATTGTTGAATTATGGCACTACAACACATTTCCATAATATCAATAAATGTCAATGGCTTAAACTCACCCATCAAATGGCACAGAGTGGGAGGATGGATCAGAAAACATATGCTGCTTGCAAGATACCCATCTGACCCAACAAGACAAACACAGACTTAAAGTGAAACGATGGAAAACTATTACTCAGGCTAATGGACCACAAAAAAGGCAGGAAGAGCCATTCTCATCTCTGACACAATAGATTTTAAATTAAATAAAGTAATAAAAGATAGGCAAGGCCATTACATAATAATTACAGGGTTAATCCGGCAAGAAGACTTAACAATTATTAGCATCTATACATCCAATGAGGGACCATCTAAATACATCAAACACATACTGAAAGAACTACAAAAATACATCAATAGTAATACAATAATAGTGGAAGACTTTAACACCCCACTCTCACACTTAGACAGATAACAAAGCAGAGAACCAACAAGGAAACAAGAGGATTAAATGAAGAGATGGACAGACTAGACCTCCTGGACATTTTCAGAGTTCTTCACCCCAAAAAACTGGAATACACATTCTTTTCAAATCCACAGAATACATACTCAAGTATAGACCACATGTTAGGCCACAAAGACAACATCAACAAATTCAAGAGCATTGAAATAATCCAAGTATCTTCTCAGACCAAAGTGTGGTAAAGCTAACATTTAACAATAAACAGAAAATTACTAAAAGACACAGATGGAAACTAAACAACATACTGTTTAAGAACCACTAGGTCAGAGAGACACTCAAGCAAAAAATTCAAATGTTCCTGGAAACAAATGAAAATGAAGACACCAGCTATCAAAATGTTTGAGACACAGCTAAAGCAGTATTGAGAGGGAAACAAATAGCCATACAATCACATATGAAAGAACAACAACAACAAAAAAGCTCAAATAAATGACGTTACTGCACACCTTAAGGACTTAGAGGAAGGGAACAAAGGAACCCTAAAGCAACCAGAAGGACAGACATCACTAAAATTAGATCAGAAATAAACAACTTCAAAAATAAGAGAACTACATGAAAGATCAATGAAGCCAAATGTTGGTTCTTTGAAAAATTAAACAAGATTAGCAAACCAAGAGCCATACTCACTAAAAAAAAGGGGGGGGTGAGAACACTCAAATTAATAGAATTGTAAACGATAGAGGAGATATCGCAGCTGACATCACAGAAATCCAGAAAATCATGAGAAATTTCTATGAAGAACTATATGCCACCAAGTTAGAAAATTTGGAAGAAATGGAAGAATTCCTAGAAACATATACCCTTCCAAAACTGAAGTAAGAACTACAAAACCTAAATGCACTAATCACAGAGAATGAAAGCAAAACAGTTATTAAGAATCTTCCCAACAACAAAAGTCTTGGACCAGATGGATTCACAAACAAATTCTACAAAACCTTCAGGAAACAGTTAATACCCATACTTCTAAAGCTTTTCCATAGATCGAAGGAACAGGAACACTACCTTCCACCTTTTATGAAGCCAACATCACCCTGATACCGAAAGCAGATAGGGACACAGCAAAAAAGGAAAACTGCAGGCCAATATCTCTGATGAACATAGATGCCAAATTTTAAACAAGATCTTGGTCAACCGGATATAGCAGTATATCAAAAAGATTGTTCATCACAACCAAGTGGGATTTATCCCAAGAATGCAAGGCTGGTTCAACATATGTAAGTCAATCGATGTCATTCACCACATCAATAAAAGCAAAGCCAAAAACCGCATGATTATCTCAATAGATGCAGAGAAAGCCTCTGACAAAATCCAACACCCATTCACGCTCAAAACACTACAAAAAATGGGAATAGACAGGAAATTCCTCAAGATAGTGGAATCCATATATAGCAAACCTACATATATGTATATATATAGCCAACCTTATACTCAGTGGACAAGAAGGTGAAAGCATTCCCCTTTAGACAGGGATGTCCATTATGACCATTACTCTTCAACATAGTATTGGAAGTTCTTGCCATAGCAATCAGGCAAGACAAAGAAACCAAAGGAATACACATTGGAAGGGAAGAACTCTCAAACTCTCAACATTTGCAGATGATCTGATAGTATGTTGGGTAATATGCCAGCTCCCCCGGCTTAAAGCTTCTGTCTCTAATCCTGCTTAACTAAGCACTGGCATGCCTGCATGGCATTGGTTTGATCCCACTTAGAGCTGTGGTCTGTTTACATAAACCACTGTTAACTAAGCACCACCCTGCCTCCAGGGCATTGGTGGTTCAGTGGTAGAATTCTTGCCTGCTCCGCCCCCTCTCCTTGTCACACCCTGATTTTCACCAATCTCTTTTTTCGCTCCACCCTCTCTACGTCACACCCTGTTTACACCCTACTTGGATAGTATATATACAAGCTGCTTTTCTGAGTAAAAACACTTGGAAATTGCTTTCTGGCTCCGAGAGTTCCAGAGTGTATCTTCTGCGAAGTTAGTGTGGCACGAGTTCCTGATCCCTCTCCCATGCAGCAGCCTAGATCGGCTCCAGTTGAGTTCTCTCCAACTCAGAGAGCACTTGCTCAAGAAGAAGCACCCTCAGACTATCCTGGCAATAGTATACATAGAAAAACCTAAAGAATCCAGCAGAAAAATAACTGGAAGTTATTAGGCAATATAGCAAGGTATCAGGCTACAAAATCAATGTATAAAATCAGTGGCATTTCTTTATGCAAACACTAAATCTTAAGAAGAAGACATCCAGAAATCACTCCCAGTCACTCTCGCAGCAAAATCAATAAAATACCTAGGAATAAAGCTGACCAAAGAAGTGAAAGACTTGTATACTGAAAACTATGAGTCACTATTCAAGGAAATGGAAAATGATACCAAGAAATAGAAAGATATCCCATGCTCATGGACTGGAAAATTAATATCATCAAAATGAATATTCTCCCCAGAGCCATATGCAAATTTAATGCAATACCCATCAAAATTCCACCAAGTTTTTTTAAGAGAATAGAACAAAAACCACAGTCATTTATCAGAACCAGAAAACACCTAGAATTGCCATAACCATGTTGAGGAAAAGAAACAGAAATGGAGGCATCACACTCCCAGATCTCAAACTATATTACAAGGCCATCATCATCAAAACAGCATGGTACTGGAACAAAAATAGGCACACAGACCAGTGGAACAGAATTGAAAGCCCAGAACTAAACCCCCACACCTATGGACATCTAATCTTTGAGAAGGGGGCCCAAAGTATTAAATGGAGAAAGGAAGTCATCTTCAATAAATAGAGCTGGGGAAACTGGGTTGAAACATGCAGAAGAATGAAATTGAACCACCTTATCTCACCAGAAACAAAAATCAACTCCAAATGGATCCAGGACTTGGATGTTAGACCAGAAACTATCAAATACTTAGAGGAAAACATTGGTAAAACAGTTTCCCACCTACACCTCAAGGACATCTTCGATGAAACAAACCCAATTGCAAGGAAGACTAAATCAGAAACAAACCAATGGGACTACATCAAATTGAAAAACTTCTGCACAGCCAAAGAAACTATCACACAAAGAGACCCCTCACAGAATGGGAGAAGATCTTCACATGCCATATATCAGACAAGAAATTAATCACTAAAATATACAAAGAGCTCATCAAACTTAGCACCAAAAAAGCAAATGACCCCATCCAAAAATGCACAAATGATATGAACAAAACATTCACTTCAGAGGTGATCCAAAAGGCTAACAAACATATGAAAAACTGCTCCAGGTCGCTGATTGTCAGAGAAATGCAAATAAAGACAACATTGAGATACCACCTCCCTCCTGTGAGAATGGCATACATCAAAAGCACAGCAGCAACAAATGCTGGAGAGGCTGTGGGGACAGAGGAACCCTTTTGAACTGCTGGTGGGAATCTAAATTGGTCCAGCCTCTCTGGAGAGCAGTCTGAAGAACTCTTACAAGGCTAGAAATGGACCTTCCATATGACCCAGTAATTCCTCTCCTGTGACCATACCCCAAGGATTCCATAATGCCCAATCAAAAAGATATGTGTACA
The DNA here is from genome assembly GCF_950295315.1 of Erinaceus europaeus. NCBI lineage: Eukaryota > Metazoa > Chordata > Mammalia > Eulipotyphla > Erinaceidae > Erinaceus > Erinaceus europaeus. Next base: position 37,606,590 of record NC_080174.1, read on the forward strand.
CCTATGTTCATAGCAGCACAATTCATAATAGCTAAAACCTGGAAGCAACCCAAGTGCCCAACAACAGATGAATGGCTAAGAAAGCTGTCGTATATATACACAATGGAATACTATACAACTATTAAGAATAATGAACCCACCTTCTCTAACCCATATTGGATGGAGCTAGATGGAATTATGTTAAGTGAGCTAAGTCAGAAAGATAAAGATGAGTATGTGATGATCCCACTCATCAACAGAAGTTGAGTAAGAAGAACAGAAAGGGAAACTAAAAGCAGTATCTGACTAAACTGAGAGTAGGGCACCAAAGTAAAAACCCTGTGGTGAGGGAGAGGGTGGACATTTGGCTTCCCGGGGTGGCAGGGGGGCAGGGATGGGTGGGTGAGATGGGACACAGTCTTTTGGTGGTGGGAATGCTGTTTATGTACATTCCTATTAAATTGTAGTCATATAAATAACTAATTAATATGATGGGAAAAATTTATTGTATGTCTCAAACCTTTTAAAGCACAGACTGAGTCTTTTTAATACATAGGCTGAGTCTTTGATACGCTGACTCTCTCAAAAGCTTAGACCAGGTAGAACAGAAGCAACCAGTGGCACAGCTATATACAAGATGCTGGATATTTTACAGCAACCCTAACAAAGGGACTTTTCAAAGTTAACCCAATTACCAAATAATGTGATGATAAAAATAACTATCCATTGTCTTCTTGAACCCTAAGACAGTAGGAACCTCATATTTCCACTATAGAGCCTATATTTCCCCCAGTTCTGGATCTTAGTGTAGGGCCCACTTTCCCACATGCTTCTCCCAATTCATATCAAATAATATTGCATTTGCCAATCGCAACCTAATCAACGCAATGAGTGCCACCCCAGTATGCTTCACTTCAGACTGTGTCCAGAGACTTCAGGTGTGGAATGACAACCCTTCAGCTTCATTACTCGAGTGAGACCTTTCCTTTCATAGTATTCTTTAATTCCATTTCAGTCGGTTCACTTCCTAACAAAGTCCCAAAACCTAGATATAGACCAGGTCCCCTGAGATAGAGCATATGTTCACAGGTATATATAAAACAGGGCAAAATATATACCTGAAAGCAGAAGTACACAATAGTCTGCAGTGAGTACCCCCCAACACTTCATTTGCACTATTCCAGCCTTCAGGTCCATAATGGTTCAACAATTTGTTTGGCTTTGTATGTTAACTCTCTTTCCAGCCACCACAATATTCATGGCTGAATTCCCTCTCCTTTAGAACTTTGAATATGTCATTCCACTCTCACTAGAGTTTATGAAGTGAAATCTGATGAAAGTCTTATAGCTTTGCCTTTGTATGAAATTTCTTTCCTTTCCCTAGCATCCAGCAAAATTTTTCCTCTTCATTGACTTTTGATAGTTTTACAATAATGTGCCTTGGCGTTGGTTTTTGTATTTATAAATCTGAGTGATTGTTTTGCCTCCTGAAGGAGAATGTTCTGATGGTTTCCTAGGTGAGGGAAGTTATCAGCTAAAATTGCTTTGAAAATGGACTCTAGGCCTTTGGCCTTGTCCTCCTCCTCAGGTATACTTGTCACTCATATTTGATCTTTTGATGGAGTCTGCAGTTTCACAAAAAGTTGCTTCAGTCTTCCTGAACCATTCCTCTTTCTCTCTCATTTTGGATTGAAAGAGTGGGCTGGCAATATCTTCTAGATTGGAGATTATTTCTTCTGAATGTGTGGATCTACTTCCTAAGCCTTCTTCCTGGGCATGGATTACAGTTAGAGTACCTTTTACTCCCTGGAGTTCTGACTGAAGTTCTTTCAAGATCTGAAGATTCTTAGTGAACTCTGTTATAAGTTCCTCTCTTGTGTGTTTTAATTCCATAGTAACATGCTCTTTTAATTCTTGCTTAAATTCTCGGAGAGTCCTCATAATGAGCTTTCTGGAGTCTATCTCTGAGAGTCTCTCTAAATCTGTAATTCCTTGGATTTCCTGTTTCATTTCTGTCTAGCTGACATGGCATAGTTGGATGTTTAGTTCTGTTTCTCTGCTTCTGCATTTTTTTGTGTGTGTTGGTTATTGATGGCTATCAGGTGATGCTATTGTGATCTCTAGGTTTCTCTTGTTTGTATGATCTGTGGCAGGTGGGATGGGGTGGGGGGTGGTTGTTTTGGGATGTCTTGAGGTCATAAATGCCCTGTTTTATGTTGTGTCCTTGCCTTAAATTCAAATGGCTAAACTGCCTGCCACCCTGCCCGCAGTCAAGGATTGAGAGGTTTTAAGCCCCTGTCTCTTTTCTTCTGGCACTAGGAACTATCTTACTTGCTTGCTGCACTTAAAGTGAAATCATCAACATGGCACAGCTCAGCTCCTGTGCTGCCTAGACTCTGATTTGACTTTGCTGTTCTTCAACCTACACCCCTTTTTACTCCAGCTGCAAGTGACCACCCACCTGAGGTTGCAGAACTTTCATCTGTAGATTATGACTTCAGTTGGGCCTCTTGTTGTATTTATTTGTTGTTTTGGGAGGAGAGGTAATTTGGTCCTAGTTATTCAATGGCCATGCCTCCCAGAAGTCCCAATATATTTAATCTATAATAGCAATAAATGTCAATGGCCTGAATTTGCCTATTAAAAGTCACAGAAACCCCTCATAGAATGAGAGAAGATCTCCACATGCCTCACATCAGATAAGAGGCTAATAACCAAAATATATAAAGAACTCACTAAATTAGCAACAAAAAAGCAAATGACCCCATCCAAAAATAGGCAGAGGATTTGAACAGAATATTCACTACAGATCCAAAAGGCTAACAAACATATAGAAAGTTGCTCCATGTCACTGATTGTCAGAGAAATGCAAGTAAAGACAACACTAAGATATCATCTCACCCCTGTGAGAATGTTAAATATCAAAAATGACAGCAGCAACAAATGTTGGAGAGGTTGTGTGGACAAAGGAACCCTCCTGAACTGCTGGTGGGAATGTAAATTGGTTCAGCCTCTGCGGAGAGCAGCTGGGGAGCCCTCACGAGGCTAGAAATAGATCTCCCATATGAACCAGTAATTCCTCTCCTAGGGATAGTCCCCAAGGACTCCATAACACCCAATCAATAAGATTGTGTACATCTATGTTCATAGCAGCACAATTCGTATTAGCTAAAACCTAGTGCAAACCAGGTGCCCAACAACAGATTAATGGCTGAGAAAGCTGTGGTATGTTTACACAATGGAATACTAAACAGCTATTAAAAACAATAAAGGCACCTTTCTCTGCCCCATCTTGGATGGAGCTAGAAGGAATTATGTTAAGTGTGCTAAGTCAGAAAGACAAAGACGAGTATGGGATGATCACTCAAACAGAAGTTGAGAAAGTAGAACAGAAAGTGAAGCTCAAAGCAGAATCTGACTGAGTTTGGAGTATGGCACCAAATACCACCTCAGTTTTGGAGTATGTCCAGAGATGACAGGCTTGTAATGTCAACTCTTCAGCTTTATTACTCTGGTGAGACCTTTCCTAGCTCATAGGACGCCTCAATTCCATTTCAGGTGGTACACTTTTTTTTTTAATTCTTTGTTGGGGAATTAATGTTTCACAGTCAACAGTAAATACAATAGTTTGTACATGCATAACATTTCCCAGTTTTCCATATAACAATACAAAGGTGGTACACTTCTTAACAAACCTCAAAACCTAGATATAGACCAGGGCCCATGAGATAGGGCATATGTACATGTGCAAGTTAGGGGGAAACATATACCTTAAAGCAAAAGTGCACAATAAATTTCAGTGAGTCAATAAATGTCAGAAGCAAGCAGAAAGACCTAAAAAGACACCATAAAGTAACTAATGAAATACTCTCTACTTAGACCTAGATACCCTCATCACCTACCTCCTATTGCATGTCCCTCAATCATTCCAAAGCTAACCTTGTCAGACAAAGTAAGGACTACAAAAGCAAGAGACTAGAATACTTTAATGATGACTCTTTAGTAACTACTAGGCCACCCCACCATCTGGGACCCTGGTCAGGGAGTCTTGGGATTCCACACGGACATGGTGTGCCTAGACCTCCAGTGGATTCCTCTCACCATTGTCACTGATCATCTCCATCAGGAACAACATAATGGACCCCTCTGTGGGCCCCTATAGGACTTTGCCCTCAGTGTGGATCAGCAAGGGTAAGGACTGTTCCATTCTCCAAAAGGAGGTTGGACAACATACTCTCTACCCAAGGATGATAGGTCCTGAAATTAGTGCAGCCTGGAATGTTCCTAGCCATGGCAACAGAATGTATGTTCAGACCTACAGGGATGTAGTGGTTACATAGGCTCCTGTACTGCCTATGGGCCCCAGATCAAATCAATGAGGTTTATAGTTAATAATATTTGTATACCTTCCCTATATTTGGGAACTACTCTCTACCCTGATCCACCTTTCTAGTCCTTTTTCCAATTATGACACCATCTCCCCAGACAATAACTTAGGTCACCTGCATGTTAGATGTCAAGCTCAGGCAAAAACTAGTTAGGGTTATGGGCCCCTTGGAATATACCAAGAGACCTACTAGCTTTTTCCAAAACAGAGACCCCATATCTTCATCTGCAATGTTCTTGCCTTTAGGGTCATAACTAGTCAACAGTTTGTTCTGCTTTATATCTTAATGCTTTTTCAGCCACCAGGTTCCAGATGATACCATGATGTCTACCAGACTTCCCTGAGCAGATGAACCCACCAGTGTGTCCATTTCCCCAGATCCCTACCCCACTAGGGAAAGAGAGAGACAGACTGGATGTATTGATTGGCCTGTCAATGCCCGTCTTCAACAGGGAAGCAATCACAGAAGCCAGACCTCCTACCTTCTGTACCTCATAATGATCCTGGGTCCATACTTCCAGAGGGATAAAGAATAAGAAAGCTATGGGGTGTGTGTGTGTGTGTGTGTGTGTGTGTGGATACAGAGTTGGTGGTGGTAGGAATTGTGTGGAATTATACCCCTCTTGTTCTATGGTCTTGATAATACTTTATATATATTTTTTCTTTTTTTTTTTAAAGGCACAGAGGGAGTTGGGCGGTAGTGCAGCAGGTTAAGCACATGTGGTGCAAAGCGCAAGGACCAGTGTGAGGATCCTGGTTTGAGTCCCTTGCTCCCTACCTGCAGGGGAATTGATTCACAAGCGGTGAAGCAGGTCTGCAGGTGTCTTTCTCTCCCCCTGTTCTCTCCATTTCTCTCTGTCCTATCCAACAATGACAATAATAATGACTACAATAATAAAAAACAAAAGGGAAACAAAAAGGAATAAATAAATAATTTTTTTTAAAAAAGGCACAGAGTAGGAAGATGGATCAGAAAACACAACACAACCATATGTTGTCTGCAGGAATCCTCACCTGTGAAATCATGTTAATTGCTCACTGACAAACTCATGAGATCAAGTGCTTCAGAAAGCTGGTTGTTTATCAGTCACACAACTCAGTTTATCAGTCACACAAATCTTTACAGAAAATAAGTGACTGCTGATATCACACTCTGGAGAGAGAATGGCCTGGATTGGATCCAACAGATCTGGATTTGAATCCTGGCTCTGATATGAGACTGTCAGGGTAATTTTCTGAGCTATAGCTTCCCCCTTCGTTAAGTAGGAGGCAGAACTGTTCCAAAGATCTGCAGTCTGTGAGGGTGCAGTTCCAGTTTATTGCCTACACCTCACCCAGCCAATACAGGAAGCCCATCTTGTGTGTGTGTGTGTGGGGGGCTGTACCTCAGCTGGAGGGAGGCCCCCCCCAGAGTTCACCAGGATTCCCCCCCTTCCTCCCTGAGCCTGGATGGGGGAAAGGAAACATGTAGGAGGGAAGTCTAGGGAGGGGCCCTGGAACAGGGAGGAACAGCCTTGGAGGGCCGGCAGCAGTGATGACCCAGGAGAGAGGGAGAGCTTGGCTCCAAACTCATCACTCAGTGAGCTGTCTCCCCTGGGCCCAGAACCCCAGGGCCTATCCTCCCTACTTCCTGTGTGCTGGGTCAATATTGTGATTTCCACTGTGTGGTCTGCCTGGGACAGCCTCACTCTGCAAGCAGCCCAAGGTCACGGGGCTAGGGGGAGACAGGAGTATGAGAAGATCACAGGCTGCCTGGAAGATGACTCAGGACCCATCCAATACAAGCTGCACAGTTCAGAGCCAGGAGCCCCATGGGAAATGTTACCCCCACACTCCATCCCAGTCTCTTCAGACACAGCCCCCAGCCTAGGAACCCCAACACAACAGGACCAGAGGGGAGCTTCTCAAGGTTCATGTGATCCTTTCATAAGATGGAAGGATACACTGAGGCACAGAGAGAGGCAGAGGTCACGCAGTAAGTTTGCGACTGAAGTCAGGTCTTCTGACCTCAGATCCAGACCAAATCCCCACTTTGGCCCTCTTCCCTAAGTTATACAAAGGATGTCCCTTCCATCAGCCCTTATGCCTTATTGCCCCTGCCCTCATGCACACAAATGACAGAATAGGTCCAGCTCTGAGGTAAGGTTTCTAGAGAGGCTTTAAAGGGTAATAGCTAGGACTCTGTACACCCATAGTTGTGGAGGCAGTGGCTCAAGGGACCAGCTCTGATAAAAGGGAGACCTGTGATTCCACTTTCATGACATCAAAATGGTACAGTTGACTCCTGGACATCCTCTTGTCCCTCAGAGCAAGCAAGCTGCCCCCCCCCCCACAACATAATTGCCTCTCACATCTGCTTCTTCCAGCAGAAAATGGGGTCCTAGTGGGGAATACCATGGCCATCTCCCTTCCAGGCCCATGGACAAGACTCACATGGCATTAGCAGAGTGAAGGAAGGAACAGAGGGACAAGTAGCTTCATGTCCTGTCTCCTCACATCACGTGACCTCCACAGGAACAGAAACTCTATGCCTCCCATTATCACATCTCCTGAAACCTTCTCTTATATTTTATGGCTGCCTCCTACTCTTCCTTTAGGCTTGCACTTAGCTGACACTTCCTCCTGAAAGCCTTGCCTGACCACCCTGATAAAATGGCATTAGCTGGCACCTTGTACTCCCCTGTCAAAACTCTTATTCTGGGGAGATGCAATGGCTTGTTTGCTGTTCTCTTGTGCTGGATCAAACTAGGGCTTAAGTTATGATTTGTGAATAAGACAAGAGTTGCTGGTCTCTTTACCATCCATGGACTGGTGCAGAGTTAGCACATTATCAGTGGATGAATGAATGAATGAATGAATGAACTCCTCACATAATCTGGCCCCCAATGAAGATGTTGGCATGTGATAGTGCAGTGCTACTGAAGTAGCTACCTTTTGCTCTTTTCTGCCCAGGACGTTGTACCTCCCATCGCATGTTCAACATCAGCCATCTCATCTCCTTAGAGAAATTGTCCCTCCAGCTCCAGATGACTTCTCAGTCACCAAGCCTCAGTGCCCTGCTCACAGACCCCCAACTTGAGCTATAACAGGACTTCATTTCTCTGGCAGAAGCCACTGGTTGAGGAATGGGTACCTGAATCAAGAAAGGACAGTCAGAAACCTGCTCAGAGACTGACGTGGGTCCTGGAGAAGGAGCAGTTTTGTGGACTGGGCTTGCTAACCTGGACTGCAGTTGGTTAGATCTCCCCCACAAAAGGAGAAGAAGACCAGCCCCAAAGGGAAGCAAAGAAAGGTATAGGTGAGTCAACTGATGATTCTGAGCCCTGATTCCAGGATCCCCAGGCCACTTCCTGAGTCATTTGCTCCCTCCCCTCCCTTTCTTTCTTTCTTTCTTTCTTTCTTTCTTTCTTTCTTTCTTTCTTTTTTCTTTCTTTCTCTCTTTATCTCTCTCTCTCTCTCTCTCTCTCTCTTTCTTCTCTTTGCGTTTTTTTTTTTTTTTTTTTGAGGAGGGGCTGGTGACTACCAGGATTATCAGTGGGGCCTCATGCTTGCATAACTCCACTGTCCAGGCAGCCTTTTTTTTCAAGACAGCAAGAGACAGAGCTTCACTTAGAGGGAGAGGGGGAGAGAGATGAAGAAGCAACACTAAAGCACTGCTCCACCACTCATGAAGTGAGCTTCCTGCTTGCACACCATGTGGTGACTGCGGACTCAAACCCAGGTCCTCACCTATGGTAACATGTGTGCTCTACCAGATGAACCACCTCACAGCCACCAGATGAACAACCTCACAGCCCCCTCAATTGCATTTTGTCCTCAAGCTGATGATGTGGACTTCTCTCACTTGAAGAGAATTCTGAATAATTTTAAATCAAGGAGAAACTTGTGTGAATGGCAGAGTGAGTCCAAGTGGAGAGATATTGAGCAGGAACTAACCAGCAGATTCAGATTGAAGGAGGACTCCCCTGCTGAGGACACAGACAGACCCTCCATCCTCCCTGTGGACAGAACCAAAAGGCATAGATGCTGTAGCAGGGGGAAGAACCCAAGGTGAAATGACCACCAACCAATTCAAATGGGCGGATCAGCTCACAGATCTAAAATATCCATGGGTTTCCCTCTTCACACATGGACCTAGGTGCTAACCACTGATGCTGTCTTCAGCCATTTGTCTCTCAGTCTATCTTCAACGCACCTCTCTGCTGTCCTCTGCCCTGTATTCATTCTTAACCAGATGGTCATCAAATCATGACAACTTTGGGCTTCTATCCTAATAGCAACCTAAAATAGTTTTTCTCTCCCCATTGTGGCAGCAAAACACAGCATTTTAAGGCTGACTTAATTTCAGTCTCAGGCCCTCTTCCAAAGTAAACCAAAGACAAAGGGAAGGTGAGAGACTCATTGGCCAGTTTTTCACCACAGGTCCATCCAAGCCACTGAGCTAAGAATGGATGAGAGGGTTCCCCCAGGGGCTCTTCAGATCTTCAACATGATGGCTTTGGCTGGAAGCTATTCCTTCCCCACAGGAGTGAAGGCTGGAGGGAGAGAAGCAGAAGTTTTTAGGGAAAGTTGTCTTTCCCTTTACTGGGATAGGTTTTGGAGGAGGGAAGACATCACCCCTGAAAGCAAGAGGGGGATAGATGGGAGGACTTCTCAATGATTCCTAGCTCTGGAAGTCTCTGGTTTGCAGCTGTGACGCCAATGGTCTGCAACCAGACACATTCCTGGACATGGCTGAAAGGTTGAGAGATTTACCATTGAGAAGCACCTCTGAGTCCCATGGCTTCCTGCTCAAAACACAGCGAGTGTTCCAGTTCAGGGGCATTCAGAGTAACCTCTCCATCTGCCCAGGGCACCAGAGTCGTGAGGTCAGCATAAGAGAGAGTTGATGGTGTCAGATTGTCAGAAGAGAGTAAGATTTGGGGATGGTCCCCAGGCCCCACCCCATAGAGGAGGCTGCAAAAATGTGGTTCAGAGACATCCTGCCTTGCACCTAGAGAAAAGTAAAGAAATGCTCTCCTAGATAGGCTGGCTCAACCTGTCAACACTCATGTTCAGTGGGGAAACAATTATAGAAGCCAGACCTTCCACCTTCTGTACCCCATAATGATCCTGGGTCTATACTACCAGAGGAATAAAGAATAGGAAAGCTATCGGGAGAGAATGAGATATGAAGTTCTGGTGGTGGGAATTGTGTGGAATTGTACCCCTCTTATCCTATGGTCTTGTCAGTGTTCTCATTTTTAAAATAAAAACTTAAAAAATAAAATAAAAAATAAATGTTCTCCTGTCTAGTCAAGTCCTCACTTGAAAGTGAGGAGGCTGTCTCACCCTCACATCATACAGTACCCCAGCCTGAGTTCTCTTGCCAGACATTGCCCAAGACTCCCTGATTCTTCTCATTTTCTTGACTTTAATGCCAAGAACAGACCTGCCATCAAGAAAGCTGCCCTTGCTGAGAGACACGATGCTTCTCTGAGACTCAGTCACTTCAGCTTGTCCCTCCCTGCTAGCTTCTCTGGGATGCTAAGGTGATTGAATGGCCCAGGGCTTTGATCAGGCTTTGGCAATAGGAAAAACACTAACCAGAATACAATGTGCTAGAATTCCTATATGACTTCTCTGAGAGGTGGTTTGGAGAGAAAGGTACATCTGTGTGAAGTCTCAAAGCAACCTCTTGAGATGTCTTAAAGTCCTTCTGAGACTTGAGTTGACTAACCCAGCCTGGAGACAAACTGGTCAGTCTTGAAATCCCCACTGCACAGCACTCCTGTCCTTTGTTATTTCTCTACCACATGCTGAGCACAGAATATGAGTTCTGAAAGCACATGCTGGGAACTGAAACACATGAAACTTTTTTTTTTTTTTTTAGATAGAGACAGAGAGGCCAAGAGAAAGTGAAAGAGACCAAAGCTACCTTCAGTGCACTGGAGGCCTGGGTCATGCACATGGCAAAGCTATAAAATATCCAAATGAACTATTTTGATGGCCACAAGTGACACCTTATTTGCATCCCATCCAGTCTGTTGACTGGTTCTGCTGACTCTCTCTGTGATCAACCCTTCTTGATTCTACCCATATCTCACCACATCCATGGCTACTGGCCTAAGCCAAGTCACTTTTTTTTCATTTGAATATTTAAACTTTTTTTTTATTGATAGAAAGGAAACACTGACAAAACCATAGGATAAGAGGGGTACAACTCCACAGAATTCCCACCACCAGAATTCCGTATCCCCTCCCCTCCCCTGATAGCTTTCCCATTCCTTAAGCTTCTGGGAGTATGGACCCAAGGTCATTGTGGGATGCAGAAGGTGGAAGGTCTCCTTTCTATAATTGCTTCCCCACTGAACTTGGGCATTGACAGGTTGATCCATACTCCCAGCCTGCCTCTCTCTTTCCTTAGTGGGGTGGGGCTCTGGTTAAGTGATGCTCCAGGACACATATTGGTGGGGTTGTCTGTCCAGAGAAGTCTGATTGGCATCATGCTAGCATCTGGAACCTGGTGGCTGAAAAGAGAGTTAACATATAAAGCCAAACAAGTTGTTGGCCAATCATAAACCTAAAGGCGGAGTAGTGCAGATGAAGAGCTGGGGGGAGGGGTGTCTCCATTCTGTAGATACCTAGTAGGCATCTTTTAGTTATAGTCCAAAGGGCCTATGGCTATACTAGTTTTTTAAGTTTTTTTTTCCCCCTGAGCCTGAAATCTGATATGCAGGTGGATCCAAGTTATTGTTTGAGGAGATGAAGATGTCATGGCTGGAAAAAGGACCAGAAAGCTGGATCTGGGAAGACAGAGTAGCTCCCAAATATGGGAAAGGTGTATAAATATTGTTGACTGTAAACCCCATTTATTTGATGTGATCTGGGGCCCATATTCAGCTTAGAAGCCTATGTGACCTCTGTATCCCTGTTGGATGGCTGTCTGTACCACTCCTTGGTCTGGCTGCATCTATTCCTGCCTTACTTCACAGCACAGCCAGTGAGTCAACAACACACAATAGGCTGAAGATATAGCTCACTGAGTAGAGTGCCTGCCTGACTATACACACAGCCTAGGTTCTAGCCCCAGTATCATATGGGAGGTACTATGCCATGGAGAAATCACTGGCACTGTGGTCTCTCTCTCTCTCTCTCTCTCTGTATGACTCTTTTTGAATAAAAAGGCATCCCAGGATGGTGAACTTACCAATGCATAAGACCAGGTCTCTGAAAGACCTAAAGAAGACATATAGCAGCTAATCAAATATTTACTACCTGGACCTAGCTACCTTCTTATCTTACCCCTCTTCCTCACTTCCCTCAATGACTTTATATACTCAATTAACTACAGAAAACAAAGTAAAAGACAAACCCTAATCTCTTCTGATAACAGCATTAATGTCACTCCCTTGATAATGTTTAGAAGAAACATTGTATGAATTGGCCAAAGGGTATAATAGCAAAAACATATAAATTAAAGAGCAATTGTTGTCACCTATGATGACCTCTATTATAATGATCAAACAAGTAAAATGCAGTAAAAATTAAGATTAACTTAGATCCTAGGAATAAACCTAACCAAAGAACTGAAAGACTTGTATACTGAAAATTATGAGTCACTACTCAAAGAAATTGAAAAAGACACAAAGAAGTGGAAAGATATTCCATGTTCATGGGTGTTGTGACCCCAACAGGAGTTTGGGACTATTAGGATACTGGAACATGAATAGACATACTGACCAGTGGAATAGAATTAAGAGCCCAAAAGTAAGTCCCCACACCTATGGACATCTAATCTTTGACAAAGGTGCCAGGGCTATTAAGTGGGGAAAGCAGAGTCTCTTCAACAAATGGTGTTGGAAAAAATGGGTTGAAACATGCAGAAGACTGAAACTGAACCACTATATTTCACCAAGTACAAAAGTAAATTCCACGTAGATCAAGGACTTGAAAGTTAGACCAGACACTATCAGATACTTAGAAGAAAATATTGGCAGAACTCTTTTCTGCATAAATTTTAAAGACATCTTCAATGAAACAAATCCAATTACAAAGGAGACTAAGGCAAGCATAAACCTATGGGAATACATCAAATTAAAAAGCTTCTGCACAGCAAAAGAAACCACTATCCAAACCAAGAGACCCCTCACAGAACATGCTACATATCAGACAAGAGGCTAATAACCAAAATATATAAAGAACTTTCCAAACTCAACAAGAAAACAAATAACCCCATCAAAAATGGAGAGAGGACATGGATAGACTATTCACTACAGAAGAGATCCAAAAGGCTTAGAAACACATGAAAAAATGTTTTAAGTCTCTGATTGTCAGAGAAATGCAAATAAAGACAACAATGAGATACCACTTCACTCCTATGAGAATGACATACATCAGAAAAGGTAACAGCAGCGAATACTGGAGAGGTTGTGGGGTCAAAGGAACCCTCCTGCACTACTGGTTGGAATGTAAATTGGTCCAACCTCTGTGTAGAACAATCTGGAAAACTCTCGGAAGGCTAGAAATGGACCTACCCTATGATCCTGCGATTCCTCTCCTGGAGAAATACCTTAAGGAACCCAACACACCCATCCAAAAAGATCTGTGTACACATATGTTCTTAGCAGCACAGTTTGTAATAGCCAAAACCTAGAAGCAACCCAGGTGTCTAACAACACATGGGTGGCTGAACAAGTTGTGGTATATGTACACAATGGAATACTAAGTATATATACTATTAAAAATGGTGACTTCACCATTTTTAGTTGATCTTGGATGGACCTTGAAAAATTCATGTTAAGTGAAGTAAGTCAGAAACAAGGATGACTATGGGATGACCTCACTCTCAGGCCGAAGTTTAAAAACAAGATCAGAAGAGAAAACACAAGTAGAATCTGAACTGGAATTGGTGTATTGCACCAAAGTAAAAGACTTTGGGGTGTGGGGGGGGGAGAGTACAGGTCCAAAAAGGATGACAGAGGACCTGGTGGGGGTTGTATTGTTATATGGAAAGCTGGGAAATGTTATCCATGTACAAATTATTGTACTTACTGTTGAATGTAAAACATTAATTCCCCAATAAAGAAATTAAAAAAAAAGATTAACTTAGATCCCACTTAACACTAGGTCTGTTCCCTCCCTAACTTGAGGCCAGACCACATAAATCCAATACCAGTTTGGATACAACAAATGATGCTCACTGCCTTAACAGATGGGTGACAGTCTAAGATCATCAAACAAAGAAAGGACTACAAAAACTGGATAAGGACAAGAGACTGGCTGACTGCTGATGGCCTTTTTGGTCAATATTAGGCCAATCCATTACCTGGGACTTTAGTTAGGGAATCCTTGGATTTCCACATAAATATGATGGGACTAGATCTCTAATAGATCCCTCTCTCCACCATCACTGGTCATTTCCACCAGGATCATCCTAACCCTTCTTGTGGGCCTCTACAGGACCTCACCCTCACTATAAAGTAGCGATGGTAGGGACTGCCCCACTCTCCAAAGGGAGGCTGGGTCATCCAATTCTACCAATCAAGGAAGGCTGGCCCTAAAATGAGTATAGCCTAGAATGTTCCCAGCTGTGAGCTCAGAATGGTAGGGACTCAGAGATTACACAGGTTCCTGTGCTAAATAGGAATATATATGGGACCTACATCAGATTGATGTAGGTTTAGATGGGGTTTAGAATTAATGGTATTTATATATTTTCCTCATGTTTGGGAACTATTCTCTGGCCCAATCCATATTTTTAGCCCTAGTCTCAGCTCTGACACCATCTTCCCAGACAATATTTTTAGTCTACCTGCATGTTAGCTATCAAGCTCAGGCAAAAAATGCCAGTCATGGGCCTCTTAGAACATACCTAAAATAGACTTGCTAGCTTCTTCCCAACCGAAGACCTCTAATTTCATCTGCTGTATTCCTACCTTTGGATTCCTGCTTATTAAACATTTTTCCTGCTTTATATCTTACTGCCTTTTATCCACCAAGTTAAAGACACTACTTAAATTCCATCCTGACTTTGCTGGGAAGACAACCGTACCAGTATGTCTCAAAGTCTCACCTCTCCAGAGCCCTATCCCACTAAGGAAAGACAGAAATGGGCTGGGAGTATGGACCAACCTGCCAAAGTCCATGTCCAGTGGAGAAAAAGTTACAGAAGCCATAACTCCCACACTCTATATTTCATAAATAATTTTGGTTCAATCCTCCAGGGAAATAAAGAGTAAGGAATTTTCCAATAGAGGAGATGGGACACAGACTCTGGTGGTGGGAACTATGTGGAATTATACCCTGTTATCCTACAGTCATGTAAATCATTGTTTAATCACTAATAAATTTTTAAATAAAAAGACCAGGGCTCTGGGGAGAAATTGAATTATATATAAATGTATGCATATATGTGGCTATGTATCTATATATACCAATGTTTACCATTACTCTTAGAAAAATATCCCAACTTTTGACCAAGGATATAATTTGCCATCTTAACCAATTTATGTGTGCATAGTTCAGAAGTGTTAAATGCTCCTAAGCTGAATATGGACCCCAGATCACATCAAATTGATGGGGTTTACAGTCAACAATGTTTATACACCTTTCCTATATTTGGGAGCTACTCTCTTCCCTGATCCAGCTTTCTGGTCCTTATTCCAGCCATGACATCGTCTCCGTAGACAATAACTTGAATCCACCTGTATATCAGATTTCAGGCTCAGAGGGAAAAAACTAGTATAGCCACGGGCCCTTTGGAATATAACTAAAATGTGCCTACTAGCTATCTACAAAATGGAGACTCCCCCCCCAACTCTTCATCTGCACTGTTCCAGCCTTTAGGTTCATTATTAGTCAACAATTTGTTTGGCTTTATATGTTAACTCTCTTTTCAGCCACCAGATTCCATCTGTTAGCATGATGCCAAACAGACTTCCCTGGACAGACAACCCCACCAATGTGTCCTCGAGCTCTAATTCCCCAGAACCCTGCCCCATTAGGGAAAGAGAGAGGCAGGCCGGGAGTATGGATCTACCTGTCAACGCCCATGTTCAGCAGGGAAGCAGTTACAGAAGCCAGACCTTCCACCTTCTGCACCCCACAATGGTCATGGGTCCATACTCCCAGAGGGTTAAAGAATAGGAAAGCTGGGAGTCCGGCAGTAGTGCAGTGGGATAAATGCACATGGTGAGAAGGTTAAGGACTGGCATAAAGATCCTGGTTCGAGCCCCTGGATCCCCACCTGCAGAGGAATTGCTTCACAGGCGGTGAAGCAGGTCTGTAGGTGTCTATCTTTCTCTCCCCCTCTCTGTCTTCCCCTCCTCTCTTCATTTCTCTCTGTCCTATCTAACTACGACAACATCAATAACAACAATAATCACTACAACAACAATAAAAAACAAGAGCAACAAAAGAGAAAATAAGTAAAATTTTAAAAAATAGGAAAGCTATCAGGGGAGGGGATGGGATATGGAGTTCTGGTGGTGGGAATTGTGTGGAGTTATATCCCTCTTGTCCTTTGGTTTTGTCAGTGTTTCCTTTTTATAAATAAAATAAAATAATAAAAAAGAAGTTTTAAGTGCTAAGTGCACTAAATTGTTCATTTTAAGAGCTTTTTCATCTTCCACAGCTGAAACACTCTATTTATTATACATCCCCCCCCACTCCCTCGTCTCTGCCCCTAACAGCCAAGCCTCCATCCCCTTTGTCTTTCTATTTTATCGGATAAGACAAAAAATTGAAAAAGGACAGGGAAATGGAGAGGAAGAGAAAAAATAGACACCTACAGAGACTTGCTTCATTGACTGTGAAGCATCCCCCCTGCAGGTGGGGAGTGGAGGCTCAAACCCAGGTTCTTGTGCATGGTAATGTGTGCGGTTAAACAGGAGCATCACTGCCTGGGGCGCCCCCCCATGACTCTACTCTTTGTCTTTAGGTATTTTTTAAATTTTATTTATGCTTTTATTTATAAAAAGGAAACACTGTATGTAGGTATTTAATGATTCTAGGCACCTCATAGAAGTGGAAACAGAACATGTACTCCTTTCTTTTGTCAATTTATTTGGGGGGGGAGTTACATTACATGTTGACACATGGGTACAATTTCTTATCTCACCATGATGGATGCATGCAAAACATTCTCATCACTAAGTTGGGTCCTTTTCCACTGTCATGCATCTGGACTTCAAAACCTCCTCTCCAACCCCTTTCCTGCCCTCCTTCCCCTCCTTATGCAGTGCTCCAGAGAAAGTGAGCCCAGTGTCTTGCATATGTCACTTTCTTGGTCCAGTTTTATTTATTCATTCATTCATTCATTCATTCATTTATGGAGGGAGAGGGAGAGAGAGAGGGAGAGAGGTAGGGAGAGGGAGAAGGAGAGGGAGAGAGGTAGGGAGAGGGAGAAGGAGAGGGAGAGGGAGAGGGAGAGGGAGAGGGAGAGGGAGAGAGAGAGACTACAGCATTGAAACTTGGCAGTCTCAAACTTGGGTCTCATACATTGCAAAGCAGTGCACTATTCAATTGAGCTATTTCTTTGGCTCACTTGCTCAATTTTTATTCTACTTTTTTTGTCAAAAGGGAGAGAGGAGGGGTTGTAGAAAGAGAAAGAGACCTGCTTTCAGGTATATATTTTGCAGTAGTTTATGGATACGTGTGCACATAAGCTCTCTCTCACAGAAACTGGTGTATATCTAGATTATGGGACTTTGTTGGAAAGTGAACTACCTGAGATGAAATTAGAGTGTACTATTAAAGGAAAGGTCTCACCCGAGTAATGAAGCTGAAGGGTTGTCATTCCACACGTGAAGTCTCTGGATACATTCTGGGGTGAAGCATGTTGAGGTAGCAATCGTTGCTTTGGTTAGTTTGTGATCGGCAGATGCAATGTTATTTGGTTTGGATTGGGAGATGCATACGGGAAAGTGGGCCCTATCCAAGGGTTCCAGGACTGGGGGAAGTAGGGGCTCTATAGTGAAGATGTGAGGTTCCTGCTGTCTTAGGGTTCAAAAAGACAATCGATAGTTAATATTATCATCACATTATTTGTTAATTGGGTTAACTTTGAAAAGTCCCTTTGTTATGGTTTCCTGGACAGTACCCAGTATCTTGTATATAGCTGTGCTATTGGAAGCTTCTAATCTACTTGGTCTAGGCTTTTGAGAGAGTCCGCATATCAAATACATAGCCTATATATTAAAAAGATTCAGTTTGTCTTTTGAGAAACTTTGAGACATACAATATACCTGAAAGCAGGACTACACTAGAGTTTGCAGTGAGTACCTCCCTAACACTTCCTCTCCACTATTCCAAGCTTGGGATCCATGATTGCTCAACAAATTGTTTGGCTTCATATGTTAACTCTCTTTTCAATCACCAGGTTCCAGATGCCACCAGGATGCTGGCTAGGCTTCCCTGGATTGAAGACCCCACCAATGTGTCCTGGAGCTCAGCTTCCCCAGAGTCACACCCTACTGGGAAAGAGAGAGGCAGACTGGGGGTATGGACCGACCAGTCAACGCCCATGTTCAGCGGGGAAGCAATTACAGAAGCCAGACCTTCTACCTTCTGCATCCCTCAACGACCCTGAGTCCATGCTCCCAGAGGGATAGAGAATGGGAAAGCTATCAGGGGAGGGGGTGGGTTATGGGGATTGGGTGTTGGGAATTGTGTGGAGTTGTACCCCTCCTACCTTATGCTTTTGTTCACTAATCCTTTCTTAAATAAAAAATTAAAAAAAAAAAAAAAAAAAAAAAGAAAGAGAAAGAGAAAGAGACACCAAAGCGTGGTTTCATCATGCAGGGAGTTTGCTTGGTGCTGTCCAAGGTGCTCTCATGTGGTGCTGGAGACTGAACCCTGAGCTTTAGTCATAGAAGCCCTGTTCTCTACCCAGTGAGCTACCTTCAAGACTCAAATGTATCTTTTTGTGGTTGGCTTATTTCCCTTAATGCAATGTTCTTAAGACTCATGCAAGTTATAGTATGTGTCAGAACACCCTTTCCTGTTAAGACTGAATTAGATTCCATTGTATTGTTCTGCCACATTTTGTTTATCCATCCATTTTGATTATCCAACATTAGGGTAGTCTCAACATTTTGACTATTTTATGGATATTGTGAGGATGGGTGTACAAATAGCTCAAAACCCTGTTTTCAATCTTTTGACTATATATCCAAATATGGGATTGCTGGGTCTTATGATGTGTCTATGTTTAATTATTTGAGGAGCCACCATACTTTGTCCCACAGAGAATGTAGCAATTGCACCCTCACCAACATTGCACAAGGGTTCCAGTTTCCTCATATCCTTATCTACTCTAGTTGCTTTCCCCTTTCTTCCTTTTTTCTTTCTGTCTTCCTCCTTTGCCATCCTGCTAGTGTGAGGAGAAATCTGGTGTGTCTCAGTGGGTAAACTATCAGTTTGTGTGTTTTTCTTGTCTGCTGCAGGATATTTATTAACCCTTCCAGCACTAACATCAGAGGTAACCACAAAATACTCACTGGGGAGGGTTGCCCACCCCTGGCTGGGTACCTGAGCCCTACTTTCCTCCCCTGCCTGTGTCACACACACTCCTCCTTGCTCAGCACCTCAGCTACTCTGGTCTTTACCATGCAAGCCCAAGTTCTGCACTTGCACATGAGAAAGGCCACTGCTGTCCAGGTGTGGACTCTTCATATCAGCTTCAGCTCCATCTCATTCAGTAATATCTTGGCCTCCTGGATGAATGAATAAATGAGTGAGCCCCACAGTCAATGTTGAACTGATGTGCACTGGAAGGCATTCTTTCTTGGAGGAAGCTTATCACAGAGTCAGGCTCACTTGACTCAGACTCAGACCACAGCTCAGCTCCTGAGGACTCAGAAGCACAGTGCCAGTTGCTGAGGGGGCTTCTTGTCTTCAGAGTGGAGCTATTCTAGGGGCATGGTGAGGAATATCAGAGAGTGATACACAATGGCATGTAACCATAGGTGGGATTAGTCACCATTCCATCCAACAGCTGGAAAGACTGAGGGTGCTATCCTCATTCCCAAGTCTTGTTCAGCTGCCACCCTCACTTTGGAGTTCCCCCAATTTCCAGGTCCAGAGAATTGGCCAACACTCAGTTGCCAGAGAAACAGAGCAATAAATGGACTAAGTGCAATAGTGTTATATATATATATATATATATATATATATATATATATATATATATATATATATATGTGTGTGTGTGTGTGTGTGTGTGTGTGTGTGTGTGTGTGTGTGTGTGTGTGTGTGTGTGTATAATTTCTATTTATAAGATGGAAACACTGATAAGACCACAGGGTAAGAGGGTACAATTCCATATACTTCTCACCACCAGAACTTCATATCCCGACCCCTCCCCTGATAGCTGTCCTATTCTTTATCCCTCTGGGAATATGGACCCAGGATCATTATAGGGTGCAAAAGGTGGAAGGTCTGGCTTCTGTAACTGCTTCCCCACTGAACATGGGTGTTGACAGGTTGATCCATACTCCCACCCTGTCTCTCTTTTTTCTTAGTGGGGCAGGGATCTGGGGAGGTGGGGCTCCAAGACACATTGGTGGAGTCTTCTGCCCAG
The DNA here is from genome assembly GCF_950295315.1 of Erinaceus europaeus. NCBI lineage: Eukaryota > Metazoa > Chordata > Mammalia > Eulipotyphla > Erinaceidae > Erinaceus > Erinaceus europaeus. The sequence continues at coordinate 37,626,518 of NC_080174.1, forward strand.
GGAGGTACAGTTGACATCATGTTAGCATCTGGAACCTGGTGGCTGAAAAGAGTTAAAATAGAAAGCAGAACAAACTGTTGACTAATCATGAACCTAAAGGATGGAATATTTCAGATGAAGATTTGGGGTCTCCATTTTGGAAAAAGCTAGTAGGTCTATTTTAGGTATAGAAATACAGTTGCATGTGTGAGGACCTGGGATAAAGTCTTTGGTTCCCACTTGTAGGGGGGAACATCATGAGAGGCGGAGCAGGCTGCAGGTTTCTCTCTTCCTCTCTCCCTTTTCTCCTGTCTTATCCTACTTCTCTCTGTCACTTTAAGTGAAGGGTGGATGTCTCTCCTCTCCCCCCTCTCTTTCTCTCACTCCCTTTTCTCCTGTCTTATCCTACTCCTCTCTGTCTCTTTAAGTAAAGGGGGGTGACCTTTGGAAGCAGTAGATTCATGATGCAGGTACCAAGCCACAGTGATGTTTCTGGTAACAAAAAAAACTTCACTCCTGGGGGCACTGATGATGTGCACAGTGCACCCCGAAGTCCTCTTCAAATGATAAAGGATGGAATACCAGCTATTTTATTCCTATTTAACAGATCAGTAAACTGAAGCAAAAAAGTGTTAGTGCTGATGTGCAAACACATCATCAAAAACTGGCTGGACCAGGCAGCCAAAAACCAAAAAGAAGAATTAGCTTTTAAAGGCCAAGGGAGGTTATGTGTATTTCCTGAGATTCAGCAGTCGGCTGTTAAATGAAAAGACAGAGATTGGAAGCCAAAGCAGCCCTACTCTAAGGTCAGTAGATACCCCTGCTACAAAGACCTAGAAGGCAGGCATGGTGGGCAGAGTTCACAGTGTGTGCTGTGGGGCACAGGCACTGGCCAGAAGTTGCCATGGAGCTTTGCTGGGACTGTGTTTCCCCGCTTGGAGCCTAGGTGGCGCTGTGCACACTCCTCAGCCCTTGCTGGCATCCACCTTCAACTCCATGGCTTGAGAAGGCACTGCTCTCCCTCCCGAGTTTGCTCTGCAGGCAGCAGCCTATTCAGCCTTGCTCCCTGCAGATTGGACTACCCGTTTCACTCGCACTATTTCCAGAGTGGGGCCTCCACAGGTGGACCAACTCCCCTTCCCTAAAATATTGCAGAGGGAGGGAAGGCTCACTCATTAGTGCCATGGTCAGAACATGACTTAGGGTGGGGTGAGGGAGTAGGCAGAGACACTTGCCTGACTGGCCTCCTCCTTCCCTTTTCTAAGAACCCCAACACCACCACCACGTAAGCTGCCCTCTACATCAAGCCAGGAACCAATTCTTAACACCATGGCTGCTCTACACTGCAGAGAGGAGAGAGGAGAGAGGAGAGAGGAGAGAAGAGAGAGGAGAGAGGAGAGAGGAGAGAGAGAGAGGAAAGAAGAAGGAGGAGGAAAAGGGGGAGGAGGAGGAGGAGGAGGAGGAGGAGAAGGAGAATGAGGAGAAGAAGAATGAGGAGAAGGAGGAGAAGGAGGAGGGGGAGGAGGAGGTAGAGAGGAGGAGGAGGAGGAGGAGGAGGAGGAGGAGGAGAAGCAGGCATCAGAGAGAAGAGAGACTTGTCCAATGTATCCCCCCAATTGGGGGAGGCAAGCTGAGGTAGGGCCTAGGTTTCCTGATTTGAATTTCCAACAGAGTTTGAAGCTGTTTTCTGCAGGGCCCCAGGGTCAACAGGAGAAAAATGCAGTCCAACCAGTTATCTGATGTAGTAATAATAAAAATAACAACAACCCCCATTTCTGTCTAGTTTTCAACTTCCCACCTCCATTACCTCATTTGTCCTCTCACCTCCTAAGAGAGGTGCATGGCACTACTCCCCTTCTACCAGTGCCTCTTCCCAGAGCACTGGGAAAATCTGCCAGCCCCCAGGCCTGGAATCTCATCTAAAGAATGGGGAGGGTGGTAGTGCAGGAGGCATGGGTGGGGGTGAAGGGCAGGGGAAGCTGAGATTTAAGAAGAGGTTGGAACAGCCATGCTGTGAGGTACAACTAGGAGAATTCTCAGAGTTCTCCTCCTCCTCCTCTTCCTCCTCCTCCTCCTCCTCCTCCTCCTCCTCCTCCTCCTCCTCTTCCTCCTCCTGGTCCTCCTGGTCCTCCTCTTCTCAGGCCTTCTTTCTCACACATACATGCATCCCCTTCCCTAAAACCAAAGAAATCCTTTCAAAGAAGCAGTGAGGCTCAGCCCCAGGCCAGGCTGCCTTTTCTCCACAGCTATACCACCAAAAAGCTACCTGGGCCTCCACTGACCATTAGTTTAGGTTTTCCCTGCCCACTTCTTGGCAAGTCTCTTCCCCACCTTAGACTCAGTATCTCCATTTATATAAATCAGTGAATTTGGCTTTTCAGCTTTCATGGTCTCTCCAATTTAGGGCAAAAGGTGAAGGTAAGAGCAACAAAAGGAAATGGGAAACAATGCATGTGATTTTTCTTCTTTCCTTTATTTTGGTCTCCTCAGCTGTATAATGGGGACAATAATCCTACCTCATAGGGAGAGCCTGGTGTAAGAATGAATATAATGTATGTCACAAGTCCCCACCCCACAAACACAGTGTGACCATCATCATAATCTCCTGCTGCTCTGTTCCAAACCACGCAGGACTCAACCATAAAAATAGCATCTCCCTTGGAGCAGGGCACCAAAGAAAAAACCCTGGGTGGAGGGTGAGGGTGAATGTTCAGCTTCATGGGGTGGGGGGGGGGCAGGGAGGGGATGGGACACAGTCTTTTGGTGGTGGGAATGGTGTTTATGTACACTCCTATCAATTTGCAGTCATATAAATCACTAATTAATATGAGAGGGGAAATTGATTGAATATCTCATAATTTTTAAAGCACATACTGAGTCTTTTTAATACATAGGCTGAGTCTTTGATATGTTGACTCTCTTAAAAGCTTAGTCCAGGGAGAACAAAGCAACTGGTGGCATAGCTATATGCAAACAACATCAAAGGACATGAAATATGGTGAGGGTGTGTATGATACAGCAAATCCTAACAAAGGGATTCTTCAAAGTTAACCCAATTGCCAGACAATGTGATTATAGCAATAACTATCTATTCTCTTCTTAAACCCTAAGACGACAGGAATCTTCCACTTTGTCTATAGAACCTATTTCTCCCAATCCTGGAACCTCTGGGGTGGGTCTCACTTCCCTGTATGCTTCTCCCAAGTCAGGCCAAATGACATTGCATCCGCTGATTCCAACCTAATCAATGCAACAAGTACCATCTCAGCATGCTTTGCCTCAGACTGTGTACAGATACATCAGGTATGGATTGCCAACCCATCACCCTCATCACTTGGGTGAGACCTTTCCTTTCATGGTAGTCTCTAATTCCATTCCAGGAGGTTCACTTCCTAACAAAGTCCCAAAACCTAGATATAGGCCAGGCCCCATAAGATAGAGCATATGTTCACGTGTATCTATAAATCAGGGCAAAATATATACCTGAAAGCAAAAATACACAATAGTCTTTAGTGAGTAAGTATCAAGTTCATAATGAAATAGTGTCCACTTAGACTTAGATACCCTCCTCACCTACTACCAGAGCCCTTCCCCACTAGGGAAAGAGAGAGGCAGACTGGGAGTATGGATCGACCTGTCAATGTCCATGTTCAACGGGGAAGCAATTACAGAAGCCAGAATTTCAACCTTCTGCATCCCACAATAATCTTGGGTCCATACTCCCAGAGGGTTAAAGAGTAGTAAAGCTGTCAAGCTGTACCCCCCTTATCCTATGGTTTTGTCAATGTTTCCTTTTCATAAATAAAAAATAAAAAAAATAGTATCTCCCTAGGGCATATGTTCACACGTATCCATAAATTAGGGCAAAATACATACCTGAAAGCAAAAACACACAATAGTCTGCAGTGAGTCAGTATATGCAGCAAGCAAGTAGGAAGACCTAAAAAGATACCATAAAGTTCATAATGAAATAGTGTCTACTTAGACTTAAGTACCCTCCTTACCTACTTCTTATTACACTTCCCTCACTCACTTCAAAGCTAACATTATCAAAGTAAGGACTACAAAAGCTGAATAAGGGAAAGAGACTGGCATACTTTAACGATGACTCCATCCCATCAGCTGGGGCCCTAGTCAAGGAAACAGACATTATGGGCTTAGACCTTGAATAGATCCCTCTCTCCATTGTTACCAGTCATCTCTATCAGGAACAACAAAATATACCTCTTTGTGGGCCCCCATAGGACCTTGCCCTCAGTGTGGATCAACACGGTAGAGAATGTTCCATCTTCCAAAGGGAGGATGGACAACATACTCTATGCTACACCTGAGGAAGATAGGTCCTGATTTTGGGACAGCTGGTTACATTCCTACTCATGACCAGAGAATGAGCTCAGATCTACAGGGATGCAGAGGTCACATAGGCTTCTAAGCTGAATATAGGCCCCAGATCACATCAAATCAATGGGGTTTACAGTCAACAATATTTATACACCTTTCCCATATTTGGGAGCTACTCTCTTTCCTGATCCAGCTTTCTGGTCCTTTTCCAAGCCATGATATCATCATCTCCCCAGATAATAACTTGGATCCACCTGCATATCAGATGTTAGACTCAGGAAAAAAAAACAACAACTAGTATAGACATGGACTCTTTTAATATAACTAAAATATATCTACTATCTATCTACAGAATGGAGACCTCCCCAACTCATCATCTGAACTATTCCAGCTTTTAGGTTCATGATTAGTCAACAATTTGTTTGGATTTATATGTTAACTCTCTTTTCAGCCACCAGGTTCCAGATGCTACCATGATGCCACTGGACAACCCTACCAATGTGTCCTGGAGCCCCACTTCCACAGAGCCCTGCCCTACTAGGGAAAGAGAGAGACAGCCTGGGAATATGGAATGACCTATCAATGCCCATGTTCAGTGGGAAAGCAATTACAGAAGCCAGACCTTCCATTTTTTTGTACCCCAAAATGACCTAGGTCCATGCTCCCAGAGGGATAAAGAATAGGAAAGCTATCAGGGGAGAGGATATGAACTTCTGGTGGTGGGAACTGTGTGGAGTTGTATCCCTCTTATCCTATATGATTCCTTTTTATAAATAAAAATCAAAAAAGAAAAAAAGAAGTATCTCTCACCATAGCATCAGAAAGATATGAGGGGACAGGGCGGGAGCTCAACCTCTGAGAGCACTAATGTGTATGCCTGAGACACCACCTGTCTGTTGCAGGCCCAATCCCTGACACCATCTTATGCTAGAGTCAAGCCCAGCATGGACTAGACTGGACCTGAGTTCCAGTTTTGTCTCTTTCTCTTTTTTTCTCTCTTTCCTCTCTCAATAGGTAAGTAAATAAATAAATCTTCCAAAACTAAGGAGGAGGAAGAAAAGGAGAACAGAATCAGTGATACTTCCAGCTATGTCATCAACCTGTTTAGTCACCCAAGTCACAGTTTTTTGCCTGAAAAATAAGATCTGTGTGAAAAGATGGGACATGTAGAAAGATGGTTCATGGAAGAGTGCCCAGTACAGAAAGCATCAATGGATAAGCCTGCTAAGTACTTGCTCTCTTCCCTCTTTGTTGAATTAAATGAGCTTTTATGACAGAGCAGAACAAATGCACAATATTACTATGACTAATATTTAATAAGCACTTGGCATGTACCTGACACTGGCCTAAGGACTTTGCTCACTTGATCCTCATGGACAACACTGTAAGTTGGGCAGAGGTACTATGCCTGTGTTACAGAGAGGAAAACTGAAGCACAGAGGAGCATTGCACCATGTTTTAGAAGCTTCTGATGCTGCTTGCAGCCCACCCACAATAGCTGTTGTGTGCCTGGAAGTGTTTTGATGTCTTTTGCTATGTTACTTCCTCAGTCCTCCCAAGAATGCTCCAAGGGAACTATTCTCATCAACCCCATTTTCCAGATGAGAAACTGAGGCACAGAGCATGAAGGCATTTCATTCATCAAAGGAGCACATGGGTGAGCTTCTCGGTAAATCTTCCATCTGGTTCTCATAATCACTATGTAGACTGTCTGGAGTCTGGACTCCCCCCAAGCCCTCAACAGCACTCAAGAGTATAGATAGACCATCAGTGACTCCAAGGTTCCCAGGAGATGATTTCTCCCATTGGGTACATTCAAAGATCTTGGAGGGGAGTCTAGGAGAGAGACAAAACTCCACTCTTTCAGGACACACTCCCCCAGTCCCACAGGCATCCTGAGCAGGCAAAGAACAGGTGCACAGACACCCAGTCCTGGGCTAGATGAGGGGAGACTCATTTGTCAGCCAGAGCCCTGCGTGAACAAGAAGAAACCCAGCCTGCAAGCCCCTTGGCCCTAGCAGGAGATTAGCAAAACAAATACCCAGGTAATCTCAATTTCAACACTCAAGGGGTGGGGGTAGACTAGGGGGAGGGGAGCATGGGGGGGGAATGCAGAGACATTTTACCACCTAGATAACTTTCCCTCTGTTTAGTTTCATAGGAGTGTACACCCAAGTGCTCTCACTCTCACTCTCTTTTATATTTTCATTTTATTTCTACAAATGCTCAAACTTTCCTGCCACAAATTATTCTTGGCCAGGTTACAAGTAGAAAGGCTGTGAATATCCTTTGCTTGACAAAAAAAAAAAAAAAAAAGTATGTGGGGGGGGTAGAGAGGGTTTCTTATGACATATTTTGGTTACAGGTCCAAAGTGGGATTTCTTGCTTAATTTGCCTTTGCCTGAGAGTGCAGAAAGCCAACAGACTCCACATGGTCTAAAGTTTCCCCCTGTTGTGCTCTCTCTCCAGTGGCCCCAACTGAACTCCCACACTCTGGTCCACTGATCCAGTCTGGAGTGGCATCAGGAAGGGCAGACTGGGATGAGCACTGCTGCATTTCACACTGCCCAGCAGCTGCTACAGGGTGAGAACAAGAGAGGGGGTTGCAAACAGAAGTATTTCTTTGCTGAATACCCTCTCATTCTTATGTTTAGGAGTCTTGACATACACCCTGATGCCTTGCTGGACATACTGTGCAGAACTTATTAAACATACATGTCAAAAACTGATTGTGTTCTGAACTTTTTGGTCTATGCATGCTCAACACAACAGCAGCTCCCAGTCACCAGGCAGACACCAGGAGGCTGAGGGGATCTGCCCTGCCCTTGTGGGGTGCAATCCCACTCCCCACTGCCTCACACCTATTTGCCCCTCATCACTTCACTCCATGTCATTTCTTAAACATACTGAGCTTTTCCTACCTCTGGACCTTGTCTGGTCCCAGGCCCTCTTCTCAGAATTTCCACCCCTCCACTCTTACTGAGGTACCCTCCTGTTTGTCATCTCAGCTGGACTGTAGTCACTACCTCATGAAGACTGTTCTGAACTCCTTCCTCCAAAGTGCAGTCAGAACCTGCTACTTGCTATCTCAGTCCCGAGTTGGCTCTCTTCACAACAATCAAGTGACTTATGATCATTTTATTTATCTCTGTTCTGGAATTTTGGCTGGCCCTAGCTCATTAGAGTGAATAAAGCAGACAAGTCTAATGCATAAGGACCTGGGTTCATGTCCCTGGATTCCACCTACAGGAGTGAAACTTCAAAAGTAGTAAAACAGTGCTACAGGCGGCTATCTCTTCCTTTCTCCTCTTCCCTCTAAGTTTCTCTCTTCTCCAATCAAATAAATAAAATATATTTTTTAAAAAAAGAAGTAAGTAGTGCTGGTGTCTAACACAGAAGATCTTCGTCTTCTCAGGATCTCATTACATCACCAGGAATATCTTTGAGTCATCTCTTAGCACAGCAAAATCACTAAGGCACAATGAATCAGTGCCCCCTCCTGCACCCAGTGTCCAAGGTCAGGCCACACTAATGCAGGCAGAACTTATTAAACTCAAATGTCATAAAACTGATTATGGGCTTTGAACTTTTCAACCTGTGTGATCTCTCAGAGATGCAATGAAGACAGAGATTTGGACTCCCAATAAACAGATGAAGAAACAGAGGCTAAGCAAGGTGATAGCTTTGTACTAGTCCCCAGCATATCTGCTCTGCTCTCTGCATCACAGGGCCTGTCTTCTGCTTTGACTTGTGCTCAGTATCATTGTCCCCAGATGTACCTCCAGGAACTTCAGAATCATCCTGTATACAACTTCACACACATAGTCAGAGCCCCCATGTCCAGTGGGGTCTACCTCCCTAAGCACCACACTTCTTTTATCCCACCTCATAGTGAAAGTTCAATGACATGTTCTAGGATTACTATTATCAGCCGTAGAATAACAAGCCTGGTACTGATACAGCTTTAGGAATTGTGCCATTTTAGTAGCATGATGAGTGAGTTTATGGAGCTCTGGGGTATCAAATCATAAACCCACTTTATTGATTAGCAGCCTGGGGCTGGAATTTTCTCATCTCTTAATAGAAACCCTGCTGTACCTCCTGAGCAATTAATGTGGAAGTAAATGACTAGTTTATATGTGATCAAGCTCCAGCTCCTGAGCAGTAATTTCAGGACCAATTATATGTGAGCCATGAGGAATAAAGCTATGTCCCTTCAGCCAGTCCCTGAGTCTGATGAACCCCCCATGACTCTGAACTCCAGTGGAGTGCACAGGAACAGAACTCCTCACCATCACCCCCATCTCCACAAGTAATTACACCAGCATTCTCTCACCTGTTGTTAGTTAGAAAAGATTAGTGGGTCATACATGAGTGTGGGGGCTGTGAGGAGAGGAGGGAAGGTTTCCAGGCAGAAAAGAACCCATCCACCTGGACAGCAGAGACAAACACACAGGGCAAGGTTACAGGAGATGAGGCTGGAAACAGAGGTGTTTATTTGCTAGACACCCTCTCAGTCTTGCATCTGGGAATTTGGGCACACACTCTAGTGCTTCATAGGACATATATGAAATATGTGGCCCATCCAGGAGTCTCTATATCCTGGTTGCCCCTGACCGGCACAGAGCTAGTTAGTCAGCCTCCTATTCAATCTTCCACAGACAGTGGACATGAAACTTATCATTTGAACCTAAGTAAGGTACCTGTCCCTGTCCTGACCCAAATTTACCTGACAGGACTGGACAGATAGATGATCTGGCAGGGCACATGCTTTGCGATGTGCATAGCTCTAGTTTAAGACCTTGGTACCACATGCGAGAGTCTATGACACCAGTGGAAACTCAAGTGCTATGCTCTATCTCCCTCTCTGATTTTCTCACTATCTTTCTGTCTAAATAGAAAAGCAGCCCATAGCAGTGATGTCACGTATGTGTGAGACTCCAGCTCCAAAAAGATTGTTTGCCTGTCATCTTACTCTCAGTACTCTAGGATACCACCTCCTTCTCAGACCTTGCTCCCAAGCCCCCTTCCTGATCTGGACAGCCCAAGAAGTCCTGTTTCAGAGCCACTCAAAGTATTTGTAGGTATTCTCCAGCCTCCTGGACAGGGCATTCCTTCAGAACTTAGCATGAAGCTGCACATGGAAACTGAGGGATATAAATCTGTACACATTAAACCTTGGTCACATACACCAGAGCTGAGAGCTGGCTACCAAGATTCAAATGGATCTCTGCACCAGCCTACTGGTAATGAACCAAGAAGCCAAATCTGAAGGTGCACTTCCTCACCTTTGGGAATTTTCTGGGGCTCCTAGTCTTTGAGTGGGTTCTAGGTATGTCTAGTAGGATCAAGAAAAGGAAGTTGAAGAAGCCTGGGCATCAAGGAAGAAGATAAGAATAGAGAAAGAAGAACCTTGACCCCAAAGAATGGAGACAGAATCAGAGATAGGAGGAGGACTGTGACTCTGCCAGCTTTCTCTGGCCCCTCCAGGACAAGAAGCTCTGTGACACAGGGTACCTGTGACACAGGGAAGCCAGGTCATTCAGTAACATGGGCTGGGCTGGGAAAGAGAGGGCCAGAGGCCATTCAAGGGAGAAAGTAGCTCCCAGGATAAGCAAAGCCTGAGGCCCTAGAGCAACTAGAAGCCTCCCTGCTAAGCCTCCTGCTACAGCCCCCAGGTGTGGAGGAGGGAGTCTCTCCAGGGAAGCCAGGAGATCAAACAGGGAATCAGACAATAAATCATCAGCATGGCCCCCTCTCTGCTTGCCATGCACCAGGGAGCCTTCCCATAGCTGTTAAGATGTGGTTCAAGGACCCCTGGGAATGCCCAGCCCAGCTTGATTCCCTCCAGCCACAGTCCAGCCCCAAAGTCCAGCTGCAGGAACTTGTTCACACTAGCCTGTTATGCCCTCCCATCCAATACACACACACACACACACACACACACACACACAATCATATACAAGTTGATGCAATGTACAGCATAGAGCAATGGGCTGCCCACTGCCCACTATGGGGGGACCCCTGTTTTGACCATGTCAGTACCATTGCCCAAGCTAAGGCCATGTGAGAGAGTGTGCCCAGGCTTTGTGTGTCCCCCACACTGCTCCCAGAAGCCAACATCTGTTCTATGGGGTATCAGGTTGAAATGGACACCAAGTCTCCTGCTCAAAAAAAAAAAAAAAATGAGATGTAGGCCTCAGTCTTCATGTCACTGGGCACACCTTCCTGTGCACCAGGACCAGGATTCAGATCTCAGTCCCCTTTGCCCTCTTGCCTCAGGCTTCCTGTGCAGAGAGCAACCTGAAGTCCTTTGGAAAGGTAGTGTGATGCATTCTACGCCAGCCTTGATGTTTCTTGGGCAAGTCACTAGACTTCTCTGAGCCTCCGATTCTTTATCAGTGATTGTAGAGGTATAAGACACAAGAATCACTTGCCTAAGTCCCACCCAGAGAAAGAATACATCATTCAAAAAGGCTCCTCCCACATTGATCAGTATAACAACAGTTAGATGATGCTTTGTAGAAGGTGTAGGGGCGTCCTCTCACCCTATCCCCTACATGCTGTGAGGGAGGTGGTGTTGCTATCTCCATTCTGTGTCTGGGATGGTGTGGCTCTGGGTAGGGAAGACTAACCTTGGTCTCATGAAGTTGCTGCTGCTCCTTGAGTGTTGGGGCTCTAGGTAAATTGCTTCACTCTTTACTCTTTACTGAACATGTTCTCTAGACTGTGTTCACACCAGACCTGTGAGGAAAAGTCTGCCAGCCCCATCTACAGATAAGCCTCTGCTGACTCTCCCAAGTTACCCAGCCAGAAGACTGGGCAGTGGTGCTCCTGGTTAAGTACATCTATTACCATGCTCAAGGATGTGGGCTCAAGCCCCTGGCCCCCACCTGCTAGTGAAATGAAGAGTGGTAAAGTAGGGCTGTAGGTGTCTCTCTCTCTCCCTATGTCCCTCTCCTTTCTCTGTCCTATGAAATAAAATAAAATAAAATAAAGAATTAGGTTACCCAGCCAGACACAAAGGCCCCAAAGCAGGTGCCTGAACTTGATGCTGCCACCATCCCTAGCAGCAAGAAATAGATCCTGCAGCACCCTGTTTGGATATCACCTAGGAAAACTGCCAAGGAAGTGAGCCTAGGCTGCTTGGGGAAGCTCCACCCACCTCTAGTCCTCAAGCAAGGCTTGGGTAACTGTGCTGGGGGTCAGTCCTACTCTGACTACCCCACATTCATCAGGGAGATAGGAGATGGGTGGCCCAGCCCAGCCCTGCCCCCCACCCTAGACCACTTCCTCTAGAAGATAAAGGGGCTGGGTCTTCTCCAAGCCAGTCTATCCCACCATCAGAGCAGAACAGCTTCCTGTTTGCAGGGCTGGGTGCCCATTGCCATGGTGACAGCAGGAGGTGCCCTGTCCAGGTGGCTGATACCAGACCCTGACCCTCCCTGGAACTGGCCCTATCACTGTAGTTGGGCTGGCAGAAGAGCAAGGCAGCCCTTTATCTTTCCCAGGCTCAGGAACTTTCCAGACTCAGGACACCAGGAGTCCAGCAGGGAAGGAGGGCCAGGCCAGAGGGTATGGGAACAGACCGAAAGGTTCCTGGGAGTGGCAGGAGGGATTTTAAATTTTCCATGAATAAAGACTGGGACTGGAGGCTGGGGGTGGGGGTAGGTCACTACCTCTAGGTCACTTGCCCCTTATCCTGTCTCTGGATCAAGAAGAGAACTTTAACTCCCTTACAAGTATCCTAGCCAAGCCTACACATGGTGGGTCTGGCTCCAGAGTCCAGAGCATAGAGCTTATTTGCTTTTCCCCGTTTATTCCTCAGACTCTCACTCCTTCTCATTCAAATTTGTGGGCCCTTTGCATGCAATCATGGTTGGTTGCACAAGCAAGGAGTACACTGAGCACAGAAAAATAAAGAAGGGAGGCAATTAGGCACTTGTAGAATCCACACCTCTGCCTGTGTTCAGTCCTTCCTGGCATGATATCCCATCCTCCTGCTGGGTGTGGAGCTTGAGCTCCTGCTATCTCACCCAGGCTTGCCTCGTCACACATGACTTTTTGGGTGCCTCTGATTATCAATGTTGTGCTCACTGAAATAGGAGTCCTGAGTTCCTGTACACTCTGAAATAGGGTCAAGATGTCCTGCTCTGATGCCTTGTGAGGGACAAGGGAGGCCCCCCAAATTGTACATGAATGATTTCACTGCTCTGGCTCAGTTTTTATCAGATAGAGACAGACAGATGGACAGAGAAAAAAGGAAACATACAATACTGAAACTTCCCCCCCCATAGTGTGCCCACAGCTTGAGCCTATACCTTGGGTCACGAATGTGGCAAGGCAGGTGCTCTACCAGTTGAGCTATCTTGATGATCCCCCCCTCCTACACTCTGCTGATTTACTTGAGGAAAGAGTCTTGAGAGATCTGTTGAGGGTGCAGCTGCTGTTCCCTGCCCTGGCCACTACAGCCACCTGGGAACCTTGCTTGGTCTGGCATCTAGGCTTAGGCTCTTAACAGACAAGTTAGGCATCAATAGAACACAGAGGGAATACATTCAAAGAGGCCTGTTCTTGAGGTTTGTGTGGTGCTCAAATAATTCTAGAAAGTTCCAGAATGAGAGAGTCAACATGAGATCAGGCACCTTGGACCTGCTGCCAAATGGCTTCAGTGAAGTGGGTGCAAGGAGTCTGTATGGGGTCAGATGAGAACAGCTCTCTTTCTTTCCTGGTGCTCCAGCCCAGGGAACACCATATTTCCTCGGATCTTTTGGGAAATCATCCCAGGATCTTGAAATAAACACCCAGGGTTCAGACACGCCCCAACCCCCAGTTCTGAATAAGTGACTCTACTCACAGGCCACTGGCTTCCACGCCAAGAAACCGAAGCCCCGGTGGCTTGGGCCTCCTGCAGAATTAGGGAGATTAGAGAAGGCTGGAGTCAGACAGATGTCCCCTTTCTGGACTTGGTGACTCACTTGCCTCCCTGGTTGAGACAGGGATCCAGCCAGGCCTGAGCCTTCCTGGTTGGTGGGGACAGAGAAGGAGGACAGAGGTCAAGGTAAACACCCATGGTCAAGGCGGGGGTGGGGGTGCTGCTGGGTAGGGATAAGAGGGAGGATGAAACATTTTAACTCAGTTGTAAAAGCTTTGCTATTGTAGGACCAAGTTGCCTCAGGGTAGGAGAGGTAGTGGGGAGAGGTACTGAGGACCCAGATCAAGGTACCAAGCCATCCTGAGGGCACAGGTAGAATGCAAGCTCAGGTCCTTCTGGCAAGTAGCTCTCTAAAGGATAAGAAAAATCCTTCCTGCAAAAGGCCAGGGAGTGAATTATTTTAGATTTGCTATATGGCCTCAGCTGTAACCAACCACCAGGTCTACCACTGCTGCAGCACAGAAGCAATTTGGGGATACAGAGTTCTGGTGGTGGGAATTATGTGTTGTACCCCTCTTATCCTATGTTTTTTGTCAGTGTCTCCTTTTTATAAATAAAAAATTTTTAATATATTTTTTATAAGAGCACTACTGAGCTTTGCCTTATGGTAGTATTGGGAATTAAACTTGGGACCTCAGAGCCTCAGACATGAGAGTCTCTTTGTATAACCATTATGCTGTCTTCCTCACACAATGATGTGACTTTTTAAAAGTGAGCCTAGGAGTGAAGGTTGTGTTAATGGCCATGCAGGATATACTGTGGGAAGAAGATAGAATAAGTCCGTGCCAAGAGCTCAAAGTATAATAGGTGAAAAATGACCCAGTATCAGCAGCTAACATTTTTAGCTAGCTATGTCATTTGCATATTGGCATAGCTAAGAGTCCCACTGGTCAGAAAAGGAGGTCAGGACTCAGAGAAGAGGAGCTATGCCCCAAACCTCTCTGTTAGAGAGCTCAGAACTCTGAAGGGGTGAAGCAGTGTGTCCCTTCAGTGGGCCTGGTGTGTGTGTGTGTGTGGGGGGGTACAGCAGACACTCTTTACAGTGACTCAAGGTGCTTCTTGTCATTTGTCATTGCAATTCAGAGCTCATCCTGAGCACCCGGCATGAGGTCCCATGGAATCAATGTAGGCATGACCCCACCACTATGCCCAGCCATGAGCCATGGAAGGGGCCAGCACCACCACAGAAGCATACCTGGCCTGATTATGCCCCCACTGTGTCACCTGTGCACAGTAATGAAAAATTCACAGCACTAAGCAGAGCCAGGACAGACCAGGAAATTGCAAAGTCGCGGGTGCCTTACCTCAGCCCTGCTGCACATGCTCTGATTTTATAGTTCCACGTGTAATAACATAAAAGAATAATTTACTGAAGTATCACTTTTTAAGTATGGGGAGTGGGGAGGAGGTTCCATGCCCAGGGGGCCATGAGTGCCACAATGACTAGTGCCAAGGGAGGGAGGGAGTGGCAGTCTCCATGTTCACCCACCTTCCCAGCATAGCTCACTGCACAGTGGGCTTGGGAGAGGGGCAGGGACACAGTCTCATTGGCTAGGTCTGTGCTATGTGACCTTGGATTAGCCAGCAGCCTTCTCTGAGCTGCAGTTTCCCTGTGTGCAAATGGTAATTCTACTAGGAAGCTTGTTCCTTCCAGAGTTAAAGAGATCCAGGCGCTGAGCCATACCAGGAAATGGCCCTGGGATCGCCTCATTAAACACGAAGGGCTATTTACATAGGGAGAAACAAATATTTATTTCTGGACCAAAAAGAAAAAAGGCTTTTGGAACCTCAGTCTCCTATCTGGCTTATTCCTACTGGGGGTAGAAGGGGCCCATGCAGCTGAGGGGGTGTGGGGGCAGGAGATTCAAGGCTAGAGGCAGGGCTGGATGTCAAGCAAGCCTGGGTTCAAACCCCAGCTCTTCCACTGCCCAACTTCCCCTCTATGTGCTCCCAGGAAATAGTGTGGGGAGAACCTCAACCATTCAAAGTAGCTAGAGGTTTCACTAAGCTGTCATGTGCCTAAAAGTGCAGTGATTGATCACTGACTGCCAGGAACTGTTCCTGATCTCAGGGTCCTGCAAGGAAGTAGGCAAGTAGCAGCAGCAGCTCATTCTACTAGTCTAAATGGGGAGAGGTCTGCCCTAGTGACCCACAGCACTCCAAGGAGTTGGCAGCACCCAGGCCATGGGGATATTTAGCACAGAGTCCTCAGAGTTCAAGAAAACTATTAGTCTGCACCAATTGCTCAGACACTGCCCCAGCCCCACAGTGGGAATTATGAGGTCTGCCTCACAAGGTCATAATGCAGAGCTTCCTAAACTCAACTGAAGCACCTTCATTTGGACAAATAACTGTATAATGCTTCCATTATGTGTATTGGTTGATGAAAGTGGGCAATTTCTGGAAACCAGTTGGTTCTTTCCACCTGTACAGCTGCCACCCTGGTCCAAGACATCATTCTAATCTGGACTATTTCAGTGGCATTCTGGCTGGTTGGTGTCTCTGTCCCTGCCCTTGCTTCCCTGCAATCTCTACACAGCAACCAATGTGCCTTGAAAGTGGATGCAAGTGGTTGGGTTGGCTAAGGGGAAGTCTGTGAGAAGACTGAAGTAGGAGAAACAGACACAAAGCAGGAGAGGTGGTGGGCAGATGTGGAAAGGACGTACTGGCTGCAGGAAAGGAACATCATCAATGCATCCTGGAAAGAAGCTTCTAATCCTCCTGGGAAGGGGCTATTTGAATCTGTGGCCAAGCAAAGAACAAACCCAAAAGATAACATCAAATGGCAAATGACAGAACACTAGCAAAGTGATGGTATGACCAGATACGATGGTGGGACAGGAGCAAGGCCTTGCCCAAAGCCCTGGAGTTGAGGAGGCCTGCTCTAACCTCTACCCTAGGGTGCCAGATCTTATCTGTTTCAAACTGTTGTTGCTGAGTTCTGTATGTGTTGAAGTGACTCTGAGATTCTCCTGTGATCTCAGATCTCCAGGCCCCACTGAATACTGGAAAGTGACATTTCTCAGTTCAGCAAAAATGATGACCAAAGAAGCCCAAGCCAGAGGAGAGAGTTGAGGTCAGAGCATTCAGGGGTCAGGCCAGAGAAGATGCCAGAGTTCCAAAAGAAAATAGACTCCTGTCAGAGTGAGAGGAAAGGGATTTTAGGAGAAGGAAGTGCAAGGTCAAGGAAAACCAAAGAGAGGTGGTACTGCACCCAGGGACCAGCAACAGTGGGGACTATTAGAACTCATGCCTGAAGAATAAAGGGAGGAGGACTAGGGAGACAGCATAATAGTTATGCAAGAAGACTTTCAAGCCTAAGGCTCTGTGTCTCCAGGTTCAATCCCTAGTACCACCATAAACCAAAGCTAAGCAGTGCTCTGGTCTCTCTCTCTCTCTCTCTCTCCCTACCTCTCTCTCCCTGTGTGTGTATCTCCCTCTGTATCTCTCTTATTAAGATAAATAAATATTTCTTAGAAAAGAATAAAGTGAAGAATAATAATTAGAACACAGGATGTAGAGGAATAAGGCCGACCCATGGCCATTCAGCAGAAAGAGAGAAAAAGAGAGAGAGGCCTCTTCACTTCACACCCTCTCATCAGTTGTATCCAACCTGGAGTCAGAGATTCAGAGTGAGTTGTCAGGTGCTGAGACCACAGCTGGTATGTATGTGTGATGGTAGTGTGTGTGTGTGGGGGGGTGGGCAGCAGAATGAGTAATGGAAGCTACTCTCACAGGCCTCAGGCCAATCCTTTCTGTAAGGGAGACCTTAAGCAGGACCTCTCATGAGTCTGAAACTCCCATTCCAGCCCTGGTCCACTATGCCAGGCTTCCCAGAGGTCCCTAGAAACATGTCACTCTGGCCCAGGAGTGGCCTTTTTAGTAGATTGAAAATACAGGCTGAGGGAAGAAAGCTCTCTGCTTTCATGAAATCTACACCCTCCTGGGATTTCCTTTCTTCCTTATACTCCAGGTGAAAAGTCTGTTCCTCTTGTAAGCTGTAACTCCAGTACTACTCAATATGTGTTGGATTATATGAGATGTGGATCATGTCCCAAGAAAGCTATTTTATTTTATTTTTTTATATTTATTTTCCCTTTTGTTGCCCTTGTTTTTTATTGTTGTTGTAGTTATTATTGTTGTTGTTATTGATATTGTTATTGTTAGGACAGAGAAATAGAGAGAGGAGGGGAAGACAGAGAAGGGGAGAGAAAGATAGACACCTGCAGACCTGCTTCACCACCTGTGAAGCGACTCCCCTGCAGGTGGGAAGCCAGGGGCTTGAACTGGGATCCTTACACCAGTCCTTGCACTTCACGCCACATGTGCTTAACCTGTTGAGCTACCGCCTGACTCCCCTAAGAAAGCTATTTTAAGAAAATAGACAAATCAACTAAGAGATAGAGCAACTGGCAGAGCACATACCTTGCCTTGCCATGCATGAGATCTTGAGTTCAAGCCCCAAAACCACATGGAGGCTCCATCAACAGTGGGATAATGCTTTGGTGTTTCTCCTCTCTGCTTCTCCCTCTTTCCTCTCTTACTCTCAAAAATAAAACATTGTTCCAGGACAGAGAACCTGCATGTGAGAAGCCCTAGGTTTGACCCCCATCATGACCAATAGCCATAGCTGAGCAGTGCTCGAGTGAGCATATCTATATGATTATGGAGTTCTTTTCTTCCAAACTGTGTTGATTTCAGATAAGTGACTGCATCTTCAGAGTCTCTGTTTTCTTCTCTGAAATCATCCCATCTTCCTGAGGGGTAGCTCTGAGGATTAAAGCAGGCCTTAAAGAAAAACAAAGGTAAAAAATATAAATAAGTAAGACCCTGAGGACTGGCCTCATGCTCCCAGAGGAGAGAAGATGAGGTCCCAGTATCAGCCCTGACTCAACAAGGGTATGCAGGACCAGAGGCCAAGCTGAGGTCCCAGCTCAGGTCTTTACCCAAAGCTGGCCTTCACTTCATAGAGTCAGGTGGCCACCATCTTACAAAACCTTCCTAGATTGCTCAGGTAAAAAGAAATCTACCCATTTTTGGGGTGTGGTTTTATAATTATAATATATTCCATAATGCTGGGGAGGTAGTATAGTGATTATGCAAAAGATTTTTTTTAATTTTTAATATTTATTTATTTATTCCCTTTTGTTGCCCTTACTGTTTTTTTATCGTTGTAGTTACTACTGATGTCGTTATTGTTGGATAGGACAGAGAAAAATGGAGAAAGGAGGGGAGGACAGAGAGGGGAGAGAGAAAGATAGACACCTGTAGAGCTGCTTCACCGCTTGTGAAATGACTTTCCTACAGGTAGGGAGTCGGGGGCTCGAACTGGGAACCTTACGCCAGTCCCTACACTTTGCGCTACAGGCGCTTAACCCACTGCGCTACTGCCTGACTCCCTATGCAAAATAACAGTAATAATAACATATTCTGTAATCATGATAATAGCCTTCACACATACTATGGTGGGCACCCAGTTTGAATTGACTTAGTGCCTGAAGAGGTTGAGTAACATAGTTATTAGAACCAGCATTTGAACCCAGGAAACTTGTGTCTTTTTTCTTGACTTCAGGAAGGTCAAGATACCAGAGCTGGCTGAGCACCACTTCTCTTCCTCCAAGTTCAAGTGCAGGGCCTCACTAGGAAACTGTTGAATTAAAACATATTTGCTAAGAGAAAGGTGATGAAAAACAGGGCTGAGGAGTGCAAAAGCACAGAGTTGGGGTCAATTCCATCTGGCAACCCTATATTTCCATATCATCTGACCCACTACCTTTTGCCCAGGTAGACCACTGAGCTTTTCAGTGGCCAAGTCACTCCCACACACACGCATACACACACAGACACACACGCACATGCACACATCCAAGCAAGTCCCATGCCAGCCTCTTCCCAGGATACCAAGCTTCAATGTGGATTAAATTACCACATTTCGTCGGAGAAAGGGAGGCGGGGCAGGGTAAGGAGCTGTGAATTCTGTACACTCAGCCTATCCCTTCAAGGCCTGGACTGAATGCCACAGCATGTCTGTGCCCATCTGCCTCTGGGGTAGGGTATGGTCAGGGGGTGGATACACAGGCAGGGAGGGGTTCCCCCAAACCAGAATGCCAAACAAAAGACATCAAGGAATGTCATGCAGACTATACACACACACACACACACACACACACACACGAGCTTAAACATGCATGCATGTGTCCTATACACATTTATACTCACTTGTGATACTTATACTCAGCCAACAAACATTCTGTGAGGCAGGATGTAAAAAAAAAGCCTGTTGTATCTCTCATTCTTTGGTGAAATTCACATTTGGCTATATCTTTACTCCCAGACACACTGACTCAGGTCACCCACATGAATTCACACACATCCGGATCTGTGATGCAGGTTCCTTCCAAGGCTTCTGAGGAACCAGCAATAAACTCTATGACTGCCAAAACCAAAAAGACTGGGGAACAAGCAATCCAGAAGTGTGCCAGGAAGTTAACTAATAAAAATATTATGATATTTTTCTGGATTCAGTAACATTTGTGGTATTTGTCAGCACTAAGATCTGTGTAATTTGTTGTGGTTTCTTGCTCATTTTAAAGACATTTTCACATTTGCAATTTTGAATTATTTTTCCCAAAGAAGGCCCCAAAATTGAACCCTTTTCAGCTTCACCAAGCCCAAACCTGCTTCTACAAACACCAGATGTTCAGTCCCCTGGCACCACCCTCTCTCATCTATTCATGTTCCCACATACATATTATTGTGCAGCAAAGATGGTGTCATGCATGCCCAGGACATGTAGCTGCATACCACCCTCCTGTCCTCTCTTCACTCAGGCAGCAACCATGGTTTCTCCAGCTTGCCTGGACTCAGGGCAGACCTAGTCCCTGCAGCCCTTCTTAGTGATTTCAGACATGTGTTACCACGAAAACCATACCACTGGGCTGAGGTGATTGCACAGTGAGTATACAAAAAAAATTTTTTTTCATGTCTGAGGCACCAAAGGTCCCAAGTTCAATCCCCAGCATAGCTTTCAGTCAGAACTGAGGCATGCTCTGATAATAAAATAAAATGGGAGGCCAGGTTAGCACACATATTAGTGCAAGGACCTAGGTTTGAGCCTCTACTCCCCACCTACAGTGGGGACAGTTTAGGAGCAGTGAAGCAGGTCTGCAAGTGTCTCTCTCTCTCCCCCCACTTACCACCCCCCTCAATTTCTCTCTGTCCTATTAAGTATAATAGAAAGGGAAAATAAGGGGGGAAAGTAAGCTGCCCAGAGCAGTGAATTCATAGTGCTGGCACCAAGCCCCAACAACAACCCTGGTAGCAATAAAAAAGATAATAAAATAAGCCACATCACTACCACCAAGTCACCACTTCTCCAAACACAGCACTGGATCATCCATGAACCCAGACTGCCCCACAGAATGCCCCAAGGAAGCTGTGCACCTGCCACCACTCTAGTAGGAAACTATCAAAACCAGTGGAAAGTTTCAAAGTTTTCCCCCGGAGACTTCTCCTTTGACCCCAATGTGGCTGACACTGATAAGGTGAACCTTACCTTGGAAAGGAAGCAGTCCTTCCTGGCTTCAAATGCTAACTCTGATGCTTATTCTCTGCCGAAGGGCAAGTGAATAAACATTTAGAGCCTCAATTTTCCCACATGCAACACAAGTAATAATCTGACCTTGCAGGCATGCAGAGAGGTGTCACTAAGCAAAACAGAACCAGAGTCCAGTAATGGCCATGGGCATGCTGTTCCCTCCCTAGGTCTGCAGGAAAGTGGGGCAAGAGCCTTGTCTGCCTGGGGCTCACTCCCCACTTCCTGTTGTCTTAGTCACATCACCCTCTTGGCCACCCCAGTGTTGGGATCACCAGTGCACCTGCTTCCAAGGGCTCTAATTTCCTGTGAGTGTAAGAATTCAGGTCAGGCACGGCCCTCTGCCTGCAGCCCCCTCCCAGCGGAAACCCATAAATAACCCAGCTCAGGCTGCCTGGCCCAGGCACAAGTCTCTCTCTCTCTCTCTCTCTCTCTCTCTCTCTCTCCCTCCCTCCCTCCCTCCCTCCCTCCTTCCCTCCATCCACTCACATCATGCTGAGCCTCTGCACAGCCCTGCAAAGCAGGCTAGGGAAGGACAGGAAGATGATCACTACTCACCCACATAGGGAAACTGAGGCTGGAGAGAACATCTGAGTTGGAGATCCTAACCTAGAAAAACAAAAACTTCAAGATATGACTTCACATCTTTCCCCCTCCCAGAAATAAATACCCAATGAGCCAATGGCTGATGCCTGAAATTCACCCATTTGTGAAACTTTTCCTGTAAATGGTCAGGAATAAACTGTGTTTGAACTTGAAGGCCAGACAGTGTTGCAACAAACTCTCCAACTCTGTCACAGTCGATATATAAATGAACTGACAGGGGTGTGTGCCAGCAAACACAAATGTACCAGACAGGTAGTGGTCAGCCCTCCCATTTCAGTGACGACTGGACCCCTATGTGTATGAACAGAGTCTAGAATCCTAGTTTGCCAGATCTCAAAGTGCCCCAAGAGTCAGAGGCTTCAGCTCAGCACTGATCAGAGAGTGAAACTGAGGCCAGAGAAGGGACAGACTGTGAATAGTCCCTGGCCAGAGTCAGGATCCTGAGACCTTGTCCAGAGTTCTTTCTCTAATATCATAGGACCATCTTCGCAGCCCAGGACTGTGACCTCCAACTGACCTCGCTCAGGTGCCAGACTCTGGGTCTTAGCCAAGCTTGAATATTGTCTGTCTCCCACACTCAACTGAGTGTTCCTCAACACTGGCGTAGGACAGTGCCTCCAAGCACTGACACATGTCCCCTTGGAGGCAAACTGACCACCAGTGGAGAATCACTGGTCCAACCCAGCTAAGGCCAGAGCACTATCTCCTATCTCTTGCCCTGTGGAGGCACCACTGGGAGTCCTACACCCTGATATCTTCAGTTTCCACAGCCCAAGATGGGTTAGCACCATGGCCCATAGCTCCCTGGACAGAGGGGGAGGAGGAGAGGAGGAATGTGACCACAGCTGCAGGGTCCAAAAGTGCTGAGGAGACATGAAGACATTGCCTGTGAGTCAGGACCCAGGAATGTGTCGCCCAGAGCGGACACGAGCCAGAGCCCCCACACGTCATCCCTCCCACCCTGAGAGTGTCCGCCTTTTATTAGAACAGCAGAGGCAGCAGGTGCCAGGTCTCAGAGAGCCTGTTAAGGACCCAATAAACTCCACAAGTGCTGGGGAGGGGACCACTGAATGGAGAGCTACCCTAAAAAAGAGCCCTCTGTTCAAGGAGTGGAGATGGGGAGCTGGGAGTCAAAGGGGAGGGGCCCAATCCACTGTGACCATGCCACCTTGACCAACCCACCCACTGTGACCATGCCACCTTGACCCTGGGCTGCATACTTGGCTTGTCCTGCACTTCCTGATTTTTAAAGTACTTGACTTTTCCACCTTTATTGAAATTTTTTATTATCTTTATTTATTTGATAGAAACAGCCAGATATTGAGAGGAAAGGGGGTGACAGAGAGAGAGAGAGGCAGACACCTGCAACACTGCTACACTGCTTGTGAAGCTTTCCCCTTACAGGTGGGGACTGGGAACTCGAACCTGGGTCCTTGTGCATTGTAACTAACATTTGCACTCAACCAGGTGCACCACCACCCGAACTCTTGAAATTGGGGTTTTGACTACAATTGTTAAACCTGACAGCAAGCTAAAGTTTTGGTGGGATTTGAGAAGCTGGAGTTACCCTGAGATATTTTTCCTTCCTCTTTTCTTTTTTTCTTCTGTCCCACTCCCCATTTTGAGACAGACCCAGCAAGCTCAACCTCCCAGCTCCCACATCACCTCCCTCCCTTTCATCCTCAGGGCTCTGCCAACAACTTCTGGAGCTCCCCAGAGTCATCCTCCAAATAGTCCACTGTACATGGATCCTCTTCTGGGTCCTAGTTTCACACATTCCACCAGATGCTTCAAACACACCTACAGCTGAGGCCTGTTTAGATTATTCACTTCTCAAGTAAATCAAGTAATAGCTATAAGAAAAATCTTTATAAGGGCCAGAAAGATAGCTCTCCCTGCTTTGTCATGAGCCTACCCAGAATCGAGTCCAGCCCCCACCACAATGGGGGAAGCTTCAGTGCTAGAGTGTTTTTCCTTCTCTCTCCCAATATTTGTCTCTGCCTAAAAAAAGTCAGGCTGGAGCAGTGAAGCCACAGTGATAAATAAGAGGAAATAAAGGAAACATCTCCATGGATCTTTGCCCTGAGATGAAATATCAGCAACATACCAGATATGCCAGGCTAGACCCTCTGCAAACACTTTGTCCTCCAGCTCTACATCACAGCCAAGGGGGCAAAAAACAATTTCTCTGACTTCCAAATCAGGAATTTGAGTCTCAGAAAAGCTCAGAGCTTGTTCACAGTTCCACAGTTCATGCATACCCCACAGAATCAGACAGCCCAATCTAGATGTTTCAAAAGTTCATATGCACTATAATAACTTCTGATATTTTATTAAGTATATTATTATTTTAAATTTCTCAATATCCCTTAGAGCTGTATCAACCACTTAATGAAGAAGAAGAAGAAGAAGAAGAAGGAGGAGGAGGAGGAGGAGGAGGAGGAGAAGGAGAGGAGAGGAGGAGGAGGAAGAGGAGGAGGAGGAGGAGGAGGAGGAGAAGAAGAAGAAGAAGAAGAACAAGGAGGAGGAGGAGGAGGAGGAGGAGGAGGAGGAGGAGGAAATGGAGAAGGAGAAGGAGAAGAAGAAGAAGAAGAAGAAGAAGAAGAAGAAGAAGAAGAAGAAGAAGAACAAGGAGGAGGAGGAGGAGGAGGAAATGGAGAAGGAGAAGGAGAAGGAGAAGGAGAAGAAGAAGAAGAAGAAGAAGAAGAAGAAGAAGAAGAAGAAGAAGAAGAAGAAGAAGAAGAAGAAGGAGAAGAAGAAGAAATGAAAGAAAGAAAACCTCACATAGGAGAAAAGCCACAGATTATAGAAGGGATAGAATTGATACATAGACTACATAACTATTAAAAGAAATATGTTGTCAACAGATGAGTGGTTGAACAAGTTGTGGTATATATACACAATGGAATACTACTCAGCTGTTAAAAAGTGTGATTTCACCGTTTTCAGCCCATCTTGGATAGAGCTTGAAGAAATCATGTTAAGTGAAATAAGTCAGAAATAGACGATGACTATGTAATGATCTCATTCACAGGTATAAATTGAAAAACAAGATCAGAAGCAAAAACATTAAGCAGAACCCTGACTGGAGTTGGTATATTGCACCAAAGTAAAAGACTCTGGGGTGGGTAGGGGCGGAAGAGTACAGGTTCTGGAAAAGAATGACAGAGGAACTAGTGGGGGTTGTATTGTTATGTGGAAAACTTAGAAATGTTATATATGTAAAGACTATTTTATTTACTGTCGAATATAAAACATTAATCCTCCAATAAAGGGGAAAAATGAAAAAAAAATGTTGTGAGAACAGGAGAGACCAGAGTACTACTCCACCATTTATAAGGGTCTACTTGGTTTTTTGTTAGTGGTGGTTTGTTATATGCAATATGAGGAACAGAACTGAGGCAGCATACATTCTACCACTAAACCACCTCACTAAATCTGAGGCCTTTTTCTTTTTATTTGTTTATTTGTTTAGAGGCAGCAAAGGATAATGAAAGAGATCAGTTTCCTTCAATTTGGTAGGGGCTGGGCTTGAACTTAGGTTGCACATGTGGCAAAGCCATGCACCATCCAAGTGAGCTATTTCACTAGCCCAAGGTGTTTTGTGTTTGTTTGTTTGTTTTACCAGAGCATTGAGATCATCTCTGTTTTATGGTGGTGTGGGAAAGTGGACCTGAGACTTTTGAGCCTCAGGCATGAAAGTCTCTTTGTATAATCACTATGCTATCTCCCCCACCCACCTGAGGTTTTTCATTTTTAAAAATTCAAATGGAAAGCAGCTGTGGGGGGGGCGGGGGTGTCTGGACCAGCCCTGGGTTACAAGACGGGAGACCTGAGTGCCAACCAGGGGTGCCCTGGTGGGACACTATGTGTGTGTGTGGGGGGGGGGCTCTGTTCAGAGTCGTCTCCCTGAGAGGCCCTTTTCTCTCATCAGACATATCCTCTCCCTTCCAATCACCATTACCTCTTCTCCATGTAATTCCATGAATACTGAATCTGCAGAGCACTGTTAACTCTTCATCTCACTTAATCTAGGCTGTTGCTATCTCTATTTTGCAGGTAAAGAAGCAAGGACTCCAAAACGGTTATCCCATGTATCTGGGGCACAGGACATGAGTTGGGAAGGCTGCCTGGGGGCTTCACCTACCTCTCCTAGCCCACACCCAGCCTAGGCTGGCTCCATTCTCACCTTCCCAGCAACCCTACCTCAATGGGACTCTCAACAGTGAGGTTGTGTGCCCAAGATAGCTCTTCCCCAGAGCCCGAGTCTTGCCAGGAACAAAGCCAGCACCATCTCCAGGGGCAGCAAGAGAGAGCCCAGAGCCCACCTACCCCCCTGCGGCTCCCATGCTCAACCTTGCTTAGAGTCTCAAGCAGGCACTAACCCAAAACAGCAGCCCAACAACAGCTTAGTGGTTCTTGGCAGAAGCCAGAGCAAGTAGAAGAAAGGGCTGTTTTTCTACCCTTGACTCAGGAGCAGAGTGACCCAACCCAGGGTGTCCACCTTATCAAATGTGACTTTTAGCCACCACCCCTGATCACCCTCCCATCCCCTCACTCCTCCACAGGTCAAAGTCTAGGGGCATGTCTGACCAGGAAAAGGATAGTAATAGCCCCAGTGATGCTCCTTTCAGGAATCCAGGAGCTTCCTTCCTCAAACCCTAGCTAATTATCACTCCCTAAGACCCAGACCATAGAAATCATTCTCTTTATTCTTAGTGTCCTAGAGAATTAGAATTCTTCCTCTAGAATTGAACCATCCACTTTGTCCCCCAAACCTTAGAGCCCAAGAGTGTCTTTGTTGCCAAGATGATGGAAGACAAGAGCTAGGTAGAACCTGAGACCTCTGACTGGCAGAATAGCTCACCTGAATAGAACTCTGTTTTACCATGCACATAACCCAGTGCAGGTTTGAGCCTGGCACTCACCATACTGGAGGAAGCTTTAGTGCTGTGGTTTCTTTCCCTCATTCTCTGTCTCTGTCTCTCTCTGTGTATCTAAAAAGTTACGTGGAGTGGTGAAGCCCAAAACATGCATGAAGAAGAAGACGGAAGAGGAGGAAGAGGAGAAGAAGAAGAGAGTAGGGGAGGAGGAGAGGAGGAGGAAGACAAAGAAGAAAGAGAGAGAGAGGGAAGGAAATTGAAGTCTCAAAACAATTCAGACAAGAAGACTAATATCAGAAAGATACAGTGACTGGCCCAAGGTCACACAGTGAGATGGAAGCCAGACTGAGGCAAGGATCTAGATGCATGGTTGCTGGGTTCATGGCAATGTCCCAGGAACCTTTTTTTCAGGAAGAAAGACTCCCTTTGGGCACTCAGCTGACCAAATGCCTGGTGCTCTGGAATGGTCTGGTCCCAAAGCTTCAGCCTAGGCAAGAAGCACCCCATCCCCCCTGCGAGGGTGCTTGAGCCTTCAGTGCCACCCCTGAAATAGCCCAGCTCTCAGGCCCACAGATCAGGTTGCAGCCTCCCTGTCCAGATGGGGCTCCTGGCAGGGTGGGAAGTGTTTCCTCTCACACTGCCTCCACCTGCTCCCTGCCTTACACATCAGCACTCAGGCTAAGCCTTAAATCATAGCCTCCTGCTAGAGGATGCAACCTTTTTTGGGGGCAGACGGGACAGGAGCAATGACAATGCCTGGGGCTGAGAAGAATGAGGGAGGAGTATTTAACACTTAATGCCAAGAGAAATTTTGAGGTGGGGGAGCCCCAGAGAGAAGAGTGTTTTGCTCTGTGACATTGAATCAGATGTCCTCTCCGAACTTTAACTTCCTGACCAACCCATAAAATGGGGAAAATGCTCCACCCTATCCACAAGATACAATATCCAGTAGAAAAAATTCCTCCTGTCTTCAAGGTTTGCCAAAGTCCATGTCCAGTCAAGCCAGATCCAGGTGGTTGGGTTAGAGACTGTGTGCTCCATGCTGGGAGCTCCAGGAAGACAGGCAGAGAAGTGGTGTCTGTTATTGGGTGTTCTTTTTTTTTTTTTCACTTTTATTGATTCAATAATGATTGATAAGACCGTAAGATAAGAGGGGTAAGCAATTAGAGAAGCCAGACCTTCCACCTCCTGCAACCCACAATGACCCTAGGTCCATACTCCCAAAGGGATAGAGAATGGGAAAGCTATCTGGGGAGGGAATGGGATATAAAGATCTGGTGGTGGGAACTGTGTGGAGTTGTACCCCTCCTATTCTACGGTTTTGTTAATGTCTCCTTTTTAAATAAATAAATAAATAAATAAATAGGAAAAAAAGTATTAATAGGGGTAAAATTCCACACAGTTCCCACCACTAGAGTTTCATATACCATCCCCTCCATTGGAAGCTTTTCTATTCTTTATCTCTCTAGGAGTATGGAGACAGGATTATTATGAGATGCAGAAGGTGGAAGGTCCGGTTTCTGTAATTGCTTCTCTACTGAACATAGACATTGGCAGGTCGATCCATACTCCCAGCCTGTTTCTATATTTCCCTAGTGGGGCAGGGGCCTGGGCAGGTAGGGTTGCAGGACACACTGGAGAGGTAATTTGCCTAGGGAAGTCAGGTTGGCATCATAGTAACATCTGCAATGTGATGGCTGAAAAAGTACTAAGATATAAAGTAGAACAAATTGTTTAATAATCAGGAATCTAAAGGTAAGAGTATAGCAGATGAGACTTGGGGTCTCCATTTTGGAAAAGGATAGTAGGTTTATTTTAGGTATATTGCAAGGGGCCCATGACTTTACTAATTTTTGCCTCAGCTAACATACAAGTGGGCTAAAGGTATTATTTAGAGAGATGGTGTCAGAGTTGGAAATAGGAATATAAAGTTTTATCAGGGAAGAGACTAGCTCCCAAATATGGGGAAGATATACAAATACTGTTAACTATAAACCTCAATTATTTGATCTGGGGTCCTTATATAACACAGGAGCCTGTGTAACCTCTGCATCCCTGTAGGTCTGAGCTCACATTCCATGGTTATAGCTAGAAACATTCTAGGCTGCACTCATTCAGGACCAGTCTTCCTCAAGTGGCAACATATGTGTTCCAACCTCCCTTCAGAGAAGGGGACAGTCCCTACCATTATTGATCCATACTGAGGGCAAGGTCCTATAGGGCCCACAAAAAGTTCATTATGTTGTTCATGGTGAGAAGACCAGTGTCAGTGAAGAGAGGGATCTGTTAGAGGTCTAGGCCTATCATGTTAGAATACCACATAGTGCCCTGGATGACTAGGGCCCCAGATGATGGAGTGGCCTGGTAGTGACAAAAGGAACCATCATTAAAGTATGCTGGTCTCTTGCCCTTATCCAGCTTTTGTAGTCCTTAATTTGTCTGACAAGGTTAGCCTTGGAGTGATTGAGGGAAGTGAAATAGGAAGTAGGTGAAGAGGTTATCTAGGTCTAAGTACAAACTATTTGATTAAGTTTAATTAAAAAGTGTTTTTAAGGGTTTTCTACTTGCTTGCTGCACTTATTGAGTCACTGCAAACTATTGTGCACTTTATGTAATGTATATATTTTTCCCATAACTTATGGATACATGTGCACATGAGCTCTGTCTCATAGGCTCTGGTCTATATCTAAGTTCTGTGGCTTTGTTAGGAAGTACACCACCCAATGTGGAATTGAGGAGTCCTATGAGTTAGGAACAGTCTCACCAGAGTATTGGAGCTGAAAGGTTGACATCCCAGGCCTGGAATCTCTAGACACAGTTCGAGTAAAGCATGTTGAAGTGGTACTGGTTGCATTGATTTGGTTGAGTTCAGAAGAAGCACTATCAAATGGCATGGCTCAAGAGAAGTGTGCAGGAAAATTAGTCATGTCCCCCAGAGGTTCTAGGACTAGGAGAAATATGGGTTTTACAGAGAATGGGGAAGGTTCCTGCTGTCTTAGAGTTTAAGAAAGCAATAGATAGTTATTATTATAACCAAGTTTTTTGGGAATTTGGTTTACTTTGAAAATCCTATGGTTAGGATTTGCTGTATCATCCAAGACCTCAACTGCTATGAACAAAGGTGTACATATATCTTTTTGGATGGGTGTTATGGAGTCCTTAGGATATATCCCTAGGAAAGTAATTCCTGGGTCATAAAGAAGACCCATTTCTAGCCTTATAAGGATTCTCCAGACTGCTCTCCACAGGGATTTATGTCTTTTAATACTATTTACATATAGTTGTATCTTATAGAGTGACACAACCAATCGCTTCTGGTCTTCCTGGTCTATTATAGGTAGACTTGATATTTTTAAAGTAATTATTAGAAGTGTATTAACAATTTAATCCCACTGTTAAAATTCAATCAGGTTACCAATTTGAAACCTTAAGTGATTAGATTGAAGGAATACATATGCCAGAACTGGGGTCTATGAATCAAAAAGTTTGAAGCAATCAATCCATTTTCCCCCTCTCATACTGATTAAATAGTGAATTATAAGACTTTAAGTTAGTAGGAGTGTATATTAACACCACTCCTGCCACCGAAGTTCTGTGTTCCTACCCCCATCCTCACTATAGTGAAGCTGAAAATCTACTCTCCACCCAGAGATTTTTACGTTGGTGCAATACTCCAAACTCAGTAAAATTTACTTTGCATTTCCTTCTGTTCTTCTTTCTCAACTTCTGTTTATGAGTGGGCTCATCTCATACTTGTATTTCTCTTTCTGACTTACCTCAGTTAACAGACTCCCTTTTAGCTCCATCCAAGATGAGTCATTATTCTTAACAGCTGAGTAGTATTCCACTGAGTATATATACCACAGCTTCCTTAGCCATTCATCTGTTGTTGGGCACCTGGTTTTCTTCCAGGTTTGGGCTATTATAAATTGTGCTGCTATGAACATAGGTGTACGTATTTCTTTTTGGATGGGTGTTAGTGGAGTCCTTAGGATATATCCCTAGGAGAGGAATTACTGGGTCATAAAGAAGGTCCATTTCTAGCTTTATGAGGGTTCTCCAAACTGCTCTCCACAGAGATTTATATTCCCACCAGCAGTTCAGGAGGGTTCCTTTATCCCCACAACCTCTTCACCTCTCCAGCATTTGTTGCTGCTATCAGTTTTTTGATGTATGACATTCTTATGTGGGTGAGGTGGTATCTCATTGTTGCCTTTATTTGCATTTCTCTGATAATCAGTGATTTGGGACAATTTTTCATCTATCTGTTGGTCTTCTGTAGCTCTTCTGTACTGAATGTTCATTTCATTTCTTCTCCCCATGGGGTCACTTCACAAGTGGTAAAGCAAGTCTGCAGGTGTCTTATCTCTCTTCCCTCATCTGTTTTCCCCTCCTCTCTCCATTTCTTTCTGTCCTTTCCAACAACAACAACAACAATAATAATAATAATGACAGTAATAACAACAACAATGATAAACAACAAGTGCAGCAAAAGGGAAAAAATAGCCTCAAGGAGCAGGAAGCAGTAGATTCATAGTGCAGCTACTGAGCCCCAGCAATAACCCTGGAGGCAAAAAAAACCCAAAAAACAGTGTGCTAGTATATTAAAACAAAACAATAAAAACAAAACAAACATATCCTCTCCCCACTTTTGAATTTGCTTTTTGTTGCTAAATTTGGTGAGCTCTTTATATAGTTTGGTTATTAGCCTCTTGTCTGATGTATGGCATGTAAAGATTTTATCCCATTCTGTGAAGTGTCTATTTGTTTGGATAATGATTTCTTTTGCTGTGCAGAAGCTTTTCAATCTGATGTAGTAGCACTGATTTGTTTTTGACTTCCTTGCAATTGGGTTTGTGTCATCAAAGATGTCCTTGAGGTTTAGATGGGAAAGTGTTCTGCCAATATTTTCCTCTAAGTATTTGATAGTCTCTGGTCTAACATCCAGGTCCTTGATCCATTTGGAGTTGATTTCTTTTTCTTTATCTTTCTTTCTTTTTTTTTTTTTTTTTTTTAACCAGAGCACTCTTCAGCTCTGGCTTATGATAGTGCTGGGAACTGAACCCAAGACTTCAAAGCTGCAGACATGAGAGTCCCTTTGCATATCCATTATAGTATCTACTCCCACCCCATATATTTCTTTTTTATTAGTGATTAAGTAGTGATTATCAAGATTTTAGGATAAGTAGGGTACAATGCTATGTAATTCCCACCATCAGAGTTCAGTTCCCATCCCCTCCATTGTAAGGTTCCCTATTATTTATCCTGCTGGTAGTATGGACCAAAATTCTTTATAGGGTGTAGAAGGTAGAAGGTCTGGATTCTCTAATTGCTTCTCCACTGAGCATGGGCATTGGAAGGTCAATCCATATGGAGTGGTCTTCTGCAGGTATCCCTCCCCACCCTGGGTCAAAGCAGTGGTGGTTATGAACCAGACTAGAGGGACTACAACTCTTGCCCCCAAACCAGTACTACATCTTTAGCACTGCCTTTTCTCTCACACACCCCCAGCTGCACTCAGCCTGGCAGCCCCCAATCCTTGAAGCCCCATGGGCAGCACCTGCTATTCAGAACCAGCAGAAGCAAGGTTCAAGGGTATGGACAGACCAGGAACCCCTCAGTGACAAGGAGTGATACCTGGGACCTGGATACCTCATAAAAGGTCATCAGCCTCAGGGGTAGCCCGGTAAAGTTGAGGCCTGGAGTTTCAGGGGTGCAGGTATTTGTGGAGGGCAGGGTTATAATGCCTCATGGTAAAGGGTTCTAAACAATCCAAATGAAACTGAGATCAGAAATAGATGTACACACACATACACACACACACACACACACACACACACACACACACTGCTCCAGGTGCCTTCGCATAGGTTTCACAGTCTGGTTCTACAGGGTGAGAATATCAGAATCATGGAGGCAGAGTGACTTGCCCAAGGCCACATGTCTGGGAAGTGGTAGAGATGACTGTCTGAGTCCAAAATTAACAGGTTTAATTTTTTTGGGGGGGGGGAGGCAAAAATGAATCCAATTTTTAAACTTTATACTTGAGTGCTGTCATTGTTAAAATAGCTACTTCTTTAAGCCTCTTTTATTTTTTTAACATTTTATTTATCTATTGAGTGGGGATGGGGAGATAGGGAGAGAGAGAGAGAGAAAGGAGCATACAGACAGTACTTCTTCATAGCTTTCAAAGCCTCCCCACTGCAGGTGAGAATGAGGGGCTTGACCTCAGGCAAGCTGGACTCAAACTCCACTGCCTGACCACTAGAGCTGCCCCTTCCCTCGTGCCCTCACACCAGGCATCAGAGAAGGGTGGTGGGGGTGGGGGGTGGGCTGAGCACTGCCTCCCTGTGGAGCCTCTCTGATCCCAGACTAGACAGCCTTACCTCCCTCCCTCTCCTAAGCTGTCCCAACAAAAGCTGCCCTTGTGGGAGCCAGGACCATGGTAATTAAAAAGGAAACATAATAAAGCCTCACTCTGAAGCCAAATCCCCATTCCTAAAGCAGATGCCCTGGGCCTGCCCCACACTGCCATCTAGGACACATGGCTCCTTTGTGAATCGCTGGGTGAAGGCTACTCCTGCCCTGTCCTGCCCAGCCCAGCCACTGGCCTCCATTCCTGTGCACCCAAAGCCCTCATAGCCTTAGCAGCCTGGCTGAGAGAACCTGGCCTCCTCTTTCCATGGGTAGGAAACTGAGGCCAGGACAGCTGATCCTGAACCCAGGCCTCTTGACCCCTAGTCCACTGCCCCTCAGACTCAGCCTCTGACCAGTGAGTCTTCTCTCTCTTGTTTACACCCAAGAGCAAGGGACCCAGAGCTCAGACCATGAAGCCCTTCTTTTTTTTTTTTTAATTTATTTCTTTATTGGGGAATTAATGTTTTACATTCAACAGTAAATACAATAGTTTGTACATGCATAACATTCCCCAGTTTCCCATTTAACAATACAACCCCCACTATGTCATTTATCGTCCTTCATGGACCTGTATTCTCCCCACCCACCCACCCCGGAGTCTTTTACTTGGGTGCAATATTCCAATTCCATTTCAGGTTCTACTTGTGTTTTCTTTTCTGATCTTGTTTTTCAACTTCGGCCTGAGAGTGAGATCATCCCATATTCATCCTTCTGTTTCTGACTTATTTCACTCAACATGATTTTTTCAAGGTCCATCCAAGATCGGCTGAAAATGGTGAAGTCACCATTTTTTACCGCTGAGTAGTATTCCATTGTGTATATATACCACAACTTGCTCAGCCACTCATCTGTTGTTGGACACCTGGGTTGCTTCCAGGTTTTGGCTATTACAAATTGTGCTGCCAAGAACATATGTGTACACAGATTTTTTTGGATGGATGTGTTGAGTTCCTTAGGATATATCCCCAGGAGAGGGATTGCAGGGTCATAGGGTAGATCCATTTCTAGCCTTCTGAGAGTTCTCCAGACTGTTCTCCACAGAGGTTGCACCAATTGACATTCCCACCAGCAGTGCAGGAGGGTTCCTTTGACCCCACACCCTCTACAGCATTTGCTGCTGTTACCTTTTCTGATGTATGACATTCTCACAGGAGTGAAGTGATATCTCATTGTTGTCTTGATTTGCATTTCTCTGACAATCAGAGACTTGGAGCATTTTTTCATGTGTTTCTCGGCCTTTTGGATCTCTTCTGTGGTGAATATTCTGTCCAAGTCCTCCCCCATTTTTGGATGGGGTTATTTGTTGTCTTGTTGTTGAGTCTGGCAAGCTCTTTATATACGTTGGTTATTAAACTCTTATCTGATGTATGACATGTAAAGATCTTCTCCCATTCTGTGAGGGGTCTCTTGGTTTGGGTAGTGGTTTCTTTTGCTGTGAAGAAGCTTTTTAATTTGATGTAGTCCCATAGGTTTATACTTGCCTTAGTCTTCTTTGTAATTGGATTCGTTTCATTGAAAATGTCTTTAAAATTTATACGGAAAAGTGTTCTGCCAATATTTTCCTCTAAGTATCTGATAGTTTGTGGTCTAACATCCAAGTCCTTGATCCACTTGGAATTTACTTTTGTATTTGGTGAAACAGAGTAATTCAGTTTCACTCTTCTGCATGCTTCAACCCATTGTTTCCAACACCATTTGTTGAAGAGACTGCTTTCCCCATGTAATAGTCTGGGCCCCTTTGTCAAAGATTAGATGTCCATAGGTGTGGGGCCTCATTTCTGGGTCCTCAATTCTATTCCACTGGTCAGTGTGTCTATTCATGTTCCAGTACCAAGCAGTTTTGATGACAATGGCCCTATAATACAGTTTGAGATCTGGGACTGTGATGCCTCCAGTTCTGTTCTTTCTTCTCAAGATTGTTTTGGCAATTCTAGGTCTTTTCTGGTTCCAGATAAACATTTGTAGCATTTTTTCTATTCTCCAAAAAAAATGTGCTTGGGATCTTGATGGGGATAGCATTGAATTTGTAGATGGCTCTGGGTAATATATTCATTTTGATGATGTTAATTCTTCCAACCCATGAACATGGAATATCTTTCCACTTCTTTGTGTCTTTTTCAATTTCTTTGAGTAGTGACTCATAATTTTCAGTATACAAGTCTTTTGCTTCTTTGGTTAGGTTTATTTCTAGATATTTTATTGTTTTTGTTGCTACAGTAAAAGGAATTGATTTCTGGATTTCAATTTCTTCTAACTTAGTGTTTGCATAGAGGAATACACTGACTTTTGAATGTTAATTTTATAGCCTGACACCTTACTGTATTGCCTGATGATTTCCAAAAGCTTCTTGCTGGATTCCTTAGGTTTTCCCATGTATACTATCATGTCATCTGCAAATAGGGAGAGTTTGACTTCTTCTCTTCCAATATGTATCCCTTTAATTCCTTGCTCCTGCCTGATTGCTATGGCAAGAACTTCCAAAACCATGTTGAATAGTAATGGTGATAGTGCGCAGCCCTGTCTAGTACCTGATCTGAGGGGAAATGCTTCCAGTTTTTCACCATTGAGTATGATGTTGGATGTAGGTTTGCTATATATAGACTCCACTGGCTTCAGGAGTTTTCCATCTATTCCCATTTTTGTAGTGTTTTGATCATAAAGGGATGTTGTATTTTGTCAAAGGCTTTCTCTGCATCTATTGATATGACCATGTGGTTTTTGGTCTTGCTTTTGTTGATGTGGTGGATCACATTGATTGATTTACATATATTAAACCAAACTTGCATGCCTGGGATAAACCCCACTTGGTCATGATGAACAATCTTTTTGATATACTGTTGTATCCGGTTGGCTAGAATTTTGTTCAATATTTTAGCATCTATGTTCATCAGAGATATTGGTCTGTAGTTTTCTTTTTTGGTTTTGTCCCTGTATGCTTTTGGTATCAGAGTGATGTTGGCTTCATAAAAGCTGGCAGGAAGTATTCCAGTGTCTTCAATCTTCTGGAAGACTTTTAAAAGTAGAGGTATTAGTTCTTCTTTGAAGGTTTTGTAGAATTCATTTGTAAAACCATCTGGTCCAGGACTTTTATTTTTGGGGAGATTTTTGATAACTGTTTCAATTTCATTAGCTGTGATGGGCCTGTTCATGTTATCCACTTTACTTAGTTTTGGAAGTTGGTAGGTATCTAGGAAATCGTCCATTTCTACCAGGTTCTCTAGCTTGGTGGCATATAGTTGTTCATAGAAGCCTCGCATGATATGTTGAATTTCTGCGGTGTCTGTTGTGATATCTCCTCTTTCATTTAGTATCCTATTTATTTGGGTCTTCTCCCTTTTTTGTTTTGTGAGTCTGGCTAAAGGTTTGTCAATTTTGTTTACTCTTTCGAAGAACCAACATTTACTTTCGTTGATCTTTTGTATGCTTTTCCTATTCTCAATGTTATTTATTTCTGCCCTAACTTTAGTGATTTCTGTCCTTCTGGTTGCTTTAGGGTTCCTTTGTTCTTCTTCTTCTAGGTCTTTAAGATGTGCAATCAGGCTGTTTATTTGTCCTTTTACTTGTTTCCTAATGTGTGCTTGTATAGCTATGAACTTCCCTCTTAGGACTGCGTTAGCTGTGTCCCAAATATTTTGATAGCTTGTGTCTTCATTTTCATTGGACTCTCGAAACATTTTGATTTCTTCCTTGATTTCCTCTTTGTCCCAGAAGTTGTTAAGAAGTGTACTGGGAGGATAGGCGGGAAGATGGCGGACTGAGAAGCTGCTAAGCGAGTGCTCTGATCGCATCGTCGGCAACGGTAGGATTTTCTGCCTTTAGCAGGCCAGTCAGTAAGGGGTGACACCAAAGAGGTGATTATAATTTAATTTGGGTTAAGAATTAGAATAAAGGTGACACGGACTAGCGGTCTCCAGACTTCCCAGGCGGCGCCGGGCAAGGCGAGTGTGCCGGGCATTGTCCTCCGCCCAGGAAGGCGGCTCCTCCGCTGGTTGCAGAGCGCGGCAGGCAGAGGACCCGGAGAGAGCACTTTAGCTCGGGGGCTTTCTCTTGGGAGTCTCCAGGGTCCACCGCGACCCTGAGGGTGGATCCAAAGACTTCTTGAGTATAGCTCTCATTGGATCAAAAGACTTGGAGCTAGTTTCCATTTTCGAGAAATCCTTTAAAAAAGTCTGGAGGGGGGGGGTTTCCCGGAAGCTGCTAGCCTCTGAGCTCTGCAAGCACTCCCCTGAGACAATAGGATTTTCTGCCTTTAGCAAGCCAGCCAATAAGGTGTCCTTAGACACCAAGGAGGCGATTATAACTTAATTTGGGTTAATAATTAGACTAGGGAAAAAATTCTTTTTTCTTCCTTTTAATTTTCAAGCATACATCCTTCCCGCCGCCCCTCCCCACCATAAGCAGTCCCTGGGACCAGCTACTAGCAGGATACCCCATAACACCAAACAGGGTTTTTTTTTTTTTAATTCACTGATACGCATTCGGGAAGTTCCTTACACTGCTCTTTAATTACAACTCTTCTTCTTATCTTCTCCCTTTTCTATCTCTTATCTCTCTCTCTCTCTCTTTTTTTTAATCTTGTCATACACTTCTTTCTTCTCTGCCTTTCTGAATTTGTGAATTATTTTGGGGAAGAAATATGACTCAGAGTGGACTCTCTATGTGTGTATCTCTGCTCTAGTTCCCTTTCCCCTCTTGTTACACCTAGAATATACACTGGATAGTAGATTTGCATAACTGTCTATTCTTGCTATCCTCTCTTTCTTTTCTCTTTCTTCACTGGGATTTGGTTACTATTTTTTCACGGACTGGAGAAATTGTTTGGCTAACTGGTAACGATTAAACTACTTCAATACTTTCTTCAGTTGCTACTGTAATTCTGGAGGTTGGTGAGTGCAATTGTCATAAAGGTATTTAGTACAGTGTTACTTGTACTCAAGACACAACAACTGAGGAACAACAGAGCATAAAAAAAGAGAAACACATAAATTTAAAAAATGGGTAGATTAAAAACAAATAAAACTGCTACTCCAATGAATGAAGACAAGAGCCCAGAAGAAACCACAAATCAGTCAGAAGTAACCATAGATAAGAAAAGTATGCAAGCAATAATAAACTTATTAATTACAGAAATGAAAACAACATTGGAGGAAAGGAATGGCAGTATTAGGGAAACAACAGTTGAGACCCCCAAGGAAAATACTGATTATCTTGAGGAAATTAGAGAACTGAAAGCTGAAATAGCTGCAATGAAGAAAGAAGCTGAGGCAAGGGAAAGCAGACTAACAGAAGCAGAAAACAGAATTGGTCAGACAGAGGATGAGTTAGAGAAAACTAAGAAAGAGGTGAAAGAGCTTAAAAAGAGATTGAGAGACACTGAAAACAACAACAGAGACATATGGGATGATCTCAAAAGAAGTAACATTCGTATAATTGGCCTGCCAGAGGAAGAAAGAGAGGAAGGGGAAGCAAACATTCTAGAGGAAATAATACAAGAAAACTTCCCAGACCTGAATAACAAAAAGGATATCAAGGTTCAATAGGCCCAGAGAGTACCAACAGAATCAACCCAGACCTGAAGACACCAAGACACATCATAGTCACAATGAGAAGTAAGGATAAAGAAAGGATCCTAAAAGCTGCAAGAGAGAAACAAAAAGTCACATACAAGGGAAAACCCATAAGACTATCTGCAGATTTCACCACTCAAACTCTAAAAGCCAGAAGGGAGTGGCAAGATATCTATCGAACCCTGAATGAAAAAGGGTTTCAACCAAGGATAATATATCCTGCTAGACTTTCATTCAAGCTAGATGGAGGGATCAAAACCTTCTTAGACAAACAACAGTTAAAGGAGGCAACCATCACCAAGCCGGCCCTGAAAGAGGTACTAAAAGACCTCTTATAAACAAGAACAGCACTATAATACTTGCAATATATCAGAGTAAACAAATTGTTTTTTAGAACAATGGCACTACAATACATTAAATCCATAATATCAATAAATGTCAATGGCTTAAACTCACCCATCAAAAGGCACAGGGTGGGGGGATGGATCAGAAAACATAACCCAACCATATGCTGCTTGCAAGAATCCCATCTGTCACAACAAGATAAACACAGACTTAAAGTGAAAGGATGGAAAACTATCATACAGGCTAACGGTCCACAAAAAAGGGCAGGAACAGCCATTCTCATCTCAGACACGATAGATTTTAAATTAAATAAAGTAATAAAAGATAGGCAAGGACATTACATAATGAATAGAGGATCAATCAGCCAAGAAGACTTAACAATTATTAACATCTATGCACCCAACGAGGGACCATCTAAATACATTAAGCATCTACTGAAAGAATTTCAAAAATACATCAATAGTAATACAATAATAGTGGGAGACTTCAATACCCCACTCTCACACTTAGACAGATCAACAAAGCAGAGAACCAATAAAGATACAAGAGAATTGAATGAAGAGATTGACGGATTAGACCTCTTGGACATTTTCAGACTCCTCCACCCCAAAAAACTGGAATACACCTTCTTTTGAAACCCGCATAACACATACTCAAGGATAGACCACATGTTAGGCCACAAAGACAGCATCAATAAATTCAAGAGCATTGAAATCACCCCAAGTATCTTCTCAGACCACAGTGGAGTAAAACTAACATTTAACAACAAACAGAAAATTATTAAAAGACATAGAATTTGGAAACTAAACAACATGCTCCTTAAGAACCACTGGGTCAGAGACTCACTCAAACAGGAAATTCAAATGTTCCTGGAAACTAATGAAAATGAAGACACAACCTATCAAAATATTTGGGACACAGCTAAAGCAGTACTGAGAGGGAAACTTATAGCCATACAATCACATATTAAACACCAAGAAGAAGCCCAAATGAACGACCTTACTGCACACCTCAAGGACTTAGAGGAAGCGGAACAAAGGAACCCTAAATCAACCAGAAGGACAGAAATCACTAAAGTTAGATCAGAAATAAACAACATCAAAAATAAAAGAACCATGTTGTTAAAATTCGGACGGCTCTTGCCAGGCGGGTCTAGCTTCACAGGCGGTTAACAGAGACGCGGAGACAACGGCTGGGCAGGGAAGCTGTATTTCTTTATTCAGGAACAACGATTCATAAACTAAGACAAACTAATCACCAAACAGAACTCTGCTGTCTCTATGCGGCGGCACAAGCACTCTCTCTTACTTTCGAACTCAGGAACTCTCTCTTACTCTGGAACTCTGGAACTCTCGTACTGGGGAACCCTCTGAAACTCTTCCACTGTGGAACTCTCTCTTACTCTGTAACTCTGAAACTCTCGAACTCAGGAACTCTCTCCCTTACTCTGGAACTCTCGTACTCGGGAACCCCCTGAACAAAAACTACAATCATTTATCTGGAACCTGAAAACACCTAGAATTGCCAAAACCATTTAAGGAAAAGAAACAGAAATGGAGGCATCACACTCCCAGACCTTAAACAATATTATAAAGACATCATCATCAAAACAGCATGGTACTGGAACAAAAATAGGCATACAGACCAGTGGAACAGAATTGAAAGCCCAGAAGTAAATCCCAACACCTATGGGCATCTAATATTTGATAAGGGGACACAAAGGATTAAATGGAAAAAGGAGGCTCTCTTCAATAAATGGTGCTGGGAAACTGGGTTGAAACATGCAGAAGAATGAAATTGAACCACTTTATCTCACCAGAAACAAAAATCAACTCCAAATGGATCAAAGACCTAGATGTCAGACCAGAAACAATCAAATACTTAGAGGAAAACATTGGTAAAACACTTTCCCACCTACACCTCAAGGACATCTTTGATGAATCAAACCCAATTGCAAGGAAGACTAAAGCAAAAACAAACCAATGGGACTACATCAAATTGAAAAGCTTCCGCACATCCAAAGAAACTATTAAACAAACAGAGAGACCCCTCACAGAATGGGAGAAGATCTTCACATGCCAGACATCAGACAAGAAACTAATCACCAAAATATATATAGAGCTCAGCAAACTTAGCACCAAAAAAGCAAATGACCCCATCCAAAAATGGGCAGAGGAAATGAACAAAACATTCACCACAGAGGAGATCCAAAAGGCTAACAAACATATGAAAAATTGCTCTAGGTCACTGATCGTCAGAGAAATGCAAATTAAGACAACACTAAGATACCACTTCACTCCTGTAAGAATGGCATACATCAAAAAGGACAGCAGCAACAAATGCTGGAGAGGTTGTGGGGACAGAGGAACCCTTTTACATTGCTGGTGGGAATGTAAATTGGTACAGCCTCTGTGGAGAGCAGTCTGGAAAACTCTCAGAAGACTAGACATGGACCTTCCATATGACCCAGTAATTCCTCTCCTGGGGTTATACCCCAAGGACTCCATAACACCCAACCAAAAAGAGGTGTGTACTCCTATGTTCAAAGCAGCACAATTCATAATAGCTAAATCCTGGAAGCAACCCAGGTGCCCAACAACAGATGAGTGGCTGAGAAAGCTGTGGTATATATACACAATGGAATACTATGCAGCTATCAAGAACAATGAACCCACCTTCTCTGACCCATCTTGGACAGAGCTAGAAGGAATTATGTTAAGTGAACTAAGTCAGAAAGATAAAGATGAGTATGGGATGATCCCACTCATCAACAGAAGCTGACTAAGAAGATCTGAAAGGGAAACTAAAAGCAGAACCTGATCAAATTGTAAGTAGGGCACCAAAGTAAAAACCCAGTGGTGAGGGGTAGACATGTAGCTTCCTGGGCCAGTGGGGGGGTGGGAGTGGGCGGGAGGGATGGGTCACAGCCCTTTGGTGGTGGGAATGGTGTTTATGTACACTCCTAGAAAAATGTAGACATATAAATCAGTAGTTAATTAATATGAGAGGGGGAAATCAATTGTATGTCTTAAAGTTTCTCAAAAGACAAACTGAATCTTTTTAATATATAGGCTGCGTATTTGATATGCGGACTCTCTCAAAAGCCTAGACCAAGTAGATTAGAAGCATCCAATAGTACAGCTATATACAAGATACTGGGTACTGTACAGCAAACCATAACAAAGGGACTTTTCAAAGTTAACCCAATTAACAAATAAAGTTATGATAATATTAACTATCGATTGTCTTTTTGAACCCTAAGACAGCAGGAACCTCACATCTTTACTATAGAGCCCCTACTTCCCCCAGTCCTGGAACCCTTGGATAGGGCCCACTTTCCTGTATGCATCTCCCAATCCGAACCAAATAATATTGCATCCGCCGATCACAACCTAACCAAAGCAACGATTGCCACCTCAATATGCTTCACCTCCGACTGTATCCAGAGACTTCACGTGTGGAATGACAACCCTTCAACTTCATTACTCGGGTGAGACCTTTCCTTTTATAGTACACTCTAATTTCATCTCAGGTAGTTCACTTTCTAACAAAGTCCCATAATCTAGATATACACCAGTTTCTGTGAGGGAGAGCTTATGTGTACACGTATCCATAAACTACTGCAAAATATATACCTGAAAGCAGAAGTACACTAGAGTTTGCAGTGAGTACCTCCCTAACACTTCCTCTCCACTATTCCAAGCTTGGGATCCATGATTGCTCAACAAATTGTTTGGCCTCATATGTTAACTCTGTTTTCAATCACCAGGTTCCAGATGCCACCAGGATGCTGGCTAGGCTTCCCTGGATTGAAGACCCCACCAATGTGTCCTGGAGCTCAGCTTCCCCAGAGACACACCTTACTAGGGAAAGAGAGAGGCAGACTGGGAGTATGGACCGACCAGTCAACGCCCATGTTCAGCGGGGAAGCAATTACAGAAGCCAGACCTTCTACCTTCTGCAACCCTCAACGACCCTGGGTCCATGCTCCCAGAGGGCTAGAGAATGGGAAAGCTACCATTGGAGGGGGGGGATTATGGGGATTGGGTGGTGGGAATTGTGTGGAGTTGTACCCCTTCTACCTTATGTTTTTGTTCACTAATCCTTTCTTAAATAAAAAATTTAAAAATAAAGTGTACTGTTGAGCTTCCACATTTTGGCACTGTTACTAATTTTTTGTTGATAGTTAAGTGTTAGTTTAATTCCACTGTGGTCTGAGAAGATGCTTGGGATGATTTCAATGCTCTTGAATTGGCTGATGCTGTCTTTGTGGCCTAATATATGATCTATCCTTGAGAATGACCCATGTGGATTTGAGTAAAATGTGTATTCCAGTTTCTTGGGATGAATGACTCTGATAATGTCCAG
Organism: Erinaceus europaeus; assembly: GCF_950295315.1. Lineage (NCBI taxonomy): Eukaryota > Metazoa > Chordata > Mammalia > Eulipotyphla > Erinaceidae > Erinaceus > Erinaceus europaeus. Next base: position 37,669,553 of record NC_080174.1, read on the forward strand.
TAGTTCTAGTTTATCTATCTCTTCATTTAGCTCCCTTATGTCTTTATTGATTTTCTGCCTGGATGGTCTGTCAAGTTGAGAGAGTGGGGTGTTGAAGTCCCCTACTATGATTGTGTTACTGTTAATATATTGCTGTAGCTCTTTCAGTAGAAGTTTGATGTATTTAGATGGCTTCTCATTGGGTGCATAGATGTTAATAATAGTTAAGTCCTCTTGATTGACTGATCCTCTGAGCATTAAGTAGTGTCCATTCCTATCTTTTTTAATCTTATCTATTTTAAAGTCTATCATGTCAGATATGAGAATAGCTGCTCCTGCCCTTTTTTGTGGGCCATTGGCTTGTATGATAGTTTTCCATCCTTTCACTTTAAGTCTGTGTTTGTCTTGTTGAATTAGTTGGGATTCCTGTAGACAGCATATTGTTGGGTTGTGTTTTTTGATCCATCTTCCTACTCTGTGTCTTTTGATAGGTGAATTCAGGCCACTGACATTTATTGATATCAAAGATTGAAGATGTTTTAACGCCATTCTTGTATAGTTTTAGAGTGTTTTGATATATGTCCTATTTGTGGTGGTCTGGTTGTTTATAGGAGACCTTTCAGAAGTTCTTTCAGGGCAGGCTTGGTGATGGTTGCTTCCTTCAACTGTTGCTTGTCTGAGAAGGTTTTGATGCCTCCATCTAGTCTGAATGACAGTCTAGAAGGATATAGTATTCTTGGCTGAAAGCCTTTCTCATTGAGCACTTGATAGATATCTTGCCATTCTCTTCTGGCCTGCAGTGTTTGTGTGGAGAAGTCTGCTGCTAATTTTATGGGTTTTCCTTTGTAGGTGACTCTTTGTTTTTCTCTTGCAGCCTTCAGGATCCTTTCTTTATCCTTGTTCCTTTCCATTCTAAGTATGATATGTCTTGGTGTCTTTAGGTCTGGGTTAATTCTGTTTGGGACCCTCTGGGCTTCTTGAATCTTTATGTCTTTGGTGTTGTCTAGACTAGAGAAGTTTTCAGCTACTATGGCCTGGAAAATTCTTTCTTCCTCTCCTTCTCTTTCTTCCTCTGGTATGCAAATAATGCGTATATTGTTTCTTTTGAAGTCATCCCATAGGACTCTGTTGTTGTTTTCAGCATCTCTCAATCTCTTTTTGAGATCTCTTACTTCTTTTTTAGTTGTCTCTAATTCATCCTCAATCTTGCTAATTCTGTCTTCAACCTCATTGGTTCTATTCTCTCTGCCCTCTACTGTTTTCTGGAGTTCATCTATTTTGTTGCCCTGCTCTGATACTGTTTTAGCTTGTTCAGCTAGTTGCATTCTTAGCTCAGCGATTTCATCTTTCAGCTCTCTAATAACCATGAGATAATTAGTATTTTCTTCCATATTCTCATTTGTTGTTCCTACATTTCTGGTTATAATTTTTTCAAATTCTTTACTCACTCCTGTTATTATTTCCTTAGCTAATGTTTGGATGTTGAACTCATTTTGTGCTTCACCCTCTGGAGGACTTTTAGCTGGACTCTTGTCCTGGTTCGATTCTCCAATGTTTTTTCTTGTTGTTTTAACCATTTTATGTATCATGTTATGAGTTCCCTTTATCAGTACTTTTCAAATTATTGATCACTATTGACTGGATTGACTTGTGTCTAAGTAAATTAATTAAAGGGTTCACAGTGGTGGAAGTTAACAGTTATTTCAATCCCTGAGTTGGAGCTCAGTGGTTTAAAAGCCCCTTTCTTTTTTTTTTTTCCTTCCCTGTAGGCTATGGGAGCCTGAGGGCTTTTAAACTATCAATAGGCTTCTTAGCTTAATCACTGACTCCTGACCAAGATATAAAGCAGGGTGTGGCAGAGATAATCCAGTGGTTATGCAAAGAGACTTTCACAGCCCCTCAGCTATGCCACCGAGGTATAGGTCTTCTGAGTTTCCTGGTTAGATCTCTGTCCGCTGGTGTCTCTTCCTGTTGCTGCTCCAGATTCTGAGGGTAGTAGCAATGGAGACTCAGAGTTGCACTTGGTGAGTCTCTGGGGAGTCCTCTCCTCCCTTAAGCTGTCCCCTTGTTGGTGGAGCAGACTGGAGGTGGTGTCTCCACTGATAAACTGCTGAACTGTTAGCAGTCACTTAATCTCTCCTTAGGCCCCTCTCTCCTCTCTGTCACCAGCCACATGTGTTTGTACTCACCAGTGATTTACTGGGTTCCTGTGGTCATTCTAGTCCTGTCTTGTTTCGGTCCTGGGTGGTCTCCTTTGGTATTCCTAGTTGATCCGGGAGAGGAGAGGAGAGGAGAGGAGAGGAGAGGAGAGGAGAGGAGAGAAAGCGATCTGCTGCTCGTAGCTCTGCCTCTGGAAGTCGAATCCCATGAAGCCCTTCTAACAAAGCCAGGCTACTGAGTACCACCCTCCTGAGTGAGTAGCTAGGCGGAGGCCCAGGGAGCTTTGATTTTCTGAGGTCACATAGCAGGGAAGATGGTAACCTAGGGCCAAACTATAGGTCCCCAACACAGATGAAACTTTCTACATAAAGTAGTTGGCTTGTCCTGAGCATCAGACCTCTGTGATGGTGAAGGGGTGAACCTCTAACACTCCTTGGTAACTGGAGTAAAAATCCTCAGGGAAGGGATCTGGGCTGTGGTACACCCAGTTGAGTGCACAGGTTACCATGAGCAAGGACCTGGGCTCAAGCCCACACTCCCCACCTGCAGGAGAGACACTTTACAAGCAGTGTTGCAGGTTTCTATCTTTCTCTCACACTCTACTTCCTTCTCCCCTCTAAATTTCTTCTGTTCTATCAAATAAAATATAAGGAAAAGAAAAAAGAAAAATGGCTCCCAGGAGTGACGGGTCCATAGTACTACCACCAAGCCCTAGAGATAGCCCTAGTGGCAATAAAAAAATACCTTTGGGGACATATGAGAGCCACCAGGGGGTTCTCAGGCTGCAGAACAAGCCTCCCTGCACCAACAACAGAAGAATGTGAGCTTTCACCAGGACAATTCTTATACCATCCCATGTGAACTTCCAGAAGGAAATATTTCTCCGTGAGACCCAGCTCAGCAGCTTCCTCCACACTGGACAGCCCCAGCCACACAGGTTATCTGAGTGGCCTCAGAGGCAGATATGAGAGTTATGTGGTCCTGCTGCTTACCCACAAGACTAGGGTGTTGGCTAAGGTTGCCTGAGTGTCTTACCTACCTTCCCTCTCAGGGACCTCCTTCCTGACCCCTGTCTGATTCCCCTTCCTAACAACACCAACTCACATTCTCCCTGGCTGTCAAGGAACTTCCACAAGGTGATCATAGCTTCTCAGAGGAGACCCAGGGGAACATCACAAACCTCCATAGCCAGGGAGTGGACCTCTTGTCCCAAATCAGGATGTTTCCTGAGGAATTCAGATGGGTGTGTGCTTCACATACCTGTATCCAAGAGAGTTGTTTCATTGATAACAACAAACCACTACGATTTCCTAAGCATTCACTCTAAGAATCTGTTTTGCATTTCACCTTCCCTCCCTTTGGAAGAAAGCACTCTCTTTATCCCCATTTCACAGCAAAGGAAACTGCCCAAGGCCACCTGATCAGCAAGTAGGTGGGAGTCTGGATTTGAAGTCAGGCCTGCCTGTCCCCCACCCCTGCAAGGGAGGTGTGGACAGAAGGCCTGACAGTCAGCTGATCCTGTGCTGGTACTGCCTGCCCAGCCCTCTGTACTTGCCCTTCTGGATTAACTGTGGATGGGGGTACAGAGACACTAGTCACCCAGACACTCTGCTTACATCAGCCAGTCCCAAGAACCCCTGCTGGAATGTCCACACAAAAGATGTTTGAGTGTAGACATATGTGTGTTCAGAGAGGGGCAAGTCATACCCTGAATGCAGGGGTCATCCTTTGCCTATTATTTCCATTTCTTCCAAGGGTCTAGCCTCCTTGGCCAGAAGGACTGAGGAAGGGGTATCCCTGGGCACCCTGGGCAGAGAGCCACCAACAGGAGGGCAATGGGAGTCAAGCAGGGTGGCAGGGATTAGACAGATAATGCCTCTTGTAAGAACAAGGGATTGTTGCAAAGGGGAAACCAGAGTGGGGGGTTTAGAAGCCAGTTCATATTTCTCCTGGGGTGAAAACTGAGCCCCCCGGGAGGAGGAATCCCACCTGCCAGGCCCTAATCCTCATGGTTCTCACCAAAACCCAAAAAAGAGGCTGTTCATGGGCAGCAGATTCCTGGGATTCATTAATTTGGGATTTGCAGGAGGGCCTGCCTGGGGTCCCTCCCACAGGTAGCAGCCTAGGTAGGGTAGTTGTGTGCCAGTGACAGGGGCAAAGTGGGGTGGGGTGCATATTGGGAACCTTGGGGAGAGGAGTGGCAAAGATGGTGCTTCTAGGGCCCCAGGATCAAGGAGCAGACTCCCTACCCACCCTTGCCTCACCCAAAGCAGTTTGTCTTATTCCAGTCCCCACCTCCTGGCTTATGTTTTCATTTATTTATGATGAGTAATTTGGGAGTGGTTCAGTGGAACACCTGGTTAAGACCACATGTTACCATGCACAAGGATCAGGATTCAAACCCCCACCCCCTACCTGTAGGGGGTGGGAAATCTTCATGACCATTAAAACAAGTGTCTCTCTGTCTCTCTCCATCTCTATCTCTCCCTACTCTCAATTTTTCTCTATCCTATCAAAGAAAGAAAAAAAATGACTTCCAGGAGCTTTGGATTGCTTGTGTAGGCACTGAGCCCCAGCAATAACCCTGGTGGGGAAAAAAATAAGTAATTTGCGGGCAGCAAAATATACAGGTTTTGTGTGTACCATTCAATGAGTGCTGATGAGTACCTATGCCCAGGTAACTGCCATGACCAAGTTATGGAACATTTTAGTCACACCAGAAGGTTCTCCCAGGGACCAGGTGGTGGCTTACCTGGTAGAACATACATGTGACATTACACAAGAACCCAAGCTCAAGGTTCTGGCCCCCACCTGTAAGGTGGGGTGAAGCAGTGCTGCAGGTGTCTCTCTTTCTCCCTTGCTATCTATCTCCTCATCCCCCCTCAATTTTTCTGTCTCTATACAATAAATAAATAAGAGCATAAGTTTTTCTTAAAGAAATTTATCCCATATCTGTGTCCCATCTGTCCTTCCATTGTCCTGGTTTGTTACCACACAAGAGCTTTACTTTCCAAATACCACCCTCCATACTCTGCCACTTGTATCCTGCAGAAAGGTTGGAGTTTTACCCATGCGATTATGTGAAATACTGAGTTTTAGGGGGAAGATTTCATCTGAGTAGAGGGCACCCTGGATGGAAGGTTTCAAAACTTGGGATCTTCCCAGACTCAAGAATACTGGACTCTTATGTATCCAATCTAGGAGACCAATTACCTTCTTTTTTCCCCCCAAATCCTTGACCCCCCAGCCTGGATTCCACTTTAGCCCCATATCATATCAACCCTTCCTTCCATCATTGATACATCTAACTGCACTGGCCCATCAAGATCCTTAGCCCATTCCTTCCCCATTCTTGAGAACCTTTCCAAATATACACATTCTTCATTGGGATTCCTCAGTGTTTTCATACACAGAAGGTTTGTGCTTCTGTGCCTAGTATTCCAGGCCTTCTCCATCCCTAGACCCCATCAAATATGGAGTCCTTCAATACTGACCTTCCTACCCATAATATGGTGGGGGTTTGTTCATAAGCTAAAATGACCAAAACTAGTGTATAATGGGCAGTGCATAAGGGACCAGGTGGTGGCACACCCACTTGAGTGCACATGTTAACACATATAAGGACCCAGTTTTGAGTCCCTGGTGCCATCCTGCAAGGGGGAAGCTTTATGAGTGGTGATGCACTGCTACAGGTCTCTCTCTCTCTCTCCCTCTCTATCTTCCTTTCCCCTCTCAATTTCTCTGTTATATCTAATAAAAAAAGAGAGAGAGAGGGAGAAAGAGAGAGTGAGAAAAGGGGGGTATGGTATGAATGCTCATTACAGCACTTTTCACAAGAGCCAAAACATGGTTACAACCCAGATACCCATCAGCAGAAACATGGAATCCAGTAGTCACCCTTTTACCCCGAGGGATATGCTCTAAGACACTCATCCCTCCCACTTTGAATGCCTGAAATCATGACAATACCAAGCCCAACATATACTGTTGTTTTCCTCCAGATACATACCTTTGATAAACCTTAATTTTATAAATTATATATATCAAGAGATTAGCAACAATAACTAATAGCAGAACAGAAGCATTGTAACTACAGTGTATTAAAAATTAAGTGAAAGTGGTTATGGTAGTTGTATTTTCTAATCGAAGTTGACTGTGGGTAACTGAAACCTCAAAAGGCAAAACCACAATGAAGAGGTGGTCTATGACACCCATCTAACAGCCATGAAGAGGAAGAACACACTGACACATGCCAAAACACAGATGATCTTGGAAGATGTTATGTTTGGTGAAACTGGGCAGGTGTGTGAGCTCATATATTATAGAATTCCATCTTCACAGCACAGCTAGGATAATTCAGTTGATAGAAATGAAAATATATGAGTGGTTGCTTAGAGCTGATAGAGTTGTTAGATTAGTGCCCTGAAGGTGTTGTGGTGGTAGAGCACTTGACTTGTAAGCATGAGGCCTTGAGTTTTATTCCCAGCATTGCATATGTTCCCCCCTCTCAGTAAATAGAACTTTTTAAAATGTTCAAATTCAGTAGAAGAGCACTGGTGATGATGAAAAGGCACCTAGGTTGGGGAAGAGAGTATCTTGTAGACACTAATCATGGTGAATGAGAGGTTATACCTATGTGTCTACAGTTATACTGTAAGCCAGTATCCCCCAACACAGTGGAAAAATTTTAAAGTAAGAGAGGGAAGAAAGGGGGTATGAGGAGATAGCATAATGGTCATGCAAAATACTTTCATGCCTGAGGCTCCAAGGTCGCAGGTTCAGCCTCCTGAACCACCATAAGCCAGAGCTGAACAGTTACTGGTTTGGGGTGGGGGTGGGGCAGAGGTTGGGGTTTGGGAGTGGGAATGAGAGCAAGTTAGGGGAGTGACTGCTACAAGAAGCAAGGTTTCTCTTTGGGTTGACAAAAAAATTGTATAATTCATTGCTGTAATGGTCACACTATCTATGGATATAGGAAAAGTCACTAAGCTGCATAATTTAAATAGATGTATTTTATAGGAGATAAATCATGGCTCAAGAAAGCTGTTTTAAGAGAATAGACAACTTCATGCCTGAGGTTCTAAAGTCCCAGGTTCAATCCTCTGCACCACTGTAAGCCACAGCTGAGCAATGAGACCTGGCTGACTTCTGGGCTCTCAGTCTTGTGCCATTGATCAGCACCAGGTGGTTTTGATTGTAGTGGCTCTGTCATGTGTTTTGAAGTTAGGAAGCATAATGTCTCCATTCTTGATCTTTTCGCTCAGGATTGCTTTGGCTATCCTGGGTACTTTGATGATTTTTAATTTCACTCATGTTGTGGTCTCTAACAACTGTGCAATCATGAGTTTATGGGTTGTCAAAGAAGAGAAAGACTTGTATAATGAAAACTGTGAGTTATTATTTAATTAAATAGAAAATGATACAAAGAGGTGGGAAGATATCCCATGCTCATGGATTAGAAGAATTAACATCATCAAAATGAATATTCTACCCAGAGCCATATGCAAATTTAATGTGATATCTATCAAGGTCCCATCAATTTCCTTTAAGAGAATAAAACAAAAATTACAGTCATTTATCTGGAACCAGAAAACACCTGGAATTGCCAAGGCAGTCTTGAGAGAAGGAAACAGAAATGGAGGCATCACACTTCTAGATCTTGAACTATATTATAGGGGCATCATAGTCAGAACTGCCCAGTGCTGGAACAAAGGTAGATACATGGATCAGTATCTACAGAACAGAAGTCCCATAAATAAACCCCCATGCCTATAGACATTTGACTTTTGATTGGGAGGCCCATATTATTGAGTGGAGAAGGGAGGGTCTCTTCAACAGGTTGTGCTGGGAAAGTTGGTTTGAAACATGCAGAGGAGTGAAACTGAGCCACTATATCTCACCAGAAACAAAAGCAAACTCCCAATGGATCAAGGACCTGGATGTTAGACAAGAAACTATCAAATACTTAGAGGAAAATATTGGTGGAACTCTTTCCTATCTGAATCTCAAGGGCATTTTTGATGATACAGACCCAATTGCAAGGAAGACTAAAATGTCACCAAATCTCATCTGCCATATTCTTTTTTCGTCATCTGCTCTATTCTTACCTTTAGGTTCATTATTATTAAACAATTTGTTCTGCTTTATATCTTAATGCTTTTCAGCCACCAAGTTGATGCTACCATGACATTAACCTGACTTCCCTGGACAGATACCTCACCAATGTGTCCTGGAAGCCCACCTCCCCAGAGCCCTACCCTATTAGGGAAAAATATATTGGGGTATGTATTGGCCCATCAATGCCCATGTCCAACAGAGAAGCAATTACAAAAGCCAGACCTTCCATCTTCTGCACCCCATAAACTTCTTTGCTCTATATTCCCAGAGGGATAAAAAAATAGATAAATTTCCCATGGAGGGGAGGGGATATGGAACTCTGGTGGTGGGAACTGTAAGGAATTGTACCGTTCTTATCCCACAATATTGTCAATCATTATTAAATCACTAATAAAAAAAAAAGCTAAAATAAATAAATAATTAATCTAAAAAAGGAGAGAAAGAACAATAAAGGCTAATATTGCTTAAAGAGAGAGAGAACAGAGAAGTCAATCAAGACATAGAACAACCAATAGAGCACATATCTTGTCATGTGTGAGGTACTGGGTTCAATCCCCAATACCACATGGAAGCTCCATGAATAGCAGGACTGCCTTGGTGTTTCTCCTCTCTGTCTCCACCTCACTCCTCTCTCTCAACAAAATAAAACATTGTTCCAAGACATGATTGTATGGACATGAATTCCTGGGTTCATTCCCAAGCACTGCATAAAAGTAGCAGTAAGGCTAACCTTGTCAGACAAAGTAAGGACTACAAAAGCTGGATAAGGGCAAGAGACCAGCAAACTTTTTTTTTTTTTTTAATATTTTATTTTTTTATTTATTCATTTATTCCCTTGTTGGTTTTTTATTGTTGTAGTTATTACTGTTGTTGTCGTCGTTGTTGGATAGGACAGAGAGAAATGGAGAGAGGAGGGGAAGACAGAGAGGAGGAGAGAAAGATAGACACCTGCAGACCTGCTTCACCGCCTGTGAAGCGACTCCCCTGCAGGTGGACCAGCAAACTTTAATGATGGTTCCTTTGATTACTACTAGGCTACCTCATCTCCCAGGACCCTAGTCAGGAAATCCTGGGATTCCCACACAGACATGATGGGCCTAGACCTCTAATAGATCCCACTCTCCACTATCACTGGTCATCTCCATCAGGAACAATATAATGGGCCCCTTTTTGGACCCCTACGGGACCTTGCCCTCAATATGCATCAACAATGGTAGGAATTGTCCCATTCTCTGAAGGGAAGTTGGGCCAAAAACATCTACTACTTCAGGAAGATGGGTCTGGCAATGGGTGCAATCTAGAGTGTTCCTAGCTATGATCACAGAATGTAAGCTAAGACCTACAAGACTCCTGTACAGAATAATCAAATCAATGGGGTTTATAGTTAACAATATTTATATTATTTCCCATATTTGGGAGCTACTCTCTTCCCTGATACAGCTTTCTAGTCCTATTTCCAACTCTGACAACATCTCCCCAGACAATACCTTTTATCCACCTGCATGTTAGCTGTCAGGAGCAGGAAAAAATTAATAGTCATAGGCCCCTTGGAATATACCTAAAATAAACCTAATAGCTTTTTCCAAAATGGAGACCCCAAATCTCATCTGTTATATTCTTGCCTTTAGGTTTCTTAAACAACATTGTTCTGCTTTATATCTAAATGCTTTTTCAGACACCAAGTTGCAGATACTAGCATGATTCAAACCTGACTTACCCAAGCAGATGACTTCACCGATATACTCTGGAGCCCCACCTCCTCAGAGCTTTGCCCCACTAGGGAAAAATAGAAACAGACTGGGAGTATGGATCAACCTGCCAATGCCCATGGTTAATGGAGAAACAATTACAGAAGCCAGACCTTCCACCTTCTGCACCCCATAATAATCCTCGGTCCATACTCCCAGACAAACAATAGGGAAGCTTTCAAAGGAGGGGATGGGATGTGGAACTCTGGTGGTGGGAATTGTGTGGAATTGTACCCCTCTTATTCTATGGTCTTGTCTATTCATTTTTTATTTTATAAATAAATTTTTTAAAGTAGCAATAAAATAAAATATTTTGTGGTTTACCACTATTGAAGAAGCTTTGGTGCTGTGGTATCTGGCCCCTACTTTCTCTGTCTTGCTTTCTCAAAAATGTCATCCCAGAGCAGTGAAGTCTCCGTGAAAACAAAAAATAATAATAATTAATAATAAAGGGGAAGTCGGGGGTGGGGGATACAGATTTCTCACCCCACCCTAAGATTCAGTTTCTGACTTTGTCTTCACCATGTCACCTCACGAGGGCACCATTGAGGCTGAAGTTCAGGATGGGTCATCTGAGATCACAGGCATGAAACTGGCACTGAGAATTAGAGCAACAGGCCTGGCCTGGGCCTGCCCACCATGCCCCTCCTCAGGCTTCCCCAACACTCCAGGAATGTGAGACTGGCACCCCCATCCTGGCATGGGCTGCTCCCAATTAGCTGAAGGGTAGAGGGAGTGGCCACTGCACTGGCACCAGCCCCAAGTAGACATGCACAGGTGTGGGCATCCCAACAGGGCCTTCAGCTGCTGCCCAACCCTACACCTCAGGCTGGGGCCGTGGCCCCATCTGGGACAAGCCTAGGCAGCTGGTGACACCTGCCCTGCCTGGTAAGGAATATCCTAAGGTCTTAGGCTTCCCAGTATCTTTAAATTGGCATTTGGGGCTGGGGTGGTGGCCACCCATGATGGGAACACAGGCCAACTCTGAGTGCCAGGATTTTCCCTGTGTCACTCGTGTGTGGCAGAGTATGTGTGTGGGTGTGTGAAGAAAGCACAGGTCTGGGTGAGGCAGCCTGAGGTGTGTCCCAGCCTAAGAAAAGAAGTAACAGGACAGATGTGAGTGTCACCAGCATGTAAAGTATAAGTGTAGGGACACTGAATGTGAAAATGTATGAGATCCTGGAGTGTCCAGGTGACTCACAGGCACCTTGAGCACAAAGGTGGTGAGAGGCAGTGGATGAGGAGTCAGTGAGTGTGCAAGAGGTGTGGGTGTACCCACAAGTTGTGTGTGGAGGTATGTGATTGAGGCAGGCCCTCCTAGAAGCTGAGGGTCCACACACTCACATCTTCTCCAGCGACTGCCACCTTCTAGGCCCACCTTTCACCTCTTACACATTGTGACACCCTGGAAGAGTGCCAGCCACTGAGCCTTGGTTTATCCTGGAGGCTGTTGTGAGGCATCAGTCATTGGGAGCAAACAGCAATACATTGGGAGAGAGGCAACAGCACAGAGCATGAACAAATGAATGAACACCCATAGTGGTTTTGCCCTGGCCACCACCCTCCAGGAGCTAACATCTTGGAAAGTTTGAGGTTCCAGCCTTCTTCCTGTCTAGGCACCTTGAGAAGGTAGAAGATATCTCAGGTCAGTACCCACCCTCCTGAGCAGGCAAGGGCAGGCCCCATAGAGCTGGAGCCCAAAACCCCAGGTGCTCTGCCCCAGCGGGGACAGGTGGAGACCAGAGCAAAGGGTGTTGACTTGGTATCAAGTGGGATTCACTCAGCAAACACCTTCTAGGTACTAACTGTGTGCCAACCTCTGTATAGGGTAGTGGGGATGCCAAGCCAGTGAAGCCCCCATCCTAGCCCTCAATGGATGAGGGAGGCTACATGTGAATGGAGAATTTAATCCAGAGAAGCATGTTCTGGGATCCCAGAAGCTCAGAGGAGGACCCAGCCCCACCCTTGGGAGGTCCAGGGAAGAGCTCTTAGTAGAGATAAGACTCCAGACTCTGTCAGCCAGGTGTTCCAGGCTGAGGGAATGAATGGCTTAGCAAAAGCAGGACACTGGGTTTAAAAGCTAGCTCACCAGGTAGGATATGTGTCTTGCCATATCAGGTGCACACAGCTCAGGTTCCAACCTCTGTACTACATGAGAGGTACTATAGCACTGAAAGAAACTCCACTACTGCAGTGTCCCTCCCTCCCATCTCTCTAACTGAATGAAAAAAAAAAAGGCCCAGACTGGTGCATGACCAAGGCCCCCCAAAATAAAAATAAGGCTTTCTGCTATGAGCACCTATCACAGGTGAAGAAAGACAGGAGACAAGGCCAGAGAGACCTGTGGCAGCACTTGTGGCAGGTTTGGCATGGAGAGTTAAGGCCTGAGTCTTAAACTTGAAGTCAAACACTGCTAATAGTTGTTACTCTCACTTAGCCACTGTCACCCTCACATCTTAACAGAAGTGTCATGATCTTCAAAATACTTTCATGGGCAGGGGTAGATAGCATAATGATTATGCAAAGAGATTATCATGACTGAGGCTCCAAAGTCCCAGGTTAAATCCCCTGTACCAACATAAGCTGATAAATCCTCCAGTAAAAAAGAAAGAGAGAAAGAAGGAAAGAAAGAAAGAAAGAAAGAAAGAAAGAAAGAAAGAAAGAGGAAAGAAATTCTTCATCAATATCAAAGTGCTTTCATATCCAAGACCTTGCTTGACCCTTGTAGCAATCCTACTACAGAAATGGAATAAAGAGCCCATTCTCCCCTTTTCACCTTGACCACTAGGAAACCCACAGGCTGAGTTTAGTGGTTTATAACAGAAGCACTTTCCAGAAGTTTCTTCTTTTCTACATCTCTTTTACTTTGCTCCCCTGGAAATTTCTTAGAGGAAGAAAAGAAAAGAAGTAAATCACTTGTCACCTGGCAGTATATTTTTCTGTGACCAGGAAAGGGGATGTATATAAATATTTGTAGGGAAAGGTCATTGTGACATGGACTCATGTCTATATTTAATGTGTGTGTGTGTGTGTGTGTGTGTGTGTGTGTGTGTGTGTACTCAAGCATCTATGTGACCAAACCTGTGTACATGTTTACCTTCCCAGAGCTGCACAGAGGAGCTTACACATGTATACCTGCATCCATGGACCTGGCAGAAGTAGGGGACACCCACTTATACCCCACTTCTTTTGTGTGCTCTGTACCATCCCTCCAGCAGAGACTTTTTCTAATCTCTGCCAGGCATACTGCCAGCTCAAGGAAAATGGAGCCCCAAAGAGGCAGCACCTGCCCCAAATCCCTTGGCCAAGTCAGAATCTGGGTTTCTCAATTCTGACTTGGCCCTGTGCCAGCCTTCACCTACAGGACAGTCCTTCCCTGCTGTGTAAACAAGGACATGTCATTAACCCTTCTGCTCCCCTGCTCCAAGCTGACTTTCATAGCAGGTGAAAGTAGTTAGTTTCTTTTATGGTTGTTGTTGCTGCTGCTTCTTTGTTTACTACCAGGATTATTGCTGGGGCTCAGTGGCTGTGTGATTCTATCATCCCCACTGGCCTTTTATTCTTCCTTTTTCCTACTTTCTTTTTTTTAAGAAGATAATAAAATAGTTTTGTTGTATTTATTTTATGTCATGAGAAATCTTTATTATTTTTTTTAATTTATAAAAAGGAAACATTGACAAAAACATAGAATAAGAGGGGTATAACTCCACTCAGTTCCCACCACCAGAACTCCATATCCCATCCCCTCCCCTGATAGCTTTCCTATTCTTTAACCCTCTGGGAGTATGGACCCAAGGTCATTGTGCAATGCAGAAGGTGGAAGGTCTTGCTTCTGTAATTGCTTCCCCGCTGAACTTGGGCATTGGTAGGTTGATCCGTACTCCTAGCCTGCCTCTTTCTTTCCTTAGTGGGGTGGGGATCTGGGGAAGTGGTGCTCCAGGACACATTGGTGGGGTCTTCAGTCCAGGGAAGTCTGGTTGGCATCATGGTAGCATCTGGAACCTGATGGGTGAAAAGAGAGTTAACATCCAATGGCAAACAAATGGTTGACCAGTTGTAAACCTAAAGGATGAAATAGTGCAGATGAAGAATGGGGGGGGGGGGGGTCCTCCATTTTGTAGATAGCTAGTAGGCATCTTTTAGTTATATTCCAAAGGGCTGTGACTATACTAGTTTTTTGTTTGTTTGTGTGTGTGTTTGTTTGTTTTTCCCTGAGCCTGAAATCTGATATTCAGGTGGATACAAGTTATTGTTTGGGGAGATGAGGATGTCATGGCTGGAAAAAGGAACAGGAAATTAGGTCAGGGAAGAGAGTAGCTCCCTGATATGTGAAAGAGGTATAAATATTATTGGCTGTAAACCCCATCGATTTGATGTGATCTGGAGCTCATAATTAGCTTAGGAGCGTATGTGACTTCTGCATCCCTCTAGATATGAGCTCACATTCTGTGGTCATCAGTAGGAACATTCCAAACTGCCCCAATATCAACCCATCTTCCTCATGTATAACATAGAGTATGTTGTTTATCCTTCTTCGAAGGATGGAACATTCTCTACCATTGTTGATCCAAGTTGAGGGAAGGATCCTATGGGAGCCCACAAAGGGATCTATTTTGTTGTTCCTGATAGAGATGACTGGTAACAATGGAGAGAGGGATTTATTTGAGGTCTAGGCCCATCATGTCTGTTTGGGAATCTCAGAAATCCCTGAATAGGGCCTCAACTGATAGGGTGGCCTGATAGTGACTAAAGAGTCATCGTTTAAGTATGCTAGTCTCTTGCCCTTATTCAGCTTTTGCATTCCTTGCTTTGATAAGGTTATCTTTGGAGTGAGTGAGAGAACTGTAATAAGAAGTAGGTGAGGTCCTAAGGAACCCAACACACCCATCCAAAAAGATCTGTGTACATATATGTTCTTGGCAGCACAATTCATAATAGCCAAAACCTGGAAGCAACCCAGATGTCCAACAACAGATGAGTGGCTGAGGAAGTTGTGGTATTCATATATATATATAGGAATACTACTCAGCTTTAAAAAATGGTGACTTCAGCGTTTTCAGCTGATCTTGGATGGACCTTGAAAAATTCATGTTAAGTTAAATAAGTCAGAAACAGAAGGATGACTATGGGATGACCTCACTCTCAGGCAGAAGTTCAAAAACAAGCTGAGAAGAGAAAACACAAGTAGAACCTGAACCGGAATTGGTGTATTGCACCAAAGTAAAAGACTCTGGGGTGAGTGGGTGGGGAGAATACAGATCCAAGAAGGATGACGGAGGACTTAGTGGGGGTTGTATTGTTATATGGAAAACTGGGAAATGTATGCATATACAAACTATTGTATTTATTGTCGAATGTAAACCATTAACCCAATAAAGAAATTGTCGGATTGCGTAACAGGGGAGAGAGAGAGAAAAAAAAAAGAAAGAAGTATGTGAGGAGGGTATTTAAGTCTAAGTAGACACTATTTCATTATGAACTTTATACTGACTCACTGCAGACTATTGTGTATTTTTGCTTTCAGGTATATATTTGCCCTAATTTATGGATACATGTGAACATATGCTCTATCTCATGGGACCTGGTCTATATCTAGGTTTTGGGACTTTGTTAGGAAGTAAACCTCCTGGAATGGAATTAGAGAATACTGTGAAAGGAAAGCTCTTACCCGAGTAATGAATCTGAAGGGTTGACATTCCACACCTGACATCTCTGGACAGTCTGAAGTAAAGCATGCTGAGGTAGTACTCATTGCATTGATTAGGTTGGGATCAGTGGATGCAATATGATTTGGTATGACTTGAGAGAAGTATGCAGGAAAATGAGCCCCACCCTAGAGGTTCCAGGACTGGGGGAAATATAGGCTCTATAGAGGAAGTGGGAGGCTCCTGCTGTCTTTGGGTTTAAGAAGGCAATAGACAGTTATTGCTATAACCACATTATTTGGCAATTGGATTAACTTTGAAATATCCCTTTGTTAGGATTTGCTATATCATACACAACATCACCATAATGTATGTCCTTTGACATTATTTGTATATAACTATGCCACTGGTTGCTTCTGTTCTCCCTGGTCTAGGCTTTTAAGAGAGTCAACATATGGAAGACTCAGCCTATGGTCTGTGCATTAAAAAGTTTGAGACATTCAATCAATTTTTCTTCTCTCATATTAATTAAATAGTGATTTATATGCCTACAAATTAATAGGAGTGTACATAAATACCATTCCCTCCACCAAATGACTATGTCCCATCCCATTCTCCTCACTCCCCCCACCGCCCCACCCCATGAAGCGGAACATTCACCCTTAGCTGATTAGTTTTAAGCCATGAAGATCTCATTCCTCTATTCTCCTCCACAGTAATTTTTAGCCCATTGCCATGAAGGCATCCATAATCTAGCTAAGGGTTTATACAACCTCTATACCTGTTTCCCCATATCCTTCCTGACCTTTGTATAGGTGATCCCCATTCCATCCTCCCTAAGACAAGAGGCATGTCTGTCTACACAGGTGAGGTAGCTCTGAGAAGTGAAGTCTCTTGCCCAGACCATAAAACTCCCAGTCTGAATATCTTCATCCCACTAATGCCCACCCTCTTCCAGAGTTAGGAGTATTTTATACACAGTAGGGGCTCTCTGAGGGTAGGAGCCCTCTGTCTGGGTGCCCACACCCCAAAAGTACAGGAAGGGGAGGATTGGCAACAAAAGAGCTTGGGCCCTGCCCTGGGAGCTGCTGGGCAGGGTGCTGAACCAGCAGGGCCCCATTAGGGCTAAGCAGGCTGTGACAATGGAAAGCAATTACATAGCCTAATGGGGAGAAGGTGCCAAAAACATGTGTATTTACAAACCAGCTGCCACCCAGCCACATTGTAGCCAAAAAAAGTTGTGAAATGCAGTCTGGCAGGTAGGCCCCAGAAGTGCCTCCCAGGTCATCAGTGGATCCCAGTCTGACACCATCCAGCCAAGGAGGCCAGGAGCTGAGCAAAACCAAGCAGGTGGGCAGGTGACACTCAGCAGGCAGTCCCCAGGGATGGCCAGGCAGAGCCACCCCTGACTCTCAGGGCCCTAAACACTTAGCTTCCCAGATGCACAGCTGGGTCAGAAAGAAGTAATCCTGTGGGTCATGTTTGAGGCTCATTCTGTCTCCAGAACCTCAAATGCCAAGTTCAGCCTCCTCTGTTGGGAGAAAAGAACAAGGCAAAGATCAGAAGTCAGAGCTATCCCCAAATACCTGCTACCCCAGCAACATGTCTTGTTCTGCTGCCTGTTGTATGGCTGAGCAAATGACTTACCCACCCTCTCTTTCTTCCTCTGGTAGGTCTATAATGTGTAAATTATTTCTTTTGGAGTCATTCCATATGTCTCTGTTACTGTTTTCAGTATCTCTTAATCTCTTTTTGACATCTCTTACTTCTTTCTTAGTTTTCTCTAATTTGTACTCAATCTTGCTAATTCTGTTTTCTGCCTCATTTATTCTATTCTCTTTCCCCTCTATTGTTTTCTGTAGCTCAGCTATTTTATTACCCTGTTCTGAAACTGTATTATTTTGTTCAGCTAGTTGTGCCCTTAGCTAAGCTATTTCAGCTTTCACCTCTCTAATTACCTTGAGATAGTGCTTTCTTTCAGAGACTCATTTGTTATTTCTGCATTTCTGAGGACTATTCTTTCAAATTCTTTCCTCACTCCTGTGACTAATTCCTTAGCTAGCATTTGGATGTTGATCTCATCTTCCTGTGTTTCTACCTTTGAGGGGCTTTTAGCTAGACTTTAGTCCTGGTTCATTTCTCCTGTTGGTATGCTTCTAATTCTGCTTCCAAAACCCCTTCTGTTTCATTGGTTTAATAGCCCCTGCTTAACACTGTATTCTATTTACATAAACCATTGTTAACTAAGCACTACCCTGCCTCCAGGGGCATTGGTTTAATCCCACTGGTTCATACTCTCTTTTTGCTCTGCCCCCTCTCCTTGTCACACCCTGATTTTCACCAATATCTTTTTGCTCCACCCTCTCTATGTCACATCCTGTTCCCACCCTACTTGTTGAGTATATATACAAGCTGCTTTTCTGAGTAAACACACTTAGAATTGCTTTCCGACTCTGAGAGTTCCAGAGTGTATCTCTTGCGACATTAGCTCGGCACGAGTTCGTGAACCCTCTCCCACACAGCAGCCTAGATTGGCTCCAGTTGAGTTCTCTCCAACCCAGAGAGCACTTGCTCGGGAAGAAGCACCCTCAGACTATCCCGGCATTTGGCACCCAAAACAGGAACACATAAGCAGCAGATTTACAAGAAGACATCTGAGATAAGTATACATGATTTGGGTGTCTGCAACCTTGGGTTAAGGCACTGTGATTTTTTTTCTCTTTTCTTTCTTATTATTTTCCTGAGACCTCTCTGCCATAGACGATCTTTTCCAAATTCTGTATTCTTTTTTCTATATACAATTTTTATATCTCTGGGACATTTTTCTCGGGGCCACACCTTATATCCTGTTGATCATCATCACAGTTTTTAAGGGATATATAGGGCAACCTCTCAAAAGGCTAAGTGACCTAGAGGCTGAGGTCCAAGAGATAAAGGAAGTGATCATAGAACTTAACCAGCACCTTAAAAACAAGAAGAAGCAAAAGCCTGTCCTGATCCTGAACCACCTTAAGCCCTCTGCATCTTGCCCTGAGGCCCCCATTACGGCAGACACGTGTCCGGAACCTTCGGACTCCACAGCCGCTTCTTTGGCCACCCCCATTTTGGCAGACACGTGTCTGGAACCTCCTGCAGTCTCCACAGCTGCTTCTTCGGCCACCCCGTTTTGGCAGACACATGTCCGGATTCTCCTGTAGCCTCCAAAACCACTTCTTTGGCCGCCACCTATCCAGCAGCTTCCACTTCTGTGACTCCTCCCCCCAGTGCTACACAGTTATCAGAGCATGTCCACATATTTCCAGTCAATGTCGCCCCCAATAGACAAAAACCTCAGGCCTGGTATCCGTATTCCACCACAGACCTGAAAGAACTACGCCAGGCTATTAAGGATGATGGTCTTCATGTTCCATGGACCAGGTCCATTTTACAAGGCCTGCTTCATAACCTTAATATCCCCCAAGATTGGAGGAATGTAACTCGTGCTACGCTCCCAGGCCCCCTCTTCCTGCAATGGGAGGCATTTTTTCGCGATGAATATTTACAGCAATCGCGGAAAAATAGTCAAAATCAGCCAAAGGGGAATTTTGATGCATTGTTTGGAACGGGCCAATTGAAAACAGGGATTCAACAGGCAGAAGCCAAGTTTCTACCTGGGTATTTTGATCAGGTACGCCTCTGCACATTAAGAGCATGGGAGCGATTAACACCACCTGTGGGAGCAGCCTCAGCCCCCATTCTCTCCCTTCAACAAGAACCTGATGAATCCCTGGCTAAATTCATTGCCAGGGTCCAATCAAGTTTGGAAAGGAAGGTTTATAATCCTGACACTCGTTTTCTCCTCCTGCGATCCATTGTCTGGGACGGAATGTTTTTAGATTTCCGACAGGCCTGTATCACTCTTAAAAATGAACACCCAGATACCTAGATTATAGCTACACAGAATCTTAGATCAAGCTCTTTTCGGGCACTTACAATGCAAGCCTATGAAGCTACCCCACATAAGCGAAAAGGGGCTTGTTTTCAGTGCAGTCATCAAGGGCATTGGCGTAACCAATGTCCAGAAAATAGACCGCGACCCCGCCTCCAGCCAGGGCAACCCTGCCTCCAGTCAGTGCAACCCCGCCTCCAGTCAGGGAACCAGAGACCATGAATGCCTTGTCCCAGATGCCAGAAAGGGTTTCATTGGAGGAGAGATTGTTGGTCAAGGTTCCATGGGAATGGCACGCCCCTGCCAAATGTAAACAGGAATTTAAACTAGGTTTGGGGCTTCCCTTAGCCCTGCCCCCAAGAGGGAATGAAGCAGGTTGCCCTCTTGGTGCCTCACCCTTCTTCTATAAACAGAAGCTCAGCTTGGGACTCAACCCATTGCTATGCCCACCACACCAAGTAACAATAGCAGAGGGTGAGCGGAAGGAGGAGTGCGTAGCGTTTGGGAACTTGCAGCATAGGAATAACCAGCTGGAACAAGAGAGTGGTTCAGATTCAGAGCCTGAGATTTTGTAGACCACCCATTTTAGAAAGGGGTCACCTGACTATGATGATAAGGATTGGTAATATTCCTTTTAAGTGTCTGATTGACACGGGGGCAGATAAGACAATCTTAAGACAAGCAGAGGTTCCCCAGAGTTGGGAACTCCTCCTAGGACTGCACTTACATGGTGTAGGAGGGTTGACTCAGGCATTCCTTACACGAGATTCCCTTGTGTGGGAAGATCCAGAAGGGACTACCAGACGCTTTTGGCCTTTAATAGTTGATATAAGCACCAATTTATTGGGAAGAGACTTGCTGGAATCTTTGCATGTAGTAATATCCTCAGACACTTCTGCAGGACACCACACTCAGTCCTGTGAGACTGCTAGACCCAACCAGCACCCCCAATACTAACTGCCACTGTTTGTAACAAAACTCCCTACTTAGATTGTCTTTCTAATGAGACTATCTGGGTGGAACAGTGGCCTTTACCTAGGGAGAAGCTAGAAATTTTAAAAGAACTCGTCCAAGAGCAGTTGTCTTTGGGACACATTCGTCATTGCCAGAGCCCATGGAATACTCCCGGTCTTTGTGATTAAAAAGTGCTCAGGAAAATGGTGCCTCCTCCAAGATCTTTGTGCGGTTAATAAAACCATGCAGCTTTGGGGCTCCCCCCAAAGGGGTTTGCCTCTTGCTTCTGAAATTCCCACAGGAATTCCAATCATAGCTATTGATATACAGGATTGTTTTTTCTCTATTCCCTTACACCCACAAGATTGTAAAGGTTTTGCCTTCTCTGTTCCTTCGATTAACAATGCCAACCCTGCTGATAGATATGAATGGGTGGTACTGCCCCAGAGCATGGCCAATAGTCCTACTATTTGTCAAGAGGCTGTTAAATCTGCCCTTTTTCCATATATTCATAAGGGCCTTAAGGTTTTTCATTATATGGGTGACATGTTAATGTGGGGAGAATTAGATACAGATCTCTCCACCCTATGTGATTTTCTAATCCCTGGCTTAAAGAGAAGTGGACTTAATGTATCTCCTGTGAAGATACAGCTAATTTCTCCAATATCTTTCTTAGGCTCAGAGATTTCCCTAACACAGATTCGTCTTTTAAAACCTTGTGTTAATTTTCCTTCTAATCTCACTCTTGCTTCTTTACAAAGTTTTCTTGGAAATTTAAATTGGCTTAGGCAGTATTTTTATCTGCCTACTAGCTGCCTGCAACCACTGTTTGATCTGTTAAAAGGAAACAAACAGCCCTCCTCAAAGTGTATGTTAACCCGCAAAGCCTCCTTGGCACTGGAAAGAGTTAACCAGGCTCTCCAGGACATGCACCTTATTTGCTTCTCCCCCTCCTCTCCAGTAAATCTTCTAATCTTTAACTCCACTCCCACAGTAGTGGGAGCACTGTGGCAGAAGCATGGCATTCTCAAATGGCTTCATACGCCAGTAGGTGGAGCTCCAAGACTCCTTACCTAGATTGATGCCTTAGTATTTATGGTTCACCAAGGAAGAAACAGATTGATTCAGGTCTAAGGAAGGGAACTGGATTCTATCATTCTTCCCTTTTCTCTCACAGATACAGAGTGGCTCATATGTCACCATTCTCATTTTGCTGTAAGTTTAATGAGTTTTCCAGGACAATTAGATAATCATTTTCCTTCTAATAATTTGATAGCTTCTTTACCTCTTTTGCCTCTACTGGTACCTAAACTTTTCTCTCAAGATCCCATCCCCTCTGCTCCTACAGTGTTCACTGATGTGGAAAAAAGGGAGCTGCTGCCCTTATATATTATCCATACCAGCAATACCCCAAACCTCTCTTTACTGAGCTTCCTGATAATTCCCCTCAGTACAAAGAACTTTATGGTGTTTTCCTTGCGTTAAAAGCTGTGCCAGAAGCCTTCAACCTTTTTTCTGACAGTGTGTATACTGTTAAATTACTTCCATGGCTTGCTCGATCTTATGTGAGAATTGATGACAACCCACTTTCTCCTCTTTTGATTCAAATTGCCTCTATGCTCTGTTCTCGAACCCAATCACTGTATGTTCAGCACCTACATTCCAACAGCCCTCTTCCTGGTCTCCTGTCCGAATGGAATGCTGCAGCTGACTGCCTCGCCTCCACGGGAATTCTCCTAGCCTCTGTCTCTAATCCTGCTGACTTTCATTCCCTAACCCATGTTAATCTTAAAGGCCTTTGAGCTCGATTTCCTAATATTCCGCTGGCACAGTTGAAACGCATTCTTGCTACGTGTTCCTCTTATGCAGGTCTAATCAAAACACCTGCTATTCAAACTCTGGGGGTTAATCCTCGGGGTTTAAAAGCCAGCACTCTTTAGCAAATTGATGTTACCCACATACCCAAACAAAAATATGTATTCGTCTCAATTGACACCTTCTCTAAGTTTATATGGGCTACAGCTCAGAGGGGAGAAAACTCAAAAAAACTTATAAACCATAGCTCTCCTGTTTTGTTGTAATGGGGGTACCTCTTCAACTTAAAACTGACAATGGAATTGCTTTTACCAGCAAACAACTTAAAGATTTTTTTGTTCCCTCTGAAACATTACTCATACTACAGGCATTCCATATAATCCACAGGAACAAGGCATTGTCAAGAGAGCCCATCAAACTCTTAAGACTCAATTAAATAAAAAAATGGAAATGTACCCCCCCAATATCCAACTGGCAAAAGCCTTAACTACATTAAATCTCTTTAATATTTACAAAAACTCGGACCAACCTCCTATTATTCTTCATTGGAAAACACCACCCACCCTCCCAGCTATTAAAGTCAAATGGAAAGACCCACTTGATAAAATTTGGAAAGGACCTGACCCTCTGTTGACTATGGGGAGGGGTTTAGCATGTGTTTTTCCACAAAATTACTCCAAACCTGTTTGGGTTCCTGCCCGCCATGTCTGGCAATACCCACATGATGGTGCTGATATCCCTGAGGAACATGAAACACTGAAAGAAGACTGGCTGTAAAAGGACTGGCTGCAGGATGCACCCCAGGATCCATAATACAACATAGCAGAATCTAAAAAATCTGATTCACAAAACTCTTCCTCCCTCCACCCCCCAAATGTCTTATGCTATGACTGGCCAGTTGTGTTTTGTGAATGAGTGAGTTGGAAAAAAATAGAGTGAGTTGAGTGACCAAAATTTTTTGTATGAACCAAATTTAATTGACTTAAATTTAATTTAATTGAATTTAATTGACTTTATGTAAAATGGCTGGACACAACCATGGTTTCTGGAGATGTCCAGAAAAAGTCCGAGAATTGTTTTTTCCTCTTTTTGATTTCTTTTTTAAGTCTTGGTATAAATATATGTTTAGTTTTAAACTGTGTGAGTAAAGATGGTTCAACTATGACAGTAGATCTATATTCACGTTTGAAATGATATGTCTTAGTTACAAAAGTTTTTCTCCTCCTGTGTGTTATCAACTACATGTTTAATGTGTGTGTGTTTCAAGTTTGGTAAACATTAACTTAACAGTTAAAGTGTAACTTTGAAGCTACATTCTTACCAGGAAAGGTAAAATTAATTCACTAAAGTAACTGAGTGTTTAAGGTAAAAGTCTAAATATTCTATGTGACAATTCGTCATCTCCTAAGTTAAAATACAAATTCTCTATACAGGACATTTTTGGAGGGCCCCAAAAATGTCCTGTAAGCTATTTTGTGGAAATTAATCCACAACAAATCTGGTATCAGTCTGACATTGTAAATGTTCAAAAAAAAATTGTCATTAAAATGTGTTAACTCTCTAGTAACCTGAGTTTGCTTAAAAGTCCAATGTAAATAAAGGGGTTCCCGGAAGATGGCAGACTGAGAAGCTGCTAGTGGCTTGAGCTCTGACCACAAATTCTGGAAACAGTAGAATTTTCTGCCTTTAGTAGGCCAGTCAATAAGGGGTCCTAGTGGAGACACCAAGGAGGTGACTGTAACTTAATTTGGGTAAAAAATAAAGTAGAAAAAAAGGGAAAATTTTTTTTCTTTGAAATTGTTATCCCCAAAACACACCTCTGGCACCCAGCCCTTAACCAGTCCCTGGGGACCAGCTCCTAGCAGGCTCCCCTGCTGAGCTTCTTTCTTTACCAAGATTTCAGTTCCACCAGGGAGTATCATTCATTCTAAGTCTATTCCCTTCTGAAACCTCTGGCTTTTTTTCTTTCGAAGTAGCCAACCCCCCCACCCCACCCTGCATAACTAATTAAATCATTAAAAATAAATAAATAAATAAGTAACTCTTTCCTTTCACCACTCTTTTATGACTGTTCTTTTTCTTATCTTTTTCTTTTTCTCTCTCTCTTTCTTATTTTTTCTTTTTCTCATTCTTGTCATCCTTTCTTCCTTTAATCCTACAGCTTACAAAGCCAAAGGCCCCATCCCTCCACACCACAAAACAGTGTGCTTTCATTGAATTCACTGATACACGTTTGGGAATTACTTTGGGGAAGAATTCTGACTCAGAGTGGACTCTCACTGTGAGTATCTCGGCTCAAATTCCCTTCCTTCTTTAGCTACCCCTAGAATATACAGTGGATAGTAGATTTGCATGACTGTCTATTTCAGCTATCCTTGTTTTTTTTTTTCTTTCTTAACAATCAGCTGCCTCTGCTCACAAGGTTTGAGGTAATCTGGGACAGGGTTTGTTTTTACCCTGCTCTATTTTATTATTAATATTATATAAAGGCATATATCTTCCCCCCTTTAGGTTGATCAGAATTAACTCTTAGGGTATCCTTCATTGCTAGGGTAGTGGGCATCTTATCTATTCTGGGAGGAACTTGTCTCATTACTCCTACCTCCTCTACAGACTCTCCCCTTCCTCCTCCTCCTAGCTAATTAAAAAAATTAAATTAAATTAAAAATAAAGATATCAAATAAAAAACTTTCCTTTCACTGCTCTTTAACTAAAGCACTTCTTATTATCTTTCCTCTTTTCTCTCTCTTGTTTATTTTTTCCTTTTTTTATCTTGTCACACACTTCTTCCTTCCATCTTCTTTGCCTTTCTGAATTTGTGAATTATTTTGGGGAAGAAATCTGACTCAGAGTGGACTCTCTATGTGTGTATCTCTGCTCTACTTCCGTTTCCCCTCTTCTTACCCCTAGAATATACAGTGGATAGTAGATTTGCATAACTGTCTATTCTTGCTATCCCTTCTTTAGTTTGTCTTTCTTCTTCACTGGGATTTGGTTACTATTTTTTCACGGACTGGAGACATTGTTTGGTTAACTGGTAGTGATTAAACTGCTTCAATACTTGCTTCAGTTGCTATTGTAATTACTGAGGTTGGTGAGTGCAATTGCCATAAAGGTATTTAGTGCAGTGTTGCTTGTACTCAAGACACAACAACTGAGAAACAACAGAGCATAAAAAAAGAAACACATAAATCAAAAAAATGGGTAGATCAAAAACAAATAAAACTGCTACTCCAATGAATGAAGACAAGAGCCCAGAAGAAACTACAAATCAGCCAGAAGTAACCATAGATAAGAAAAGTATGCAAGCCATAATAAACTTATTAGTCACAGAAATGAAAACAACATTGGAGGAAAGGAATGGCAGTATTAGGGAAACAACAGTTGAGGCCCCCAAAGAAAGTACTGATTATCTTGAGGCAATTAGAGAACTGAAAGCTGAAATAGCTGTAATGAAGAAAGAAGCTGAGGGAAGGGAAAGCACACTAACAGAAGCAGAAAACAGCATTATTCAGACAGTAGATGAGTTAGAGAAAACTAAGAAAGAGGTGAAAGAGCTCAAAAAAGATTGAGAGACACTGAAAACAACAACAGAGACATATGGGATGATCTCAAAAGAAGTAACACTCATATAATTGGCCTGCCAGAGGAAGAAAGAGAGGAAGGGGAAGCAAACATTCTAGAGGAACTAATAGAAGAAAACTTCCCAGACCTGAATAACAGAAAGGACATCAAGATTCAAGAGGTCCAGAGAGTACCAAACAGAATCAACTCAGACCTGAAGACACATCATAGTCACAATGAGAAGGAGTAAGGATAAAGAAAGGATCCTAAAGGCTGCAAGAGAGAAACAAAAAGTCACATACAGGGGAAAACCTATAAGATTATCTTCAGAATTCTCCACTCAAACTCTAAAAGCCAGAAGAGAATGGCAAGATATCTATCGTTCCCTGAATGAAAAAGTGTTTCAACTAAGGATAATATATCCTGCTAGACTTTCATTCAAACTAGATGGAGGGATTAAAACCTTCTTAGACAAACAACAGTTAAAGGAGGCAACTATCACCAAACCGGCCCTGAAAGAGGTTCTAAAAGACCTCTTATAAACAAGAACATTACTATAATACTTGCAATATATCAGAACAAACAAAAAAAATTTTTGAACAATGGCACTACAATACATTAAATCCATAATATCAATAAATGTCAATGGCTTAAACTCACCCATCAAAAGGCACAGAGTTGGGGGGATGGATCAGAAAACATAACCCAATGATATGCTGCTTGCAAGAATCCCATCTGTCACAACAAGATAAACACAGAGTTAAAGTGAAAGGATAAAAACCTATCATACAGGCCAACGTACCACAAAAAAGGGCAGGAACAGCCATTCTAATTTCTGACACAATAGATTTTAAATTAAATAAAGTAATAAAAGATAGGCAAGGAAATTACATAATTATTAGAGGATCAATCACCCTTAACAATCATTAACATCTATGTACCCAATGAGGGACCATCTAAATACGTCAAGCACTTCCTGAAATAATTTCAAAAATACATAAATAGTAATACAATAATAGTGGGAGACTTCAATACCCCACTCTCACACTTAGACAGATGAACAAAGCAGAGAACCAACAAAGATACAAGAGAATTGAATGAAGAGATTGACAGACTAGACCTCTTGGACATTTTCAGAGTCCTTCACCCCAAAAAACTGGAATACACCTTCTTTTCAAATCCACATAACACATATTCAAGGATAGACCACATGTTAGACCACAAAGACAGCATAAATAAATTCAAGAGCAACATCAAAAACAAAAGAACCATACAAAAGATCAATGAGGCCAAATGTTGGTTCTTTGAAAGATTAAACAAAATTGACAAACCCCTGGCTAGACTCACCAAACAAAAAAGAGAGAAGACTCAAATTAATAGAATTGTAAACGATGGAGGAGATATCACAACTGACACCACAGAAATCCAGAGAGTCCTGCGAAACTTCTATAAAGAACTATACGCCACCAAGCTAGAGAATCTGGAAGAAATGGAACAATTCCTAGAAGCATATGCCCTTCCAAAACTGAACCAAGAAGAACTACAAAATCTAAATGCACCAATCACAGACAAAGAAATTGAAACCGTTATTAAGAATCTCCACAAAAACAAATGTCCTGGACCAGATGGATTCACAAATGAATTCTACAAAACTTTCAGGAAACAGTACCCATACTTCTTAAGCTTTTCTATAAGATTGAAGAAACAGGAATACTCCCTTCCATCTTCTATGAAGCCAACATCATCCTGATACCAAAAGCTGATAGGGACAGAACAAAAAGGAAAACTACAGACCAATATCTCTGATGAACATAGATGCCAAAATATTAAACAAGATCTAGGCCAACCGGATACAGCAATATATCAAAAAGATTGTTCATCACGACCAAGTGGGATTCATCCCAGGAACGCAAGGCAGGTTCAACATCCATAAGTCAATCAATGTCATTCACCACATCAATAAAATCAAAGCTAAAAAACACATGATTATCTCAATAGATGCAAAGAAAGCCTTTGACAAAATCCAACACCCATTCATGCTCAAAACTCTACAAAAAATGGGAATAGACGGGAAATTCCTCAAGATAGTGGAGTCTATATATAGCAAACCTACAGTCAACATCATACTCAATGGACAGAAGCTGAAAGCATTTCCCCTCAGATCGGGGACTAGACAGGGGTGTCCACTGTCACCGTTACTCTTCAACATAGTATTGGAAGTTCTTGCCATAGCAATCAGGCAAGAGAAAGAAATCAAAGGAATACAGATTGGAAGGGAAGAACTCAAGCTCTCACTATTTGCAGATGATATGATAGTATACATAGAGAAACCTAAAGAATCCAACAGAAAACTACTGGAAGTTATTAGGCAATATAGCAAGGTATCAGGCTACAAAATCAATGTACAGAAATCAGTGATATTTCTTTATGCAAACACTAAATCTGAAGAAGAATACATGCAGAAATCACTCCCATTTACTGTTTCATCAAAATCAATAAAATACCTAGGAATAAAGCTGACCAAAGAAGTGAAAGACTTGTATACTGAAAACTATGAGTTGCTACTCAAGGAAATAGAAACTGATACCAACAAATGGAAAGATATCCCATGCTCATGAATTGGAAGAATAAATATCATCGTAATGAACACTCTCCACAGAGCCATATACAAATTTAATGCAATACCCATCAAAGTTCCACCAAGCTTCTTTAAGAGAATAGAACAAACACTACAATCATTTATCTGGAACCTGAAAACACCTAGAATTGCCAAAACCATCTTGAGGAAAAGAAACCGAAATGGAGGCATCACACTCCCAGATCTCAAACTATATTATAAAGTCATCATCATCAAAACAGCATGGTACTGGAACAAAAATAGGCACACAGACCAGTGGAACAGAATTGAAAGCCCAGAAATAAATCCCCACACCTATGGGCATCTAATCTTTGAGAAGGGGGCCCAAAGCATTAAATGGAAGAAGGAGGCTCTCTTCAATAAATGGTGTTGGGAAAACTGGGTTGTAACATGCAGAAGAATGAAATTGAATCACTTTATCTCACCAGAAACAAAAATCAACTCCAAATGGATCAAATTCCTAGATGTCAGACCAGAAACAATCAAATACTTAGAGGAAAACATTGGTAAAACAGTTTCCCACCTACACCTCAAGGACATCTTTGATGAATTAAACCCAATTTCATGGAAGACTAAAGCAGAAACAAACCAATGGGACTACATCAAATTGAAAAGCTTTTGAACAGCCAAAGAAACAATTAAACAAACAAAGAGACCCCTCACAGAATAGGAGAAGATCTTCACATGCCATACCTCAGACTAGAAACTAATCACCAAAATATATAAAGAGCTCAGCAAACTTAGCACCAAAAAAGCAAATGACCCCATCCAAAAATTGGCAGAAGATATGAACAAAACATTCACCTCAGAGGAGATCCAAAAGGCTAACAAACATATGAAATACTGCTCTAGGTCACTGATTGTCAGAGAAATGCAAATTAAGACAACACTAAGATACTACCTCACTCCTGTAAGATGGCATACATCAAAAAGGACAGCAGCAACAAATGCTGGAGAGGTTGTGGGGACAGAGGAACCCTTTTACATTGCTGGTGGGAATGTAAATTGGTACAGCCTCTGTGGAGAGCAGTCTGGAAAACTCTCAGATGGCTAGACATGGACCTTCCATATGATCCAGTAATTCTTCTCCTGGGGTTATACCCCAAGGACTCCATAACACCCAACCAAAAATAGTTATGTACTCCTATGTTCATAGCAGCACAATTCATAATAGCTAAATCCTGGAAGCAACCCAGGTGCCCAACAACAGATGAGTGGCTGAGAAAGCTGTGGTATATATACACAATGGAATACTATGCAGCTATCAAGAACAATGAACCCACCTTCTCTGACCCATCTTGGACAGAGCTAGAAGGAATTATGTTAAGTGAGCTATGTCAGAAAGATAAAGATGAGTATGGGATGATCCCACTCATCAACAGAAGTTGATTAAGAAGATCTGAAAGGGAAACTAAAAGCAGGACCTGACTAAATTGTAAGTAGGGCACCAAAGTAAAAACCCTGTGGTGAGGGGTAGACATGCAGCTTCCTGGGCCAGTGAGGGGTGGGAGTGGGTGGGAGGGATAGGTCACAGTCTTTTGGTAGTGGGAATGGTGTTTATGTACACTCCTAGTAAAATGTAGTCATATAAATCACTAGTTAATTAATATGAGAGGGGGGAAATTAATTGTATGTTTCAAAGTTTTTAAAATAAAGACTGAATCTTTTTAGTATATAGTCTATGTATTTGATATGTGGACTCTCTCAAAAGCCTAGACCAAGGAGATCAGAAGCATCCAATAACACAGCTATATACAAGATACTGCGTACTGTACAGCAAACCCTAACAAAAGGACTTTTCAAAGTTAACCCAATTACCAAATAATGTGATGATAACATTAACTATCCATTGTCTTTTTGAACCCTAAGACAGCAGGAACCTCACATCTCCACTATAGAGCCTCTACTTCCCCCAGTCCTGGAACCCTTGGATAGGGCCCACTTCCCCGTATGCCTCTCCCAATCCATATCAAATAATATTGCATCTGCCGATCAACGCAATCCTAATCAATGCAACGACTGCCACCTCAACATGCTTCACTTCAGACTGTGTCCAGAGACTTCATGTGTGGAATGACAACCCTTCAGCTTCATTACTCAGGTGAGACTTTTCCTTTCATGGTATACTCTAATTCCAACTCAGGTGGTTCACTTTCTAACAAAGTCCCAAAACCTAGATATACACCAGTTTCTGTGAGAGAGAGCATACGTTCACACGTATCCATAAAGTACTGCAAAATATATAGCTGAAAGCAGAAGTACACTAGAGTTTGCAGTGAGTATCCCCCTAACACTTCCTCTCCACTATTCCAAGCTTTGGGTCCATGATTGCTCAACAATTTGTTTGGCTTTGTTGTTAACTCTCTTTTCAGCCACCAGGTTCCAGATGCCATCAGGATGCTGGCCAGGCTTCCCTGGATTGAAGACCCCACCAATGTGTCCTGGAGCTCAGCTTCCCCAGAGACCCACCCTACTAGGGAAAGAGAGAGGTAGACTGGGAGTATGGACCGACCAGTCAACGCCCATGTTCAGCGGGGAAGCAATTACAGAAACCAGATCTTCCACCTTCTACAACCCACAATGACCCTGGGTCCATGCTCCCAGAGGGATAGAGAATGGGAAAGCTATCAGGGGAGGGAGTGGGATATGGAGATTGGGTGGTGGGAATTGTGTGGAGTTGTACCCCTCTTACCGTATGGTTTTGTTTATTAAACTTTTATTAAATAAAAAAAATCCAATGTAAAAATAGTTAAGAATCAATATAAATAGATTTTATTTAAATTTGGTTTGAAAATTTTGCTGTACAGAGACTGCTACATGAGGTCACATAAGATGAACTTTAAAGGAAATTACAAAGATACCTAAACCAATTATAATCATCGAACTATCAATTATAGTAAACTTCTAATTTGTTACAAAGTTTTTTCATAAGTAATTAACTACAGCTATGTTAAGCCTTCGCATGAAGAAGCATCTGCTCATACAGAATCCCCAGAAATCCATCTTGGACCCCTGACCTCTGTCATCATCCACAGTTACAGCCATCCCCCTGAAACCCATGATGTGACCTGACATGATCTGGAGAACCTGATTCACAGACTACAAAGGAAAAGACTTTCCTACTGCCTTTCTCTCACCAATCGCTGTCTGCTCTTCTTGCTTCTGCTTCACCCGTCACATTTTAGTGGTTCCAGCTCACTCTCTACAGAGAATGAAAGTTCCAGTGGCTGTCCTCCTCCATCAAGATAGACGTGTGGCATTTTTTCCCTGGTCGTTGACATTGGACTGATGCTTCTATTGGACTTTCTGGTACACCTGTGGATACTCCCTTCATACTGCTGGACTTCTCGAGGACTGACTGTAGCAATCCATGGAACTCTCTGCCAGCTGACTCAGGACTTTGCAACAAGAGATCACCCCTCTAGCCCCTTGGCTTATCAGGCCCCCACTCCTCCACCCATCAGGCAGACCTCTCCGCTTACCAGACCTCTCTTCAGTCTCACTCTGTCCCTTGCTACTCTTACTTATCCCTCCCTGTCTTGTTCAGTCTCACTCTGTCTCTTGCTACTCTTACTTATCCCTCCCTGTCTTGTGCTAGTTCTTTTTGAAGACACTTAGATGCTATCATTCTGGTTTCTTCTCAACAGGTTTCTGTTCATCCCTACACTGCTATTCCCCTGACAGAGATGAAGCCTTTTACAGACATTGACCCAGTTATATATGGCCATTAAGTAAGAGGAAGATGTTGGGGGAATTGTGAGGACGTGGTTGATCTTGGAAGGGCTTGAGCCTGAGGGGTGTGTCAATCTTGTTAGTCTCTCTCTCTACTGTGAGTTTGAGCAAGGAGGGACAGTAGAACCCCAAAAGGTGTGCCTCCTATCTGTCTCCCAGCCTCACAAAGTGCCCCGCACTCCTGATACTATGGCCATTAGTTAAAAAGAAAGGGGGAAATGTTGGTATGCTTCTAATTCTGCTTCCAAACCCCCTTCTGTTTCATTGGTTTGATCCCCCTGCTTAACACTGTATTCTATTTACATAAACCACTGTTAACTAAGCACTGCCCTGCTCTCCTAAGATTCACCAAATGCACTGTGAGTCTCTATTTGCTACTGCCCTCAGAGGCTGGAGCAGCAGTGGGGAGGCCTTGTGCTGACATGGGGAGGGGACAGACATGGGGGGGCAGAGAACTGACCAGGAAATGCAGTAGCAAATAGAGACTCACAGTGCATTTGGTGAATCTTAGGAGAGTCCT
Source organism: Erinaceus europaeus (assembly GCF_950295315.1). Taxonomy (NCBI): domain Eukaryota; kingdom Metazoa; phylum Chordata; class Mammalia; order Eulipotyphla; family Erinaceidae; genus Erinaceus; species Erinaceus europaeus. The sequence continues at coordinate 37,702,353 of NC_080174.1, forward strand.
CTCCTCCCTTCATCAGTCTCTTTGTTCGTAAAACAAAGACTGGAGGTAAGACTGGAGGTGGCTCCTCAACCAGCAGACTGCCAGACTGTTACCAGCTGCTCAGGAGTAGATATGGGCTTTAGCCCCAGGAATCTCTCCTTAGGCTCCTCTCTGTCCACGAGTCACACATGTTTTCATTCACTGGCGACTTGGTGGGTTCCCAAAGTAGTCCTAGTTTCGTTTTGTTGCAATCTCAGGTGATCTTTGATAGTCCTTGTTCTTTATACAAGTTTCTCAACTGGGTAGAGCTGGAGGTCTGGGCAGAGTTGTGGTCTCTTGGTGTCTGGTGATTTGGTAGGTTCCCAGAGTAGTTCTAGTCCTGTCTTGTTGTGGTCTCAGATGGTCTTCTTTGATATTCCTAGTTGACAGAGTAGAGGAGAGAAACACAACTGCTGCTACTTTGTAGCCCCGCCTCCAAAGTCCCATTTTTTTGTTGTTGTTGAGTTTGGTGAGCTCTATATATATTTCTTTTATTAGCCTCTTGTCTGATGTATGGCATGTAAAGATCTTCTCCTACTCTGTGGAAGATCTCTTTATTTGAGTGGTGATTTCTTTTGCTGTGCAGAAGCTTTGTGATTTGATGTAGTCCTGGTGGTTTATTTTTGTTTCAGTTTTCTTTGTAATTGGACTCATATCTGTGAAGATGCCTTTAAAATCTAGATGGAAAAGAGTTCTGCCAATATTTTCCTCTAAGTATTTGATAGTTTCTGGTCTAACATCCAAGTCATTGATCCACTTGGAATTTACTTTTATGTTTGGTGAAATATGTTGTGGTTCAGTTTCATTCTTCTACATGTTTCAACCCGTTTTTTTCCAACACCATTTGTTGAAGAGACTTCCCTTTCCCCATTTAATAGTCTGGGCACCTTTGTCAAAGATTAGATGTCCATCATTGTGGGGACTTACTTCTGGACTCTCAAGTCTATTCCACTGGTCAGTGTGTCTATTCATGTTCCAATACCAAGCAGTTTTTATTACAATGGCCCTATAATACAATATGAGATCTGGAAGTGTGATGCCTCCAGTTCTATTCTTTCTTCTCAAGAAATTGTTTTGGTAATTCTAGGTCTTCTCTGGTTCCAGGTACACGTGTGTAACTTTTATTCTAGTCTCCTAAAATTGGTTGTGATCTTGCTGGGTATTGCATTAAATTTGTATATGGCTCTGGGTAGTATATTCATTTTGATGATGTTAATTCTTCCAACCCATGAATATGGAACATTTTTCCACTTCTTTATATCTTTTAAACTGTCTTTTCTGTTGTGACCCCAAAAGGAATTTGGGACTATTAGCATATGAATGATGTCAGCCTGAGGCTGGACACACAGAGAAGGGAAGGTATAAAGCACAGGACTTTGAGCAGGTTGCTCTTTTTTGGCTGCTTCTTCTCCTGGAGGTGCCCCAGGTATCTGCCATGGCTACTTCTCCTGGGAACTGAACACGTGTGACTCTGCTAGCTGGCAAACTTTTAGAACCCCCTATAGCCATGAGCAACATTTACCAGAGCTGATAATTGTTTAACTTATGAGACTAAACTTTTGATAACTATACTGAGACTTTATAGACCTAGTGTACTCTCAACCTTTAATGATAATTGCTTATTTTGCTTTTTACCTGTTACACCCTAATAAACCTTGTATTGGTTAAACTCATTCCCAGCTCCCCACTGTGAATCCTTTTACGTGCTGCAGCAGCCCCCAAAGCCCCTTTTTAAGTTAAATAACAACACTTTTCAATATAATTTGTTAAATTGTGAGTTTACATAAGTTAGGTAGTTTGATATACCAGGGGATGATTCCTCTGCTCTCAGCTGTCTTTTTTTTCTTTACTTCTTTATTTTTTTTATTTGATAGAGACAGAGAAATTGAAAATTAAAGGAGAGATGGAAAGGGAGAGAGAGAGAGAGAGAAGCACCTGCAGACCTGCTTCACTACTCATGAAGCTTCCCCCCTGCAGGTGGGGAGTGGGAGATTGAACCTGGGTCCTTATGTATTGTAACATGTGTGCTCAACTGGGTGTGTCACCACTGAGCACACTCCAGCATACTTTTTTCCTCTTAAATTTTCAGATGGAGGTGCTAATGAAATAGCTCACTTGCATAGTGTGCTGCTTTGCCATGTGCATAACCCAGGTTTGAGCCGGGTCGTACTACATAGGAGGAAGATTTGGTGCTGTGGTATTTTTCATTCTTTCTCTCTGCCTCCCTGTCTCTATAAAAATTCAGAGAGAGACAGAAACGGGATAGATAGAGAAAGAGAGACACATAGCACTGTGGCACCATTCCTGGACCTTCCCCTGGTACTATGCATGGTGCTAACATGTGTTGCCAAGGGCTTGAACCTGGGTTCTTGTACATGGCCAAGTATGCACTCAACTAGGTAAGCTATCCCTCAACCCCTCCGTTTACATAATTTGACTTTTAGTGATTGCTAGTCTAACTATCAGTTGTCAGATTCATTAAGACTTTAACAGATTTGTCAGCTGGTACAAACTACCTCTGTCCAGCTCAACATTGACTGTCCTCATCATAGTGTGTTATATCTCTTGACTCTGTACAGGCCACCTCTTTGCATAATGCCCTTTCCAGTGCCCCTTTCCTCTTGGCAAGTCCCTACCATTTACTCAATAGTCTTGATAATATCATTTTTAAATTGTGTTAACATTAGGTTTATCACCATCTCACTGACTCCCTGTGACTGGGAGGTGAAGACCTGTGGCCCCATTTTCTGGATGGGGAAAATGAGGCTTAGCAGGATCTGTGGTACAATGGCCTTCTGAGTAAGGATCAAATGGTTCCCAGGTATTGTAGCCCACAGAGGCCAGGCAGGCAATACCAGCCCAGCCAGGTTTGAAGAATGCCTCACTTTTTCACCTATACTTTGCTTTCCTGTGCCCTTGGCTCAAGCTTAGGACCTTGCTTCTTCCAGGTCTTAACCTGGGCAGAGACCTCCATGGGAAGCTGGGGAAAAAGAAGCTGGGATTGCCTCCCAGCCCCTAAAGAGCCAGGCAGGTGCTGGAAGGCCTAAAGAAGCCAAAGGAGTCCTGGCACCTATGGCTAAGACTTGGGAACATAGCAGAGAAGGGATGTGTGCATAGAGGTGCTGACCTGCCCGCCAGCCTGGGGGAGAAGCTTCTGGAGGAATGTAAGCTATGAAGGAGGAGGGGGCAGGCAGGCCCAGGCAGTGGCAACGTGGCCCCTGGGAAAGTGGTGGGGAGGGGGAACAAAAGTCAGAGAATACCCAGCAGTGCCTTGGTCTTCAAGACCACCCTGAAAAAAAACAACTCAGACCCATCCATCATGGGGGATGGGACCATGGCAAGCCCTAGAAAGACACCCAGTGGGCCCTGGCTTCCAGAGAAGGGAGTTCTTCTTTCACCTCAACCCTCCCACCCCAGCTGTGCTATGCTGTGCTCAAGAGGTGTCCCTAGGAAGCCAGTGGGATGTGGCAGGCAGAAGTAGGTTTGAATCTAGTTTATTCACTTCTTACTGTGCCACCTCACAGCCACCTCTGTTTTCCCTTCTGTAACCCTACCTCTCAGATTTGTGGAGTAATACACAGTCAATATCCACATTGGCCCAGGGTAGGTGATAATCATAATCATGGTTATTAGTAGAGCAGCTATTACAGATAATCACAACCACGGTTATTACAGAGACTTTACTGCATGTGGCACTGTGCTGGGAGCTTCATAGTCACCCTAGAAGATAAAATGCCCACAGATGTGTTGGAAAGAAATAGCCAAGAGGCAGAGGGTAAGTGGCATCCCCAGGGTCACAGAGTACAGCAGCTCAGTAGCTGGAAGTGACCCCCTGCTGTACCCCCCATCCTCTACCCCATGCTATAGCAGGCTTTCTGAGAACAGAGGTGTATCCCTTTTCTGAGTCCTTGGACCCATGCCCATGTATAGGAATCAACAGGATATGGTGGCTGTAGAACAAACACAAGTGCCTTCTCAAATGGAGCCCTGGGGCTCTCACATTATTAGGAACCTGCCCTGATGATTCCCAAGAATTTGGGACCAAATTGGTTTGAGATTCCTACCCACCCAACAGCCAGATCTTCCTTTGCCAACACAGACTCTCCCTTTTGTCCCCAAGGTCAGCACTGGCACTGGGGTACTGTGTAACCTCAGGCAGCTATCACCTATCTCTGAACCTTGCCAGAAGGTGAGAGGGTAGAAACTTTAGATGGAGTAGAAGCTTGGGGGGTGGTGGCTGTGGTTGGTGAGAGAGCCAGAGGCAGGCAGTGAGATCTCTTATTTGTCAGAGACATGGGTCTAAGTGATGCACCTCTCCCTCAACTGGGCAGTGTCTCAGTCCTCCTTACAAAATCCAGAGATGACCCAAGGTTCTCTTCTGGGGTCAGGGAGAAGATGGCTGAGTGAAACAGTCCTTAGATGGGGGAGACTAGGAGAGAGTGAGGGGGCTGTCCCTTTACCTCCAGGTGCTAACACACATAAACAGAGAGAGAGAGAAAAGAGAGAGAGAGAGAGAGAGAGAGAGAGAGAGAGCTTGGGGAATCCCTTCCCATGTCTACCAAGCCAGTCCTTCTTTTTCATACTCCCAAGTTTTGGAACCCAAGGAACCTTCACACTGGGCTTCTTGGTATTTTTGAGGGGATCTAAGAAAAGAATAGAGGGTAATCCAGAGATAAAACAGTATCCTGGTTTTTAGGGGACCTGACCCATTGTTACCTGCTCTCTGTGTTGAAATTTGATCTATGATTTCATTGGGAGAAAGAAATCTGTGTCCCAAACCCTGTGAAAGCCATCAGCCCAAGGCTTATAGAAGTCTTCCTGAAAACAGAAGATCACTTTAATGATTTAAATAACTATAATTAGCACCTTCAGGTCTTAAAAATGCACAAATGGAAACTGTATCTCTTTATTTCTCTCCACTTATTCTTTGAATTGGGCACAAATCATGTGGCATGATATTATGTCCCATTTCCCCCACTTATTCTTCATGCTTCCTGCAGGACAAGTATATATTTCTCCCCTTCTGCTTCTGAGGAGGCTGAGCAGCTCAGGAAGGTGAAGTGACATATCTAGATCACACAGAAAGGAAGGAGTAAAGCTAAAGGGAGGACCCAGGAGCCCCACTTCAAACTTGTGCCCATCTACTTAAGGACAGGCCTTGAACAGGTGACATTTACTACCTCCATCCTCTGTCATATGCACATGGCATGGGCTTTAGAACTGTGGTTCCTTGGAAGGGAAAGAGCCACTAATTCTGCCTGGATATGGGTGATATTTATGGTGATGATGAAGGAGAGGAAATTCTCAATGAGTTCAAGGCCCTGTATGCAATAACTGAGAATGAAGCCAGACCTTAATTCAAAGGAACATGGGCTCATCCATCCATTGTCATTCATTGGCTCTGTGGTCTATGGCAGGACACTTCCCTCTCTGAGCTTCCATGTTCTTGAGCTTACAGTGGGGATAAGAATGTTGCTTCCTAGCATTGGAGGTCTAGGGAATTCCACCAACCATTGATGATGATCTAACACCCCTCCCCTTCCAGGACACAAAACCAGCTCAACCTTGTCCAAGAAAGTGGCCTTTCAGGGCACATAGATCACAAAGAAAGAACCAGGTGCTAATAGCATTCATGGCACTGCTCAGTTTCTCAAAGATATCCTAGCCTAGTCTATCAGATGGTCTTGGCAGGAAAACCAAGCACAGAGCCCCATTGGCAATGGGACAAAAGGACAAGGATGCTAGAAGCAGTCGGTTCATAAATTGTAGATATGTTTCTACCAAAGAGCTTCTGTAAGTGACAGTGACATTATCTTTGGGAGTCCCTAGGAAATCAGAACCCATGAGTTCAAACATTCCAGAATAGGAGGGCCAAGAACTGCTGGCCAGATAAGCAAGCTTGCTCACTTTCACTTTATCTAATCAACTTATATCAACTGTCATAACTGTAGCCCCTTCAGAGAAAGCCTAACTAGAATGAGCCTGGAAAGTCATTTATGGACCTTCAGAGTCTTGGACAGTGAACAGTACCTGGGAGAGCTCAAAAAATGGATGGATGAGTGAATGAATGATGAGTAGGATGGATGAATGGATGACTTATAGGTGATGGTATGGATATATTGATGGAAGGATGGATGGATAGATGCATGAATGGATAATGGATAGAAGGATGGAAGGATGGATGAATGGAAGGATGGATGAATGGATGAATAATGGGTGGATGGATAATGGATGGAAGGAAGATTGGATGTGTGTGTGTGTGTGTGTGTGTGTGTGTATAGACTGATGAACAGATAGATGGCTTTAGATTCTAAAATTCCAAGTTCTTAACACTGCAACCACAGAGTCAGTGCCCCATCTGCACTCCCTGGCATTCACCATACCAGGAGTTTCTTATCCAAGCACCTTTGATTCCTTCTTTCCAACCACAGGAGCATACTGGGTCAGAAGGGCCAGAAACAGCCTTCAGTCAGTCACTTAGACAGCATTCAGAATGGATGTATATATTTGGCTATTGGCAGGGTCTACCCTGAGCCTCACCTCACCCTGAGTGCTGGGCAGCACAGAGAAAAGAGCAACCACATCAATTATGTTGTAAATACTCATCAAACACAATAGATACACAGTCAGGATATGGGACTGGAAGACTCAGAACAAGCCCCAGGTCTATGTAGCACCCCTGGATACTCCTCGGAAAGCTGCATGATCTCAGAGAACCCAACTTCTGGGTCTCTGGCAGAAAGAAATTGAGATAATGGCACAGTCAACACACAGAACTGAAAAAAGGGAAGGCAAGTAGGTGTCTTTGTTAGGAAAGAAGTGCATAGAATAATGCAAAGTGTAAGCTTGAATCACTGACAGTGCAGTTGTAAAGCAGAGGGAGAAAGCTGGTGCCCTGGGAGTGGAAAGCAGGAAAAGAGGTAGGTGGGCCAAGAAGGATGCTAAGATGAGGAAATCCTCTTTTATAGCTGGAGCTAGAACAGAGGAGGGATTCACAGAGGAAGAGGAGGAAGGACCTTCTCCATCTGTTCTGCCCACCGGTCTGCCCACAATCCAAGCTCTCACCACTTTCCCACAGGATCACTAGCTCTCCTGGACATGCAGGTGCTATTCCTTATCCAAGCCCACCCTTCCCACCACCTAGAATTGAAAGAAGCCTCTATGAGTTCGTGGGTAATGTGCTAAGACCAGCCATATCTTGGTCTCCTGAGGTAAATGCAGATTTTTTCTTTATTGTTGTATTAATGGTTTATAGTTAACAATAAAATACAATAGTTTGTACATACATAGCATTTCCCAGTTTTCCACATAACAGTTTAGCTCCCATTAGATCCTCCTCTGTCATCATGTTCTAGGACCTAAACCTCCCTCCCACCCCAGAGTCTTACTTTGGTGCAATACACTAACTCCAGTCCAAGTTCTGCTTTGTGTTTTCCCTTCTGATCTTGTTTTTCAACTTCTGTCTATGAGTGAGATTATCCTATATTCATCCTTTTGCTTCTGAGTTATCTCACTTATAAATGCAAATTTTTGCCAAGGCTAGCGATGTGCATAAGAGATGACCCAGGAACCAAGCTCATGGCAGCAAGGCAATTCAAATCTTTATTCATCTGAGTGCCCCAGAGTCCAGCAGTAGCACATCTGGTTAAGCCACGTGGTGCAAACCACAATGACTGGCATCAGCCTCCCGGTCTGCCTGCTCGCCTCTCCAGGCTGGAAAAGGGAAGAGACAAGTCAGAAACAGAAGTGGCTTAACAATACTATACATGGTTAAGAAAGGGGTGGAGAAAGGTGAAAGGGGCTGGGAATAATAGGAGCTTCCTTAGCAACTGTTGCTAGGGGCTTAATTGGTAGGATCAATAATACCCTGTGGGGAATTAGGAAGGAGACCTTTAATCATCTATAAGATAAAGCAGAAGATTGATATGTAGATAATAAAAGGCCAAGCCATAGTATCAAGGAATGCAGGGTAGAGCAGGGGGAGCTGGCTTAATGTTTTAAGGAATACCGGGCTCCTGGAAGCAGAAAAATGCAGGATGCTTTGAGAGGCAGGGAGTCTGATATGACATGGCAATCCTTTGGGGTTCCCGTGTCCCCCTCAGTCAACCTCTAGGCAGAGAGACTAACAGGACAGACACACCCCTCAGGTCAAGCCCTGCAAGGCTCTACCACATCCTCACAATTTCCCTACAAATTCGTAGGCCCCCATGCCCTTGAATTATTCTTCAGTAAGGTCTCAGGTGAGGGCCAGACTGATTAGAGAACCACTTGTTGGTCCCTTCCACACTCTCCAATGTCTATGAAGAAACTAAGTCCCAAAGAACTAGCACATGAGAGTCAAGGTGACATAGCATAGTGCCCAGATTTGGGTCCTGAATCACAGCACTGTGCTTGCCATGTCTCCCCTCCCCTGCATGACAGGAGCATCAGCAAAGCCCCCTCTGGAGTCATACAACTGTGACTTGTCCTGTCATTCCATGAGGGGTCCCCAAGTGTATAGCTTGAGTCACTTCCCAGAGCTTCTGCCAGCATCTGGTATGTGGCAAGACCAGGCACCGGGGTGGAGAGGGCTCAGTCTTGAGAATTTCAACAGTTGCTTTCTTACAGAATGGCATTTTTTTTTTTTTGCACTATCAGCCAATTTGTATAGAATTAGTCAATGCCTGCTATCTAACACCCCCTAAACTCCCCCCACCCCCACCACTAACAAATACACACACACCCAACAGCAAGGGAGAACTCCAGGGAGGAGTATTCCTGGAGCTTTGCCTCATGTGGATGCTGTGGCAAGTCCCAGCACAGGACAAGGAGGGAAGTCTCATAACAGGTGGTCAGGTAGGGATCCCAGAAGCCTCCTGGGAAGCCTGTGCCCCATGAGAAATGGGAGCTGCAACTGCCAGCACCCTTCTCCAGAGCAGCAGGGGTGAGTCCACCTCTCATCCTTCATGCATGTGCATGCACACCAGCCCTAGCCCTGGGTCCAGGTCCCCAAGGGCCAACCCAGCAGATTCCAGGGAGGGGGTTAGAAAGAAGTGTCAAACCCTGGGCCAGAGTTCCAGGAATGCTGCTTCAAGTTACACAATACTGTGACTACAATCTAAGATAGTCCATTAACTAGCTAGCTGTGTGACCTAAGACAGGATGCTCCATCTCTCTGGACTTCACTTTCCCCACTTGTAAAATGAGAGTAATAACAGGACTTATGGGGAATCGATACTATGTGAGCACCTCCCAGTGACACTGCAGAACATATTCCTATTTTTATGGGCCTTTATATCTCCAGCTATACAATGGTAAGGTTAGAAGGCAGTCTGCTATTCCCTCCACAGCTACATTACAGAACACTAATCCAAACAAAATTCTCTGGTAGTTAAGAATTCTCTACCAAGAAAGAGAATGAAAAAGAAGTCCTTGAGAGAGCAGTATCTCAAGTAGGAGGACCACATGTCTAAGAGTGAAATTTCAGGCCCCAAGAATTCCAGTGTAATAACTAACAGTGAAATCTAAAGCCAACAAGAATTCTTTTCCTACTTATCTACCCTCAATCACAGAAGTCTTATAGGGTGAACAGCATGACCTTGATCAAGTTATTTAACCTCGACACCTCTGCCTTTCTCAATTGTAAAGCTAGTGGTAACAATAGTGATTCCAGAGGGGTAGCTTCAACTCTTAAGACATAGATTTATATACAGTTATGGAAATAGAAGAGAGACATTATACTCAGATAAAGCAGTATTGCACCCACCCAGCTTTGTTTTATTTTAAAAAGAAAAAACTCTTCTTACTTAGTTACTGTGCTCTTTCACATTCATTCATTCACTGCCTCTGTACATATCTACCAAGAGCCCACTATACCTTAAGCTTGATTCTGGGATGGAGGAATAGTCAGGAGAGCAGCCCACAGGGAACCCCTGAGAAGGTCTCTTGGGTGAGGTGATGTTTGAGCTGAAATTTGACTTATGAATGGCCCTGTGAGGATCAGAGGAAAAACATTCTAAGTAAAGGGAAAGTCTGCATAAAGGCCCAAAATCAGAATGAATTTAGTGACTTCTAGAAACTGGAAGGTCCTGGTTACTAGAACACACCAAGATAATGATCAGATTAAAAAATTAGCTCCAAGTCCCCAGCACAGGTCTCCATTCTCTCTCACATCTCTTGACCCCTTCAGGGCAGGATGAGGCCTAGAGCCCAGTGAATAGAGACCATATTCTCCTCTAGGCAGCAGCCCAAATGCTACACCTTCACAGGCCTGCACTGACAATGAAAGTTTGGGGAGCAATACTGAGGGTGAGGGGGACCTACCCTCCACTAGAGTGGAGAGACAGATGCTGGTGAGCTCTGTTTTAGGAGCAGAGATGTGCTGTAAGCAGGAATTCAACCCCTCTGTGAGCCTTTCAGACTAAAGTTAGAGTCTGAAAAGGCTCAGCCTCATAGGTGGGGTATTATCCAGGCTACAGGAAAGGGCTGGGATTAGGGCAGATCCCTTCAGCACAAAGCCATCCAGGACTCCCTTGCCCTTACCACTGCCCTGGAAAACCCCCTCAGCTGACCCCAACCCTAGTTAGGGTCTGAGTCTTTGTCCCTTACTGTTTATCAGGGGGCTATGGAGGTGAGACCTTTACCCAAGCCCTAGGGAATGGAAGTCCCAACCTGACAACCCCAGTCTTTTGGTCCCTACCACACTACCCAAAGGTTTACCCTCACCTTTCCAATCTGCTGAGAGGTTTCATGGTCGATAGCCTCCAACTCAGTACAGATTCTTACAGCCAGATGTGACTTCTGATAGATCCATTTCACCCTGCTTCAAACTAGAGTTGAGTTGTGTTATATTGTGTGTGTATGGGCCCATATGTGTTTTGTGAATGTGTGTGTATGTGTGTATGTTTTGTCATCAAGATTTTGCATATGCAGAAGTTCACTACTCCAGGTCAAATTTTTCAGAAAGAGGGAAGGCAGAGAATGAAAGTTACCAGGCTTATCTGTGATACTGTGACACTTTCATGAAGTGCTAGGATTCAAATATAAGACTAATGCATGGCAAGGCAGGCACTCTACCAAGTGAGCTATTTTTTAGTCCCATGGTATCTTTAATTAACTTTTTATTGAGGTTTTAACACGCACACAAAAAATTGTGCACAAGTCACAAATGCACAGCTCAGAGAAGTATCACAAGCCAAATTCATCCCAGCTGGAGAAATCTCAACAGCATGCAGGACAGCCCTCATCCCACCTCTGTCCCTGGGTGACTATTATCTCAGTTTCTGTCCCGTAGATTTGTTTTACTTGTTCCTGTACTCTGTGTGAAGCAGGCCACATGGTACATGCTCTCTCTGGTCTGTCTTCTCTCAACATGTCTGTGAAGTCTGTTCTCACTGTGGCCAGTACTGCCTCTCATTTTCTTTTTATAATTTTTAAAAAATATTTATTTATTTATTCCCTTTTGTTACCCTTGTTGTTTTATTGTTGTAGTTATTATCGTTATTATTATTGATGTCATTGTTGTTGGATAGGACAGAGAAAGGAGGGGAAAGCAGAGAAGGGGAGAGAAAGATAGACACCTGCAGACCTGCTTCACCACTTGTGAAGTGACTCCCCTGCAGGTGGAGAGCCGGGAGCGCCATGTGCACTTAACCCGCTGAGCTACCGACCTACTCCCACTGCCTCTCATTTTCACAGAGTGTCACATCATGTGAATACCCCATGATCTACTGTTGATGGACACTGGAGCACCCATTCTACCAAAGTGAGTTTATTATCCATTACAGGACCAGGGAGATAAGCCAGAGGTTAAGCACTGGTCTTGCAAACTTGAAGTCATAGGTTCAATGCTCAGCAACATGGTATGCCACAGCTTTCTCATTGTCTCTTGAAGCATAAGAAGTGATCTCACAAGTTAACAGCTAAAAACTATAGTAATCATTATTTCACTGTTGCTATGGGTCCAGATTTTGAAAACAGTTTAGCAGAGTTCTGACTCTGGGTGTCTTACTCAGTCATTATCTAAGATAACAAGCAGGAATGCAATAATCTAAAGTCTTATCTAGGCCTTAAAAAGTCACCTTTTGACATAGCCCCATCATATGGCTGCAGGCAGGAGCCCTCCATTCCTCTCCTAGAGCTAGGCCATGTCTCCACAGGATTTATTGAGTCTATTTGTGGCAAAATAGCTGCTTTCCCTCAGAGTGAGAGACACAGAGAGATGGAAGGAGATACTTTTTATGACCTGACCTCAGAAGCCACACATTTCTTTCTTTTGTTTTTGCCATATTCTTTTTTCATTCATTAAAAGTGAGTTGCTGGTTGTATTGTTATATGGGAAACTGGGGAATGTTATGCATGTACAAACTACTGTACTTACTGTTGAAGGTAAAACATTAATTCCCCAATAAAAAAAAAAGAAAAGAAAGTGAGTTGCTGTGTCCACACTCAAGAGGAGGTAACTGACCTTCCTTGTGGCAGGAGAAATATCAAAGAATTTACAAACATTCCAAAAAGTCATCACAACATGCAACAATTTCCTTTTTGCATCAAGTCTAGTGTCCCCTCCCTATTCTCTGCCCAATTCCGCATGCTCAATGAGGAGCCACATCTAGCTTCTGATCTTATCTTAATCAAGAACCTCTCTGCTGATAACCATAACTGAGTGTACAGACATGTTACATTTTAATGCTGTGCACCTGAAACTTAGAGAACAATTCTTTCACAAAAGAAGGAAGAGGAGGCGAACCTTTCCAAGTCCCATATTTGTCCTCCCCCTCTCTTTCTCCTCCCCCTCTCAATTTCTCTGTTTATAATAAAATAATTTTTAAAAATGGCTCTGGAAGCAGTGAATTTGTAGTACAAGAACCAAGCCTCAGCAATAACCATGGTGGTTACTTAAACAATGAGGGTGACAATTATGTCTTCTTATGAGTCATTTTAAGGATCAAATCCTGCAAAAAAAAAAAAGTCTTATTCTATATTCCTATATTCTATAATTCTCCATATGAAACTGAACCAACACTTTTTATATGGATCCAAACAAGTCAGGCAAATCTTTCAGAAAAGTTGCTGCCTTCCTTCCTCTCCTGTAGCAGGAGTTCACTGAGGTACTCATTGACCCCACCTGTCACCACACCTCCCACTATCTCACTGAGGCCCCAGGCACAAGGAACCAAACATCCCCAGTGCTTCTGTCTACCAAGATGCCATCCTGGCCCTCTACTACTCAGTCCATGCTCTCAGCCACTCATATCAAGCACTCTAGAGCCATCACCAAAGTGTGCTCAGATCATCAACACAGCATCCACCTTGACAAACAGCAAACAATTTGATTACAGCCATTATGTTCTGGGAATTGCTACAAAAGCCAGTTTCCACTGCTGTAAAGCTAAAACCCAAACTCCTGGTTTTGCCAAGGTGGGGATGCAGGGAAAGGGAGGTTTTCTGGAGCTGAGGGTTGATGCCCAGGGAGAGAGCAAGGAAACAAGCATGGAGAAGGGATTTTGATACAAAAACTCAGATACCAAATGTCATTGCAGGGCCACCTGAAGCCTGAAGAGTGGCAGGACCCATGTCCTAAACTGTAAGGCCAACGGCATGGGTTCAATTCAGATAGCAGTGAATGTGCTGATAAATTTTAAGCCAGAAGATAACATAGTCTGTTTTTGCAACTTTTAAATGTGTAGCTAATGTACTCCCTCAGAATCCTAGCCTTTAATCCTCATATTTTTTAATTCTATCTTTCAGGTAAATAAATCAAACTTCAGGGAAAACAGATTTGATGCTCAAGGTCACATAGTGGAACTCAGCTTAGCGGGGTTCAGTTGTTTCAAGGCATCAGTATATCACACACACACAGACACACACACACACACACACACAGAGAGAGAGAGAGAGAGATCACAGATACCAGCATGGTGTGTGCCTGACTCCATTTAGCCCTTTCCACAAACAAATAGGGAGATGCAGTGCCATCACTATTTTGCAGATGAGCCAATGAGGTCCAAGTGTAGTCACTTGCCTGAGGATACTCAGGAGAACCAGAGTTTGACTCTGGGGTCCTAACGGCTATGCTGGGAGACCATGAGGGATTGATCCCTTGGCCAGTGCCACACCACCAGTATCCTTTGCGCACCTCCACAGCAGCGCTGACCTAGAAGTTTAGAGGGAGTCTTGTAGTGGCTTGGCTGGGGACACCTCACACACACACACACACACACACACACACACACACACACACACACACACATTTCCCTGCACAAGATCCTAGACATGATTGACCCAGTCTGAGTCTACTTACCATACCAGCCTCTGGGGCTCTCTGCCTACAAGACCCCCACCCTCTGGTTCAGGGAGCCTTAGGCTCCTCTTTTCTCCTTTCACTCTGAGCCAAGCAGGTTAAAAACATGCCAAAAATGAGCCCCCTCTCGCTTTAGTGCACTCACATAATGTGTGGCAAAGAAGGCTGCATTAATCGCTTGGGACCCACATTTTTCAGTGACATTAATCTCTAGCCGGAAAAGCCTCTCTGGACGATTCTTTTCAGGCTGAAGGCACTTAATGTTGGCCAGGGGAGCAGAAGGGGCCTGCCTGGAATTCCTCTCTAACTCCCAAACACCACACCCACCAACCCAGCCAGGCCAGCTTCTCTGGTTGTGATGGGGTGGGGGAGATGCCTGCAGGGAACATAGGGGTTAGAGGAGGGTGGAGTGGTGAGTGAGCCCTGGGTGTGCCTTGGTGTGTGTGCAAGAAGGTGAGAAAAGCTGAACTTCAGCCAAGATGAGCACACAGTGACTAAGAAGCTATGTATGCTGTGATCGAAAGTGTGTCCTTGCTTGTGTGTGCAGGGAAGACTGTGACTGTGCCCACGGGTAGAGCTGTGTGTGCCATGCTTTGGGGATCAGAGCAAATTCTGTGTGCACATGTTATGAGTAAGACATGTGCAAAGTGTGCTCGCATTCTGTGAGTGTGTAGAGTGTGAGTAAGACACACTCTTAGGTCTGGAGTAAGTTAGCAGGAGATAGGTGCTTCCTACCAGTGCACATAATGCACTTGCACAGACATGGCATGTGCACTAACAGCATGCTGGCCCCCGTGGCAGACAACGGGAAGACAGAAGGGGTGGGAATGTAGCTGTATATATAAGGTCTACAGTTTGATCCCCTACATCACAAAAATAGGGGGAAAGTGATGAATAAGGAATGGTGTCCTGGTTGTACATCTCTTCCTAACTCTACATTCAGTAACTTTACACTGGAAACTTGACATTGAACCTGAGGGGATTTATACCATTCTGGTCCTTCTGTTACAAGGGAGCCTATTTGTGATGTGTGAAATTAACCTGTGCACCATCACCTGGCCCCTTTGAGGGAGCCTGTTGTTTATATTTACCAGCACACTGCTGAGCATGTCAGGGCCCATCCTCAACCTGTAGGACCTTACATGTGCTGATGTTCCTGTATGTATGTTTGTCTATATGTGCCTATGACCCCAACTTAGCCTGGAGCTTGTGTGGGACCAGTACAGATTAGCAAACAGATTCACAGGAGAGGCAAACTGAGGAAGTTTAAAAGACATTGTTTTTGCAAAACTCCAGCAGATAGGTCAGTCTCTTTATATTCTAAGGGCTTCTAGTAAAATTCCCTCAAAATAAAAATAATTCTCAAGGAGAAAAATAAAATGTTGACTTATAAACATGGAAACTGCAATGAAAAAATAAACCACTAATGTGTAAACATGCAAACTGCCATGATCCTCACTCTACACTGAGAACTATCAAACCAAACTGATGGCTTTGTCTCTTGGCTGTAAGTGAAGCCACAGTACCCAATGGTTAGGCTCCAGAAGATATACTCACAGCTATGCTGGCAAGAAATGGGTTAAGGAGACAGTGGACACATGACCAAAGAAGTAGGAGGGTAACAGAAATATGACAGCTCACCCTGTCAAGAGAAAACGGAATTCCGAGAAAGCACATGACCTTGAATACCTACAAGAGAGGCTCCTTTCTCCCCATTTTACACAGGACTCAGGGGTTCTGGAAATTCAATGTCACGTGATTAGTCCTGATTTAGACCAAAAAGGATCTGATAGAAGGACATCAGCAGAGGGCAGAGGCAAAAAAAATAGGTCTTCAGAACCTTCTTAATTTCTCAAGGCCCCAAACCATGGGCCCAAGTCCTCTGGCCTCCTGTGATCTCAGTTACTAACCCTGCTTATAACTAACTGTCATTGATCATGACCCATCACCAGCAAGATTCAGCTTCAGGAAGTCTCCTTGAGAACCTCAGCCTCAACCAAGCCCCAGGAAGCTTAGTACAAAAGGAGCCATGTGGCAGCAAAAAGAGGCCACTTTCACCTCAGCAGTCCCATTGTCCTCGATTGCCACTGATCTTCCTGGTGGGCTAACATCAAGGGCTGTTTTAATAAGAGGGCAGGAAGCCTTGAGAGCTGACCAGACCAGTGCTGGATAATTAATCACCTGGTTGAGAAGTCACAGACATAGGTAACCAGATCCCTATATAGCTATTAGGTATACCCTGTCTTTCATCTCTGCCCATGGCCACTATGCTTGGGCTCACTGTGTATCTTCATTAATTCAAAGCCCCAGAGAACTAGGAAGACATGTGCTAGGAGCTGAGCCTGTGTGAGAGTCCTGTGTGAGAGAGACTATCCTGATTATGTGAGAATGCATGTGCACAGATTCACAGATGCACTACCAGTGTACACACAGATAATCGCATACCATCACATGGGGCAGTGTGTGTGGGGGGGTGTAGACCCGGGGCCATCCTACATAGCATCAGACCATCATTCCATGATGGTGGAACAGTTCTGTGGTGTCTGGAGGTATATGACAGAAGAGGGTGGTTTCCTCTCTCCATACACCTCTGTCTAAAACTAAAAAAAGAAAACGTCCACTGAGAGTAATAATGTCTCTCTTTATCTCTTCTTATCTCTTTCTCCTTATCTTCTCTGTCTAGATCTGAAATTTAAAAAGGAAAAGGACCATGTAAGTACAAGGCCTTCATAGGCAAAAAAAAAAAAAAAAAAAAAAAGAGTATGTTTAGGTACATAGTAATATTTCTCATGTGTAAACCCTCAGTTCATTCCCCAGCATTGCATTTTAAAAGTCCTTAATGGGGGGGGAGGGAGTAGCGGCTTGTGACCAAGGATTTGCTGGATAAGGTAGGATACTGGGCCATCAGCAGGAGGGTGAATAAGGGGTCCTAAGTGTGACACCAAGGAGGGGTCCTATAGCTCACTCTTGGGTTAGAAAATGGAAGAAAGGGAGTCGGGCAGTAGCGCAGTGGGTTAAGCCACGTGGCGTGAAGTGCAAGGACCAGAGTAAGGATACGAGTTCAAGCCCCGGCTCCCCACCTGCAGGGGAGTCACTTCACAGGCAGTGAAGCAGGTCTGCAGGTGTCTTTCTCTGCCCCTCTCTGTCTACCCCTCCTCTCTCCATTTCTCTCTGTCCTATACAAGAACAACAACAACAAAACAAGGGCAACAAAAATGGAATAAATGAATGAATAAATAAATAAATAATAAAAAAGAAAAAAGAAAACTGTTTAAAAAGAAAGAAAGAAGGAAATAAAGACAATGGAGGAAAGAAAGAAAGAAAACAGAGGAAAAAGAAAGGAAATCTTTTGATTATTTTTGAAGCTCAGCCCCCCAACCCCAACCCACCCCAGAACCAGACCCTAGGGGATGGGCAGCCACTCCTAGCAGGCTTCCTGCTGAGCTATATTTTTTTTACCAAGATTCCTGGCTCACCAGGTGTGTCATTAAAATCCTTTTCCTTTTTAATTTCCGTCTCTCTCTTTTTTTTTTTTCTTCTCTAAGTGGCTGGAGCTCTATTTGAGCGACAAAGTATTTGACCAATCAGAGCTTCACCCCTGCCTAGGAAAGACTATCTGGAGGTTTTGTTTGTTTGTTAGTTTGTTTTTGGATAATTCTTATAATTGGCTGTCTTTGCTCAGGCTGCATGAGCCAATTCAGAGCAGTCAAAGCTGCAGACTGACTGCTAGGGTATTTTACTCTATTCTATTTTATTATTATTATTATATATGTGTGTGTCCGTTTTCCCCCTCCTTCTTCAGGTTGACTAAAATTAACTGTTATTGTTTTTTCCATTGCTAGGTGACTGGGTGTCCTATTCATTGTGAGAGGAACTTGTTTTACTCTACCTCTCCCCTCCACGCTCCTCTCCTTTTTCCCTCCTCTTAGCTAATTCAAAAAAAACCTCTTTCCTTTCACTGTTCTTCTTTTTCTTTTCTTATTCTTGTCCTTTTCTTCCTTCTACCTTCTTTTGCTTTCTGAATTCACTGATACTCATTTGTGAATTATTTTGGGGAAGAAATCTGACTCAGAGTGGACTCTGTGTGTGTGTGTCTCTCTTCTCTACTTCCCTTTCTCCTCTTTCTATCCCTAGAATTTACAGTGGATGGTAGATTTGCAAGATTGTGTATTCTTGCTTTCCCTTTTATCCTTTCTCTTTTTTTTTCTTTTGGAATTGGTTGCTATTTTTTCTTGGACTGGAGGCTAACTGGCATTGGTTAAACTGAAACAATCCTTGCTTAAGTTACTATTGTTGTAATTTCTGAGGTTGGTGACTGATTTGTCATAAAGGTATTTAGTATAGCGTGGCTTGTACTCAAAACACAACAACTGAAGAACGACAGAACAGAAAAATAAAAAACACATCAATAAAAAATGGTTAAATCAAGAACAAATAAAAACTGCTACCACAGAAGAAACTTCAAATAACTCAGAAGTAATCATAGATAAGAAAAGTATGCAAGCAACAGTAAACCTAATAATCACAAAAATGAAGACAACTATGGAGGAGAGGAAAGGGCCATCAGAATTAGGGAAACAACAGATGAGATCCTCAAGGAAAATACTAGCTGCCTCAAGGTAATTAGAGAACAGAAAGCTGAAATAGATGAACTAAAAGTCAATTAGCAGAATGAGATAATACTATAACAGAACTGAAGAAAGAAGCTTTGGGAAGGGAAAGTAGGCTAATAAAACCAAAAAACAGAATTGGCCAGACAGAGCATGAGCTAAAGAAAACTAAGAAAGAGGCAAGAAAGCTCAAAAAAATATTGAGAGACACTGAAAACAACAACAGAGACATATGGGATGATCTCAAAAGAAGTAACATTTTTATAATTGGCCTGCCAGTGAAGAAACAGAGGAAGGGGGTGTAAACATTCTAGAGGAAATAATAAAAGAAAACTTCACAGACCTAAACAACAGAAAGCACATTAAGATTCAAGAGGCCCCAGAAAGTCCCAAATAAAATCAACCCATAGTTGAAGACACATAATAGTTACAAGGAAAAGAAGTAAGGATAAACAAAGGATCCTAAAGGCTGCAAGAGAAAAACAAAAACTCACATACAGGGGAAAACCCATAAGACCATCAGAAGATTTCTCCACTCAAACTCTAAAAGCGAGAAGAGAACGGCAAGATATCTATTGAGCATTGAATGAGAAAGATTTTCAAGCAAGGATAATATATCCTGATAGACTTTCATTCAAACTAGATGGAGGGATCAAAACCTTCTCAGACAGACAACAATTAAAGGAGACAACCATTACCAAGCCTGCCCTGAAGGAGGTACTGAAAGACTTCTTGTAAACAAAAACATACCATAATACTTGTCATATATCAGAGCAAATAAAAATATTGTTGAATAATGGCACTAAAGCACATTAAAACCATAATAACAATAAATGTCAATGGCTTAAACTCACCCATTAAAAGGCACAGAATGGGAGGATAGATCAGAAAACACAACCTAAATATATGCTGCTTAGAAGAATCCCACCTGATCCAACAAGACAAACACAGACTTAAAGTGAAAGGATGGAAAACTATCATACAGGCTAATGGACCACAAAAAATGGCAGGAACAACCATTCTCATCTCTGACACCATAGAAGTTAAATTAATAAATAAAGTTATAAAAGATAGGCAAGGCCATAGAAGTTAAATTAATAAATAAAGTTATAAAAGATAAGCAAGGCCATTACATAATTATTAGAGGATATATCAACCAAGAAGATTTAACAGTTATTAACATCTACATATCCAATGAAGAACCGACTAAATACATCAAACACATACCGCAAAAATACATCAATAGTAATACAATAATAGTGGGAGACATTAACATCCCACTCTCACCCTTAGACAGATCAATGAAGCAGAGAAGCAACAAAGAAACAAGAGAATTAAATGAAGAGATGGACAGACTAGACCTCCTGGACGTTTTCAGAGTTCTTCACCCAAAAAAACTGGAGTACACAGTCTTTTCAAATCCACACAACACATACTCAAGGATAGACCACAGGTTAGGCCACAAAGACAGGATCAACAAATTCAAGAACATTGAAATCATCCCAGGTATCTTCTCAGACCACACTCGAGTAAAGCTAGCATTCAACAACAAACAGAAAATTACTAAAAGTTACAGAATTTGGGAACTAAACAACATACTGCTTAAAACCACTGGTCAGAGAGACACTCAAGAAAGAAATTCAAATGTTCCTGAAAAAAAATGAAAATGAAGAAATGAGCTATCAAAATATTTGGGACACACCTAAAGCAGTACTGAAAGGGAAACCTATACCCGTACAATCACATATTAGAGAGCAAGAGAAAGCTCAAGTAAATGACCTTACTGCATGCCTTAAGGACTTAGAGGAAGAGGAACAAAGGAATCCTAAAGCAACCAGGACATAAACCACTAAAATTAGAGCAGAAATAAACAACACAGAAAATAAGAAAACCATACAAAAGATGAATGAAACCAAATGTTGGTTCTTTAAAAATTAAACAAAATTTACAACCCCCTAGCCATACTACTACAAAAAAAAATGAAGAAGACTCAAATAAATAGAATTGTAAATGATAGAGGAAATATCACAACTGACACCACAGAAATTCAGAAAATCATATGAAACTTCTATGAAGAACTATACGCTACCAAGCTAGATAATCTGGAAGAATTCTTAGGAACATATGCTCTTCCAAAACTAAACCAAGAAGAACTACAAAACCTAAATGGACCAATTACAGACAAATAAATTGAAACTGTTATTAAGAATCTTCCCAACAACAAAAGTCCTGGAACAGATGGCTTCACAAATGAATTCTACAAAACCTTCAGGAAACAGTTAATACCTACACTTCTAAAGCTTTCCCACAAAACTGAAGACACAGGAACACTCCCTTCCACCTTCTATATAGCAAACATCACCCTGATACCAAAAGCAGATAGGGACAAAACAAAAAAGGAAAACTACAGACCAAGATCTCTGATGAACATCGATGCCAAAATATTAAACAAGATCCTGGCTAAGTGGATACAACAGTATATCAAAAAGATTGTTAATCATGACCAAGTGGGATTTATCCTAGGAATGCAAGGCTAGTTCAACATACATAAGTCAATGTCATTCACCACATTAAAAAGGCAAAACCAAAAACCACATGATTATCTCAATAGATGCAGAGAAAAGCTGTGTCACAATCCAACTCCCATTCAGGCTCAAAACACTACAAAAATGGAAATAGATGGGAAATTCCTCAAGATAGTAGAGTCCATATATAGCAAACCTACAGTCAACATTACACTCAATGGACAGAAGCTGAAAGCATTCCCCCTCGGACTGGGGACTAGACAGGGCTATCCACTATCACCATTACTCTTCAACATAGTATTGGAAGTTCTTGCCATAGCAATCAGGCAAGAGAAAGAAATCAAAGGAATACATATTGGAAGGGAAGAAGTCAGGCTCTCACTATTTGCAGATGATATCATATTATATACTGAAAAACCTAAAGAATCCAGCAGAAAACTACTGGAAGTTATCAGGCAATATAGCAAGGTGTCAGGCTACAAAATCAATGTATAAAAATTAGTGGCATTTCTTTATGCAAACACTAAAACTGAAGAAAACATCCAGAAATCACTCCCATTCACTGTTGCAGCAAAATCAATAAAATACCTAGGAATAAAGCTGACCAAAGAAGTGAAATACGAGTATACTGAAAACTATGAGTCACTATTCAAGGAAATAGAAAATGACACCAAGAAATGGAAAGACATCCCATGGTCATGGATTGGAAGAAAAAATTTCATCAAAATGAATATTCTCCCCAGAGCCATATACAAATTTAATGTGATACCCATCCAAGTTCCACCAAGCTTCTTTAAGATAATAGAACAAAAACTACAATCATTTATCTGGAACCAGAAAACACCTAGAATTGCCAAAACTATGTTGAGGAAAAGAAACAGAAATGGAGGCATCACACTCCCAGATCTCAAACTATACTATAAGGCCATCACCATCAACACAGTCTGGTACTAGAACAAAAATAGGCACACGGACCAATGGACCAGAATTGAAAGCCCAGAACTAAACCCCCACACCTATGGACATCCAATCTTTGAGAAGGGGACCCAAAGTATTAAACGGAGGAAGGAGGCTCTCTTCAATATATGGTGCTGGGAAAACTGGGTTGAAACATGCAGAAGAATGAAATTGAACCACCTTATCTCACCAGAAACAAAAGTCAACTCTAAATGGATCAAGGACATGGATGTTAGATCAGAAACTATCAAATACTTAGAGGAAAACATTGGTGGAACACTTTCCCACCTAAACCTCAAGAACATCTTTGATATAACAAATCCAATTGCAAGGAAGACTAAAGCAAAAACAAATCAATGGGACTACATCAAATTGAAAAACTTCTGCACAGCCAAAGAAACTATCTCACAAACAAAGAAACCCCTCACATAATGGGAGAAGATCTTTACATACCATATATCAGACAAGTATATATACACAATGGAAGACTATGCAGCTGTTAAGAACAATGAACCCACCTTCTCTGACCCACCTTGGATGGAGCTAGAAAGAATTATGTTAAGTGAGCTAAGTCAGAGAAATAAAGATGATTATGGGATGATCCCAATCAACAACAGAAGTTGAGAAAGAATGACAAACAGCGCAGTGGGTTAAGCGCACATGGACCGACCAATCAACGTCCATGTTCAGTGGGGAAGCAATTACAGAAGCCAGACCTTCCACCTTCTGCAATCCACAACGACCCTGGGTCCATGCTCCCAGAGGGATAGAGAATGGGAAAGCTATCGGGAGGGGATGGGATATGGAGATTGGGTGGTGGAAATTGTGTGGAATTGTACCCTTCCTACCCTATGGTTTTGTTAATTTATCCTTTCTTAAATAAAAAATAAATTAAAAAAAGAAAAAAGAAAAAAAATTATGTGGCTAAGATTAACTATTTACCTTCATCCACCTGACCCATGGTATATATAGCACCAGAGCTTGTATAACCTCTAAGTCTCTATTTGGTCTGAGCTCACAGCTCATGGTCACAGCTGGGAACATTGCAGGCTGTACTCATTTCAGAACCAGTCTTCCTCAAGTGGCAGGGCAGGATACTCCAACCTCCCTTTGGAGACTGGGGCTGTCACTACCATTGCTGCTTTATGGTTAGAGCAAGGTCCTGGGAGGGCCCACATGACTTATGATGCCATTCCTGATCCAAGTGACAGTGGGTTACAGATGATTTTATAGGCTAATTTTCTTCTTAAAATTATCTGTTTGGGTAGCGCAGCAGGTTAGGTGCATGTGGCACCAAGCGCAAGGACCAGCATAAGGATCCCGGTTCAATCCCCCTGGTCCCCACCTGCAGGGGAGTCACTTCACAAGCGGTGAAGCAGGTCTGCAGGTGTCTATCTTTCTCTCACCCTCTCTGTTTTTCCCTCCTCTCTCCATTGCTTTCTGTCCTATCCAACAATGATGACATCAGCAACAACAACAATAATAACTACAGCAATGAAACAAGGGCAGCAAAAGGGAATGAATAAATATTTAAAAATATATATCTGTTTGATCCAAGTTGTCAAATATGTTTGAATATTCTTTGACTTATTTCTCTGGCATTCAGGGTATGTCTCCATATTTATTTCTTATAGGTTTGTTTTTTCCTGTTTTTCTCTATTAGATTACCTAATAGCTATTCTTCTGAGATCTGCTTTAGCAGTACTTCTGATACAGATTGCTATTGTTATCTCATCCCTCTGGATTTCTAGAGTCTGTTTTGATTTCTTTTGAAGCCAGAGATGCTTCAAAGAAAGTGAAAATTTTTACTTTTAATTGCTAATTTCTTGTATTAAATTGTGAACAGTAGCTGTTATTGGGAGTAGTGATATAAAATTAGCTTATCTTTCATATCTTATATTCCCTCTCCTTGGCACAAAATTTTAAATTTTAATCTTTCAATATTTACCCTCATTAACTATAACATAATTATATTCATTATTTTTTCATATTTAAATTACATATTTTGCACTCTTCCTATGGAAGATGAGGTCTGTGTAGTCACATTATTTTATACCTCCTGTTCTCAATATTTTCCACACATGGAGCTGGGCAGTGGTGCACCCGATAGAGCACACATTACCATGCACAAGGATCCAGGTTCAAGCCCATTGTCCCCACATGCAGGAGGGAAGCTTCACTAGCAGTGAAGCAGTTTGTAGGTATCTCTCTCTCCCTCTCTCTCTCTCTCTCCCCTTCTTTCTCAATTTCTCTCGGTCTTATCAAATAAATCAAATTAATTTAAAAAATACATTTGTCTTCTGTATAGTTTTTGTACAATTTCATTCATTTCTACATATTGTGCTCTGTTCATAGTTATGACTCTCACCTTGATTTTAAATTTTGAGACAAGTGGAGTCAATTCTCCATCAGTCTTTAGTCTTCTTGCCATAGTCTCTCCTTCCAAGTTCACCTTCAAGAAGGGATAATTCCCTTTCATTCCCTGCATTCTTTTTTATCAATCTATCAAACATTTAGGGTTGGTTTCTACAGAGCCCAGCTTGGAAAATACTGGTGTAGTCCAACTGCCATTTCATACAGATGGGGAAACTGAGGCACAGGAAGAACAAAAATGACCCAAGTCAGTTAAGACTGTGACAGGGTCTGAGCTAGAACAAGCACCTTCAAGGTCTGCTTCCTGAGTCCCCTGCTGTGTCAGGGAGACCCTTTTCTGTTGATCCCCTGGAATCTCACCTGGGACACAGTGGGAAGTGACTGGCAGAATTCTCTCCCATCCCCCTAGGATTAGCAGCCATGGCTGAAAGGCCCCTGGTGGCACATCCTCTGAGAGAGGGCTGAAGTGTGAGCTCATCCTGCCTGCCACACTGCTGCTGCCACTGGGCAGGAAGGGTGGGGCAAGGGGCTCCACCTGTTCCTGATAATCTCTCTAATCCAGCCCCATAATTATTCTTTATTAACAGAGTCTGCTGCCTTTGCCACACGCTGAAAGGAGGGCGTCAGGAATGAAGACATGGGGATCAAAAGCTGGTCAGATTTTCCAAAGGGGTTTATTTGCCATGGTCAAAATAAACACACAGCAGGAAAAGCTGAGCTGCCCTCTCACCCCACCCCAGTGCTTTTAGCATGAGTACCAGGGCTCCATAGCCCCTGGGGTCAGATTCTGCAGGCCCACCCATCTCCACTCATTCTAACACCTCCTGAGAGAGCAATTTACACAGTCTCACACATGTTAACAACACAGAACCTTGCCCTCCCTGGACATAGGGACAAGTAGTCCGGCTATCACATGCAGGCTATTTTATGCCACACTAGGAAGGATAGGTGGCTGTGGGGACAGAAGTGAGTCCCAGGGCCAGTTGTGGGAATGAGGATGTGGAAGAAGCCTTCCTAGACAGAAAGACATTGTGACCTGCCTGGAAACACAGCTAGAAGTTCCATAGTGAACAACATGGAAAAGACATCCTATAGAAGGATGAATGATGATGTGCTGAAACAAAAGCAAACTGTAGGGCCAGGAGGATAGCATGATGGTTATGTACTAGACAGACACATGCCTGAGGCTCCGAGATCCCAGGTTCAATCCCCAGTACAACCATAAACCAGAAATGGGCAATGCTCTGAGTACTCTGGTCTCTCTCTCTCTCTCACTCTCCTCTCTTCCTCCTTTTCTCCTTCTCTCTTTCTTTCCCTAAGCCAGAGCTGTACAGTGCTAAAGTTAAAAAAAATTCTCTCAAATAAGTCTTTTTAAATAATTGAGCTGCAATTCAATGTAGTCAGAGAAAAGATTTGTAATTAGAAGGCTCTGGAGAGGTGGGGCTCCAGGGTACATTGGTGAGGTCATCTGTCCAGTGAAGTCAGGTTGGTGTTATGGTAGCATTTGTAACTTGATAGCTGAAAAAGCATTAAGATATAAATCAGAACAAATTGTTTAATAATCAGGAACCTAAAGGTAAGAATATAACAGAAGAGATTTAGGGTCTCCATTCTGGAAAAAGCTGGTAGTCTATTTTAGGTATATTCCAAGGGACCCATGACTTTACTGGGTTTTTGCCTGAGCTTGACAGATAACATGCCCCACTAGAGAAAGATAAAAGTAGACTGGGGGTATAGATTAAGCTGCCAACACCCATGTGCAGTGAAGAAGCAATTATAGAAGCCAGACCTTCCACCTTCTGCACCCCAGTCCTTGCTTCCAGAAGGATACAGAATATGAAAACTGGGGGTCAGGCAGTAGCATAGTAGATTAAGTACACATAATGTGAAGCACAAGGACCAGCATAAAAATCCTGGGTCAAGCCTCTGGCTCCCCACTTGTAGGGTGGTCGCCTCACGGGCAGTGGAGCAGATCTGCAGGTGTCTGTCTCTCCACCTCTTTGTCTCCCAACTTTTCTTGATTTCTCTCTGTCCTATCCCACAACAACAATAATAAACTACAACAACAAGGGTAACAAAGTGGGGGAAATGGCCTCCAGGAGCAGTAGATTCGTAGTTCAGGCACTGAGCCTATACCTATACACTGAGCCTATACCTATACACCGAGCGATAAGCCTGGAGGAAAAAAGAAGGAAAGAAAGAAAGAAAGAAAGAAGGAGAGAGAAAAGAATAGGAAAGCTTCCAATGGAAAGGATGAGATGCAGAACTCTGGGAATTGTGTGGAACCGTACCCCTCTTGTCCTACAGTCTTGTAATCACTATTAAATTGATTAAAAAAATTAAAAAGGCTCTGATGGGAGCTGGAATGGTGGGCAAGGCCAAACCAAACAGGACCTGTGGATGCCAAGACATCTCTGAAGGTTTTAGGCAAGAAGGTTTCATGGTCAGATTGTGCTTTAGGAACAGTCTCCTCCAGGGCCAGGTGGTGGCACATCTGCTTAGGTCCATATATGACAATGTGCAAGGATCCAGATTCAAGCCCCTTGCAGGGGAAAAGCTTTGTGAGTGGTGAAACAGTGCTGCAGGTGTCTCTCTGTCTCTCTCCCTCTCTATCTCCTCATTCCTCTCAATTTCTGGCTGTCTCTACCCAGTATATAAATAAAGATAAAAAATTTTTTTTAACTCTACACTTAAAAAAAAAGGAAGCACCTCACTTCAGAGTCAAAATTTATTGGGCTGGGGGAAGAAACTGAATGCTGGGATAAAGTACTAGGTGAGAAATGTGGATACCAAGCATTGACAACAGTGAGGGGAGAAAAAGGAAGCAGACCAGCATCAGTCAATGGTGACATCAAGCTTCTGGCTCTGGTGGCCAAACCATCTCACACAGAGCACAGGCTCAGACATAAAGTCAACATGGCCATCAGTTACCAGGATATTTATGTTTCTGACCCTTTTCATGGGGCACAGATCTGTGGAAACCTAAGGACAGTCCCCACCTAGAGACCCTCACAACCCTGTAAGACGAAGCCAAGGAACAAGAGACTGTGAAATCCATACTTCAGCTCTCTAGCCACACACCCCACCCCTCCCAGACCTCCATTGTCCTAGCCTCACACACCCTTCCTGTAAACAAGTCCCATTCACTGCTTCTTCCTCATGTTCTTCCACACTGACCCCTCCTTGTCACCCTATCTGCATTCAGGTCTTACTCAAAAGTCTGCTTGGAGATTCCCCCAGTGCCAGGAAACCCAAGCCTCCAGATACTGGTTTCATGTCTGCCTTCCTCTGTCTCTGTCTCTCTGAAGTCCCTTCCTTCCTCCATAGAATCTGGCTTGTTTTCTCTCCCTCTCTCTCTCTCTCTCTCTCTATCATATTCCTCTCACTTCCCATCTTGGTGGTAAGAGTCTAGACTTCAGGGGTTGGGTGGTAGTGCAGTGGGTTAAACGCACATGGCACAAAGTGCAAGGACTGGTGTAAGGATCCCAGTTCCAGCCCCCAGCTCCCCACCTGCAGGGGAGTCACTTCACAAGCAGTGAAGCAGGTCTGCAGGTGTCTATCTTTCTCTCCCCTTCTCTATCTTCCCATCCTCTATTTCTCTCTGTCCTATTCAACAACAACAACAGCTATAACAACAATAATAAAAACTACAAGGAGGGCAACAAAATGGGAAAAATGGTCTCCAGGAGCAGTGGATTCATAGTGCAGGCACCGAGCCCCAGCAATAGCCATGGAAGCAAAAAAAAAAAAAAAAAAAAAAAAAAGTCTAGGCTTCAGTTTGGAGTCTTTGTCTTTGTCTTTTTTCCGTGTGTGTGTGTGTGTGTGTGTGTGTGTGTGTGTGTGTGTGTGTGTGTCCTTCTCTATCTCTCTTTCCTCCTTGTGAGCCTAGTCCTCCCCTGAAGCTCAAGCCACAGTCCAAGCATAGCATCCAATAACTTTGGGCAACGGTCTGATGCAGGGCCCAGGTTCGGCACTGGGGTTCAGTGCCCCTAGTTGCACTGCACTCTGAGAGGACCCCTCCGTCGTCTGTCTGCCTAATCACCCTGATTTACTTCTTTTCATAGCACTTAAAAAAATCTGTTGACCTTTCATTATCCCACCTTACTATTATAGAATGTCAACTTCATGAGACAAAATGGAGTCAGTTTGGTTCAAGCTGTGCCCCCAGGCTCCACAAAGTGCCCAGCCACAGTGGACACAATATGTATCTGAGGGGGCTAGGGAGGGGAGGCAGCATAATGGTTCTGCAAAAGACTTTATGCCTAAAGCTCTGCAGTCCCAGGTTCAATCCCCAGCACCACCATAAGCCAGAGCTGTGGAGTACATTGTTCTCTCTCTGTATCTCTATCTCTCTCTCTCTCTTTCACTCTCTCTCTCTCTCTCTCTCTCTTTCTCTCTGTATGTGTGTATTCTGCTCTCTGAATAGCATCAAAATAGATTTAAAAAAAATTAAATATGCACCCAAGGACTAGCTTGTGCCTGCTCTGAAGA
This sequence comes from Erinaceus europaeus, assembly GCF_950295315.1. Taxonomy (NCBI): domain Eukaryota; kingdom Metazoa; phylum Chordata; class Mammalia; order Eulipotyphla; family Erinaceidae; genus Erinaceus; species Erinaceus europaeus. The sequence goes on from NC_080174.1 coordinate 37,731,608, forward strand.
AGCAGTGTGGGTGAGAGAAAACCCTGGTTCTAGCTCACAGTTTCCATGGCACTTAGGGGCTCACCCACTGAGCCTTCTCACAACCTGGAAAAGTACAAAGCTTTCCTCCATCCCTGCCACCCCTGACCCTCTGGCACCCTTCCCCTGGGGTTATAGACCTGAGACAACCACTCCCAGCCCCCAAGCCCTCAGATGTTTCCCAGTCAGGAAAGTGGAGGAGGGGATGGTGGCTTCTGAAGGAGGGGGTGGTGGCTTCCTTTGTCCCAGGCCCCAGCAAAATTTAATTCCAAGGTTCAAAGCACCTTTGCCCCTTCCCAAATAAAAGGCCACTCAGCCAGAGAGATGAGCTGGTTAATAAAGGATAGGAAGGAGGTTCTGGAATGGCAGGCCCACCACTCTTGTCGCCCACACCCTCTGCTAGTAAATGGTCTCAGCTCCCTGCTCCCGTTCCAACCCGCTGCCCTACAAGAAAAGTCCATTAATTTAACACTAATAGGATTTTCAATTTGTCACAATCCTTGGTTATCCTGGGGAGTTGGGGAGGGTGAGGGGGATTAATAACAAGTCTTTGTGCAAAGAAATCTATGCAGAGGGACCTGAGCTAGCTCCCTGCCACTCTAGGACCTTTAGGCAAGTCCCTTCTGGCCTCAGTTTCCTCAGTCAAAAGAAACCTAGGAAGACTTACTTGGAAAGGAAGCTGTAGGGATTAAGTGAAATTATGAAGAAACAACACCCAGCAAACAATGCCTAGCCTATAGATGGCACACTGTGCTCTGCTCTGGTCCTGGCTTCGCCCAGTCTGTCCCCAGGTACCACTGGCTGCACTTGTTGGAAGCTTCCCTCCTATCCCCCCACCCCTACCCAGTCACTGCATCTCCAGATCTGATGACAGTTTCAGCCAAACAGCCCTGAGAGAGAGGGGATGTCTGGAAGACTGTGACCTTTTCACCCTCAGTGGGATCAGTGTCCTGAATTCCTCATTATTCCAAGAGGGCTAAAGATTTGGGGCTTCCAAACACAGAGGCCCAATCAGAAGGCCCCTGCCCATGCTAACCAGCTGCATCTCGATTACAGCTAAACACACAGCACACCAGCTGCCCAAGCCCCATTCTCCAGACAAATTCCTCCCAGATCAGGAGATGTCAGACAGTGAGGACCATGTTTGCTAGCCCCAGCCTCGGGTTCAGCTTGGCACTTCCATGAGGTCTGAAAGTATGGGGGTACCTGGCAAAGGAAAGAGTCTGGGATTGGGACACATCTATAGCTGCTACTGACACGAGATGGAGACAAATGTGGTGGCGATGCTGCCTCCAGGGGCCCAAAGCCAGAGAACAAACACACCTGGACAGGCCCCAAGCTTGACTTAAAGCCATGCTCTTTCTGCTGCCACCTCTACCTCCCTCCAGGAGGGAGAGGAGAGATCAATGGAAAAGGAGAACTCCCCAGCCCCACTTCTTGTGCCCTCCCCTCTGGACCCCATCCCTTGCCAAGTCTGTCTCTGGGCAGCTGCCTCCTTAGCAAAGCCCTCATTAGGAGACTGGGCAGGCTTGGGGGCCAGCACTGCCTGTGGTCTCCATTTTCTTTTATTCCTCATTCAGGCCCCCACCTTAAGAGCTCCTACCATAATTTACAACATCTCAAGTACTCAAAAGCAGGCGATCCCAAACCAGACAGAGATGGAAAGGAGACAGCAGGAAGACAAATTGAGGGTAGTTTCAGTTACTTTACATTTCAGTCACCACAGTCCCACCCAGGTGCAAAGAGAATCATATATCTTATGAATGAAAGAAATCAATGGAGCAAATATGGGCTCACCCTCATTCTCAACCACAGGAGAAATCTGGAAAGGGTTTCCACTCATGGGAACAGCACAAGATACTTTACCAACCCAAAGATCTTGGAAAGTTTGTGGATTCACAGGTCCAGGACAGAATACTGGGTACATGCTAAGGAAAAGGTTCTAGAAGGGTCCACCATCAGAGTGTAGACTCTGGAAAGTGACTGTGGGCTCCAGAAAAGTCTAGAAGTGCCTGAGAAAATGAGGCAGCCTGCCAGAGACAGGGAACCTTACACCCTGCCCATGAGAAAGACCAGCAAGAGGAGAAGGATCTCTCCCCAAGGACCTCAGGGGAATCACACAAACTTCTCAGAATATCCTCAAGTGGCCTCACTCTCAGTCTTAGCTGGAGCAACAAATGTCAAATTTGGCTGGTAGGCAGGAAGTGGGACTACAGAATGCCCAGGCTAAAGAGGGACCCTGTCTCCATAGCCAAGAGTCCTTGGAGGGGTCTCCAAGGCACCACTCAGAGTGTCTGTTCCCTCCTCTGCCAAGCCTTACTAAACAGTCAGCCCTCATTTCGAGAAGGAGACTCAGGACTCAATTCACCTTCATAATATACTGCAGATGAGCTGTGTGGACCTAAGTATGTGGCTTATTCTTTCCATGTCTTTGGTTCACTCGATGAAAGTTGTGGAGAACAAGTATAAAGAATTTTCCTGCTCCACAGGGGGTGAATTCCTTTTAGAAAAGGACAATATTTAAGAAGAAGAGAGCATCTACCCTTAATGGAGAAATGGTGGCATTTATTTCATCAGAAAGGATGTTGGAAATGAATAAACGTTGTGCATTGGAGCTCAGACTGAGGGACTCAGTTTAATCTTTCACACTACTATAAATAAGAGCTAAGCAGTGCTGTTAAAAAACATAAACAAACAAAAAACAAAAACAAAAAACAGTAGAGGTGACCTCTAAACTTGAGAGATGAGAAAGAGGTCACCAAGCAAAGTGAGGTTAATCAGAGGGACCAAGGTGGGGACTTGACATCTGCAAAGGTAAGGGGCTTCTTCCTCTTTGCCCTCTTATTTCTTCCTTTTTTAAAGCCACAGAGGCAGGAAGGGAGGGGGGAGGAGAGGGACTCCACAGCAGCAAAGTTCCACAGCAACTTCCTTCAATTTGATGGGGGTCAGGCTTGAACATGGGTCACACGCACTGTGTAAGTGAGCTGTTTCACTGGCACCCCCTTGCTTCTTCTTTATTTTGGGGAAAAAGATTCGGTATTAATTAATAAGGGATAAAACTGGGTGCAGAGCCATGGCCCTCATTCATGCAAGTCCTATCCATAGCCACTATACTATCTATGAGACCATGCAATAACTCTGTGAAAATAAATGAATGAACAAATGAACAACAAATAGAAGAATGTGTGGGCATACTTATTACAGAAAAAGAAAGGGAAAATGTAGACAGTAAGCATTTTCCCTAAGGTGGAGCCAACTGTCTATCTTAGCACTAGATGAGTGGTCCAAGGCTCACTTCTGATTAATGGGGCAAATCCTGAGAAAGGAACAATATATCTCCTCAGCCCACTGTGTTCCCACATCCAGATCCTTCCACTGGATACCATCCTATCCATTTGGTCATTCAACAACATTCCTCAGGCATCCCCTACGTACCAGTAACAGAGAGAACATCAACAATACAAGCCCATTTTGGTGCCACTCCTCAACATATCCATCCAGCTCTGCTAATCTCCATAATTACAGCAGGAGCTTGCAAATATCTGGGTGGACACCAGTCTGTCAAAGTCTTCCAAGTAAGTCACCAGTCAAGGGCAGGACTGGGCCTGCGGAGAAACATTCCTCTTCTGCTCTCCCGCCTAAACTCGTGGCCAAAGGCAAGGCACACATGGCTGAAATCCCATCAGTGGCGCCCAGCCAACTGGCTGCCACTTGTTTATTTGGGTTGGAACAGGAAATGCATTTTTCTACTATTTATACTGCTGACCTCAGGAATAAACTAATTATTGCTGCAAAGCTGCATTCCCATCCTGTCCTGCTCACATCTGCAGCTAAAGCATAATAGATGCAAGGTACCTGGGCTATCCATGATCTGACCCCATAAATATGCCTTCCCTCCTCTCTGGGTCTTCAGGAGAGAAGTTACTGAGACCACAGCTCACCCTTCCTGGAGTTCCAGCTCTGCTTTTGTCTACCTTTTGCCTGAAGCTTATCACTTCTCCTCGTCTCAGTTTCTTGATCTGCATGATGGAGATGTTACAATGCTGAGTTCAAGGGACTCACTTAGAGTAATTGACATCATGTCTAAGAAAAGCTTCATGAGGGGCCTGGTGGTGACACACCTGGTTAAGAGCACATATTACAGTGCTCAAGAACCCAGGTTCAAGGCCCTGATCTCCACCTGCAGGGGAAAAGCTTCACAAGTGGTGAAGCAGGGCTGTCTCTTTCTCTTGCTGCTTCCTCTTCCCCTTACAATTTCTGTTTCTATCAATAGTAAATATATATAACTAAAATTTTTTAAAAGAAAAGTTTCATGTAAATGTGATTACCCCAGAAGAGCTATGACTCTGAACAACTTGTTCCTAAGGAACAAGTTGGTGGGGGCAGGTTTCATATCTGGGCCAGCAGCAGCAGCACTATCCAGACAGATATACTGCAGAACCAACTGCAATCTTGGTTTCATGATGTGTGAAGGCAAGCATCTACCTGAGACTGCTGTCCACAGCAACCAGATGAGTCATGCAACCAGTTGTTTAACATGGGTGAACAAACCAGGCACCATCAAACAAGGACTAGGAAATAGAATATGGATGGATGGATGGATGGATGGATGGATGAATAAATCAATGAAAACCATGATAGTCATAATACCATTCTGTTTGGCTCAGGGTTCAGTAAACTTATGTCTAAAGCCTCAGACATAATATAATATAATATAATATAATATAATATAATATAATATAATATAATATAATATAATATAATATAATATAATATAATTAATCTAATACAGTACAATACAATATAATATAAATGTAAGGTTCTAAAAGCCACACTTTCTGTCATAACTACACAGCACATGCCATAGTTACAGCAAATCCTGTTGTCCTTTGTTCCTGGGCACACAACACATAAGTAGGCCACATTTCCTGTCTTTGAAGTGAAGATCCACCTCTCCCCCAACCCCCATCCTGCCTCCTCACTCTCATTTCTGACTTTAAGATGAGTGGAGAATGCACAGGAGAGCAGAATCACAGAATGTAAGGATCCCAGATTTCTTAGATCTTTACTAAATGGAAGAAGTGAATGAAGGAGGGAAGGAAGGTGGGAAGAAAGAATGGATGGAGGGAAAATCCAAGCCTATGAGTCACTCACTGTTAGAGTTAAAGTAGTTGAAGAGAGTTACCAGACCTAAAACCCTATGTTGTATTAGTCCACTGAAATCAAAGATAATCCAAGTAGTTCATGTTTATTAATAGAAATACTCAATAATGGGGTCAGCAAAATAGCTCACTTGTACAGTGTGTGAGTACACATGTGTGCATGTTCTCTGACACACCCACAACCAAGATTCAAATCCAGTCCCCACAACAATGGAGGAGACGATGGTGTTGTTGTATCTTTTCCCTCTCTGTGTCTCTGTTTCTCTACCTATCTAAAAAGAAAAAAAAATGTAATATTGACAGATAATAAGCAAATATATCAATAAGACTGAATAGATAGCTAAAAAATTGATTCATACAAATATCATTTACTGATACTTGATAAAATAGCAAAGACATACCAAAAAAAGAGTATCTGAACTGTCTCTCAGACTTTGTGAAAACTATAGTTGGGAGGGGAGTGAGGAAGAAAACTTGATGGTAGATACAGTATGGAGCTATATACCACTATAATCTTATCATCTTGTAAATTAATAACCAAAACTATATATACAAATGAAAACAAGACGTTGGTTAAACAAATTATGGAGTATCATGATAGAAAACTATATAATATTTTATATCATTTTAAGAGTTTTTGATCCTGCAATTCCTCTCCTGGGGATATATCCTAAGGAACCCAACATATCCATCCAAAAAGATCTGTGTACACATATGTTCTTGGCAGCACAATTTGTAACAGCCAAAACCTGGAAGCAACCCAGGTGTCCAACAACAGATGAGTGGCCGAGCAAGTCGTGGTATATATACACAATGGAATACTACTCAGCTATTAAAAATGGTGACTTTACCATTTTCAGCAGATCTTGGATGGACCTTGAAAAAATCATGTTGAGTGAAATAAGTCAGAAACAGAAGGATGAATATGGGATGATCTCACTCTCAGGCAGAAGTTGAAAAACAAAATCAGAAAAGAAAACACAAGTAGAACCTGAAATAGAATTGGCGTATCACACCAAAGTAAAAGACTCTGGGGTGGGTAGGTGGGGAGAATACAGGTCCAAGAAGGATTCAGAGGACCTAATGGGGGTTGTATTGTTATATGGGAAACTGGGGAATGTTATGCATGTACAAACTATTGTACTTACTGTTGAATGCAAAACATTAATTCCCCAATAAAAAATTTAAAAAGGAAAAAATAAATAATTTTTTAAAAAAGTATTTAATGGTACTTACTATATGATTAGTTGTAAAAGGAAGATAAAGAGACTTTAAAGAAGTACATCAAGAAACCTCTTTTATGTCACCAGAGATGGAACAGGAAACATGTTAAGTGATTAAATCATGTTAAGTGATAACCCAGAAAAAGAAGGGCAAATACCAGATGATGTGACTTATAGGTGAGACTTAAGAAACAAAGAAGGGGAAAGTGCAGGCTGAACTATCTGTGGACTATTAGAGCAGAGCTAAGGACTCTCTTGGGTAGAGTAGGAGTTATGGCTGGGATCAAGAGGAAGCTGGAGACCCAACACACAATGGTGGAGGAAAACTTCAGTTGGCGGTGGATATGGTATTTCTCCAATCATGGAGAAATAAGAAAATGTACTCATGTGACAACAGTCTTGTAAATCATTATTCTCTCCCTGATAATAAGATAATAAAAGGAGAAGAAAAAATTAATTTGGACATGGATATTTATGAAAAAGTGAATTCAAAATGAATCATAAACATAGATGTAAAACGCAAAACTAAAGTATTTCTAGAAGACAACATAAGGGGAAAGCTAGCTGGCCTTGTTTTTGGTAATGAGTGTTTAGATTCAATGCCAAAAGCATGAACCCTGAGGTTGATAAATTGGACACCATTAAATTAAAAGTCTTCTAACCTCTATGAAAAACACAGTTAAGAGAAAGAAAAGATGATGATGGGGAGAAAATATCTGTAAACACATATTTGGAAAAAGAATTGTATCTAACACACACAAAAACTCTAAAACTTAATTTTAAAAAAATCCAGTTTTAAAGATCACCAGAAGGTCTAAACAGACACCACACTTTGGAAGATTCACAGCAAATAAGCATATGAAGAGATACCCAACAACATCAGAATTACAAACTGAATCAATGAACAATCATACCTATCAGAACTAATAAAGTCCTAATACCTGACAGCACCAAATTCTGGTGAGGATGTGAAAAAACAGGAGCTTATTCATGGCTGGTGGCAGTGTAAATGGTACAGATACTCTGGAAGACAGTCTTACAGTTTCTTACAAACCTAACATACTCCATTACACAACCCAACAGTCATGCTCCTAAGTGTTTACCTAAATGAGTTGAAAATTTATGTCAACACAAACACTTGAACATTGATTTAAAAAAAAAAAAAACACCAGCACTTGCCAAGGGTTCTTGTGGCCACAGAAGAGGGCTATGAAGAGGCAAAACACAGGGGATAGCTTTTGTCATCAGCAGAACTTTGTGCATGTGTGATTCCACTGTTCACATGTCAGATTTCTCAACTTTTTTATTTCAGACAGGAGAGGGAGAAAGACAGACACCACTTCCCACGTGCCATCTATTGTGCTTCCCTTTGGTGCATTCTTCTTCTAGCATTTGCCCTTCTTCCATAGCCAGTTAATGGCTTTGAAAGTGACTGGGATCCATGTGGATTCAGTCGGCTAGGAAGGATCGTCAGTTTCCCCAATGAATGGGTACTCACGGGATGCACCACGGGAAGGTCGATCCAATGCATCCCCCTTTGGTGCATAATAGAGAATGTCTACCATATAACCTATCTGCTGACCCCAGCACAGGAGATTTTTAGAGCAGTGAAACTATTCTGTATGGTGCCAGAATGGTGGATCATTTTACATTTGTCAAAGCCCATAGAACTGTCAACACAAAGAAATATTAGCTAATAAATATATGTCTGTTGGTTCATCCACTGTAGCAAATGTAGCACACTAAAGCAAGACATTAATAAAAGAGGGTCTCTCTCTCTCCCTCTCTCTCTCTCTCTCTGTGTGTGTGTGTGTGCGTGTGTGTGTGTGTGTGTGTGTTGTGTACTGGGGGCTATGATGAGAACTCTCCTCATTGTCACACACATTTTATAGATATTATAAAAAATAGCCTCTATTAATTTGAAGGAAAGGCTTACATGAACATATCATTATTAACCTTGCTTTACAGAGACTCCTGTCACCCTCCTATTTTATTTATCTTCTTTTACAGAAAAGGACATTAAAACTTAAGGAAATTGGAGGCCAGGTAGTGGTGCAACCAGTTAGAGACCCTGGTCCCTACCTGCAGCAGGGATGCTTCTCAAGCGGTGAAACAGGTCTGTTGGTGTCTATCTTTCTCTCTCTCTTATCTATCTCCCCTTCCCCTCTCAATTTATCTCTTTATTTAATTTTATTAAATAAAATAGGGGAACAAAAAAAAAGGAAAAAATGGCCACCAGTTGTTATGGATTCGTAGTTCTGGCACCAAGCTCCAGTGATAACAATAAAGGAAAAAATAATAATAATAATAAATTTAAATTTAAGGAAGTCATATGCATTACTAAAGATCATACAGCTAGCAAGGGGCAGGGTCAAGCTTTGATTAGCAGGCACATGAGCAGAAAGCCCAGAGGGTATGGTGGGTACCCAAAGCCTACTTGTCCTTGGAGAAGATACAATGCCTGCATTGTAGTCCTTCTCATACACCAAAATTGCTAAGTATACAATCACCAAGGGCTCTTCCTGCTACCCATACAAGAAACCCAGGAGGTATCTGGAAAAATCTACCTCTATCATATTGCTTCAATATGAGCAGTTGAATTGATGTGTAGAATACAAATGTTCCTTAGGGTGAAAGATACAACATTTGACCTAGTTGTCATGGCATCAACTAGACTGGAAATAAAGGATAAGGGCATAAGCCTGTGCAACCACTGGCAATTCTTTCAGCATGAGAAATTCGGTTAGGTGGATTCTCCAATGGAATGAGGTCTAATAATCATTTTCAATCATGACCATGACTGGAGGATATATGGTTAATAGAAGGTGCCATCTGGCAAGGAAGCTTCCAAAGCCACCTTTAGGTAGGACTCTGGAGGGAAGAGGAGAGCAGTTTGTCCTGAGTGGTACAGTGAAGTTAATTTTAAACAAGACACTGGGGTGCTCGCTTCAGCAGCACATATACTAAAATTGGAATGATACAGAGAAGACTAGCATGGCCCCTGCACAAGGATGGCATGTAAATTCATGAAATGTTCCATATTTTTGAATAAACAAACAAAACAGTGGGGAATGCTTAGAAGTCATAAAGAGAGAGTGAGATATCCCCCCTCTTCCACATGGGTAGATAACAAGATGTCATCTGCAAATCAAGAGGCAAGATTTCACTAGAACCCAACCATACTGGAACTCTGTTTCAGGACTTTCCATTCTCCAGAACTGTGAGAAATAAGTTACTCCATCTGTAGCATTTTTGTTAAATCATCGATGAAAGTACTAAACACTAGTAGAAGCCTAGATTATTGTAAAAGCATAGCAACTAAGGTAGAACATGACTGGTACAAGGATACACAGACCAATAGAGTATAGGAAAACCCACAGATATGGTGCTTGTTGTATGGCAAAGACTACCCTGTCATGCAGTTGGAAAAAACAATCGTTTCCAGTTAGTCAAGTAGGTATCCATATGAGAAAAAAAAAATCATGACCCTTAAACCATACACAAAATTATTCCAGATAAACTATGGATCTAAACATGAAAGTTTCATATGCAGTGAAGAAAGTATAATCAATTCCACCACTCGCTGCAGCTAATTTTAAGTTATTTCTCTTTGTGGTAATTATCCTGGTGAAGAAACATTAGGCCAATTTAAAAAAGAAAGACTTTTGTTAGTCTGGATGTCATGAAGCAATTTTCTCATGTTTAGAAGTTTTGCCATTTTACCCTTTATTATTATTTATGTTGTTGTTGTTACCAGGGTTACACCAGGTGCTGATGAAGTATAAAAGTGTACATCACTTTCTTAAACTGTTTGACAGATATACTAAAGCTGACAAATACATAGTTCATTACCTGCTAATCCCATATGTGGGTATAAACCCAGCAGGAATGATTGGTCATGTATCCCAAAAGCCATTTGCAAGAATGTTCTTAAGGGACATTTTTTGTTTACTTGTTTGTTTTGTATTTTATTTTTTATTTTATTTATTTATTTAAGAAAGGAGACATTAACAAAACCATAGGATAGGAGGGGTACAACTCTACACAATTCCCGCCACCCAATCTCTATATCTCATCCCCTCCCCTGATAGCTTTCCCATTTTCTATCCCTCTGGGAGCATGGACCCAGGGTCGTTGTGGGTTGCAAAAGGTGGAAGGTCTGGCTTCTGTAATTGCTTCCCTGCTGAACATGGGCATTGACTGGTTGATCCATACTCCCAGTCTGCCTCTCTCTTTCCCTATTAGGGTGAGTTTCTGGGGAAGCAGAGCTCCAGGACACATTGGTGGGGTCTTCAGTCCAGGAAAGCCTGGCCGGCATCCTGAAAGCATCTGGAACCTGGTGGCTGAAAAGAGAGTTAACATACAAAGCCAAACAAATTGTTGAACAATCATGGACTCAAAGGTTGGAATAGTGGAAATGAAGTGTTGGGGAGTACTCACTGCAAACTATAGTGTACTTCTGCTTTCAGGTATATATTTTGCCCTAGTTTATGGATACGTGTGAACATATGCTCTATCTCAGGGGACCTGGTCTATATCTAGGTTTTGGGACTTTGTTAGGAAGTGAACCACCTGGGATGGAATTAGAGAATACTATGAAAGGAAAGGTCTCACCCGAGTAATGAAGTTGAAGGGTTGTCATTCCACACATGAAGTCTCTGGACACAGTCTGAACTGAAGCATGTTGAGGTGGCACTCCTTACGTTGATTAGGTTGTGATCAGCGGATGCAATATTATTTTATTTGATATGAATTGGGAGAAGCATGCAGGAAAGTGGGCCCTACACTAAGGTTCCAGGACTGGGGGAAATATAGGCTCTATAGTGAAAATGTGAAATTCCTGCTGTCTTAGGGTTCAAAAAGACAATGGATAGTTATTGTTATAATCACATTACTTGGTAATTGGGTTAACTTTGAAAAGTCCCTTTGTTAGGGTTTGCTGTACAATACCCAGTATCTTGTATATAGCTGTGCCACCGGTTGCTTCTGATCTACCTGGTCTAGGCTTTTGAGAGTCCACATATCAAAGACTCAGCCTATATATTAAAAAGACTCTGTGTTTTAAAAAGTTTGAGACATACAATTTTCCCCCTCTCATATTAATTAAATAGAGATTTATATGACTACACTTTAATAGGACTGTACATAAACACCATTCCCACCACCAAAAGACAATGTCCCATCCCACCCACCCACCCCCCCGCTGGCCCAGGAAGCCACATGTCTACCCTCCCCCTCACCACAGGGTTTTTACTTTGGTGCCCTACTTACAATTTAGTCAGATCCTGCTTTTAGTTTCCTTTTCTGATCTTCTTTCTCAACTTCTGTTGATGAGTGGGATCATCCCATACTCCTCTTTGTCTTTCTGACTTAGCTCACTTAACATAATTCCTTCTAGTTCTGTCCAAGATGGGTCAGAGAAGACAATTTAGTCAGATCCTGCTTTTAGTTTCCCTTTCTGATCTTTCTCAACTTCTGTTGATGAGTGGGATCATCCCATACTCATTTTTATCTTTCTGACTTAGCTCACTTAACATAATTCCTTCTAGCTCTGTCCAAGATGGGTCAGAAAAGGTGAGTTCATTGTTCTTAATAGCTGCATAGTATTCCATTGTGTATATATACCACAGCTTTCTCAGCCACTCGTCTGTTGTTTGGGCACCTGGGTTGCTTCCAGGTTTTAGCTATTATGAATTGTGCTGCTATGAATATAGGTGTACACATATCTTTTTGATTGGGCATTATGGAATCCTTGGGGTATGTCCCCAGGAGAGGAATTACTGTGTCATATGGAAGGTCCATGTCTAGCCTTGTGAGAGTTCTCCAGACTGCTCTCCAGAGAGATTGGACCAATTTACATTCCCACAAGCAGTGCAAAGGGTTCCTCTGTCCCCACAGCCTCTACAACATTTGTTGCTGCTGTCCCTTTAGATGTATGCCATTTCACAGGAGTGAGGTGGTATCTCAATGTTGTCTTTATTTGCATTTCTCTGAAAATCAGCGACCTGGAGCAGTTTTTCATATGTTTGTTAGCCTTTTAGATCGCTTCTGAAATTAATGTTTTGTTCATATCCTCTGCCCATTTTTGGATGGGTCATTTGCTTTTATGGTGCTAAGTTTGCTGAGCTCTTTGTATATTTTGGTGATTAGTCTCTTCTCTGATGTATGGCATGTAAAGATCTTCTCCCATTCTGTGAGGGGTCTCTTTATTTGTGTGATAGTTTCTTTGGCTGTGCAGAAGCTTTTCAATTTGTGTAGTTCCATTGGTTTGTTTCTGCTTTAGTCTTCTTGCAATTGGGTTTCTTTCATCAAAGATTTCCTTGAGGTTTAAGTGGGAAAGTGTTTACCAAAGTTTTCCTCTAAGTATTTGACTATTTCTGGTCTAACATCAGGTCGTTGATCCATTTGGAGTTGATTTTTGTTTCTGGTGAGATAAAGTGTTCAATCTCATTCTTCTGCATGTTTCCGCCCAGTTTTCCCAGCACCATATATTGAAGAGAGCCTCCTTCCTCTGTTTAATACTTTGGGCCCCCTTATCAAAGATTAGATGTCCATAGGTGTGGGGGTTTAGTTCTGGGCTTTCAATTCTGGTCCATTGGTCTGTATGCCTATTTTCGTTCCAGTACCATGCTGTTTTGATGATGATGGCTTTATAATGTAGTTTGAGATCTGGGAGTGTGATGCCTCCATTTCTGTTTCTTTTCCTCAACATGGTTTCAGCAATTCTAGGCGTTTTCTGGTTCCAGATAAATGATTGTATCTTTTCTTCTATTCTCTTAAAGAAGCTTGGTGGAACTTTGATGGGTATTGCATTAAATTTGTATATGGCTCTGGAGAGAATATTCATTTTGATGATAATTTTTTCTTCCAATCCATGATCATGGGATGTCTTTCCATTTCTTGGTATCAGTTTCTATTTTCTTTAATAGTGACTCATAGTTTTCAGTATACAAGTCTTTCACTTCTTTGGTCAGCTTTATTCTTAGGTATTTTATTGAGTTTGCTGCAACAGTGAATGGGAGTGATTTCTGGATGTCTTCTTCTTCAGATGTAGTGTTTACATAAAGAAATGCCACTGATTTTTGTACATTGATTTTGTAGCCTGACACCTTGCTATATTGCCTAATAACTTATAGTAGTTTTCTGCTGGATTCTTTACATTTTTCTATGTATACTATCATATCATTTGCAAATAGTGAGAGCTTGACTTCTTCACTTCTGATCTGTATTCCTTTGATTTCTTTCTCTTGCCTGATTGCTATGGCAAGAACTTCCAATACTATGTTGAAGAGTAACGGTGACAGTGGACACCCCTGTCTAGTCCCCAGTCTGAGGGGGAATTCTTTCAGCTTCTGTGCATTGAGTGTCATGTTGACAGTAGGTTTCCTATATATGGATTCCATTATCTTGAGGAATTTCCTGTCTATTCCCATTTTTTGTAGTGTTTTGAGCATGAATGGGTGTTGGATTTTGTCAAAGGCTTTCTCTGCATCTATTGAGATAATCATGTGGTTTTTGGCTTTGCTTTTATTGATTTAGTGAATGACATTGATTGACTTACATATGTTGAATAGCCTTGCATTCCTGGGATAAATCCCACTTGGTCATGATGAACAAATTTTTGATATTCTGCTGTATCCGGTTGGCCAAGATCCTGTTTAATATTTTGGTATCTATGTTCATCAGAGATATTGGTCTGTAGTTTTTCTTTTTTGTTGTCTCTCTATATGCTTTTGTTATCAGGATGATGTGGTTTCATAGAAGGTGGAAGGGAGTGTTCCTGTTTCTTTGATCTTATGGAAAAGCTTTAGAAGTATGGGTATTAACTGTTTCCTAAAGGTTTTGTAGAATTTGTTTGTGAAGCCATCAGGTCCAGGAAATTTGTTGTTGGAGAGATTCTTAATAATGGTTTTGATTTCTTTGTCTGTGATTGGTGCATTTAGGTTTTGTAGATCTTCTTGGTTCAGTTTTGTAAGGGCATATGTTTCTAGGAATTCTTCCATTTCTTAGAAAGAAAAAAGGCCAGCGGTTTCAGAAGGGAATAGACTTAGAATGAATGATACTCCCTGGTGGGTTAGGAATCTTGGTAAAGAAAGAAGCTCAGCAGGGGAGTCTGCTAGGAGGTGGTCCCCAGGGACTGGTTATTGGGGGGGAGGGGGAGGAGGTGCGCTTTGGGAATAATAATTTAAAAAAAAAATTTTTTCCCTTTTTTCTACTCTATTTTTTAACCCAAATTAAGTTATAGTCACCTCCTTGGTGTCGCTGCTAGGACCCCTTATTGACTGGCCTACTAAAGGCAGAAATTCCTACCGTTTCCAGAAGATGTGGTCAGAGCTCAAGCCACTAGCAGCTTCTCAGTCAGCCATCTTCCGGGAACCCCGGAATTCTTCCATTTCTTCAGATTCTCTAGCTTGGTGGCATATAGTTCTTCATAGAAGTTTTGCATGATTTTCTGGATTTCTGTGGTGTCAGTTGTGATATCTCCTCTATTGTTTACAATTATAATAATTTGAGTCTTCTCCCTTTTTTGTTTAGTGAGTCTGGCTAGGGGTTTGTCAATTTTATCTAGTTTTTCATAGAACCAACATTTGGCTTCATTGATCTTTTGTATGGTTCTTTTATTTTCGATATTGTTTATTTCTGCTCTAATTAGTGAATTCTGTCCTTCTGGTTGCTTTAGGGTTCCTTCGTTCCTCTTTCTCTAAGTCCTTGAGGTGTGCATTAAAGTCATTTATTTGAGCTTTTTCTTGTTGTTTAATATGTGATTGTATGGCTATGAGTTTCCCTCTCAATACTGCTTTAGCTGTGTCCCAAATGTTTTGATAGGTTGTGTCTTCATTTTCATTTGTTTCCAGGAACATTTCAATTTCCTGCTTGAGTGTCTCTCTGACCCAATGGTTCTTAAGCAGTATATTGTTTAGTTTCCAAATTCTCTGTCTTTTAATAATTTTCTGTTTGGTGTTAAATGTTAGTTTTACTCCACTGTGATCTGAGAAGATACTTGGGATGATTTCAATGCTTTTGAATTTATTGATGCAGTCTTTGTGGCCTAACATGTGGTCTATCCTTGAGTATGTGTTATGTGGATTTGAAAAGGAGGTGTATTCCAGTTTTTTGGGGTGAAGGGCTCTGAAAATATCCAGGAGGTCTAGTCTGACCATCTCTTCATTTAATTCTCTAGTTTCTTTGTTGATTCTCTGCTTTGTTGATCTGTCTAAGTGTGATAGTGGGGTGTTAAAGTCTCCCACTATTATTGTATTACTACTGATGTATTTTTGAAGTTCTTTCAGTAGGTGCTTGATGTATTTAGATGGTCCCTCACTGAGTGCATAGATGTTAATAATTGTTAAGTATTCTTGGCTGATTGATCCTGTAATTATTATGCAATTGCTTTACCTATCTTTTACTACTTTATTTAATTTAAAGTCTATGGTGTCAATGATGAGAATGGCTGTTCCTGCCTTTTTTTGTGGTCCATTAGCCTTCATGATAGTTTTCAATCCTTTCACTTTAAGTCTGTGTTTGTCTTGTTGTATCAGATGGGGTTCTTGCAAGCAGCATATGGTTGGGTTGTTTTCTGATACATCCTCCCACTCTGTGGTTTGTGATGGGTGAGTTTAGGCCATTGACATTTATTGATATTATGGATTTAATGTATTGTAGTGTCATTGTTCAACAAATTTTTATTTTCTCTGATATATGGCAATTAGTATGGTGATGTTCTTGTTTATAAGAGGTCTTTTAGAACCTCTTTAAGGGTAGGTTTGTTGATGGTTGCCTCCTTTAACTGTTGTTTGTCTAAGAAGGTTTTGATCCCTCCATCTAGTTTGAATGAAAGTCTAGCAGGATATATTATCCTTGGTTGAAAAACTTTTTCATTCAGGGCTCAATAGATATCTTGCCATTCTCTTCTGGCTTTTAGAGTTTGGGTAGAGAAGTCTGTTGATAGTCTTATGGGTTTTCCCCTGTATGTGACTTTTTGTTTTCCTCTTGCAGCCTTTAGAATCCTTTCTTTATCCTTAATACTTTTCACTGTGACTATGATGGGTCTTGGTGTCTTCAGGTCTGGGTTGATTCTGTTTGGGACTCGCTGGGCCTCTTGAATCTTAATGTCTTTTCTATTGTTCAGGTCTGTGAAGTTTTCTTTTATACTTTTGTCTAGAATGTTTGCTTCCCCTCCCTTTCTTCCTCTCTCAGGCCAATTATATGAATGTTACTTCTTTTGAGATCATCCCATATGTCTCTTCTGTTGTTTTCAGTGTCTCTCAATCTCTTTTTAGCTCTTTCACCTCTTTCTTAGTTTTCTCTAGCTCATCCTCTGTCTGCATAATTCTGTTTTCAGGTTCTTTTAGTTTGTTTTCCCTTCCCTCAGATGCTTTCTTCAGTTCAGCTATTTCAGCTTTCAGTTCTCTAATTGCCTCAAGGTAATTAGTATTTTCCTTGAGGCTCTTATCTGTTGTTTCCGTAATACTGCTATCCCTTTCCTCCAAAGTTGTTTTCATTTCTGTGATTAATAAGTTTATTATTGCTTGCATACTTTTCTTTTTCTTTTTTTATTTAAGAAAGGATTAATTAACAAAACCATAGGGTAGGAGAGGTACAATTCCACACAATTCCCACCACCCAATCTCCATATCCCACCCCATCCCACCCCCGATAGATTTTCCATTCTCTATCCCTCTGGGAGCATGGACCCAGGGTCATTGTGGGTTGCAGAAGGTAGAAGGTCTGGCTTCTATAATTGCTTCCCCGCTGAACATGGGCGTTGACTGGTCGGCCCATACTCCCAGTCTGCCTCTCTCTTTCCCTAGTAGGATGGGTCTCTGGGGAAGCAGAGCTCCAGGACACATTGGTGGGGTCTTCAGTCCAGGGAAGCCTGGCCAGCATCCTGATGACATCTGGAACCTGGTGACTGAAAGGAGAGTTAACGTATGAAGCCAAACAAATTGTTGAGCAATCATGGACCCAAAGCTTGGAATAGTGGAGAGGAAGGGTTAAGAGGGTACTCACTGCAAACTCTAGTGTACTTCTGCTTTCAGGTATATATTTTGCAGTAGTTTACGGATACATGTGAACATAAGCTCTCTCTCTCACACAGAAACTGGTGTATATCTAGGTTTTGGGACTTTGTTAGAAAGTGAAAACCTGAGATGGAATCAGAGTATACTATGAAAGGAAAGGTCTCACCCGAGTAATGAAGCTGAAGGGTTGTCATTCCACACGTGAAGTCTCTGGACACAGTCTGAAGTGATGCATGTTGAGGTGGCAATCGTGTTGGTTAGGTTGTGATCGGCAGATGCAATATTATTTGATATGGATTGGGAGAGGCCCAAACCATAAAAAAAAGTGGGCCCTATCCAAGGGTTCCAGGACTGGGGGAAGTAGAGGCTCTATAGTGGAGATGTGAGGTTCCTGCTGTCTTAGGGTTCAAAAAGACAATGGATAGTTAATGTTATCATCACATTATTTGGTAATTGGGTTAACTTTGAAAAGTCCTTTTGTTAGGGTTTGTTGTACAGTACCCAGTATCTTGTATATAGCTGTGCTGTTGGTTGCTTCTGATCTACTTGGTCTAGGCTTTTGAGAGAGTCTGCATATCAATTACACAGCTTATATATTAAAAAGATTCAGTTTGTGTTTTGAAAAACTTCGAGACATACAATTAATTTTCCCCCCCCATATTAATTAACTAGTGATTTATATGACTACATTTTACTAGGAGTGTACATAAACACCATTCCCACCATCAAAAGACTGTAACCCATCCCTCCCACCCACTCCCACCCTCCACTGTCCCAGGAAGCTGCATGTCTACCGCTCAGCACAGGGTTTTTACTTTGATGCCCTACTTACAATTAGGTCAGGTCCTGCTTTGAGTTTCCCTTTCAGATCTTCTTACTCAACTTCTGTTGATGAGTGGGATCATCCCATACTCATCTTTATCTTTCTGACTTAGCTCACTTAACATAATTCCTCTTTTGGTTGAGTGTTATGGAGTCCTTGTGGTATAACCCCAGGATAGGAATTACTGGATCATATGGCAGGTCCATGTCTAGCCTTGTGAAGTTTTCCAGACTGCTCTCCACAGAGGCTGGACCAATTTACATTCCCACCAGCAATGCAAAAGGGTTACTCTGTCCCCACAACCTCTCCAGCATTTGTTGCTGCTGTCCTTTTTGATGTATGCCATTCTTACAGGAGTGAAGGGGTATCTTAGTGTTGTCTTAATTTGCATTTCTCTGACAATCAGTGACCTAGAGCAGTTTTTCATATGTTTCTTAGCCTTTTGGATCTCTTCTGAGGTGAATGTTTTGTTCATACCCTCCACCCATTTTTGGATGGGATCATTTGCTTTTTTGGTTCTAAGTTTGCTGAGCTCTTTATATATTTTGGTGATTAGTTTCTTGTCTGATGTATGGCATGTGAAGCTCTTCTCCCATCTGTGAGGGGTCTCTTTGTTTGTTTAATAGTTTCTTTGGCTGTGCAGAAGCTTTTCAATTTGATGTAGTCCCATTGGTTTGTTTCTGCTTTAGTCT
Organism: Erinaceus europaeus; assembly: GCF_950295315.1. Taxonomy (NCBI): domain Eukaryota; kingdom Metazoa; phylum Chordata; class Mammalia; order Eulipotyphla; family Erinaceidae; genus Erinaceus; species Erinaceus europaeus. Next base: position 37,750,547 of record NC_080174.1, read on the forward strand.
TCTTGCAACTGGGTTTGATTCATCTAAGATGTCCTTGAGGTGAAGGTGGGAAACTGTTTTACCAGTGTTTTCCTCTAAGTATTTGATAGTTTCTGGTCTGACATCTAGGTCTTTGATCAATTTGGAGTTGATTTTTGTTTCTGGTGAGATAAAGTGGTTCAATTTCATTCTTCTGCATGTTACAACCCAGCTTTCCCAGCACCATTTATTGAATGGTGCTCCTTTTTCCATTTAATGCTTTGGGGCCCCTTATCAAAAATTAAATGTCCATAGGTGTAGGGATTTATTTCTGGGATTTCAATTCTGTTCCACTGGTCTGTGTGCCTATTTTTGTTCCAGTACCATGCTGTTTTGGTGATGATGGCTTTATAATATAGTTTAAGGTCTGGGAATGTGATGCCTCCATTTCTGTTTCTTTTCCTTAAGATGGTTTTGGCAATTCTAGGTGTTTTCAGGTTCCAGATAAATGATTGTAGTGTTTGTTCTATTCTCTTAAAGAAGCTTGGTGGAACTTTGATGGGTATTGCATTAAATTTGTATATGGCTCTGGGGAGAATATTCATTTTGATGATATTTATTCTTCCAATCTATGAGCATGGGATATCTTTCCATTTCTTGGTATCAGTTTCTATTTCCTTGAGTAGCAACTCATAGTTTTCAGTATACAAGTCTTTCACTTCTTTGGTCAACTTTATTCCTAGGTATTTGATTGATTTTGCTGAAACAGTAAATGGGAGTGATTTCTGGATGTCTTCTTCTTCAGTTTTAGTGTTTGCATAAAGAAATGCCACTGATTTTTGTACATTGATTTTGTAGCCTGATACCTTGCTATATTGCCTAATAACTTCCAGTAGTTTTCTGCTGGATTCTTTGGGTTTTTCTATGTATACTATCATATCATCTGCAAATAGTGAGAGCTTGACTTCTTCCCTTCTGATCTGTATACCTTTGATTTCTTTCTCTTGCCTGATTGCTATGGCAAGAACTTCCAATACTATGTTGAAGAGTAACGGTGACAGTGGACACCCCTGTTTAGTCCCCTATCTGATGGGGAATGCTTTAAGCTTCTGTCCATTGTGTATGATGTTGGCTGTACGTTTGCTATATATAGACTCCACTATCTTAAGGATTTTCCCATCTATTCCCATTTTTTGTAGAGTTTTGAGCATAAATGGGTGTTGGATTTTGTCAAAGGCTTTCTTTGCATCTATTGAGATAATCATGTGTTTTTTGGCTTTGATTTTATTGATGTGGTGAATGACATTGATTGACTTATGGATGTTGAACCTGCCTTGCGTTCCTGGGATGAATCCCACTTGGTCGTGATGAACAATCTTTTTGATATGTTGCTGTATCCGGTTGGCCTAGATCTTGTTTAATATTTTGGCATTTATGTTCATCAGAGATATTGGTCTGTAGTTTTCCTTTTTGTTCTGTCCCTATCAGCTTTTGGTATCAGGATGATGTTGGCTTCATAGAAGATGGAAGGGAGTATTCCTGTTTCTTCAATCTTATAGAAAAGCTTAAGAAGTATGGGTACTGTTTCCTGAAAGTTTTGTAGAATTCATTTGTGAATCCATCTGGTCCAGTACATTTGTTTTTGGGGAGAATCTTAATAACGGTTTCAATTTCTTTGTCTGTGATTGGTGCATTTAGATTTTGTAGTTCTTCTTGGTTCAGTTTTGGAAGGGCATATGCTTCTAGGAATTGTTCCATTTCTTCCAGATTCTCTAGCTTGGTGGCGTATAGTTCTTTATAGAAGTTTCGCAGGACTCTCTGGATTTCTGTGGTGTCAGTGGTGATATCTCCTCCATCGTTTACAATTCTATTAATTTGAGTCTTCTCTCTTTTTTGTTTGGTGAGTCTAGCCAGGGGTTTGTCAATTTTGTTTAATCTTTCAAAGAACCAACATTTGGCCTCATTGATCTTTTGTATGGTTCTGTTGTTTTTGATGTTGTTTATTTCTGCTCTAATTTTAGTGATTTCTGTCCTTCTTGTTGCTTTAGGGATCTTTCGTTCCTCTTTCTCTAAGTCCTTGAGGTGTGCAGTAAGGACATTCACTTGAGCTTTTTCTTGGTGTTTAATATGTGATTGTATGGCTATAAGTTTCCCTCTCAGTACTGCTTTAGTTGTGTCCCAAATATTTTGATAGGTTGTGTCTTCATTTTCATTTGTTTCCAGGAACATTTGAATTTCCTGCTTGAGTGACTCTCTGACCCAGTGGTGTTTTTTTTGTTGTTTTTTTTATATTTATTTTATTTATTTATTCCCTTTTGTTGCCCCTGTTGTTTTATTGTTGTAGTTATTATTGTTGTTGTTGTTGGATAGGACAGAGAGAAATGGAGAGAGGAGGGGAAGACAGAGAGGAGGAGTGAAAGATAGACACCTGCAGACCTGCTTCACCGCCTGTGAAGCGACTCCCCTGCAGGTGGGGAGCTGGGGTTCGAACCGGGATCCTTATGCCAGTCCTTGTGCTTTGCACCACCTGCACTTAACCCGCTGCGCTACAGCCCGACTCCCTGACCCAGTGGTTTTTAAGGAGTATGTTGTTTAGTTTCCAAATTCTGTGACTTTTAATAATTTTTTGTTTGTTATTAAATGTTAGTTTTACTCCACTGTGGTCTGAAAAAATACTTGGGATGATTTCAATGCTCTTGAATTTATTTATACTGTCTTTGTGGCCTAACATGTGGTCTATCCTTGAGTATGTGTTATGTGGATTTGAAAAGAAGGTGTATTCCATTTTTTGGGGGTGAAGGACTTTGAAAATGTCCAAGAGGTCTAGTCTGTCAATCTCTTCATTCAATTCTCTTGTATCTTTGTTGGTTCTCTGCTTTGTTGATCTGTCTAAGTGTGAGAGTGGGGTATTGAAGTCTCCCACTATTATTGTATTACTATTTATGTATTTTTGAAATTCTTTCAGGAAGTGCTTGACGTATTTAGATGGTCCCTCATTGGGTGCATAGATGTTAATGATTGTTGAGGGTGATTGATCCTCTAATAATTATGTGATTTCCTTGCCAATCTTTTATTACTTTATTTAATTTAAAATCTATTGTGTCAGAAATTAGAATGGGTGTTCCTGCCCTTTTTTGTGGTACGTTGGCCTCTATGATAGTTTTCCATCCTTTCACTTTAAGTTTGTTTTTATTTTGTTGTGACAGATGGGATTCTTGCAAGAAGCATATGGTTGGATTATGTTTTCTGTTCCATCCCCCAACTCTGTGCCTTTTGATGGGTGAGTTTAAGCCATTGAAATTTATTGATATTATGGATTTAATGTATTGTAGAGCCATTGTACAAAAAAAATTTTTTTTGTTTGCTCTGATATATTTCCAGTATTACAGTGATGTTCTTGTTTATAAGAGGCCTTTTAGGCCCTCTTTCAGGGATGGTTTGGTGATGGTTGCCTACTTTAACTGTTGTTTGTCTAAGAAGGTTTTGATCCCTCCATCTAGTTTGAGTGAAAGTCTAGCAGGATATATTATCCCTGGTTGAAACCCTTTTTCATTCAGGGCTCGATAGATATCTTGCCTTTCTCTTCTGGCTTTTAGAATTTGAGTGGAGAAGTCTGCAGATAATCTTATGGGTTTTCCCCTGTATGTGACTTTTTGTTTCTCTCTTGCAGCCTTTAGGATCCTTTCTTTATCCTTACTTCTTCTCATTGTGACTATGATGTGTCTTGGTGTCTTCAGGTCTGGGTTGATTCTGTTTGGTACTCTCTGGGCCTCTTGAATCTTGATGTCCTTTCTGTTATTCAGGTCTGGGAAGTTTTCTTCTATTATTTCCTCTAGAATGTTTGCTTCCCCTTCCTCTCTTTCTTCCTCTGGCAGGCCAATTATACGAATGTTACTTCTTTTGAGATCATCCCATATGTCGCTGTTGTTGTTTTCAGTGTCTCTCAATCTCTTTTTAAGCTCTTCCACCTCTTTCTTCATTTTCTCTAATTCATCCTCTGTCTGACTAATTCTGTTTTCTGTTTCTGTTAGTCTGCTTTCCCTTGCCTCAGCTTCTTTCCTCATTACAGTTATTTCAGCTTTCACTTCTTTAATTGCCTCAAGATATTCAGTACTTTCTTTGGGGGTCTCAACTGTTGTTTCCCTAATACTGCCATTCCTTTCCTCCAATGTTGTTTTCATTTCTGTGATTAATAAGTTTATTATTGCTTGCATACTTTTCTTATCTATGGTTACTTCTGGCTGATTTGTAGTTTCTTTTGGGCTCTTGTCTTCATTCATTGGAGTAGCAGTTTTATCTGTTTTTGATCTACCCATTTTTTTTATTTATGTGTTTCTTTTTTATGCTCTGTTGTTCCTCAGCCGTTTTGTCTTTAGTACAAGCAACACTGTACTGAATACCTTTATGACAATTGCACTCACCAACCTCAGGAATTACAGTAGCAACTGAAGCAAGTATTGAAGTAGTTTAATCACTAACAATTAGCCAAACAATTTCTCCAGTCTGTGAAAAAATAGTAACCAAATGCCAGTGAAGAAGAAAGAGAAAAGAAAGAAGGGATAGCAAGAATAGATGGTTATGCAAATCTACTATCCACTGTATATTCTAGGGTTAACAAGAGGGGGAAGGGAAGTAGAGCAGAGATACACACATAGAGAGTCCACTCTGAGTCAGATTTCTTCCCCAAAATAATTCACAAATTCAGAAAGGCAAAGAAGAAGGAAGAAGTGTATGACAAGATTAAAAAAAAGAAAGAAAAAAAAAAGAAAAAAGAGACAAGTGAGAGAAAAGGGAAAAGATAATAAAAAGAGCTATAATTAAAGAGTAGTGAAAGGAAAGGTTTTTTATTACTTTATTTTTAATTTAATTTTTTTAATTAGCTAGGAGGAGGAGGGAGGGGAGAGCCTGTATAGGAGGTAGGAGTAAGGAGACAAGTTCCTCCCACAATAGATAAGATGCCCACTACCCTAGCAATTAAAGATACCCTGAGTTAATTCTGATCCACCTAAAGGGGGGGAAGATATATGCCTTTATATAATATTAATAATAAAATAGAGCAGGGTAAAAAAAAAAAACCCTGTCCCAGATTACCTCAAACCTCGTGATCAGAAGCAGCTGATTGTTAAGAATGAGAAAAAAAAAACCTCAGGACTAGACAAGGATAGCTGAAATAGACAGTTATGCAAATCTACTATCCACTGTATATTCTAGGGGTGGCTAAAGGAGGAAGGGAAGTTGAGCAGAGACACTCGCAGTGAGAGTCCACACTGAGTCAGAATTCTTTCCCAAAATAATTCCCAAAAGTGTATCAGTGAGTTCAAAAAAGCACACTGTTTGGTGGTGTGGGGGCTGGGGCCTGTGGCTTTGGAAGCTGTAGTATTAAGGAAGAAAGGATGACAAGAATGAGAAAAAGAAAAAAAAAGAAAGAGAGAGAAAAATGAAAAAGATAAGAAAAAGAACAGTCATAAAAGAGTGGTGAAAGGAAAGAGTTTATTTATTTATTTTTAATTGTTTAATTAGCTATGCGGGGTGAGGTGGGGGGGTTGGCTACTTAGAAAAGAAAAAAGGCCAGAGGTTTCAGAAGGGTATAGACTTAGAATGAATGATACTTTCTGGTGGGATAGGAATTTGGTAAAGACAGAAGCTCAGCAGGGGAGACTGCTAGGAGCTGGTCCCCAGGGACTGGTTATGGGGGGTGCAAGGGGGAGGAGGTGTGCTTAATAATTAAAAGCAAAAAAATTTATTTTCCCTTTTTTTCTACTCTATTTCTTAATCCAAATTAAGTTATAGTCACTTCCTTGGTGTCACCGCTAGGACCCCTTATTGACTGGCCTACTAAATGCAGAAAATCCTACCGTTTGCAGAAGAAGGTCAGAGCTCAAGCCACTAGCAGCTTCTCAGTCCACCATCTTCCAGGAACCCCCTGCATACTTTTCTTATCTATGGTTACTTCTGGGCTCTGTTCTTCATTCATTGTAGTAGTAGTTTTATTTGCTCTTGATATAACCATTTTTTTATTAATGTGTTTTTTATTTTTATGTTCTGTTGTTCCTCAGTTGTTGTGTTTTGAGTACAAGCCATGCTATATTAAATACCTTTATGACAAATACAATCACCAACCTCAGAAATTATAATAGCAACTGAAGCAAGGATATAAACAGTTTAACCAATACCAGTTAGCCAAACAATGTCTCCATTCAGAGAAAAAATGTCAACCAAATAAAAGTTAAGAAGAAAAAGAAAGGAAAAAAAATGGATAACAATAATAGACAATTATGCAAATCTACTATCCACTATATATTCTAGGGGTAGCAAGAGGAGAAAGGGAAGTAGAGCAGAGATACACACAGAAAGAGTCCACTCTGAGTCAGATTTCTTCCCCAAAATAATTCACAAATGAGTATCAGTGAATTCAGAAAGTAGAAGGAGGAAGGAAGAAAGGAAGACATGAATGAGATAAAGAAAAAAAGAGAAAAAAGTAAAAAGATAAGAAAACGAACAGCAATAAAAGATCAGTGAAAGGAAAGAGTTTTTATTTATTTATTTTTAATTAGCTAGGAGGAGGGAGAAGGGGGAGAGTAGGTATAGGAGGTAGGAATAGTGAAACAAGTTCCTCTGGCAATGGCTAAGACACCCAGTTCCCTAGCAATGGAAAATATACTAAGAGTTAATTCTGGTCAATCTGAATGAGGGTGGAAAGGGGATACGTGTGTATATAATATTAATAATAAAATAGAACAGAGTAAAAAACCTGTCTTGTCTTCAGTTTGGATGGCTCCAGATTGCCTCAGGCCCCTGAGTAGAGGCAACTGATTGTTAAAAAAAAATTAAAATTAAAAAAAAATTACTCTGGGCAGTCTTTCCCTGGTGGAGTAAGTCTATGCTTGGTCAGATATTTGTAGCTCCAGTTGGCCACTTAAACAGAAAGAAAAAGGGCCAAGTGTTTCAGAAAGGAACAGGATTGGAATGGCACCCCTTGTGAGCCAGGAATCTTGGTAAAGAAAGAAGCTCAGCAGGGGAGCCTGCTAGGAGCTACTCTGGTCCCCAGGGTCTGGTTATGGGGGGGGAAGGGGTGTGCTTTGGGAATAATAAAAAAAATCTTTTTTCTCTATTTTCTAACTCAAATTGAGCTATAGTCACCTCCTTGGTGTCACAGCTAGGACCCCTTATTCACTGTCCTGCTTAGGACAAAAAATCCTACCATTTCCAGCAGATATTGTCAGAGCTCAAGCCAGTAACTGATTCCCAGTCGTCATCTTGGCTCCACCTCTGACATTTTAATTTTTTTTTACCAAAAACTAGAAACAAACTATATATCTGTTAGTAAGAGAATAAAAAATTTTGGTATTGACATGCAAAGAATTCTACACAGCAATGAGAAAGAGCAAACTACAAATGCTCAATATAGGTCCTTACAGATATAAAAAATATTGATGGTTCTCCAGAACATGAGGTTGAGAGAAAGAAGTCAGACATAAAAGAATGAATATAGGGGGCAGAGCCAAAATGGTGAATTTGGAGTTGCAGCTGCTGTGAGCTCCAAGAGGCAGCAGCTTGCAACCCAGGATCAGCTGGATAGGGTAGGATACAGGGCTATCTGTAGGAGGGTGAATATGGGCTGGTCAGAATGACACGAAAATACAGTCCCATAACTCTTTCTTGGGCTGACAAATGGAAGTTAGGGGGACAAAGGAAAATCTTTTATTCTTTCTGAGCTTACCCCCCCACCCCAGTACCAGCCCCCAGCGGCAGTGTAGCCATTCCTATCAGGCTCCTCTCTGAGCTATTTTCTTTACCAAGATTCCTGACTCACCAGAGGTGTCATCACAAGCCTCTTCCTTTAACTTATCTCTCTCTCTCTCTCTCTTTTTTTTTTTTTTAGTGACTGGACCTCTATTTGAGTGACAAAATACTTGACCAATCAGAGCCTCATCCCTGCCTGGGAAAGACTACCTAGAGGGGTTTTTTTTGGATACTTCTTACAATTGGCTATCTTTGCTCTGCATGCCTACAGCCAATTGAGTGGTCAAAGCTGCAGACTGACTGTTAGGGGTTTTCTACTCCACAGTATTGTATTTTATAACTATTATTATTATATACACGTGTCCTTTTTCCATCAGCCTTCTTCAGATTAACCAAAATTAACCTTGTTGTTTTTTCCATTGCTAGGTGACTGGGTGTCCTATCCATTGTAAGTGGAATTTTTTCTCTCTACCTCTTCTCTACACTCTGTTTTTTCCCTCCTCCTAGCTAATTAAAATAACCCTTTCTTTTGCTGATCTTCCTTTTTTCTTCTTACTTCCTTTCTTTTGTTTCTTCTTTTCTTACTTTCTCCACATTTTGTTTTCTGAATTCACTGATACTCACCTGTGAATTATTTTGGGGAAGGAATCTGGCTCAGAGTGGACTCTCTGTGTATGTGTCTTCTCTACTTCTCTTTCTCTCATTTCTATCCATAGAATTTATAGTGGGCAGTAGATTTGCATAATTTTCTATTCTTGCTTTCCCTTTTTCCTGTCTCTTTCTTTTTGTTTTATATTGTTACTATGTTTTCTTGGATTGGAGGTGATATTTGGCTAAATGTTATTTGTTGGACTGCATCAATCCTTGCCCCAGTTACTATTGTTGTAATTTATGAGGTTGGTGACTGCACTTGTCATAAAGGTCTTTAGTATAGTGTGGCTTGAACTCAAAACACATTCTTCTTCTAGCGTTTGCCCATCTTCTGTAGCCAGTTAATGGCTTTGAAAGTGACTAGGATCCATGTGGATTCAGTCGGCTAGGAAGGATTGTCAGTTTCCCCAATGAATGGGTACTCACGGGATGCACCACGGGAAGGTCGATCCAATGCAACTCGGTCGATCCAATGCATCCCAAACTCAAAACACAACAACTGAAGAACAACAGAACAGAAAAATAAAAATCACATCAATTAAAAAAATGGTTAAAGCAGGAGCAAATAAAACTTCTACCACAATGAATCAGGCCAGGATCCCAGAAGAAACTCCAAATCAGTCAGAAGTAACCATAGATTTAAAAAGTTTGCAAGCAATAGTAAACCTAATAATCACAGAAATGAAGACAACTATGGAGGAAAGGCTATTAGAATTAGAGAAACATCAGAGGAGAACCTCAAAGAAAATACAAGCTACTTCAAGGTAATTAGAGAAATGAAAGCTGACATAGCTGAGCTAAAAGGCCAACTAGCAGAACAAGCTGAAACTATAAGTGAACTGAAGAAAGAAGCTGAGGGAAGGGAAATCAGATTAACAGAAGCAGAAAGCAGAACTATCCAGACAGAAGATGAGCTAAAGAAAACAAAAAAGAGGCAAAAGAGCTAAAAAAAAAAAAAAAAAAAAACATTGAGAGACAAGGAAAACAACAAAAGAGACATATGGGATGGTGTGAAAAGAATTAACATTCATATAATTCACCTACCAGAGGAAGAAAGAGAGGAAGGGGAGGAAAATATTCTATAGGAAATAATGGAAGAAAACTTTCCAGACCTAAACAACAGAAAGGACATTAAAATTCAAGATGCTCAACAGTCTCAAACAGAATCAACACAGACCTGAAGACATCAAAACAAATCATAGTTAAAATAAAAAGAAGCAAGGATAAAGAAAGGATCCTAAAGGCTGCAAGAGAAAAACAAAAAGTCACATACAGGGGAAAACCCGTAAGACTATCAGTAGACTTCTCCACTCAAACTCTAAAAGCCAGAAGAGAATGGCAAGATATCTATCGAGCCCTGCATGAAAAAGGGTTTCAACCAAGGATAATATATCCTGGTAGACTTTCATTCAAACTAGATGGAGGGATCAAAACCTTCTCAGACAGACAACAGTTAAAGGCAACCATAAACAAGCCTTCCCTGAAAGAGGTTCTAAAAGGTTCTTTTATAAACAAGAACATCACTATAATACTTGTTGTCATATATTAGAGCAAATAAAAATATTGTTGAATAATGGCACTACAATACATTAAATCCATAATATCAATAAATGTCAATGGCTTAAACTCACCCATTAAAAGGCACAGAGTGGGAAGATGGATCAGAAAACACAACCCAACCATATGCTGCTTTGAAGAATCCCACCTGACCCAAAAAGACAAACATAGACTTAAAGTGAAAAGATTTAAAACTATCACACAAGCTAATGGAATACAAAAAAGGCAGAAACAGCCATTCACTTCTCTGACACCATAGACTTTAAAATAAATAAAATAATAAAAAATAGGCAAGGCCATTACATAATTATTAGAGGATCAATAAACCAAGAATATTTAACAATTATTAACATCTGCACAGCCAATGAGGGACCATCTAAATACGTCAAACACCTAATGAAAAAACTACAGAAATACTTCAATAGTAATACAATAACAGTGGGAGACTTTAACATCCCACTCACACACTTAGACAGATCAACGAAGCAGAGAAGAAACAAAGACACAAGAGAATTAAATGGAGAGATGGACAGACTAGACCTCCTGGACATTTTCAGACTCCTTCACCACCCAAAACAGGAATACACATTCTCTTCAAATCCACACAGCACATCCTCAAGGATAGACTACATGTTAGACCACAAAGACAGGATCAACAATTCAAGAGCATTAAAATCATCCCAAATACCTTCTCAGACCACACTCGAGTAAAGCTAGCATTCAACAACAAACAGAAAATTACTAAAAGTCACAGAATTTGAAAACACAACAACATACTGCTTAAGAACCACTCGGTCAGAGAGACACTCAAGCAAGAAATTCAAATGTTTCTGGAAACAAATGAAAATGAAGACAAAGGTTATCAAAATATTTGGGACACAGCTAAGCAGTATTGAGAGGGAAACTCATAGCCATACAATCACATACTAGAGAACAAGAAAAAGCTCAAATAAACAACCTTACAGCATGCCTTAAGGACTTAGAGGAAGAAGAACAAAGGAACCCTAAAGCAAGCAGAAAGACAGAAATCACTAAAATTAGAGCAGAAATAAACAACATCAAAAATAAGAGAACCACACAAAAGATAAATGAAGACAAATGTTGGTTCTTTGAAAAATTAAACGACATTGACAAACACATAGCCAGACTCACTTAAAAAAAAGGAGGGGTCAGGTGGTCGCACATGGGTTGAGCGCACATGGCTCAAAGTACAAGAACCAGCGTAAGGATCCTGGTTCGAACCCCTGGCTCCCCACCTGCAGGGTAGTCACTTCACAAGCAGTGAAGCAGGTCTGTAGATGTCTGTCTTTCTCTCCCCCTCTCTGTCATCCCCTCCTTTCTCCATTTCTCCCTGTCCTATACAACAACAATGACATCAGTAACAATAATAATAACTACAACAAAAAACAAAGGACAACAAAAGGGAATAAGTAAATACATAAATATAAAAAATTATATAAAAAACAGAAAGCAAAAAAATATATATTTAAAAAAAGAAGACCCAAAAAATAGAATTGTAAATGACAGAGGAGATATCAAAACTGACACCACAGAAATCCAGAAAATCATGTGAGACATCTAGGAAGACCAATACACCACCAAGCTACAGAATCTAGAAGAAACGGAAGAATTCCTGGAAATATATACCCTCCAGAAACTGAATGAAGAAGAACTACAAAACCTAAATCCACCAATCACAGACAAAGAAATTGAAACAGTTATAAAGAATCTTACCAACAACAAAAGTGCTGGACCAGATGGCTTCACTAATGAATTCCACAAAACCTTTAGAGAACAGCTAATACCTATACTTCTAAAGATCTTCTACAAGATCAAAGAAACAGGAACACTCCCTTCCACCTTCTATAAAGCCAACATCACCCTGATACCAAAAGCAGATAGGGACACAACAAAAAAGGAAAACTACAGCACAATATTTCTGATGAACATAGATGCCCAAATATTAAACAAGATTCTGTCCAACCAGATACAGCAGTATATCAAAAAGATGTTCTTCACAACAAAGTGGGGTTTATCCCAGGAATGCAAGGCTGGCTCAACATACATAATTCAATCAATGCCATTCACCACATCAAAAAATCAAAACCAAAAGACACATGAATATCTCAATAGATGCAGAGAAAACATTTGACAAAATCCAACACCCATTCATGCTCAAACACTACAAAAAATTGGAATAGATGGGAAATTCCTCAAGAAAGTGGAGTCCATATATAGCAAACCTACAGCCAACATCATACTCAATGGACAGAAGCTGAAAACATTCCCCCTCAGACTGGGGACTAGACAGGGCTGTCCACTATCACCATTACTCTTCAACATAGTATTGGAAGTTCTGGCTGTAGTAATCATGCAAGAGAAAGAAATCAAAGGAATACAGATTGGAAGGAAGAGGTCATGCTCTCACTATTTGCAGATGATATGATAGTATACATAGAAAAACATAAAGAATCCAGCAGAAAACTACTGGAAGTTATTAGGCAATATAGCAAGGTATCAGGCTACAAAATCAATGTACAAAAATAAGTGGCATTTCTTTATTCAAATACTAAAACTGAAGAAGAAGACATCCAGAAATCACTCCCATTCACTGTTGCAGCAAAGTCAATAAAATACCAAGGAATAAAGCTGACCAAAGAAGTGAAAGACTTGTATACTGAAAACTATGAGTCATTATTCAAGGAAAAAGAAACTGATACCAAAAAAATGGAAAGATATCCCATGGTCATGGATTGGAAGAAAAAAATATCATCAAAATGAATATTCTCCCCAAAGAGAATGGACACCTAATCTTTTATAAGGGGGCCCAAAGTATTAAATGGAGAAAGGAAGTTATCTTCAATAAATGGTGCTGGGAAAACTGGGCTGAAACATGCAGAAGAATGAAACTGAACCACCTTATCTCACCAGAAACAAAAGTCAAATCTAAATGGATCAAGGACATGGATGTTAGATCAGAACCTATCAAATACTTAGAGGAAAACATTGGTGGAGCACTTTCCCACCTAAACATCAAGAACATCTTTGATGATACAAAACCAATTGCAGGGAAGACTAAAGCAGAAACAAATCAACTGAAAAACAAATCAAATTTAAAAGCTTCTGCACAGCTAAAGTAACCATCATGCAAACAAGGAGACCCTTCACAGAATGGGAGAAGATCTTCACATGCCATACATCAGACAAGAGACTAATCACCAAATATATATAAAGAGCTCAGCAAACTTAGCACCATAAAAGCAAATGACCCCATCCAAAAATGGGCAAGGATATGAACAGAACATTCAAGACAGAGATCCAAAAGGCTAAGAAACATATGAAAAACTGCTCCAGATCACTGATTGTCAGAGAAATGCAAATAAAGACAACATTGAGATACCACCTCAACCCTGTAAGAATGGCATACATCAAAAAGGACAGCAGCAACAAATGTTGGAGAGGCTGTGGGGACAGAGGAACCCTTTTGCACTGCTGGTAGGGATGTAAATTGGTCCAGCCTCTCTGGAGAGCAGTCTGGAGAACTCTCACAAGACTAGAAATAGATCTCCCATATGATCCAGTAATTTTACTCTTGGGGCTATAACCCAAGGACTCCATAACACCCAACCAAAAAGATATATGTACACCTATTTTCATAGCAGTACAATTTGTAATAGCTAAAACCTTGAAGCAACCCTGGTTCCCAACAACAGATGAGTGGCTGAGAAAGCTGTGGTATATATACACAATGGAATACTATGCAGCTATTAAAAACAATGAACCCATCTTCTCTGACCCATCTTGGACAGAGCTAGAAGGAATTATGTTAAGTGAGCTAAGTCAGAAAGATAAAGAAGAGTATGGGATGATTCCACTCATAAACATAAGTTGAGAAAGAAGAACAGAAAGGGAAACTAAAAGCAGTATTTGACTAAATCTGGAGTAGGGCACAAAAGTAATAACCATTGGGTGAGGGTGAGGGTGGATATTCGGCTTCTCGGGGTAGCAGGGGCTGGGGGATGGGGACATAGTCTTTTGGTGGTGGGGATGGTATTTATGTACACTCCTATTAATTTTCAGTCATATAAATCACGATTTAATAAGAGAGGGGGAAAATTGATTGTATGTCTCAAACTTTTTAAAGCACAGACTGAATCTTTTAACATAGTCTGAGTCTTTGATATGTTTAGTCTCTCAAAATCCCAGAGCAGGAAGAACAGAAGCAACCGGTGGCACAGTTATATACAAATAATATCAAAGGACATATGGTGATATCAGGTATTATAAAGCAAATCCTAACAAAGGGATTTTTCAAAGTTAACCCAATTACCAAATAATGTGATTATAACAATAACTATTGTCTTCTTGAACTCTAAGACAGCAGAAACCTCACATTTCCACTATAAAGCTTATATTTCCCCCAGTCCTGGAACCTTAGGGTGGGGCGCACCTTCTTGCATGCTTCTCTCAATTCATACCAAATGATATTGGACCTGCCAATCTCAGCCTAATCAATACAATGAGTACCACCTCAGCATGCTTCACTTCAGACTGTATCCAGAGACTTCAAGTGTGGAATGACAACCCTTCAGCTTCATTACTCTGGTGAGACCTTTCCTTTCATAGTATTCTCTAATTCCATCCCAGGTGGTTCACTTCCTAACAAAGTCCCAAAAGCTAGATATAGACCAGGTTCCATGAGATAGAGCAGATGTTCACACGTATCCATAAACTAGGGCAAAATACATACCTGAAAGCAAAAGTACACAACAGTCTGCAATGAGTCAGTGTAAAGTTCCTAATGAAATAGTATCTAATTAGACTAGATACCCTCCTCACCTACTTCCTATTACACTTCCCTCACTCACTCCAAAGCTAACCTTATCAAAACAAGGACTGCAAAAGCTGAATAAGGGCAAGAGACTAGCATACTATTTTTTAGTACTATTTTTTTATTGGGGAATTCATGTTTTACATTCAACAGTAAGTACAATATTTTGTACATGCATAACATTCCCCAGATTCCCATATAACAATACAACCCCCACTAGTTCCACTGAATCCTTCTTGTACCTGAATTCTCCCCACCCAGCCACCCAGAGTCTTTTACTTTGGTGAGATATGCCAATTCCATTTCAGGTTCAACTTCTGTTTTCTTTTATGATCTTGTTTTTCAACTTCTGCCTGAGAGTGAGATCATCCCATATTCACCCTTCTGTTTCTGACTTATTTCACTCAACATGATTTTTTCAAGTTCCATCCAAGATTGGCTGAAAATGGTGAAGTCACCATTTTTAACAGCTGAGTAGTATTCCATTGTGTATATATACCACACTTGCTCAGCCACTCATCAGTTGTTGGAAACCTGGGTTGCTTCCAGGTTTTGGCTGTTACAAATTGTGCTGCCAAGAACATATGTGTACACAGATCCTTTTGGATGGATATGTTGGGTTCCTTAGGATATATCCCCAGGAGAAGAATTGCAGGATCATAGGGTAGGTCCATTTCTAGCCTTCTGAGAGTTCTCCAGACTGTTCTCCACAGAGGTTGGAACAATTGACATTCCCACCAGCAGTGTAGGAGGGTTCCTTTGACCCCACACCCTCTACAGCATTTGCTGCTCTTACCTTTTCTGATGTATGACATTATCACAGGAGTGAAGTGGTATCTCGTTGTTGTCTTTATTTGCATTTCTCTGACAATCAGAGACTTGGAGCATTTTTTTATGTGTTTCTCGGCCATTTTATCTCTTCTGTGGTGAATATTCATTTTTGGATGGGGTTATTTGTTGTCTTGTTGTTGAGTTTGACAAGCTCTTTATATATGTTGGTTATTAAACTCTTGTCTGATGTATGGCATGTAAAGATCTTCTCCCATTCTGTGAGGGGTCTCTGGGTTTGGGTAGTGGTTTCTTTTGCTGTGAAGAAGCTTTTTAATTTGATGTAGTTCCATGGGTTTATACTTGCCTTAGTCTTCTTTGTAATTGGATTCATTTCATTGAAGATGTCTTTGAAATTTATGCAGGAAAGAGTACTGCCAATATTTTCTTCTAAGTATCTGATAGTTTGTGGTCTAACATCCAAGTCTTTGATCCACTTGAAATTTACTTTAGTTTTTGGTGAAATACAGTGGTTCAGTTTCATTCTTCTGCATGTTTCAAGCCATAGTTTCCAACACCATTTGTTGAAGAGACTCTGCTTTCCCCATTTAATAATCTGAGCCCCTTTGTCAAAGATTAGATGTCCATAGGAGTGGGGGCTCACTTCTGGGCTCTCAATTCTATTCCACTGGTCAGTGTGTCTATTCATGTTCCAGTACCAAGCAGTTTTGATGACAATGGCCCTATAATACAATTTGAGATCTGAGAGTGTGATGCCTCCGGTTCTGTTCTTTTTTTCTCAAGATTGTTTTGGCAATTCTAGGTATTTTATGGTTCCAGATAAACATCTGTAGCATTTTTTCTATTCTCCTGAAAAATGTGCTTGATATCTTGATGGGGATAGCGTTAAATTTGTAGATGGCTCTGGGTAGTATATTCATTTTGATGATGTTAATTCTTCCAACGCATGAACATGGAATATCTTTCCACTTCTTTGTGTCTTTTTCAATTTCCTTGAGTAGTGACTCATAATTTTCAGTATACAAGTCTTTCACTTCTTTGGTTAAGTTTACTCCTAGATATTTTATTGTTTTAGTTGCTATAGCAAAAGGAATTGATTTCTGGATTTCAATTTCTTCTAGCTTAGAGTTTGCAAAGAGGAATGCCACTGATTTTTGAATGTTAATTTTGTAGCCTGACACCTGTATTGCCTGATGATTTCCAAAAGCTCTTGCTGGATTCCTTAGGTTTTTCTGTGTATACTATCATGTCATCTGCAAATAGGGAGAGTTTGACTTCTTCTCTTCCAATCTGTAGCCCTTTAATTCCTTGCTCCTGCCTGACTACTATGGCAAGAACTTCCAAAACTATGTTGAATAGTAATGGTGATAGTGGGCATCTTTATCTAGTACCTGATCTGAGTGGAAATGCTTCCAGTTTTTCACCATTGAGTATGATGTTGGCTATACGTTTGCTATACATAGACTCCAATATCTTGAGGAATTTTCCATCTATTCCCATTTTTTGTAGTGTTTTGATCATAAAGGAATGTTGTATTTGTCAAAGGTTTTCTCTGCATCTATTGATATGACCATGTGGTTTTTGGTCTTGCTTTTGTTGATGTGGTGGATCACATTGATTGATTTACGTATATTAAACCAAACTTGCATGCCTGGGATAAACCCCACTTGGTCATGATGAACAATCTTTCTATATACTGTTTTATCCGGCTGGCTAGAATTTTGTTCAGTATTTTAGCATCTATGTTCATCAGAGATATTGGTCTATAGTTGTCTTTTTTGGTTGTGTCCCTGTCTGCTTTTGGTATCAGAGTGATGTTGGCTTCATAAAAGCTGGCAGGGAGTATTCCAGTGTCTTCAATCTTCTGGAAGACTTTTAAAAGTAGAGGTATTAGTTCTTCTTTGAAAGATTTGTAGAATTCATTTGTAAAACCATCTGGTCCAGGACTTTTATTTTTGGGGAGATTTTTGATAACTGTTTCAATTTCATTAGCTGTGATGGGCCTGTTCATGTTATCCACTTCCTCTTTACTTAGTTTTGGAAGTTGGTAGGTATCTAGGAAATCATCCATTTCTTCCAAGTTCTCTAGCTTGGTGGCATATAGTTGTTCATAGAAGCCTCGCATGATATGTTGGATTTCTGCGGTGTCTGTTATGATATCTCCTCTTTCATTTAGTATCTGTTTTATTTGGGTCTTCTCCCTTTTTTGTTTTGTGAGTCTGGCTAAAGGTTTGTTGATTTTGTTCACTCTTTGAAAGAACCAACATTTACTTTCATTGATCTTTTGTATGGTTTTCTTATTCTCAATATTACTGATTTCTGCCCTAACTTTAGTGATTTCTGTCCTTCTGGTTGCTTTAGGGTTCCTTTGTTCTTCTTCTTCTTCTTCTAGGTCTTTAAGATGTGCAATCAGGCTGTTTATTTGTCCTTTTTCTTATTTTCTAATGTATTCTTGTATAGCTATGAACTTCCCTCTCAGTACTGCCTTAGCTGTGTCCCAAATATTTTGATAGCTTGTGTCTTCATTTTCATTGAAGTTTTGAAACATTTTGATTTATTCCTTGATTTCCTCTTTGACCCAGAAGTTGTTAAGAAGTGTACTGTTGAGCTTTCACATTTTGGGACTCTTATTAATCTTTTGTTGACTGTTAAGTGTTAGTTTAATTCCACTGTGGTCTTGGGATGATTTCAATGCTCTTGAATTTGCTGATGCTGTCTTTGGGGCCTAACATTTGGTCTATCCTTGAGAATGACCCATGTGGATTTGAGTAAAGTTTCTTGGGATGAATGACTCTGAAAATGTCCAATAGTTCTAGTTTATCTATCTCTTCATTTAGCTCCCTTATGTCTTTATTGATTTTCTGCCTGGATGGTCTATCAAGTTGAGAGAGTGGGGTGTTGAAGTCCCCTACTATGACTGTGTTTCTGTTAATATATTGCTGTAGCTCTTTCCGTAGACGTTTGATGTATTTAGGTGACTTCTCATTGGGTGCATAGATTTTAATAATTGTTAAGTCCTCTTGATTGACTGATCCTCTGAGCATTAAGTAGTGTCCATTCCTATCTCTTTTAATCTTATCTATTTTAAAGTCTATCGTGTCAGATATGAGAATAGCTGTTCTTGCCCTTCTTTGTGGGCCATTGGCTTGTATGATAGTTTTCCATCCTTTCACTTTAAGTCTGTGTTTGTCTTGTTGAGTTAGGTGGATTTTCTGTAGACAGCATATAGTTGGGTTGTATTTTCTGATCCATCTTCCTACTCTGTGTCTTTTAATAGGTGAATTCAGGCCATTGAAATTTATTGATATCAAAGGTTGAAGATATTTTAAAGCCATTCTTGTAGAGTTTTAGAGTGTACTGATGTATGTCCTATTTATGATGGTCTGACTGTTTATAGAAGACCTTTCAGAACTTCTTTCAGGGCAGGCTTGTTGATAGTTGATTCCTTCAACTGTTGCTTGTCTGAGAAAGTTTTGATGCCTCCATCTAGTCTGAGTGACAGTCTAGCAGGATATAGTATTCTTGGTTGAAAGCCTTTCTCATTGCGCACTCGATGGATATCTTGCCATACTCTTGTGGCCTGCAGTGTTTGTGTGGAGAAGTCTGCTGCTAATCTTATGGGTTTTCCTCTGTAGGTGACTCTTTGTTTTTCTCTTGTAGCCTTCAGGATCCTTTCTTTATCCTTATTCCTTTCCATTCTAAATATGATGTTTCTTGGTGTCTTTAAGTCTGGGTTAATCCTGTTTAGGACCCTCTGGGCTTCTTGAATCTTTATGTCTTTGATGTTGTCTAGACTAGGGAAATTTTCAGCTATTATGGCCTGAAGAATTCTTTCTTCCTCTCCCTCTCTTTCATCCTCTGGTAAGCCAATAATCCGTATATTGTTTCTTTTGAAGTCATCCCATAGGTCTCTGTTGTTGTTTTCAGCATCTCTTAATCTCTTTTTGAGATCTCTTACTTCTTTTTTACTCTAATTATTCCTCGATCTTGCTAATTCTGTCTTCAGCCTCATTGATTCTATTCTCTCTGCCCTCTACTGTTTTCTGGAGTTCATCTATTTTGTTTCCTTGTTCTGATACTGTTTTAGCTTGTTCAACTAGTTGTGTTCTTAGCTCAGCTATTTCAGCTTTCAGCTCTCTAATAACATTGAGGTAGTTAGTGTTTTCTTCCAGAGTCTCATTTGTTGTTCCTGTATTTCTGATTACAATTCTTTCAAACTCTTTACTAACTCCTGTGATTATTTCCTTGGCTAATGTTTGGATGTTGAACTCGTTATTTTGTGCTTCACCCTTTGGGGGGCTTTTAGGTGGACTGTTGTCCTGGTTAGTTTCTCCAATATTTCTTCTTATTGGTTTACCCATTTTATATATTATGTTATGAGTTCCCTCTCTTAGTACTTTTCAAGTTACTGATCATTATTTCCTGGATTGACTTGTGTCTAAGTAAGATAATTAAAGGGTTCACAATGGTGGTAGTTAACAGTTATTTCAATAGTATTTTAATCCCTGAGTTGGAGCTCAGTGATTTAAAAGCCTCTTTTTTTTCCTTCTCTGTTGGCTATGGGAGACTGAGGGCTTCTAAACTATAAGTAGGCTTCTTAGATTAATCACTGACTCATAACCAAGAGATAAGGCAGGGTGTGGCAGAGATAGTCCAGTGGTTATGCAAAGAGACTTTCACAGCCCCACTACTATGCCACCGAAGTATAGGTCTTCTCCTGAGTTTCTTGGTTATATCTCTGTCCCCCGGTGTCCCTCCCTGCCACTGCTCCAGATTCTGAGGGTAGTAGCAATGGAGACTCAGAGTTGCACTTGGTGAGTCTCTGGGGAGTCCTCTCCTTTCAGCTGTCCCCTTGTTGGTGGAACAGACTGGAGGTGGAGTCTCAACTGATAAACCACTGGACTGTTACCAGCCACTTAGTCTCTCCCTAGGCTCCTCTCTGTCACCAGCAATGGTGTTTGCACTCACGGGTGATTTGGTGGGTTCTGTAGTCATTTAGTCCTGTCTTGTTGTGGTCCCAGGTGGTGTCCTTTGGTATTCCTAGTTGATCCAGGAAATAAGAGGAGAGAAGAGAGACAGACCTGCTGCTGCTCTGAGACTGGCATACTTTAACAATGACTCTTTAGTCACTATCAGGCCACCCCATCAGCTGGGTCCCTAATCGGGGGATCCTGAGATTCCTAAACAGACATGGTGGGCCTAGACCTCAAACAAATCCCTCTCTCCATCATTACCAGTCATATCTATCAGGAACAACACAATAGACCCTTTTGTGGGCCCCCATAGGACCTTGCCCTCAACTTGGATCAACAACAGTACAGAATGTTCCATCCTCCAAAGGGAAGATGGACAACATACTCTATGTGATACATGAGGAAGATGGGTCAATATTGGGACAGCTTGGAATGTTTCAACTCAAGACCACAGAATATGAGCTCATATCTAGAGGGATGCAGAGGTCACATAGGCTCCTAAGCTGAATACGGGCCCCAGACCAAATCACATCGATGGGGTTTACAGTCAACAGTATTTATACCCCTTTCTCATATTAGGGAGCTGCGCTCTTCCCTGATCCTGCCTTCTGTACCTTTTCCAGCTATGACTTCACCTCACCAGACATAATTTGAATCCACCTGAATATCAGATGTCAGGCTCAGAGGAAAAAAATATTATTTTAGCCACAGGACCTTTTAAATATAACTATAATATGCCTACTAGCTGTCTACAAAATGGACAACCCTTCCAACACTTCATCTGCACTATTCCAGCCTTTAGGTCCATGATTGCTCAACAATTTATTTGGGTTTGTACATTAACTCTCTTTTCAGCCACCAGGTTCCAGATGCTACCATGATGCCGACCAGACTTCCCTGGACAGATGACCCCACCAATGTGTCCCGGTTCCGATTCCCCAGAGCCCCACCCTACTAGGGAAAGAGAGAGGCAAGCTGGGAGTATGGATTGATCAGTCAATGCCTATGTTCAGAGGGGAAGCAATTACAGAAGCCAGACTTTCAACCTTCTGCATCCCACAATAATCTTGGGTCCATACTGCAAGAGTGATAAAGAATAGGAAAGCTATCAGGGGAGGAAATAGGATATGGATATCTAGTGGTGGGAATTGTGTGGAGTTGTACCCCTCTTATCCTATGGTTTTGTTAATGTCTCCTTTTTAGGTAAATTAAAAAAAATTTTTAAATGAATATAATGTGATTATGTTTTATGTAAAGTAAAAAATCAGCAAAACTCAACTAAACTGCTAGAAGTCAAGGTAGTAACTTTAATTAAGAGATGACTAGAAAATATAATTTTTATATTTGAATTTATTTATTATAGGATAAATACAGAAGTTGAGAGAGAAGGGGAAGATAGGGAGAAAGACCCCTGCAGCACTGCTTCACCACCGTGAAGCTTTCCCTCTGCAGGAGGAAAAGCTTGAACTAGGAGCTTGAGCCTGGTTCCTTGTGCACTGTAACATGTACACATAGCCACTGCCTGGCCCCAATGACTAGAAAGTATAAAGGGGGTACAGCAGGGTCTGGAGGGTACAGACATGAACTTGGCCTGAAGCTGGGTTTTGAAGATTTCAACTCCAGTCTCTAGCTAAAGGCCACCAAAAACACTCCTATAAACCTTCAGTGGTACATTTACCTTGCCCCTCTTCCTGGTCCTTCTTGCCTCTCCCTGTTTGCTGAGTCTCCCATCCCAGCATAGTTCCCTTTCTCTACATCTCTACCACCATCCTTTTCATAAAGCCTCCCAATTGTCTCCCACACCTAATCTCTCCCGCTCACTCTCCTCACTGCAGCTGTGAGAGGTATTTGTTTCCTTTCTTCTATTTCCTCAAACATTTCTGTCCATCTGTTTGGCACAACCAACCAACCCCCTCCCCCACATACATGCATACCACCACCACCCACCAACAACAAGTTTTTTCCTACTTCACATCTCAACCTCCACTGCACCTACCAGAACAAACTGCCTTTCTCTTTTAGCATTATTCAGGGCACTTGTCATCACTTGATGTCCATGCAACTTCCCACTTCAAGAGGAAAGAGATTTTACTGAGCACAGTAGGTGCTCAGTAAAGACCAGAATAGACAAATGAATGAATGAGCAAATGACGTGGCCTTAATCATGGTTGTCACTGGCTCATTTGTTATGTGAGCTTCATAACTACCATATCTCCTTTCCCCTTTGCTAGACTATATTCTAGTATGTTTGGTGACTCCACTACTATTTTCTCCTGCTCCGCACATTGTAAAAAAAAAAAAAAAAAAACTACCAGGGTTGTCATGGTCTTGAATTGACCTTTATTGGTCAGAACTATTTTGATTATAAACAACAAAAACTAGGCATAACTTCAAAAATATGGTATCACTTTAAAAAAGGAAGATTTGAGGCTGGGAAGTAGCACATCTTGTAGAAAGCACACATTACCATGCACAAGGACCTGACTTGCTACAGGTGTGTCTCTCTTTCTCTCTCCTCTATCTCTCTGTTCTCTTTCAATATCTATCTGTCAAAAAGAAATATCACATAAAGAGCAGAAAGAAAGGAAAAAAATAATGCCTTCCAGGAGGCATGGTATTAATGTGTAGGCACTGAGCCCCAGCAATAACCCTGATGGCAATTAAATAAATAAGCATATAATTTAAAAGGAATATTAATGGGCCAAGGGAGGTAACTCAACCTTAGAGCACAAGAGTCTGAGACCACCACCACCCCCAGGACTTCAGGTTCAATCCCTGGCACCCCATATGCCAGAACTGAGCAGTGATTTGGTCTTTCTCCATACCTCTCAAAAGAATTAAATAAATATTTAAAGGAACAATTGACTCACACATATAGGTCTAATTTGTAACACACAAGTCAGGTAAGGCTGACTGGAGAGTTAACCAAGTCATGACTTCAAGCCTCAGTGTTCCTTTCTCTCTCTGATAGCCTAATGTTGGGGGGATAGGCTCTTTCCTTGTGGAGGTGTGATGATTACCAGCCACTCAAAGCAGGTTTCCTGTCAAGCCCCACAGAAAGAGACACTTTTTGTCCAAGTCCAAGAACCAGCCTTCCTTAGGTGAGTTTAGGTCCCCTGTCTATGCTTGAATCTGATCCATGGGATGGAAAGCTCTGACTGGCCAGGCCCACTCATGTGTCTGCTTCTTAGGAGTGTAGACCTAGAATTGGCCAGAGCCTCTGATATACATTACAATAATGGCAGCCACCATTTCTTACAAGTTCTGCATGGTCTAGACCTTTCTCTCAAATTTGCATGTTTGTATCTATCTCATCTTCACAAGGATCCTGCAAGGACAGAATTATGACCTGTCTTAGAGACAAAGAAACAATTGTGAAGACTAAATGACTTTCCCAAAGATGGTAGCATGAGTAGAAAAAAGATAACTTGACACCCAAGTTCACAGTTTTAGCCAGGCCAGCCTCTTCCAGCTTCCTTGATTTCAGTCTTCATTCTCTCAATCCTCATCCCCAGCCCACTAGTCTCTGTGTTACTCAGAATTCAGGAGAGCCCTACAGAGAACTCTGCTGGATAAGAACATTCTCTAGTGGGGGTTGTATTGTTATGTGGAAAACTGAGAAATGTTATGCATGTACAAACTATTGTATTGACTGTCAATGTAAAACATTATTCCCCCAATAAAGGGAAAAAATGTAAATAAAAAAACCATCCTCTATCTTCCCAGAAGTTCATCAAATCTTCTATCCAAATACACACACTGGAGAGTGTTTGGAGCAGACCCATTATGTTTCACTCTTTTTTCCCCTAGTCCAAGGCTCCTGCCCCATAATTGTCCCAGAAGCATCTGCTAGTATTGAAGTCTGGGCTATACTAGGCCATTTCTGAGAAGCTGAGGGGCTCCCAGGTTCTACCTGAAAAGGGAAGATCCCTATTTAGTATATGAGCCTGTGTAACCTCTGAATCCCTGTTGGTCTGGTCACAGGTAGGAACATTCTAGGCTGCACTCATTTCAGGACCCATATTCCTGGAGTGGCAAAGTAGGTTGACATAACCTTCCTTCTGATAGTGGGGCAGGTACTACCATTGTTGTTCTACATTGATGGCAAGGTCCTGAAGAGGCCCACAAGAGGGTTTTTGATGTTTTTCCTAATGGAGATGACCAGTGATGGTGGAGAGAGGGATCTATTGGCCCTAGACCAGATTAATGGGGTTTATAACTAATGGTTTTTATATGCTTTTCCCATATTTTGGAGGTACTATTTGTACTGATCCAGCTTTCTAGTCCTATTCCCAAATCTGATACTATCTTCCTAATACTTTTAGCCTACTTGCATGTTATCTGTGGGGGCTCAGGCAAAAATCAGTAAAGTCATAGATCCCTTAGAATATATCTAAAATAGACTTCCTAGCTTCTTCAAACATAAAGACTCCAAACTTCTTTTTTAATTTTTAGACAAGACCATAGGATAAAGGGGTACAATTCCTACCACCAAAGCTCTATCAAATCCCCTCCTTTGATATCTTTCCTTTTTTTATATAGTGATGCTTATTTTTTAAGTAGTTTATTTTATTTTATTTTTTGAGAGATATGCAGAGAGAGAAAGACATAGAGCAAAATACCAGAGCACTGCACAGCTCTGGCTTTTGGTGTGGGGTATTGAACCTAGGACTTCAGAGTCTCAGGCATGAGGGTCCTTTTACATAACCATTATGCTATCTACCCCTATCCTTGATAGCTTTCCTATTCTTTATTTCTCTGGGAGTATGGATGCAGAATCATTATGGGGTGCAAAAGGTGGAAGGTCTGGCTTCTGTAATTGCTTCCCTACTTAACATGGGCATTGTCAGGTTGACCCATACTCTCAGCCTATCTCTCCCTTTCCCTAGTTGAGTAGGGATGGGGGGCACCTGTCAGTCAAAGTTTAGGGCACCAGTATGCCGGGCTAGCTTCACAGTGGGAGACAGACAACCAGGGACACATGGCTGAGCGGAGAAGCAATATTTCTTTATTCATGAGCGAACGATTCAAAAAACTAATCTAATATAATCACCACACAATTCTGTCTTGCATCTTTCTCCTCCGGCGGCAGCGTCAGGAACCCAGGAAGTATATCGGATATGGGGGGAGGGGGAGAAGCAAGAAGTGCGAAAAGGCAAGAACTAGACCAAAATCTCCTGGAGGCAGGGGGAGTGAGACCAAACCAATGTAACAGAATGACCATGTATATAGACCACAACATCAAGCAATGTAACAGAAGGGATCCCAGAAGCAGAACTAAAAGCATACCAACAATTCCCCCTTTTCTTTTTAACTAATTGATCATAGTATCAGGAGTGTGAGGTGAACAGAAACCTATATCGTACAGGCATTTTCAAAAAAAAAAAAAAAATATATATATATATATATATATACTGGTACAAATATGGAGGAACAAGTAAGTGAGCAACAAGAACCAGTGTGATGCCAAGGGAAGGCCTGAGGGGGGTGTTTCTTGCCTCTGTGGGCTTCTCTTTCCTCTGGGGCATTTCTTGCCTCGATGGGCATTTCCTGCCTCTGTGGGCATTATCCAGCAAGGAGGGGGGTATTTCCTATAGAGTCCCAAAACATCTGGCTGCAGTCAGTCTTTGAGAAACCCAGCAGCATAAAGAGAAGCTACTGTAGAGTTGTGTACCAGTAAGTCGAAGCATACCAATAGGCACCATGACACATTAGTGAGGTTGTCTGCCCAGTGAAGTCAGGATGGCATCATGGTAGCATCTGAAACCTACTGGATGAAAAAGAGTTAAGATATAAAGCAGAACAAATTGTTTAATAATCATGAACTTAAAGGCAAGGATATTGCAGATGAAAATTTGGGGTCTCTGTTTTGGAAAAAGCTAATAGGTCTATTTTAGGTATATTCCAAAGGGCCCATGACCCTGTTTTTTCCTGAGCTTGACATCTAACATGCAGGTGACCTAAGTTACTGTCTGGGGAGAAGACCCCAAATATTATATAGTCTTACCTTTAGGTCCCTTGATTATTAAACAGTTTGTTCTGCTTTGTATTTTAATGCTTTTCAGTCAACAAGTTTCAGATGCTACCATGTCACCAATGTGACTTCCCTGGGTAGATGACCTCACCAATGTGTCTTAGAACCCAACCTCCCCAGAGCTCTACCCCAGTCGGGAAAGATAGAAACAGGCTGGGTGTATGGATTGACCTGTCAATTCCCATGTCCAGTAGAGAAGCAATTATAGAAACCCAACCACCCACATTCTGCACCCCATAAAAATCTTTGGCTCATACTCCCAGAAAGATAAGGACTAGGGACACTGCCAATGGAGGGGACAGTATATGGAGCTCTAGTGGTGGGAATTGTACCCCTCTTATGCCACAGTCCTGTTGATCATTATTAAATCATTAATTTAAAAAGGGGAGGAAGATCCCTGTTGCCCTGTACAATGGACTGGTTCCCATCGTACCTATGGAAGAATGGAGAAGAGAGGAATCCAGAGCCTTTTAAAGGTCAAGAAAGGAATAAGTATGATGTTTGGATTCAATTCATGCCCTTTGTAAACCCTTGATAAAACTAAGAAAGGTCTTATGCCCCCTGCTGGTGGCCTTTCTTGCTTTTTAATTGTAATTAATAGTAGGTTCCAAGATTGTAAGATTACAGTGTACAGTTCCACACTAAACCCACCATCTGTATAATCAGATAATCAGAATAATCACCTCTAGGAAGCCAAGATGGCAACTTGGAAGCAACAGCTGGTGTGAGCTCCAAAAAGAAGCATCTTGCAACCTGGGATTCTCTGGATAGGGTAGGATACTGGGCTGTCAGTAGGAGGTTGAACAAGGGGTTGCCAGAGTGACATCAAAAAAGAGTCCTATAACCCACTCTTGGACTGGCAAACAGAGGCCAAAAAGACAAAGAAAGAAAAATCTTTGGCTTGATTATTTCTGAACTCACCCCTTCCCTCCACCCTAGCCCCAGCCACCAGGGGCTGGACAGCCACTCCTAGCAGGCTTCCTGCTGAGCTATTTTCTTTACTAAGATTCCTGGCTCACCAGGAGTATCATTCCAAGCCTTTTTCTTTTTGTTTTCCTTCTCTCTCTCTCTCTCTCTCTCTCTCTCTCTCTTTCTCAGTGATTAGAGCTCTATTTGAGTGACATAATGCCTGACCAATTAGAGCCCCAGCCCTGCCTGCAGAAGACTACCTGGAGGTTATTGTTTTTTTTTTTTTTTTTTTTTTGATACTTCTGTCTTTGCTCAGGCTGCCTTCAGCCAATTAAGAGCAGTCCAAGCAACAGACTTACTGCTAGGGTTTCTTTTACTTTATTTTATTTTATTACTACTATTTTTAAATTTATTTATAAAAAGGAAACACTGACAAAACCATAAGAAAAGAGGGGTACAACTCCAAAAAAATTCCTACCACCAGAAATCTGTATCCCATCCCATCCCTTAATAGCTTTCCTATTTTTAACTCTCCAGGAGTATGGACTCAAGGTCATTGTGGGATGCAGAAGGTTGAAGGTCTCGCTTCTGTAATTGCTTCCCCGCTAAACATAGGAGTTGACAGGTCAATCCATATTTCCAGCCTGCCTCTCTCTTTCCCTAGAGAGGCGCATGGTTCTGGGGAATCTGAGCTCCAGCACACATTGGCGGGGTTGTCTGTCCAGGGAAGTCTGGTTGACATCATGCTAGCAGCTGGAACCTGGTGGCTGAAAAGAGAGTTAACATATAAAGCCAAACAAATTGTTGACTAATCATGAACCTAAAGGCTATAATAGTGCAGGTGAAGAGTTGGGGGGGGTCTCCATTCTGTAGATAGCTAACAGGCACATTTTAGTTATATTCCAAATGGCCTGTGGCTATACCAGTTTGTTTTTTATTCCCTGAGCCTGACATGCAGGTGGATATGCAGGTGGATCCAAGTTATTGTCTGGGGGTGATGATGATGTCATGGCTGGAAAAAGAACCAGAAATCTGGATCAGGGAAGAGAGTAGCTCCCAAATATGCAAAAGGTGTATAAATATTGTTGACTGTAAACCCCATAGATATGATGTGATCTGGGGCCCATAATTACCTTAGGAGCCTGTGTGACCTCTGTATCCCTCTAGATCTGAGCTCAAATTCTGTGGTCATCAGTAGGAACATTCCATGCTGCCCCAAATGCTTCCTCAGGTGTAGCATAGAGTATGTTGTCCAGGCTCCCTTCAAAGGATAAAACATTCTCTACGGTAGTTGATCCAAGTTGAGGGCAAGGTCCTATGGAGGGCCCACAAAGGGGTCTAGTGTGTTGTTCCTGATAGAGATGACTGGTAACAATGGAGAGAGGGAGTTATTCAAGGTCTAGGCAGATCATGTCTGTTTGGGAATCTCAGGACTCCCCGATTAGGAACCCAGCTGATGGGGTGGCCTGATAGTGACTAAAGAGTCATTGTTAAAGTATGTCAGTCTCTTGCCCTTATTCAGCTTTTGCAGTCCTTGCTTTGATAAGGATAGCTAGGGAGTGAGTGAGGGAAGTGTAATAGGAAGTAGGTGAGGAGGGTATCTAAGTCTAATTAGATACTATTTCATTAGGAACTTTACACTGACTCACTGCAGACTGTTGTGTACTTTTGCTTTCAGGTATATATTTTGCCCTAGTTTATGGATACGTGTGAACATCTGCTCTATCTCATGGAACCTGGTCTATAACTAGGTTTTGGGACTTTGTTATTAAGTAAACCACCTGGGATGGAATTAGAGAATACTATGAAAGGAAAGGTCTCACCTGAGTAATCAAGCTGAAGGGTTGTCATTCTACACCTGAAGTCTCTGGACACAGTCTGAAGTGAAGCATGCTGAGGTGGTACTCATTGTATTGATTAGGTTGGGATTAGCACATCCAACATCATTTGGTATGAATTAAGAGTAGCATGCAGGAAAGTGAGCACACTCCAGAGGTTCCAGGACTGGGAAAATAAAGGCTCTATAGGAAGTGGGAAGTTCCTGCAGTCTTACGGTATAAGAAGGCAGTATATAGTTATTGCTATAATCAAATTATTTGGCAATTGGAATAACTTTTAAAAATCCCTTTGTTAGGATTTCCTGTATCATACACAACACCACCATAATTTATGTGCTTTGACATTATTAGTATTTAGCTGTGCCACCAGTTGTTTCCGTTCTCCATGGTCTAAGCTTTTAAAAGAGTCAAAATATCAAAGACTCAGACTATGGTCTGTGCATTAAAAAGTTTGAGAAATGCAATCAAATTTCCCCCTCATATTAATTAAATAGTGATTTATATGACTGAAAATTAATAGGAGTGTACATAAACACCATTCCCACCACCAAAAGACTGTGACCCATCCCATCCTCCCTGGTCCCCCCTCATCCCGCCACCCCCGCCCCATGAAGCCAAACATCCACCCTCACCCTCTACCCAGGTTTTTACTTTGGTGCCCTACTCCAAATTCTGTCAAATCCTACTTTGAGTTTTCTTCTATGTTCTTCTTTCTCAGCTATTGAAGAGTGGGACCATCCCATACTCGTCTTTATCTTTCTGACTTAGCTCACTTAACATAATTCCTTCTAGCTCTGTCCAAGATGGGTCAGAGAAGATGGGTTCATTGTTCTTAATAGCTGCATAGCATTACATTGTGTATATATACCACAGCTTTTTCAGCCACTCATCTGTTGTTGGGCATCTGGGTTGTTTCCAGGATTTAGCTATTATGAATTGTGGTGCTATGAAAATAGGTGTACACATATCTTTTTAGTTGGATGTTATGTAGTCCTTGGGGTATATACCCAAGAGAGGAATTACTGGATCATATGGGAGGTCTATTTCTAGCCTTGTGAGAGTTCTCCAGACTGCTCTCCACAGAAGTTGGACCAATTTACATTCCCACCAGCAGAAGGGTTCCTCTGTCCCCACAGCCTCTCCAGCATTTGTTGCTGCTTTCCTTTTTGATGTATGCCATTCTAACAGGGGTGAGGTGGTATCTCAATGTTGCCTTTATTTGAATTTCTATGACAATCAGTAATCAAGAGCAATTTTTCATGTCTTTGTTAGTCTTTTGGTTCTCTTCTGTATTGAACGTTTTGTTCATATCCTCTATCCATTTTTGGATGGGGTCTTTTGCTTTTATGTTGCTACATTTGGAGAGCCATTTGTATATTTTGATTATTATTCTCTTGTCTGATATATACCATGTGAAGATCTTCTCCCATTCTGTGAGGGGTCTCCTTGTTTGTGTGATGGTTACTTTGGTTGTGCAGAGGCTTTTCTATTTGATTACACATTCTTTTCAAATCCACACAGCACATACTCATGGAGAGACCACATGTAAGGCCACAAAGACAGTATAAATAATTGGAAATAATAAAAGAAAACTTCCCAGACCTAAACAACAGAAAGGACATTAAGATACAATAGGACCAGAGATTCCCAAGCAGAATAATCCCAGACCTAAAGACAACAAGACACATCATAGTTACGATGAAAAGAAGTAAGGATAAAGAAAGGATCCTAAAGGCTGCAAGAGAAAAACAAAAAGTCACATACAGGGGAAAACCCATAAGACTATCAGTAGACTTCTCCACTCAAACTCTAAAAGCCAGAAGAGAATAGCAAGATGTCTACTGGGTGTTGAATGATAAAGGGTTTCAACCAAGGATAATATATCCTACTAGACTTTCATTCAAACTAGATGGAGGGATCAAAACCTTCTCAGATAGACAACAGTTAAGGAGGCAATTATTACCAAGCCTGCCCTGAAAGAGGTACTAAAAGGCCTTTATGAACAACAACATCACCATACTAATTGCCATATATCAGAGAAAATAAAAAATTATTGAATAATGGCACAACAATACATTAAATCCATAGTATAAATAAATGACAATGGCTTACACTCAAGCATTGAAAGCCACAGAGTGGGAGGATGGATCAGAAGACACAACCTAAACATATGCTGCTTGGAAGAATCCTACCTGACCCAACAAGACAAACACAGACTTAAAGTGAAAGGATGGAAAACTATCATACAGGCTAATGGACTACAAAAAAGGCAGGAACAGCCATTCTCTTCCCTGACACAATAGATTTTAAATTAAATAAATAAAAGATAGGCAAGGCCATTCATAATAATTAGAGGATCAATTAATCAAGAAGATTTAACAATTATTAACAATTACGCACCCAATGAGGGACCATCTAAATACATCAAACACCTACTGAAAGAACTACAAAAATACATCAATAGCAATACAATAATAGTGAGAGACTTCAACACCACTCTCACACTTAGACAGATCAATGAAGCAGAAAAGCAACAAGGAAACAAGAGGATTAAATGAAGAGATGGACAGACTAGACCTCCTGGACATTTTCAGAGTCCTCCCCCCTCCAAACAGGAATACACATTCTCTTCAAATCCACACAGCACATCCTCAAGGATAGACCACATGTTAGGCCATAAAGACAAGATCAATAAATTCAAGAGCATTAAAATCATCCCAAGTATCTTCTAAGACCACACTTGAGTAAAGCTAGCATTCAACAACAAACAGAAAGTTACTAAAAGTCATAGAATTTGTAAACTCAACAACATGCTGTTTAAGAACCACTGGGTCAGAGAGGCACTCAAGCAAGAAATTCAAATGTTCCTGGAAACAAATGAAAATGAAGACAAAGGTTATCAAAATATTTGGGACAAAGTTAAAGCAGTATTGAGAGGGAAACTCATAGCCATACAATCACATACTAGAGAACAAGAAAAAGCTCAAATAAACGACTTTACTGCATGCCTTAAGGACTTAGAGTAAGAGGCATAAAGGGACCCTCAAGCATCCATAAGGATAGAAACCACTAAAATTATACCAGAAATAAACAACATCAAAAATAAGAGAACCACACAAAAGATCAATGAAGCCAAAAGCTGGTTCTTTGAAAAATTAAACAAGATTAAAAAACCCCTAGCCATACTCACTAAAAAACAAAAATAGGGAGAATACTCAAAAAAATAGAATTGTAGGGATTCAGGCTGTAGCACAGCGGGTTAAACGCAGGTGGCGCAAAGCACAAGGACCGGCATAAGGATCCCGGTTCGAACCCCGGCTCCCCACCTGCAGGGGAGTCGCTTCACAGGCGGTGAAGCAGGTCTGCAGGTGTCTATCTTTCTCTCCTCCTCTCTGTGTTCCCCTCCTCTCTCCATTTCTCTCTGTCCTATCCAACAACGACAACAACAATAATAACTACAACAATAAAACAAGAAGGGCAACAAAAGGGAATAAATAAATAATATAAATATTTAATAAAAAATAAAGAATTGTAAGTGATAGAGGAGATAACACAACTGACATGACAGAAATCCAGAATGTCATGTGAAACTTCTACAAAGAACTATACACCACCAAGCTAGAGATTCTGGAAGAAATGGAAGAATTCCTAGAAACATGTGCTCTTCCAAAACTGAACCAAGATGAACTACAAAACCTAACTACACCAATCACAGACAAACAAATTGAAACCGTTATTATGAATCTCCCCAACAACAAAAGTCCTGGACCAAATGGCTTCACTAAAAAATTCTACAAAACCTTCAGATAACAGTTAATACCCATACTTCTAAAGCTTTTCCATAAGATCAAAGAAACAAGAACACTCCCTTCCACCTTCTATGAATCCAACATCACCCTGATAACAAAAGCAGATTGGGACACAAAGTATTAGAAAAACTACAGAGCAATATCTTGTGGGACTATGTGAAAGCTTGGTAGCGCTTAGGGGAGCTCTTCTGTCCTTGTATGGAGGTCTTGAAAGACACCACACTTGTTAGCCTCTCTTCTTATAGAGATGAGCCAAGAGGGAAAAGTCTCCCAGACTCAGTTTCTCCTTGTTAGTCTCTCAAGCTAACAGAAAGCCTACAAGCCTCTCACACTTAGTTTTCCCTGCTAGTAGCAGGCCAAATGCCTGCCTGCTTTAGGGTTCACTCGAAGTTCACACATCCACTTCACCTTTTGATCATAAAGGAGAACACATTCTGTCATACACCCAGCAGAGAAACCCCCAAATTCTATTTCCTTGTGCCCTTTGAGATCTGTGATTTACATCAAGTTTTATTTTTCTTCTTCTCTACCTCACCTTACCGGTTTAACCCCTATGCTTCTCTCAAATACCTTTGGATAGTTAACTCGCCTGCATCATGGAGACTAATTGTCTTGACCTTTATGTATCTCATCAATTCTTGTCATACCAGACCCCTACCATAAAGGCAAGCTGACCTTTAAGAAACCTGTAATTTCTGACATATGTGAAAAACGTTCTTTGTTTAATTCAGTATAAAAGGCTGTACCCTTCTCCAAATAAATGAATGTTCCTACCAGAATGTTCCCCAACATCTCTTTCTGAATTCATGTGGCCACTAGAGCTAGTGAGGGAGGGTCGGAGGGTTACCCCCTGGTTGGAGCCACTCCATGTGAGCCCCAGCAATATCTGATGAACATAGATGCCAAAATATTAAACAAGATCCTGGCCAGCTGGATATAGCAGTATATCAAAAAGGTTGTTCATCACAACCAAGTGGGACTTATCCCAGGAATGCAAGTCTGGCTCAACATACATAAGTCAATCAATGTCATTCACCATATCAAAAAAGCAAAACCAAAAGACACATGAATATCTCAATAGATGCAGAGAAAGCCTTTAACAAAATCCAACACCCATTCATGCTCAAAACACTAAAAAAAAATGGAAATAGATGGGAAATTCCTCAAGATAGTGAAGATCATATATAGCAAACCTACAGCCAACATCATACTCTGGCGCAACAACGTGGGGCCAGACCTGCGCAACTCCCAGATAAGTGAAGACTTTGCCTACCTATGCACTATGGTCTTCTCTTCTACTTACGAAGAGGTTTGCCAAAGCCTCTACTGTTTCATTATGAGACAGTTTCTCTGTCTCTGGAACATTTTACTCTGGGCCACACTTCGGTTCCCTCACCGGGAACTTTGGTTTCTTATGACCGGGATCATAGAGCTTGGGAGATGCACGGAGATTTCTCCTTGGACTTTCTGGATTCCCTCTCCCATGTTTCCTGAGGAAAAGGACTACATTTTGCTCCGGGCCACAGTTTGGTTCTTTATGACCGTGATCGTAGACCTTGGGATATGCATGGGGATTTCCCCTGGGACTTTCTGGACTTCTTCTCGAATGTTTCCCATGGAGAAGGACTACTCTAATTTGAAGAACATTCTCGAGTACCCTGGCAGTTTCCAAGTATGGAGACATGTGGTTAGTTCTACTCTCCTGATTAGATTCTTTCTTCAATGGGAAGACGCTTTTAAAAATGGGTGCCTGAAGCAATCCAGCAGGAACAGTCAGAAACACCCTAAATGGAATTTCGAGGACCTTTTTGGACTAGGTCGCCCTCCGGGGATTCTTAATCCTACATGGTGAGATCTTGATAATCTGGTTCAAGTTGCGTTTCATAAGAGAATGATTTGAATGACTGAATTTTTGTTTGACATTGACTTAAAAAAAAAAATGCTGGACGCAGCCATGATTTCTAGAGACATCCAGAAACAATTCAAAAATTGTTTTTTCCCTCCTATGATTTCTCTTTTACGTCTTGACATGAATCTGAAAAGTTTAATCCTGAAAACTGTATGAGTTATGGGTGGGGCAGATAGTGCAATGATTATGTTAATTATTCTCATGCCTAAGGCTTTTAACCGTGGTTCTTCTGTTTACCTTTCCACATTTTATTGAGTTTAAACTGTTTTAACAACCTTGAAATGATACTAGAAAGGACTTCCAATTATAATGGAGTTATCAATTATAGTAAACTTCTAATCTGCTACAAGTTTTGTTTGACAAGTAAGTGAATTTCAGCTGTCAAGTCTTCACATGAAAAAGCATCTACTCAAATGGAATTCCCGGAAATCCATTTGGACCCCTGTTCTCTGACATCGCCCCCGGAAACCAATGATGTGACCTGGCACGACCTGAAGAAACAGATTCACAGACTCGAAAGCTCACTCTCTACAGAAAAGAAGAATTCTGGTGGCCGACATTCCCCATCGAGACAGACGTGCAGCGTTTCATCCTCCGGCATTTTCTTCTGTGGTCAGCTACTTTGGACTGACACCTCCATCGGACTTACTGGTACACACTGCTGTGTTTCTCAAAGACTAACTTCAGCCAATTGCCTTGAAACTTTATAGACCATGTCCCCTCGCCTGCAGGCTCTGTCCCAGAGGCAGAAAGCTCCCCCTCCTTATTAGGTTATGCCCACAGAGGCATGAAGCGCCCCAAGAGGCAAGAGATGCCCACAGAGGCAGGCAAACGCCCTTTGAGGCAAGAGATGCCCCCAGAGGCATGAAGCATTCCCAGAGGCAAGAAATGCCCTTTGAGGCAAAAGATGCCCCCAGAGGCATGAAGCATTCCCAGAGGCAAGAAATGCCCTTTCGCCTGCTAGGCCTTGCCCTTTGAGGCAAGAAAAGCTCCACTTGGCATCACACTGGTTATTGCTGCTCGCCTATTTTGTTTTCCATGTTATATGCCAGTTCTTTTGAAAACGCCTGTACGATATACGTTTCTGTTCACCCCATAATGGCCATTAGTTAAAAAGAAAGGGGGAATTGTTGGTATGCATGAGACCCTTTCTGTTTCATTTGGTTTAAATCCCCCCTGCTTAACACTATTCTATTTACATAACCACTTCATTCTATTTATATAACCGCTGTTAACAAGCACCTCCCTCCAGGGCATTGGTTCAATCCCCACTGTTTCATGATATGTTTTTGCTCCACCCCCCCTCCTTGTCACACCCTGATCCTCTCCTTGTCACACTCTGATTGTCATCAGTCACTTTTCTCTCCACCATCTCTATGTCACACCCTGTTTCCACCCTACTTGGCAAGTATATATAAAGACAGCATTGTGAGTTTTAGAGTACTTTACCTTGAGTTTAGCTTAGCTCGGCTTAGATTGTGCTGCGTCCTGCATGAATAAAGAGATACTGCCTACAGCTCAACTATGAGTCCCTGGTCGTCTGTTACCCGCCCGTGAAGCCAGCCCGGCGAAAACAACCTAACCCGTCGAAAACGACAATACTCAATGGACAGAAGCTAAAAGTATTCCCCCACAGACTGGGGACTAGACAGGGCTATCCACTACTCTTCAACATAGTATTGGAAGTTCTTGCCATAGTAATCAGGCAAGAGAAAGAAATCAAAGGAATACAGATCAGAAGGGAAGAAGTCAAGCTCTCACTATTTGCAGATGATATCATATTATATACAGAAAAACCTAAAGAATCCAGCAGAAAACTACTGGAAGTTATCCGGCAATATAGCAAGGTGTCAGGCTACAAAATCAATGTATAAAATCAGTGTCATTTCTTTATGTAAACACTAAATCTGAAGAAGAAGACATCCATAAATCACTCCTGTTCACTGTTGCAGCAAAATCAACAAGTTACCTAGGAAGAAAGCTGACTACAGAAGTGAAAGACTTGTATACTGAAAACTATGAGTCACTATTCAAGGAAAAAGAAAATGATACCAAAAAATGGAAAGACATCCCATGGTCATGGATTGGAAGAAAAAATATCATCAAAATGAATATTCTCCCCAGAGCCATATACAAATTTAATGTGATACCCATCAAAGTTCCACCAACTTCTTTAAGAGAATAGAACAAAAACTACAATCATTTTCGGGGAACCAGAAAACACCTAGAATCACCAAAAACATATTGAGGGGAAAAAAAACAGAAATGGAGGCATCACGCTCCCAGATCTCAAACTATATTATAAGGCCATCATTATCAAAACAGCCTGGTACTGGAACAAAAATAGGCACACAGACCAATGGAATAGAATTGAAAGCCCAGAACTAAACCCCCACTCCTATGGACATCTAATCTTTGATAAGGGGGCCCAAAGTATTAAATGGAGAAAGGAAGTTGTCTTCAATAAATGGTGCTGGGAAAACTGGGCTGAAACATGCAGAAGAATTAAACTGAACCACCTTATCTCACCAGAAACAAAAGTCAACTCTAAATGGATCAAGGACCTGGATGTTAGATCAGAAACTATCAAATACTTAGAGGAAAACATTGGTGGAACACTTTCCCACCTAAACCTCAAGAACATCTTTGATGATACAAACCCAATTGCAAGGAAGAATAAAGCAGTAACAGATCAACGGGACCACATCAAATTG
Source organism: Erinaceus europaeus (assembly GCF_950295315.1). Taxonomy (NCBI): domain Eukaryota; kingdom Metazoa; phylum Chordata; class Mammalia; order Eulipotyphla; family Erinaceidae; genus Erinaceus; species Erinaceus europaeus. Next base: position 37,788,262 of record NC_080174.1, read on the forward strand.
AAAAGCTGCACAGCCAAAAAAACTATCACACAAACAAGGAGACCCCTCACAGAATGGGAGAAGATCTTCACAGGCTATACATCAAATAAGAAACTAATCACCAAAATATACAAAGAGCTCAGCAACCTTAGCAACAAAAAAGCAAATGACCCCATCCAAAAATGGGCAGAGGATATGAACAGAACATTCAAGACAGAGAAAATCCAAAAGGCTAAGAAACATATGAAAAACTGCTCCAGGTCACTGATTGTCAAAGTAATTCAAATAAAGACAACACTGAAATGTCTCACCTCAACCCTGTGAGAATGGCATACCTCAAAAAGGAAAGCAGCAACAAGTGCTGGAGAGGCTGTGGGGACAGAGGAACCCTTCTGCACTGCTGGTGGGAATGTAAATTGGTCCAACTTCTGTGGAGAGCAGTCTGGAGAGCTCTCAGAAGGCTAGAACTTGACCTCCCATATGATCCAGTAATTCCTCTCCTAGGGACTCCATAACACCCAACCAAAAAGATATGTGTATGCCTATGTTCATAGCAGCACAATTCATAATAGCTAAAACCAGCAAACAACCCAGGGGCCGAACAACATATTAGTGGTGAGAAAGCTGTGGTATATATACACAATGGAATAGTATGTGGTTGTTAAGAACTATGAACACACCTTCTCTGACCCATCTTGGATGGAGCTAGAAGGAATTATGTTAAGCAAGCTAAGTCAGAAAGGTAAAGACGAGTATGGGATGATCCCACTCATAAACAGACGTTGAGACAGAAGAACAAAGGGAAACTCAAAGCAGGATTTGACAGAATTTGGAGTAGAGCACCAAAGTAAAAACCTGAGTTGAGGATGATGGTGAATGTTTGGCTTCACAGGGCAGAGGGTGAGGGGGAAAAGTGAGGATAATGGGATGGGACACAGTCTTTTGATGGTGGGAATGGTGCTTACGCACATTCCTATTAATTTGAAGTCATATAAATCACTAATTAATATGAGAGGGGAAAATTGAATGTCTCAAACTTTTTAATGCACACCATAGGAGTCTTTGATATGTTGACTCTCTTAAAAGCTTACAGTAGGGAGAACAGAAGCAACCAGTGGCACAGCTAAATACTAATAATGTCAAAGGGCATAAATTATGGTGATGTTGGGTATTATACAGCAAATTCTAACAAAGGTAGTTTTCAAAGTTAATCCAATTACCAAATAATGTGATTATAGCAATAACTATCTATTGCCTTCTTAAGCCCTAAGACATCAGGAACCCCCACTTCCTCTATAGAGCCTTTATTTCCCCCAGTCCTGGAACCTCTAGAGTGGGGCTCACTTTCCTGCATGCTTCTCTCAATTCATACCAAATGATATTGCATCCACTGATCCCAACCTAGCCAATGCAAAGAGTACCACCTCAGCATGCTTCACTTCAGACTGTGTCCAGAGATGTCAGGCATGTAATGTCAGCCTTTCAGCCTCATTTCTCATGTGAGGCCTTTTCTTTCTTTGGATTCTCTAATTCCATTCCAGGTAGTTAACCTCCTAACAAATTCCCAAAATCTAGATATAGACCAGTTCCCATGAGATAGAGCATATGTTCACATGTATCCATAAACTAGGGCAAAATATATACCTGAAAGCAAAAGTACACAATAGTCTGCAGTGAGTCAGTATGAAGTTCATAATGAAATAGTGTCTACTTACATTTAGATTCCCTCCTCACCTACTTCCTATTACACTTCCCTCACTCACTCCCTAGCTATCCTTATCAAAGCAAGGAATGCAAAAGTTGAATAAGGGCAAGAGAGTGGCATACTTTAACAATGACTCCTTAGTCACTATCAGGCCAGCACATCAACTGGGGCCCTACTTGGGGAGTCCTGAGATTCCTAAACAGACATGATCTGCCTAGACCTTGAATAAATCCCTCTCTCCATTGTTACCAGTAATGTCTATCAGGAACAACACAATATACCCCTTTGTGGGCCCCCCATAGGACCTTGCCCTCAACTTGGATCAACTGCCATAGAGAATGTTCCATCTTCCAAAGGGAGGCTGGACAACATGCTATATGCTACACCTGAGGAAGATGGGTCCTGATATTGGGGCAGCATGGAATGTTCCCACTGATGACCACAGAATGTGAGCTCAGATCTAGAGGGATGCAGAGGTCACACAGGCTCCTAAGGTAATTATGGGCCCCAGATCACATCAAATCAATGGGGTTTACAGTCAACAATATTTATACACTTTTTGCATATTTGGGAGTTACTCTCTTCTCTGATCCAGATTTCTGGTTCTTTTTCCAGCCATGACATCATCATCACCCCCAGACAATAACTTGGATCCACCTGCATATCAGATGTCAGGCTCAGGGAATAAAAAACAAACTGGTATAGCCACAGGCCATTTGGAATATAACTAAAATATGCCTATTAGCTATCTACAGAATGGAGACTCCCCCCCCCCCCCAACTCTTCACCTGCTCTATTCCAGCCTTTAGGTTCATGATTAGTCAACAATTTGTTTGGCTTTATATGTTAACTCTCTTTTCAGCCACCAGGTTCCAGATGCTAGCATGATGTCAACCAAACTTCCCTGGACAAATAACCCCACCAACGTGTCCTGGAGCTCCAATTCCCCAGAACCCTGCACCCCACTAGAGAAAGAGAGAGGCAGGCTAGGAGTATAGACTGACCTGTCAACTCCCATGTTCAGTGGGGAAGCAATTATAGAAGCAAGACCTTCAACCTTCTGCATCCCACAATGACCTTGGGCCCATACTCCCAGAGGGTTAAAGAATAGGCAAGCTATTAGGGGAGGGGATGGGATACGGATTTCTGGTGGTAGGAATTGTGTGAAGTTATACCCCTCTTTTCTTATGGTTTTGTCAGTGTTTACTTTTTTTTTTTTTAAATATTTATTTTATTTATTTATTCCCTTTTGTTGCCCTTGTTGTTTTATTGTTGTAGTTATTATTATTGTTGTTGTCATTGTTGGATAGGACAGAGAGAAATGGAGAGAGGAGGGGAAGACAGAGAGGAGGAGAGAAAGATAGACACCTGCAGACCTGCTTCACCGCCTGTGAAGCGACTCCCTTGCAGGTGGGGAGCCGGGGTTTGAACCGGGATCCTTATGCCGGTCCTTGTGCTTTGCGCCACCTGCGCTTAACCCGCTGCACTACAGCCCGACTCCCCCAGTGTTTACTTTTTATAAATAAAATTTAAAAAAAGAATAATAACCTCCAGTTTCATCCAGTTTGTCCCAAAGGGCACAATACCATCTTTTTTTATTATATTGAATATATATCCCATAACTTCTTTAGCCAGTCATTTGTTGATGGGTATTTAGGCTGCTTCCACTCTTTGGCTATTGAGAATAATACAGCTATTAACATAGGTAGGTTTGCATATATCCCTTTGAATTATTGTTTGAGTGTCCATTGGATAAATGCCTAGAAGTGACTGTCTGTTAGAGTCCTTAAACAAATAAAAGTGGAATTACATTATGACCCAGAAATACCACTTCTAGGCATTTATCCAATGGACACTCAAATAATAGGATAAGAGGGGTATAACTCCACACAATTCCTACCCCTGAGCCTGACCTTTGGGGAGGCAAGGCAGCAGTGCAGCCAGTTAAGTTCGTACATTACCAAAGGCAAGGACCCAGGTTCGAGCCCTCACACCCCACCTGTAGTAGGCAGACAATTTACAAGTGGCAATATAGGTCTGCTTTTGTCTATCTTTATCTATCTATCTATCTATCCATCTATCTCCACTTCCTCTCTCAATTTTTCTCTGTCCCATCTAATAAAAAAAATAGAAAGGAAAAAGTGGGAAAAAATGACCACCAGGAGCAGTACTGGCACCAAGGCCCAGCAATAACCCTAGTTGTAATAATAATGTCATAAAGGTATTGATAGAAATAGCATTGAAATTATAAATTGCTTTTGGTAAAATGATCATATTAATAATATTTTTCTCCAATCCAGGAACAAGAAACATATTCGACTTCTGTGTGTTCTCTATTTATTTTGATAATGTCCTCCTTCATGAGATTCACTCCATTTTATCTCTTTGGGTCAGATTGTAAATAGGATTGACTCTTTTGGTCCCTTTCCTCTGACTTCTTGTTTGTATACAGAAATGCCACATATTTATGTGTATTGATTTTGTACCCTGCTTTACTGAATTTATTAATTATTTCCAGTAGGTATTTCTTTTCTTTTTCTTTTTTCTTTCTTCCTTTTTTTTGGTGAAATCTTCCCTTTTTTAATATTTATTTATTTTGTTTTTAATATTTATTTATCTTGTTGGTATTTTTTATTGTTGTTGTTGATGTCATTGTTGGATAGCAAAGAAAGAAATGGAGAAGGGGGAAGACAAAGAAGAGGAGAGAAAGATAGACACCTGCAGACCTGCTTTACTGCTTGTGAAGCAACTCCCTTGCAGGTGGGGGACTGGGGGCTCGAACCAGAATCCTGACACTGGTCCTTGCACTTCGCACCAAGTGCGCTTAACCTGCTGCACTACTGCCCGACTCCCTGGTGAAATCTTTCTTTGGGGTTCTTTAGATATATTATCATGTTATCAGCTATAGCATAATGCCAGAGATGATGATTGTAGTGTGGAAGCGTTCGCGCCCCATGAGGAGCTGGCCAGTCTTGCAATGATGTTATTCCTCGCGCCCACCTTTGCTGCAGTTTTTATGAGATGTTCGTGAAATGACAGAGTGCGATCGAGAGTAACGCCAAGATAGACTGGCTGGCTGGGCTTCATGCCGGATTCTCGTATTGCCAAGCTGCACATTAAGCTCACGCGAGGCCGAGGCATGGTGTAGATGGAAAACAGATGATACCGTTTTTTGCAGTGCTAGGGATTAGTCGCCATTTTTTACAGTAATCAGATATCAGAGACATGTCTTTCATGAGTGTTTCCTCGAGGATGTCGAACTTGGATGCCTGAGTTGCACAGCAGATGTCATCGGCATAGATGAACTTCCTTGAAGAAGTTTCTGTGAGGTCATTGATGTAAATATTAAATAGTGTAGGAGCCAGAACAGAGCCCTGGGGGAGGCCACTTGAGACAAGTCTCCATCTGCTAGACTTGTCACCCAGATGCACCTGGAATCTTCTGTTTTGGAGAAGAAATGATATAGTGTTGGCCACCCATGGAGGCAGGCATCTTGAGATCTTGACTAGGAGACCACGGTGCCAGACCGTGTCATAGGCTGCTGTGAGATCAACAAAGACAGCACCTGTCTTTAAATTCTTCTGGAATCCATTTTCAATGTAAATTGAGAGGGCCAGGGCTTGTTCGCAGGTAGATCTTCCTGGGCAGAAACCAGCTTGGGTGGGTGATAGGAATTTCTCTGTAAGATTAAAAATACGTGACAGAAGCAGCCTCTCAAGGAGTTTGTAACACACGGAGAGGAGAGAAATTGGTCTATAGCTGGCGGCCAGTGTTGGGTCTTTCTTTGGTTTCAAAACCACTATAATCTTCACACAATGCCAAACTTTGGGCATAGACTCAGATTCCAAGATGTGGGACAGGAATGAAGCGAGCCACTTCTTTGCCGCGGGACCCAGGTTAAGAATGAGTTCTGGGGTGATGTTATCATAGCCAGCAGCTGTTCTGGCATTATGCTATTCCACTGCAGAATACTGTGCCCCAGTATGGTTCCGTAGCCCCCATGTCCACTTGGTCAATTCCAAATTATATTCCTCCATGAGGATAATTTCTGGAACCATCCATTCCACCCCGGTTCCATGGCTGCCAGTTCTTAGCAACATCGCCCCGCCAGATATTCGTCGGGATGCGGCATCATGTAAGTTCATTTCCCACGTCTATGCTCGACTGGACCTGCCAATATATGCGGATATCTTCACCCACCCTGTCCAACACTTGATGTCTCGTCACCCAATCTGGTCCCCTATGCCTACACTGAACTTCTCTGTTCCAGTCTCTTGGAAACAGAGTTGGCAGTCAGCTGAGGTAAAGAACAAACACCTCATCACAGACCCCTGCAAGCGTCAACCCGGCTTTGACCTAGCACCTTATGATTGGGCCCTCCTCAATCGCTATCGAACAGGCCATGGCCGGTGTGCCGCTATGTTCCACCGCTGGGGAGCCAGAGACGACCCGAACTGCCCCTGCGACTCCAGACAGACTATGACCCACATAGTCAATGACTGCCACCTCTCCAGATTCAAAGGAGGTCTCGAAACTTTACATCAGGCTCAACCTGATGCTGTTGACTGGCTACGGAAGAAGGGCAAACACTAGAAGAAGAAAAAGTTATCAGCTAATAGTGATAATTTGATTTCTCCCTTTCCAATCTGTATACCTCTGATATCTCTTTTTTGTCTGGTTGCAATGACAAGGACCTTGAGGAGTATATTGAATAATAGTGGAGATAGTGAACATCCTTATCTGAAAAAGGTGAAAGCTCCCCCCCCCCCCCAGTGAGAATGACACTAGCTGTGGATTTGTCATAAATGGTCTTTATTATGTTGAGGAATTATCTTTCTATTCCCAATTTCTGGAGGATCTTTATCATAAATGAGTATTGAATCTTGTCAAATGCCTTTTCAGCATTGCTTCATATAGCCATGTGATTTTTATCTTTCTTTTTCATGAATTACACTGATTGGTTTGCAGATATTGAACCATCACTGTTTCCCAGGAGTGAATACCACTTGGTCTAGACGTATTATTCTCTTGATATATTGTTGGATTTGATATGCCAAGATCTTGTTCAGGATATCAGCATGTTCATCTGGAATATAGGTCTGCAGTTTTCTTTGCTGGTACAGTGTTTTTCCTGCTTTGAGGATCAAAGTGATGTTGCCTCAGTGAATGTGTTTGGAAGTGTTTGCTCCTCTTCAGTTTTCTAGAATAGTTTGAGAGAATTGGTGTTAGTTCTTTGAAAGTCATAGAATTTGTTAGTAAAGCTGTCTGGGCCTAGGCTTTTATTCTTGGGAAGATTTTTGATGACCAGTCCAATTTCTAAACTAGTGATTGGCTTGTTTAAGCCATCTATTTCCTTTCGGGGTAGGCATGGCAGGTGGTGTGATTTTAGAAATGCATACATCTCTTCTAGGTTATCTAATTTATTTCCATAGAGATATTCATAATGTTTATTTATGATGTTTATTTACATCAATTGTAATTTCATATCTCATTCCTGATTTTTAAATTTTTTTTTAATTTGCTTTTTCCCCCTTTTGTTGCCCTTGCTATTTTATTGTTGTTGTAGTTATTACTGTTGTTGTTACTGATGTTGTTGTTGGACAGGATAGAGAGAAATGGAGAGAGGAGAGGAAGAAAGAGAGGAGAGAAAGACACCTGCAGACCTGCTTCACCACCTGTGAAGTGATCCCCCTGTAGGTGAGGAGCCAGGGTCTTGAACCGGGATTCTTATACCAGTCCTTGTACTTTGTGCCACATGTGCTTAACCCACTGCACTACAGCCCAACCCCTATAATTGTTTTTTATGATAGCTTTCTCTCTTTTTCTTCTTGTGAGTCTAGCCAGTGGCTTATCTATTTTACTTATCCTTTCAAAGAACCAGCTCTTGATTTCATTAATTTTTTGGATGGTCTTTCTTATTCTATTTCACTAATTTCTGCTCTGACCTTGACTATTTCTTTCCTCCTTCTGACTTTTGGGTCTCTTTGTTGCTCCTTTTCTAGTTTACTCAATTGTGATGTTAGGTAGCTTACTTCATTCTTTGTTAATATGAGCCTGTATTACTTTCAACTTCCCTTTTAGGACAACTTTTGCTACATCCCACAAGGTCTAGTAATTGGTCTCTTCATTTTTATTGTTCTCCAAGTAATTTTTAAGATCTCTTTTGAGTTCTTCAGTGACCCAGGTATTATTCTGAAGTATATAATTTAGTCTCCATACTTTGGGTATATTATTTTGTTTCTTGTTGGGATATTGTACAGATGTGGTTGAGTTAGGCAGGACCCACAAACTACCATATTTCCATGCAAGTATTATTATTTACATATCAATCTTCTGCTTGGTTTAAAGTGACTCAGACACCACGTTATCCCCTCAGGGTATTGCTACAGTTGCTACATGCTTCCACCTTCCCAGCATGCCTTTTGCCTCTCTCCACCCCCTTTCCTGACCAATACCTTCCCGAGTTGCCACTTCCGGTTTTTATCCTATAAAGTCCGCTGCTGCTGCAGGTCCAGTCTCTTTTTGGCCCTTTTCACCTCAGCAACCTGACACAGAGAAGGGTTGCTGCGAATAGCGGGACTAGCGGGAGGCAGCCATTTTGCTAGCTCCACATGGCCTGAACCACTGTTCACTCACCTAACTCTGAAGTCCACGCACGCATGGATAAAGATTTGTGTTCCCTCTCCGCTCTGATTTCTTCTCTCTCCTCTGAGGCGCAGTCCGACAGTTTCTCTTTGTGGTTGATTGCTAATCGACCTCATAGTCAGAAAACATATTTTTATGATTTCAATATTCACAGATTAAAGCTGTGTTTATGTCCCAACACATGGTTGATACTTGAGAATATTCCATGTGCACTTGAAAAGAATGTAGACTCTTTTTATTTTTTGGCAGGGGGGAGATGAAAGGTTATAAATATATGCTAAGTTCATCTCCTCTATGAATATACTTAAAGCTTCTATTTCCTTGTTTATATATTTATTTATTTTGTCCTGATGATCTGTCTCTTGCTATGAGTGGTATGTTGAGATCTCCAACTAATACTGTGCTATTGCCATTGTCTCTCTTAAGGTCAGTAAATACTATTTTTAATTATAAAAAGGAAACACTGACAAAACCACAGGACAGGAGGGTACAACTCCATACAATTCCCACCACAAAAATTCTGTATTCTATCCCCTCCCCTGATAGTTTTCCTATTCTTTATCCTTTTTTTAAATTTCTTTACTGGGGAATTAATGTTTCACATTTAACAGTAAATACAATAGTTTGTACATGCATAACATACCCCAGTTTTCCATATAACAATACAACCCCCACTAGGTCCTCTGTCATCCTTTTTGGACCCACATCCACCCCAGAGTCTTTTACTTTGTTGCAATATGCCAATTCCAGTTCAGGTTGTGTTTTCTCTTCTGATCTTGTTTCTCAACTTCTCCCTGAGAGTGAGATCATCCCATATTCATTCTTTTGTTTTTGACTTACTTTACTTAACATGATTTCTTCAAGCTCCATTCAAGATGGGCTGAAAATGGTGAAGGCACCGTTTTGAATAGCTGAGTAATATATATACCACAACTTGCTCAGCCACTCATCTGTTGTTGGACACCTGGGTTGCTTCCAGGTTTTGGCTACAACCTGTGCTGCTAAGAATATGTGTACAAAGATCTTTTGGGATGGGTGTGTTGGGTTCCTTAGGATACATCCCCAGGAAGGAATTGTAGGATCATAGGGTAGGTCCATTTCTAGCCTTCTGAGAGTTCTCCAACTGTTCTCCACAGAGGTTGGACCAATTTACAGTCCCATCAGCAGTGCAGGAGGGTTCCTTTGACCCCACAACCTCTCCAGAATTTACTGCTGTTACCTTTTCTGGTGTATGACATTCTCACAGGAGTGAAGTGGTATCTCATTATTGTCTTTATTTGCATTTCTCTGACAGTCAGAGACTTGGAGCATATTTTCATGTGTTTCTCAGCCTTTTTGATCTCTTCTGTAGTGAATATTCTGTCCATGTCCTCTACTCATTTTTGGATGGGGTTGTTTGTTTTCTTGTTGTTGAGTTTGGCAAGCTCTTTATATATGTTGGTTATTAAACTTGTCTTATGTATGGCATGTAAAGATCTTATCCCATTCTGTGAGGGGTCTCTTGGTTTGGGTATTGGTTTATTTTGCTGTGAAGAAGATTTTAATTTGATATAGACCCATAGGTTTATGCTTGCCTTAGTCTTCTTTGTAATTGGATTCATTACATTGAAGATGTCTTTAAAATTTATGTGGAAAAGAGTTCTGCCAATATTTTCCTATGAGTATCTGATAGTTTCTCATCTAACATGCAAGTTTTAATCTACTTGGAATTTACTTTTGTATTTGGTGAAATACAGAGGTACAGTTTCATTCTTCTGCAGGTTTCAATGCATTGTTTCCAACACCATTTGTTCAAGAGACTCTGCTTTCCTCATTTAATAGTCTGGGCACCTTTGTCAAAGATTAGATGTCCATAGGAGTGGGGGCTTACTTCTGGGCTCTCAGTTCTATTCCACTGGTCAGTATGTCTATTCATGTTCCAGTACCAAGCAGTTTTGGCTTTTCCTGTCCTTTTTTGTGGGCCATTGTTTTTTTTTTTTTTTAATTTTTTATTTAAGAAAGGATTAGTGAACAAAAGCATAAGGTAGGAGGGGTACAACTCCACACAATTCCCAACACCCAATCCCCATAACCCACCCCCTCCCATGGTAGCCTTCCCATTCTCTATCCCTCTGGGAGCATGGACCCAGGGTCATTGAGGGTTGCAGAAGGTAGAAAGTCTGGCTTCTGTAATTGCTTCCCCGCTGAACATGGGCGTTGACTGGTCGGTCCATACCCCCAGTCTGCCTCTCTCTTTCCCTAGTAGGGTGTGACTCTGGGGAAGCTGAGCTCCAGGACACATTGGTGGGGTCTTCAATCCAGGGAAGCCTAGCCAGCATCCTGGTGGCATCTGGAACCTGGTGATTGAAAAGAGAGTTAACATATGAAGCCAAACAATTTGTTGAGCAATCATGGATCCCAAGCTTGGAATAGTGGAGAGGAAGTGTTAGGGAGGTACTCACTGCAAACTCTAGTGTAGTCCTGCTTTCAGGTATATATTTTGCAGTAGTTTATGGATACGTGTGCACATAAGCTCTCTCTCATAGAAACTGGTGTATATCTAGGTTATGGGACTTTGTTAGAAAGTGAACTACCTGAGATGAAATTAGAGTGTACTATTAAAGGAAAGGTCTCACCCGAGTAATGAAGCTGAAGGGTTGTCATTCCACACGTGAAGTCTCTGGATACATTCTGAGGTGAAGCATGTTGAGGTAGCAATCGTTGCTTTGGTTAGGTTGTGATCGGCAGATGCAATGTTATTTGGTTTGGATTGGGAGATGCATACGGGAAAGTGGGCCCTATCCAAGGGTTCCAGGACTGGGGAAAGTAGGGGCTCTATAGTGAAGATGTGAGGTTCCTGCTGTCTTAGGGTTCAAAAAGACAATCAATAGTTAATATTATCATCACATTATTTGTTAATTGGGTTAACTTTGAAAAGTCCCTTTGTTATGTTTTGCTGGACAGTACCCAGTATCTTGTATATAGCTGTGCTATTGGAAGCTTCTAATCTACTTGGTCTAGGCTTTTGAGAGAGTCCGCATATCAAATACATAGCCTATATATTAAAAAGATTCAGTTTGTCGTTTGAGAAACTTTGAGACATACAATTGATTTCCCCCTCTCATATTAATTAGCTACTGATTTATATGTCTACATTTTGCTAGGAGTGTACATAAACACCATTCCCACCACCAAAGGGGGCCATTGTTTTTTATGATAGTTTTACATCCTTTCACTTTAAGTTTGTTTGTCTTGTTGAGTTAGGTGGGTTTCCTGTAGACAGCACATTTTTGAGTTGTGTTTTATGGTCCATCTTCCTACTCTGTGCCTTTTAATAGGTGAATTCAGGCCATTAACATTTATTGGTATAAAAGATTGGAGATATTTTCACACCATTCTTGTAGATTTTTAGAGTGTTCTGATATATAGCCTATGTATGGTGGTCTGACTGTTTATAGGAGACCTTTCACAACTTGTTTCAGGGCAGTCTTGGTGATTGTTGATTCCTTCAACTGTTGCTTATCTGAGAAGGTTTTTATGCCTCCATCTAATCTGAATGACAGCCGAGCAGGATATAGTAGTCTTGGTTGAAAGCCTTTCTCATTGAGCACTCGATAGATATCTTGCCATCCTCTTCTGGTCTTTAGTGTGAGAAATCTGCTGCTAATCTTATGTGTTTCCCTCTGTAGGTGGCTTTTTCTTTTTCTCTTGCAGCCTTCAGCATCCTTTCTTTATCCTTATTCCTTTCCATTCTAAATATGATGTGTCTTGGTGTCTTTAAGTCTGGGTTAATTCAGTTTGGGACCCTCTGGGCATCTTGAACCTTTGTGTCTTTGATGTTGTCTAGAGTAGAGAAGTTTTCAGCTATTATGTCCTGAAGAATGCTTTCTTCCTCTCCCTCTCTTTAATCCTCTGGTAAGCCAATAATGCTTATATTTTTTCTTTTGAAGTCATCCCATAGGTCTATGCTGTTGTTTTCAGTATCTCTTAATCTCTTTTTGAGAGCTCTTACTTCTTTTTCAGTTGTCTTTAATTTGTCCTCAGTCTTGCTAATTCTGTCTTCAGCCTAATTCATTCTATTCTCTCTCCCCTCTACTGTTTTCTGGAGTTCATCTATTTTGTTACTCTGTTCTGATACTGTTTTAGCTTGTTCAGCTAGTTGTGTTCTTAGCTCAGTTAATATAGCTTTCAGCTCTCTAATAACCTTGAGATAATTAGTGTTTTCTTCCATAGTCTCATTTGTTGTTTCTGCATTTCTGGTGACAATTATTTCAAACTCTTTACTCACTCCTGTGATTATTTTCTTAACTAGTGTTTGGATGTTGACCTCATTATTTTGTGCTTCACCCTTTGGGGGCTTTTAACTGGACTCTTGTCCTGGTTCATTTCTCCAAGGTTTCTCTTGTTGGTTTAACCATTCTATATAGTATGTTATAAGGTCCCTCTCTCAGTACTTTTCAAATTACTGATCACTCTTGCCTAGATTGACTTGTGTCTAACTAAGGTTCTTAAAGGGTTCACAGTTGTGGAAATTGACAGTTGCTTCAATATTATTTTAATCCCTGATTTGGATCACAGTGGTTTAAAAGCCTTTGTTCTTTTTGTTCCCTGAAGGTTATGGGAGCCTGAGGGCTTTTAAATTATAAGTAGGCTTCTTTGCTTGATCCCTCACTCCTGACCAACAGATAAAGCAGGGTGTGGCAGAGATAATCCAGTGGTTAATCAAAGAGACTCTGACAGCCCCACCACTAGGCCACTGAGATATAGATCTTCTCCTGAATTTCCTGGTTAGTTCTCTGTCCCCTGGTGTCAGCATAGGGCCTCCCCCTTGCTGCTCCAGTTTCTGAGGGCAGTAGCAATGGAGACTCATAGTTGCATTTGTGAGTGTTAGGGGAGTCTTCTCCTCCCTTCAGCCATTCCCTTGTTGGTGGAACAGACGGAAGGTGGTGTCTCAACTGATAAACTGCTGGACTGTTACCAGCCACTTAATCTCTCCCTAGTCTCCTCTCTGTCCATGAGCCACACGTATTTGCACTCCGTGGTGATTTTGTGGGTTCCTGAAATTGTTCTTGTCCTGTCTTGTTGTGGTACAGATGATTTCCTTTCATTCTTTGTCTTTTTGGGAGTATGGACCCAGGGTCATTATGGGGTGCAAAATGTGGAAGGTCTGGCTTCTGTAATTGCTTCCTTGATGAACATAGGCATTGGAAGGTCGATCCATACTCCCAGCCTGTCTCTCTTTCCCTAGATTGGCAGGGTTCTGGGGAAGCCGAGATCCAGGACACGTTGGTGTGGCCATCTGCCCAGGGAATTATGGTTTGCATCATGTTAACATATTCAACCTGGTGGCTGAAAAAAGAGTTAACATATAGAGCCAAACAAATTGTTGACTAATCATGAACCTAAAGGCTGTAGTAGTAGAGTTAGGGGTTCTCTGTTTTGTAGATAGTAGTCCTATTTAGTTATATTCCATAGAGCCCATGACTACACTAATTTTTTTTCCTGAGTCTTACATCTGATATGCAGGTGGATCCAAGTTATTGTCTGGGGTGATGATGATGTCATGGATGGAATAAGGACCAGAAAGCTTGATCAGGGAAGAGAGTAGGCCCCAAATATGGGAAAGGTCCCAAATATTGTTGACTGTAAACCTCATCAATTTGATCCGATCTGGGGCCCATATTCATCTTAGGAGCCTATGTAACCTCTGCATCCCTGTAGATAAGAGCTCACATTCTGTGGTCATCAGTGGGAACATTTCCAAGGTGCCCCAATTTCAGGACCTGTCTTCCTCAGGTGTAGCATACAGTATGTTGTCAAGCCTCCCTTCTGAGTCTGTTTATCCACGTTGAGGACATGGTCAAATGGGGGCCCACAAAGGGGTCTATTGTGTTGTTTCTGATAGAGATGACCAGTAACAATAAAGAAAGGATCTGTTCGAGGTCTAGGCCCATCATGTCTGTTTGGGAATCTCAGGACTCCCCAAATAGGGGCTCAGCTAATGGGTTGGCCTCATAGTAACTAAAGAGTCATTGTCAAGTATGCCAGTCTCATGCCCTTATTCTGTTTTTGCAGTCCTTACTTTGATAAGGTTACACTTGGAGTGAGTAAGGGAAGTATAATAGGAAGTAGGTGAGGAGGGTATCTAAGTCTAAGTAGACACTATTTCATTGTGAACTTTATGGTGTCTTTTTAATTCTTTCTACTTGCTTGTTTCATTTATTGACTCACTGCAGACTATTGTGTACTTTTTTTAAAAATTATTTATAAAAATTAAACATTGACTAAACCATATTATAAGAGGGGTACAGCTCTACACAATTCCCACCACCACAACTCTGCATCCCATCCCCTTCCCTGATAGCTTTCCTATTCTTTAGCCCTTTGAGAGTATGTACACAAGATCATTGTGGGATGCACAGGGTTGAGGGTTTGACTTCTGTAATTTATTCCCCACTGAACATGGACATTGACAGGTCAATCCATACTCCCATCCTGTCTCTCTCTTTCCTTAGTGGGGAAGGGCTGTGGGGAATCATAGCTCCATGACATTTTGGTGGGGTTGTCTATCCAGGGAAGTCTGGTTGGCATCATGCTAGCATCTGGAACTTGGTGGTTGAAAAGAGAGTTTCCCTTTCTGTTATTCTTTCTCAACTTATGTTTATGAGTGGGACTGTCCCACACTTGTCTTTGTCTTTCTGAATTAGCTCACTTAACATAATTCCTTCTTGATCCATCCAAGATGGGTCAGAGAAGGTGGGTTCATTGTTCTTAATTTCTGCATAGCATTACATTGTGTATATATACCACAGCTTTCTCAACCACTAATATGTTGTTCAGCCCCTGGGTTGTTTCCTGGTTTTAGCTATTATGAATTGTGCTCCTATGAACATAGGTGCACACATATCTTTTTGGTTGGGTGTTATGGAGACCTTGATATCCCTAGGGGAGGAACTACTGGATCATATGAAAGATCCATGTCTAGCCTAGTGAGAGTTCACCAGACTGCTCTCCACAGAGGTTGGACCAATTTACATTCCCACCAGCAGTGCAGAAGGGTTCCTCTGTCCCCACAGCCTCTCCAGCATTTGTTGCTGCTGTCCTTTTTGATGTATGCCATTCTCACATGGTTGAGGTGGTATCTCAGTGTTGTCTTTATTTGCATTTCTCTGACAATCAGCGACCTGGAGCAGTTTTTCATATGTTTTTTAGCCTTTTGGATCTCCTCTGTCTTGAATGTTCTGTTCTTATCCTCTGCCCATTTTTGGATGGGGTCATTTGATTTTTTGTTGCTAAGGTTGCTGAGCTCTTTGTATATTTTGGTGATTAGTCTCTTGTTTGATGTATAGCATATGAAGATCTTCTCCCATTCTGTGAGGGGTCTCCTTGTTTGTGTGATAGTTTCTCTGGCTGTGCAGAAGCTTTTCAATTTGATGTAATCGCATTGATTTGTTTCTGCTTTAGTATTCCTTGCAACTGGGTTTGTATCATCAAAGATGTTCTTAAAGTTTAAGTGGGAAAGTGTTCCACCAATGTTTTCCTCTAAGTATTTGATAGTTTCTGATCTAACATCCAGGTCCTTGATCCATTCAGAGTTGACTTTTGTTTCTGGTGAGATAAAGTGGTTCAGTTTCATTCTTCTCTATGTTTCAACCCAGTTTTCTCTGCACCATTTACTGAAGATAGCTTCCTTTCTCCATTTAATACTTTGGGCCCCCTTAACAAAGATTAGGTGTCCATAGGTGTGTGTGGGGGTAACTATTTTTTATGTATATTTGGGTGCACCCATATTGAGAGCATATATATTGACGAGGTTATATCTTCCTGTTGGATTGATCCTCTGACCAATATGTAGTGTCCATGTCTACCTCTTTTCACTTTCATTGACTGTAAGGCTATTTTATCTGATATTAGGATATCTCTTCCTGCCATTTTGTTTACATTATTGGCTTGAAGTACCTTTTGTTAGCCTGTCCTAGTGCTAAATCCCAGTAGTGGAGTTGAGTGTTGGCACACCTGGTTAAGAGCCCACATTACAATGTGCAAGGACCCAGATTCAAGGCTCCGCTCTCCTTCTGCAAGGGGAAAACTTCACAAGTGGGTAAACCAATGCTGCAGGTGTCTCTCTGTCTCCTCTTATCTCCCCCTTCCTCTCATTTTCTGGCTATCTATCCTATAAATGAATAAAGATTAAAAAAAAAAACTAAGTCAGGAGTCAGGCATAGCGCAGTGGGTTAAGCAAACATGGCACAAAGCCTAAGGACTGGCCTAAAGATCCTGGTTCAAGCCTCCAGCTCCCCACCTGCAGAAGAGTCACTTCACAAGTGGTGAAGCAGGTCTGCAGGCATCTATCTTTCTCTCCCCCTCTCTGTCTTCCCCTCCTGTCTTCATTTCTCTCTGTACTGTCTAACAACAATGACATCAATAACAACAATAATAACTACAACAATAAAAAACAAGGGCAACAAATAAATAAATATTTAAAATATTTTTTAAAAAACTAAGTCTAGTTCCAACTATGTCTGTAGGTTTGTCCTTTATAATAGCAACAGTGTAGTTGTACCCCTCCTACCTTATGGTTTTGTTCGTTAATCCTTTCTTAAATAAAAAATTTAAAAAAAAATAGCAACAGTGGCAACTGGCTTCAAATATCTTGCCTCAGCTCCATGCCAGGCTCTGTTCAAACCTAAAACAAATAATAACTCAATGAATCTTCTCTACAAACCTCTGAGATCAACTTTATTGTATCCCCAAAGAACATTCTTATTTTGTACAAGAGAAGACACATCCAAAGAATGTAAGACCCAAGAACAAGAGGTCAGGAGATAGTTAACCAGGTAGAGCCCATTCTCTTTCATTTTTTTTAATTTTTATTTATAAAAGTAAACAATGGCAAAAAACCATAGCATAAGAGGGGTACAACTCCACATAAGTCCTACCACTAGAACTCCATATCCTAGTCCCTCTCCTGATAGCTTTCCTATTCTTTATCCCTCTGGGAGTATGGACCCCGGGTCATTATGGGGTGCAGAAGGTGGAAGGTCTGGCTTCCCTACTGAACATGGGCATCAATCAATACTCTCAGCCTGTTTCTCTCTTTCCTTACTGGGGTGGGATTCTGGGTAATTTGAGCTCCAGTATACGTTGGTGAGGTCATCTGTCCAGGGAAGTTTGGTTGGCATCATGGAACCTGGTGGTTGAAAAAAGAGTGAACATTTGAGATCTGGGAGTGTGATGCCTCCGGTTCTGTTCTTTTTTCTCAAGATTGTTTTGGCAATGCTAGGTCTTTTTTGGTTCCAGATAAACATTTGTAGCATTTGTTCTATTCTCCTAAAAAAAGTGCGTGGGATCTTGATGGGGATAGCATTAAGTTTGTAGATGGCTCTGGGTAGATTCATGTTGATGTTAATTCTACCAACCCATAAACATGGAATATCTTTCCACTTCTTTGTGTCTTTTTCAATTTCCTTGAGTAGTGACTCATAATTTTCAGTATACAAGTCTTTCACTTCTTTGGTTAGGTTTACTCCTAGATATTTTATTGTTTTAGTTGCTATAGCAAAAGAAATTGATTTCTTAATTTCAATTTCTTCTAGCTTAGTGTTTGCATAGAGGAATACACTGACTTTTGAATGTTAATTTTGTAGCCTGACACCTTACTGTATTGCCTGATGATTTCCAAAAGCTTCTTGCTGGATTCCTTAGGTTTTTCTGTGTATACTATCATGTCATCTGCAAATAGGGAGAATTTGACTTCTTCTCTTCCAATCTGTAGCCCTTTAATTCCTTGCTCCTGCCTGACTGCTATGGCAAGAACTTCCAGCACTATGTTGAATAGTAATGGTGATAGTGGGCAGCCTTGTCTAGTACATGATCTGAGTGGAAATGCTTCCAGTTTTTCACCATTGAGTATGATGTTGGCTATACGTTTGCTATATATAGACTCCACTGTCTTCAGGAATTTTCCATCTATTCCCATTTTTTGTAGTGTTTTGATCATAAAGGGATGTTGTATTTTGTCAAAGGCTTTCTCTGCATCTATTGATAAGACTATGTGGTTTTTGGTCTTGCTTTTGTTGATGTGGTGGATCACATTGATTGATTTACATATATTAAACCAACCTTGCATGCCTGGGATAAACCCCACTTGGTCATGATGAACAATCTTTTTAATATACTGCTGTATCCAGTAGGCTAGAATTTTGTTCAGTATTTTAGCATCTATGTTCATCAGAGATATTGGTCTGTAGTTTTCTTTTTTGGTTGTGTCCCTGTCTGCTTTTGGTATCAGAGTGATGTTGGCTTCATAAAAGCTGGCAGGAAGTATTCCAGTGTCTTCAATATTCTGGAAGACTTTTAAAAGTAGAGGTATTAGTTCTTCTTTGAAGGTTTTGTAGAATTCATTTGTAAAACCATCTGGTCCAGGACTTTTATTTTTGGGGAGGTTTTTGATAACTGTTTCAATTTCATTAGCTGTGATGGGCCTGTTCATGTTATCCACTTCCTCTTTACTTAGTTTTGGAAGTTGGTAGGTATCTAGGAAATCGTCAATTTCTTCCACTTTCTCTAGCTTGGTGGCATATAGTTGTTCATAGAAGCCTCGCATGATATGTTGAATTTCTGCGGTGTCTGTTGTGATATCTCCTCTTTCATTTAGTATCCGATTTATTTGGGTCTTCTCCCTTTTTTGTTTTGTGAGTCTGGCTAAAGGTTTGTCGATTTTGTTCACTCCGATTTTGTTTCGAAGAACAAACATTTATTTTCATTGATCTTTTGTATGGTTTTCTTATTCTCAATGTTATTGATTTCTGCCCTAACTTTAGTGATTTCTGTCCTTCTGGTTGCTTTAGGGTTCCTTTGTTCTTCTTCTTCTAGGTCTTTAAGATGTGCAATCAGGCTATTTAGTTGTCCTTTTTCTTGTTTCCTAATGTGTGCTTGTATAGCTATGAACTTCCCTCTCAGTATTGCCTTAGCTGTGTCCCAAATATTTTGATAGCTTGTGTCTTCATTTTCATTGAAGTTTTGAAACATTTTGATTTCTTCCTTGATTTCCTCTTTGACCCAAAGGTTGTTCAGGAGTGTATGGTTGAGCTTCCACATTTTGGGACTCTTACTAATCTTTTGTTGATTGTTAAGTGTTAGTTTAGTTCCACTGTGGTCTGAGAAGATGCTCTGGATGATTTCAATGCTCTTGAATTTGCTGATGATGTCTTTGTGGCCTAACATATGGTCTATCCTTGAGAATGACCCATGTGGATTTGAGTAAAATGTGTATTCCAGTTTCTTGGGATGAATGACTCTGAAAATGTCCAATAGTTCTAGTTTATCTATCTCTTCATTTAGCTCCCTTATGTCTTTATTGATTTTCTGCCTGGATGATCTGCCAAGTTGAGAGTGGTGTGTTGAAGTCCCCTACTGTAACTGTGTTTCTGTTAATATATTGCTGTAGCTCTTTCAGTAGAGGTTTGATGTATTTAGATGGCTTCTCATTTGGATGCATAGATGTTAATAATTGTTAAGTCCTCTTGATTGACTGATCCTCTGAGCATTAAGTAGTGTCCATTCCTATCTCTTTTAATCTTATGTATTTTAAAGTCTATCGTGTCAGATATGAGAATAGCTGTTTCTGCCCTTTTCTGTGGGCTATTGGCTTGTATGATAGTTTTCCATCCTTTCACTTTAAGTCTGTGTTTGTCTTGTTGAGTCATGTAGGTTTCCTGTAGACAGCATATAGTTGGGTTGTATTTTCTGATCCATCTTCCTACTCTGTGTCTTTTAATAGGTGAATTCAAGCCATTGACATTTATTGATATCAAAGATTGAAGATATTTTAACACCATTCTTGTAGAGTTTTAGAGTGTTCTGATATATGTCCTATTTATGATGGTCTGACTGACACTCCGAGATCTCAAATTGTATTAGAGGGCCATTGTAATCAAAACTGCTTCGTACTGGAACATGAATAGACACACTGACCAGTGGAATAGAATTGAGAGCCCAGAAGTGAGCCCCCACTCCTATGGACATCTAATCTTTGACAAAGGGGCTCAGACTATTAAATGGGGAAATCAGAGTCTCTTCAACAAATGGTGTTGGAAACTATGGCTTGAAACATGCAGAAGAATGAAACTGAACCACTGTATTTCACCAAAAACTAAAGTAAATTTCAAGTGGATCAAAGACTTGGATGTTAGACCACAAACTATCAGATACTTAGAAGAAAATATTGGCAGTACTCTTTCCCGCATAAATTTCAAAGACATCTTCAATGAAATGAATCCAATTACAAAGAAGACTAAGGCAAGTATAAACCCATGGAACTACATCAAATTAAAAAGCTTCCTCACAGCAAAAGAAACCACTACCCAAACCCAGAGACCCCTCACAGAATGGGAGAAGGTCTTTACATGCCATACATCAGACAAGAGTTTAATAACCAACATATATAAAGAGCTTGCCAAACTCAACAACAAGACAACAAATAACCCCATCCAAAAAATGGGGGGAGGACATGGACAGAATATTCACCACAGAAGAGATCCAAAAGGCCAAGAAACACATGAAAAAAATGCTCCAAGTCTCTGATTGTCAGAGAAATGCAAATAAAGACAACAATGAGATACCACTTCACTCCTGTGTGTCATACATCAGAAAAGGTAAGAGCAGCAAATGCTGTAGAGGGTGTGGGGTCAAAGGAACCCTCCTACACTGCTGGTGGGAATGTCAATTGGTCCAACCTCTGTGCAGAACAGTCTGGAGAACTCTCAGAAGGCTAGAAATGGACCTACCCTATGATCCTGCAATTCCTCTCCTGGGGATATATCCTAAGGAACCCAACA
The DNA here is from genome assembly GCF_950295315.1 of Erinaceus europaeus. NCBI lineage: Eukaryota > Metazoa > Chordata > Mammalia > Eulipotyphla > Erinaceidae > Erinaceus > Erinaceus europaeus. The sequence continues at coordinate 37,809,409 of NC_080174.1, forward strand.
TATCCATCCAAAAGGATCTGTGTACACATATGTTCTTGGCAGCACAATTTGTAACAGCCAAAACCTGGAAGCAACCCAGGTGTCCAACAACAGATGAGTGGCTGAGCAAGTTGTGGTATATATACACAATGGAATACTACTCAGCTGTTAAAAATGGTGACTTCACCATTTTCAGCCGATGTTGGATGGAACTTGAAAAAATCATGTTGAATGAAATAAGTCAGAAACAGAAGGATGAATATGGGATGATATCACTCTCAGGCAGAAGTTGAAAAACAAGATCATAAAAGAAAACAGAAGTTGAACCTGAAATGGAATTGGCATATCTCACCAAAGTAAAAGACTCTGGGGTGGGTGGGTGGGGATAATACAGGTCTAAGAAGGATGACAGAGGACCTAGTGGGGGTTGTATTGTTATATGGGAAACTGGGGAATGTTATGCATGTACAAACTATTGTACTTACTGTTGATGTAAAACATTAATTCCCCAATAAAAAAAGGAAAAAAAAGAGAGTTAACATATAAAGCCAAACACTTTGTTGACTAATCATGAACATAAAGTCTGGAATATTGCAGATGAAGATTTGGGGGGTGTCTCTGTTTTGTAGATAGCTACTAGGCATATTTTAGTTATATTCCAAAGGGACTATGACTATCCTAGTTTTTTTTTTGTTTTTGTTTTTGTTGTTTTCCCTGAGCCTGCCATCTGATATGCAGGTGGATCCAAGTTATCTGGGTAGATGATGATGTCATGGCTGAAAAAAGGGCTAGGAAGCTGAATCATGGAAGATAGTAGCTCCCAAGTGTGGGAAATATGTTCACTGTATACCCCATAGATTTTATCTGGGGCCCATATTCAGCTTAGGAGCCTATGTAACCTCTTCATCCCTGTAGATCTGAGTTCACATTCTGTGGTCATAAGTAGGAATGTTCCAAGCTGTCCCAATTTTAGGAGCCATCTTCCTCAGATGGTAGATAGAGTATATTGTCCAGCATCCCTTCAGAGGATGAAACATTCTTTACTATTGTTTTCCAAGTTGAGGACAAGGTCCTATGGGATTCCACAAAAGAGTCTATTGTGTTATTCCTGATGGAGATGACAAATAACAATGGAGAGAGGGATTTATTCAAGGTCTAGGCCCATTATGTCTATCTGGGAATCTCAAGGCTCCCTGACTAGGGTCCCAATTGGTGGGGTGGCCTGATAGTGACTAAAGAGTCATCGTTAAAGTATGCCAGTCTCTTGCCCTTATGCAGCTTTTGCAGTCCTTACTTTGATAAGGTTACCCTTGGAGTGAGTAAGGGTAGTATAACAGGAAATAGGTGAGGAGGGTATCTAAGTAGAAACTATTTTATTGTGAACTTTATGGTGTCTTTTTAGGTCTTTTGACTTGCTTGCTTCATTTGCTGACACTGCAGACTATTGTGTACTTTTGCTTTCAGGTATATATTTTGCCCTAATTTATGGATACATGGAACATATGCCCTATCTCATGGGACCTGGTTTATATCTAGCTTTGGGGACTTTTTTAGGGAGTGAATCATCTGTAATGGGATTAGAGAATCCTATAAGAAAGGAAAAGTCTCACCCGAGTATTGAGGCTGAAGGGTTGACATTACACACCTGGCATTCTGGACACGGTCTGAAGTGAAGCATGCTGAGGTGGTACTCATTGCGTTGATCAGGTTGATCAGCAGATGCAATATCATTTGGTATGAATTGAGAGAAGCGTGGAAAGTGAGCCCCACCCTAGAGGTTCCAGGACTGGGGTAAATATAGGCTCTGTAGAGGAAGCGGGAGGTTCCTGCTATCTTAGGGTTTAAGAAGGCAATAGATAGTTATTGCTATAATCACATTATTTGGCAACTGGGTTAACTTTGAAAATCCCATTGTTAGGATTTGCTTTATCATACACGACCTCACCATAATTTATGTTCTTTGACATTATTTATATATAGCTGTGTCTTATGAAGTAACACCACCGGTTGCTTCTGTTCTCCCTAGTCTAAGCTTTTTTTTTTTTTTTTTTTGCCTCCAGGGTTATTTCCAGAGCTCAGTGCCTGCACTACAAATCCACTGCTCCTGGAGGCCATTTTTCCCATTTTGTTGCCTTTGTTGTTGTGCTTGTTGTAGTTGTGATTGTTGTCATAGCTGTTGTTGTTGGATAGGACAGAGAGAAATGGAGAGAGGAAGGGAAGATAGAGAGTAGGAGAGAAAGATACACACCTGCAGACCTGCTTCACCGCTTGCGAAGCAACCTACTGCAGCTAGGTAGCTGGGGGCTCAAACTGGGATCCTTATGCTGGCCCTCGCTTTGAGCCACTTGTGCTTCTGCCCAGCTTCCTAGTCTAAGCTTTTAAGAGAGTAAACATCTCAAAGGACAGATCATTATAATGACCCTGGGTCCATATTCCCAGAAGGATAAAGATTAGGAAAGTCATCAGGGGAGGGGATGGGATACGGAGTTCTGATGGTGGGAATTGTGTGGAGTTGTACCCCTCTTCTCCTATGTTTTTGTTATTTTTTAAAAATTTTAAAAAGAAAGAAGTGTATTTATAATTTGAGACCACTGTTAAAATTCAGTCTGACTGGGGGTATGGACCGACCAGTCAACGCCCATGTTCAGCGGGGAAGCAATTACAGAAGCCAGACCTTCTACCTTCTGCAACCCACAACAACCCTGGGTCCATGCTCCCAGAGGGATAGAGAATGGGAAAGCTACCATGGGAGGGGGTGGGTTATGGGGATTGGGTGTTGGGAATTGTGTGGAGTTGTACCCCTCCTACCTTATGCTTTTGTTCACTAATCCTTTCTTAAATAAAAAATTAAAAATAAAGTAAAATAAAATAAAATAAAATAAAATTCAGTCTGATTACACGTTTGAAGTCTTAAGTGCTTAGATTGAAGGAACACATACTCAGCCCATGGTCTGTGCATTAAAAGGTTTGAGACTATCAGTTTTTCCCCTTTCATATTAATTAAATAGTGATTCATGAGACTACAAGTAAATAGGAGTGCACATAAACATCATTTCCATCACCAAAATATTGTGTCCTGATTCCCTCCCCCCCCCTCCCGCCCCACCCAGTGAAGCTGAACATCTACTCTCACCGTCAACCTAGAGATTTTTATTTTGGTGCCTTACTCTAAACTCAGTCAAATATTGCTTTGAGTTCCCCTTTTTGTTCTTCTTTCTCAGCTTCTGTTTATGAGTGGGACTGTCCCATACTCATCTTTGTCTTTCTGAATTAGCTCACTTCTAATTCCTTCTAGCTCCATCCAAGATGGGTCAGAGAAGGTGAGTTCACTGTTCTTAATAGCTGCTTTGTATCCCATTGTGCATATATAACACAGCTTTCTCAGCCATTCATCTGTTGTTGGGCACCTGGTTTGCTTCCAGGTTTTAGCTATTAAAAACTGTGCTGCTATGAACTTAGGTGTAGACATATCTTTTTGGTTGGGTGTTATGGAGTCCTTGGGGTATATGCCTCGGAGAGAAATTACTGGGTAATATGGAAGTTCCAAGTCTAGCCTTGTGAGGGTCCTCCAGACTGCTCTCCATAGCAATTGGACCAATTTACATTCCCACCAGCAGTACAGCCCATTCTTTACCAGAAGCAAGGACCCAGGTCAAGCCCCTACCCAACACACAGGAAATATAACAAGCACTGAAACAGTGTTATGGAATCTCTCCTCTTTTTTTTGTCTCCAGGGTAAGCATTTTTTCCATTATTACATAGGACAGAGAGAAATTGAGAAGGGAGAGGAAGAGAGAGACACAGAGAGAGAGAGAGAAAGAGAGAGAGAATGAGAGGGGGGAGCTGGGCGGTAGCGAAGCGGGTTAAGCACACTTGACACAAAGTGCAAGGACCGGCCTAAAGATCCCGGTTCGAGCCCATGGCTCCCCATCTGCAGAGGAGTCACTTCACAGGTGGTGAAGCAGGTCTGCAAGTGTCTTTCTCTTCTCCTCTCTGTCTTCCCCTCCTCTCTCCATTTCTCTCTGTCCTATCCAACAACAACAACATCAAGAACAACAATAACTACAACAATAAAACAACAAGAGCAACAAAAGGGAATAAATAAGTAAATAAATATAAGAAAGTGAGACTTTCCCGTATGCCTCTCCCAATCCATACCAAATAATATTGCATCCGCCGATCACAACCTAACCAACGCAACGATTGCCACCTCAACATGCTTCACCTCAGACTGTGTCCAGAGACTTCACGTGTGGAATGACAACCCTTCAGCTTCATTACTCGGGTGAGACCTTTCCTTTTATAGTACACTCTAACTTCATCTCAGGTGGTTCACTTTCTAACAAAGTCCCAAAACCTAGATATACACCAGTTTCTGTGAGAGAGAGCTTATGTTCACACGTATCCATAAACTACTGCAAAATATATACCTGAAAGCAGAAGTACACTAGAGTTTGCAGTGAGTACCTCCCTAACACTTCCTCTCCACTATTCCAAGCTTTGGATCCATGATTGCTCAACAATTTGTTTGGCTTTGTATGTTAACTCTCTTTTCAATCACCAGGTTCCAGATGCCATCAGGATGCTGGCCAAGCTTCCCTGGATTGAAGACCCCACCAATGTGTCCTGGAGCTCAGCTTCCCCAGAGACACACCCTACTAGGGTAAGAGAGAGGCAGACTGGGAGTATGGACCGACCAGTCAACGCCCATGTTCAGCGGGGAAGCAATTACAGAAGCCAGACCTTCTACCTTCTGTGTTGTTAAAATTTCGGAGGCTCTTGCCGGCTGGTCTAGCTTCACTGGCGGGTAACAGAGACGTGGAGACAACGGCTGGGCAGGGAAGCTGTATTTCTTTATTCAGGAACAACGATTCATAAACTAAGACAAACTAATCACCAAACAGAACTCTGCTGTCTCTTTGCGGCGGCGCAAGCACTCTTTCTTACTCTTGAACTCAGGAATTCTCCAACTCTGGAACTCTGGAACTCTCGTACTCGGGAACTCTCTGAAACTCTTCTACTGTGGAACTCTCTCTTACTCTGTAACTCTGCAACTCTCGAACTCAGGAACTCAGAAACTCTGCCACTCGGGAACTCAGGAACTCTCCGACTCAGGAACCCTCTCTCGGGTTTCTTTTTGGGCGGGGCCAAGCAGGCCCGCCAAATTAATAGGACTCACCCAATTCTCTTGGCGGGGGAGGGCTAGAACAATCCAATGTAAAGCATATGACACTTCTGCAACCCTCAATGACCCTGGGTCCATGCTCCCAGAGGGATAGAGAATGAGAAAGCTATCAGGGGAGGGGGTGGGATATGGAGATTGGGTGGTGGGAATTGTGTGGAGTTGTACCCCTCCTACCCTATGGTTTTGTTAATTAATCCTTTCTTAAATAAAAAAAATTAAAAAGAAAAAGAAAAAAAGAAAGTGTGTGAGAGAGAGAGAGAGGGAGGGAGAGAAAGAATGATAGACATCTGCAGACATCCTTTGCTGCTTGTAAGCAACCCCCTGCAAGTGGAGAGGAAGGAGCTGAAACCTGGATTCTTGAACTGGTCCTTGAACTTAATACTATATGCATTTGACTGGGCATGCAATTGCTCACCCCCCTCTTATCTTCTGTCTTTACCATTATCTTTAAAAAAAAAAAAATCCACTGGGTTCCCAATGGAATCATGCAGGCACAAAGCCCTAGCCTAAATAAATAAATAATCCAAAGCCAAACAAGGACTAAGACTGACCAATAACATAGTGCCAGATTTCAGGTGCTAGTATGGTCAGTGAAAGGCAACAGAAGGGAAGCAGATAGCAGAGGACAATAGCCCACAGCTAAAAAAAGAAGTTTCTGGAGCTAATGGCCAATGCCCAATACCTCAGAGCCAATGCCCAGATCAGGGCAGGAGCCTATATCTGTCTGATGCCAAAGCTGATTCCCAACCACTGAAGATACTGCTCCTACCCCACAAATAACAAGAGGAGGAGGAGGAGGCAGCAGCAGAAAACCTTGGGGGGGGAGGAAGGGAGGGGCCCTGTGTGCAGAGGGGGTACTGTGTCTCCTGTACCCTTCTCCTGGTAGCTACTCAAGCTGGCTGTTGTGAGCCAGTACCCTGCAGTTGCCATGCCGACCCCCAGGCTGTGTTTGTGGATGTTGTATTTGATTTCACAAGTTTGGAACTCCAATTATGTCATTTTGTAGCACAGGGTTGCCATGGCAGCTGGCTCTCTGGTTCCCATAGTGGCTCACACCTTGGGGGAGGGGGAAGGGCCCGGCTGGCTCCCCACTGCAAGCCTCAACTCAGAACCTCCTCTAGTGGGGGAGCTAGGAAGCTCCTTAGGCATCAATTATTATCTACAGTTCGTGATAGGGAAACTGAGGTCCAGTTGGGAAGCATGTGACTTCCAATCTATTGACAGCACACTCCCCACATCATACACTCTTGAATGGAGCCTGTACACTTGCCCACTTAAGCTGAGAGCAGACAGCTGGCAGTACCACCCAGCCTGGCCATCTGCCCTGATCTGGCTCTCAGTGCTTTCAGACTCAGATCAGTGATGCTGTGTTTTCAGACTCCACACCTGGGTTAGTGTGGCAGTGGGACAGAGTAGCTGAGGACATCAGCTTTTGGTCAGTCATGGCTTCAAATGCCGGCTTTCCTCTAACCACATGTGAGCTCTAGACAGTTGGAGCAACCTCCCCAAGCTTCTGTTTCTACATCTGACAACAATCACAAGGTGCTTACATTGACCTCATTCAGCCTGCTGTAGGATTTCCTGTATTTGTATGTATAGTACCTATTACCAAGTAGAGGCAATAGAATCTCTCTCGCTCACTCAGTCACTCACTCACTCACTCACTCACTCACTCACTCACTCACTCACTCATTTCCCTATCATTGTAATTGTTTTGGAGTCAGCTTTGCTACTGACCCATCTGTAACTTTGGGCAACTGAGTTTCCCTCCTTGGGGGATTCTTCTAAATCAGTGATGTGATGATCTTTCTCCAGGAAACTTTATTTATTCATTTATTTGTTTATTTATTTATTTATTTATTTATATGATAGAGACAGAGAAATAGGGTGAGAGAGGGAGGAGAGAGAGAGAGAGAGAGAGGTACGCCTGCAGCCTGCTCCACCACTCAGGGAACTTCCGTCTTGCAGGTAGGAACTGGGGGGCTCAAATCTAGGTAATTGTGTATGGTAATATGCACTTTACTGTTTGCTCCACTGCTGGGCCCCTCACCCCTTAATGAAGCTTCCTATCCCCTAACCCTACATTCCAATAATTTAACATCTTATTGGGTGCCTTCCATCAACTGGGTAAAGTCAAATAAAAAGGCTGCTCTATGTGAGGGCATACAAATTGAGGTAGCATAAGGATTATGCAAAGTGGCTGAGGGTCCTGAGGTCTCAGGTTCAGTCTCTGCTGCCACTAGAAGCCAGAGAAGAGTAGGGTTCTAGTGAAAAATAAAATACAAAACAAAACAAAAATTAAAGGAAATGAAAACACTAATTTGAAGACACATCTCTTCCCCCATGTCCATAGTCACATTATTCACAATAGCCAAGTTATAAAAGCAAACTAAAAGGAAATTAAATTACAAACAACTGCCTAATAAATTACAAACAACTGCCTAATAAATTATGGGATACAGTGGGCCAAGCGATGGGGCATCTGGTTAAGCAAGGGCCCATGTAAAGATCCAGGCTCGAGCCCCTGGCTCCCCACCTGCAGCAGGGATGCTTCACAAGAAGCATGTCTGCAGGTGTCTATTTTTCTCTCACCCTCTTTATCTCCTCCTCCTCTCTCAGTTTCTATCTGTCCTGTCCAATAAAATGGGGGGAGGGATGGCTGCAAGGAGCAGAGAATTCATAGTGTCAGCACCAAGCCCCAGAAATAACCCTGGAAGCAAAAAAAGAAAGAAGGAAAAAGAAAGGAAGAGATAGAAGAAATTATGGGATGTATATCCAATGGAATACATTCTGAAATTTAAAAAATGGTATTGTGTCCTTCAGGACAAAATGGATGGAACTGGTGGTGATTATGCTTAGTGAGAAGGAAGTGAAAGACAGCTACTGGGTTAGGGGCCCAGAGGTGAAGCAACCAGTAAAGTGCACATTACCATACATGAGGACATAGAGTTGTCAGGTTGTGAGTATGGATTGACCTGCCAAAGCCAGAATACCCACCATATGCACCCCCATAATAATTTTGATCCATACTCCCAGTAGGGGAGGTATAGTATGGAGATGACCAGAAGGCTCTGAACTCCAACTCCATCAGGACCTGGAGAGAGAGGAGGAAAAACAAGGGGGGGTCATTTGGATGTAATAATAGATGTATGTGTGACTTGGAAAGGGAGAAATATGGGACCTTTAAAAAGGGGGAATACATACAAATATAGACAGTTGTAGAGACCTTTCCTTTCATAGTACACTCTAACTTCATCTCAGGTGGTTCACTTTCTAACAAAGTCCCAAAACCTAGATATACACCAGTTTCTGTGAGAGAGAGCTTATGTTCACACGTATCCATAAACTACTGCAAAATATATACCTGAAAGCAGAAGTACACTAGAGTTTGCAGTGAGTACCTCCCTAACACTTCCTCTCCACTATTCCAAGCTTTGGATCCATGATTGCTCAACAATTTGTTTGGCTTTGTATGTTAACTCTCTTTTCAATCACCAGGTTCCAGATGCCATCAGGATGCTGGCCAGGCTTCCCTGGGTTGAAGACCCCACCAATGTGTCCTGGAGCTCAGCTTCCCCAGAGACACACCCTACTAGGGTAAGAGAGAGGCAGACTGGGAGTATGGACCGACCAGTCAACGCCCATGTTCAGCGGGGAAGCAATTACAGAAGCCAGACCTTCTACCTTCTGCAACCCTCAATGACCCTGGGTCCATGCTCCCAGAGGGATAGAGAATGGGAAAGCTATCAGGGGAGGGAGTGGGTTATGGAGATTGGGTGGTGGGAATTGTGTGGAGTTGTACCCCTCCTACCTTATGGTTTTGTTCATTAATCCTTTCTTAAATAAAAAATAAAAAATAAAAAAAAAAGAAAACAAACAAACAAAAACAATTTTGTGTAAGGAAAAAAAAAAAGAAAGAAATAATAGTTAACCCATATCTGTAACCTTGGGAGAACTACTATGGTTTACAATGGAGGGATTAGGTTATCCAGAACTGGGGTGGTGGGAGTGGTACATAGTTGCACCCCTGTTATCTTGTAATTTCATAAATCAATATTAAATCATTAATAATAATTTTTAAAAGGACCTAAGTTCAAGCCCCCAGTTCCCACCAGCAAAAAGGAAGCTTCCTGAGTGGCGGAGTAGTCTACAGGTCTCTTCCTCTTTCTCTGTCACTCTCCTTATTTCTTTCTATCATAAAAAGAAAGAAAGAGAAGAAAGAAAGAGAGGAAAGAGAAAGAAAGAGAAAGGCAATAGCTAGATGATTTCATTCATATGTAGCATAGAAAAAATTAAAGTACATGAAGCTGAAAAACAAACAAAAAATAAAATAAAATGTCTCAGGCATTTGTGAGAACAACTATTTTGTTGCAGAAGAGCAGGAGGAATCACAGAATTTAGATGGTGGATATGGTCTGAAATAATACTCTTATGATCTTTTTTTCTTATTAAATTACTAATAAAATATTTTTAAATAAAACACATAGTGTTTTAAATTAATGTTACCTCAAACACTCACCCTTCTTACCCATAAGCTGCATAAACAAAAACTAGAAATCCCTCTGCTACCTCTTTTCCAGGGACTCTGGGTGAACACAAAGGTTCTCTACATGGGACAGAATGTTTTTCTTCATTGAGATACTGTCAAAGGCATCTTTACAATCATCCCCCAAAGTCTGATACAACTATTTACAACCCCATTTTTAGGTAAGAAAAATGAATGTCAAAAAGGTAACAGGAGTTTCCCCAAAATCACAAATATAACAGCAAAAATAGAAACAAACAAAAAAAAATCCTGAAAATTGAGAGGAGCTGTTACAAGAAACATGGGCTGTGCCCCTGAAGCAGCCATCACAGTCAAGAGCTCTTGGGCTGACCAAGGAGACACACCTGCTGCCCCCAGTGCCACCCAGTTCCCTCTCTGGCCTCCACAGCCCTGGACTAGTTCCCAGACCAAAAGCCGGGACTAACATGAGCTGCTTCCCCTCTGCACAGTCTCTGACTTGTGTGTGCTCCAGTTTGCTGGGAAGCTCAAACATTGCTGCATGTGAGGGAAACACACTCTGGGTATCTGCCCACTCAGCCCAGTTCAATCCAGTGAGTGTTGCCTGGACTCAGCTTTGGCCAGGAGTTGAACACCAGCATGGGAGTCTGACTGGCCTGGGTTCAAATTCCCACTCTTCCAGTGCTATATAGGGGACCCTCACTGCTTAACTTTTGAATTACAGCCTCTTCATCTAATAAAGAGAGTCACTGCAGAATCAGCAGAAGGAAGCAAGGACACAGCAGGCTTGAGAGGGCCTTGCACAAAGGTGTTTACTAACTCTCCACTCTACCTGCCTTCCAGACAGCCAGCTCCTATATTTCTGTGTGCTAAGGTACAGAATAGTAGAGCCCTCTAAACAAAGAGCTTCTTCATGAGTTTGTGGGATAGACTAGACTAGTCCTTGTGAGAGAAAAGGAGACAAGATAAGGTTCAATCAAATGCTAAGGTGGTGCACCCAGTAGGCAGTGAGAGATTGTGAGTTCAGAAAAGGTGGGTGTCCCAGTGAGCTGGAAAAGAGTCAGGAGGGGCTTCTTGGAGGCAGAGGATGGAAGTGGAAGGATTTCCTGGTGGCTATAATGCTAGCAAATAATCACAGCACCAAATGATGTGCAAGGTAACTGATGACAATGGCAAAGATGGAGTACAGAGGTCCCAGCAGTCTTTTTGGTAATGACAGGGTAGAGGAGGAGCCTCGAGAGGAGCATGGTGATGTGTGCACAAAGGAAAAAAGCAGAGGTGTCTCTGTGAGCATGTAGGCAGAGGAAGCAGCACCTGCAAAAGACACAGAGGAGGCTAGGTGGTGGTGCACCTGGTTAAGTGCACGTTACAATATGCAAAGATCCAAGTTTAAGCCCCCAGTTCCCACCTGCAGGGTGCTTTGCAAGTGGTAAAACAGTACTGCAGGTGTCTCTCTTTCTCGCTCTCTCTCTTCCTCTTCTTTCTCAATTTCTTTCCGTCTCTATCAAATAAATAAATGTTTTAAGAATTTTGTAAGAGAATTTTTTTATTTGTTGTTTTTATTTGTTTTTCTTTTGTTGCCCTTGTTTTATTGTTGTAGTTATTATTGTTGTTGTTATTGATGTTGTTGTTGTTGGATAGGACAGAGAAAAATGGAGAAAGGAGGGGAAGACAGAGAAGGGAAAGAAAGATAGACACCTGCAGACCTGCTTCACCGCTTGTGAAGTGACTCCCCTGCAGGTGGGGAGCCAGGGGTGCGAACTGGGATCCTTACCCAGTCCTTGCTTTGCGCCACATGCACTTAACCCGCTATGCTACCACCTGACTCCCCGTAATAGAATTTTTTAAAAGGCACTTTGTAGAAACATTGAGTTAAAAAGAAGAAAGTGTCGGCTGGATAGATAGACAAGGGCAGATTAGGGAGAATCTTGAAAGCTAGGCTTAGAGTTGGCCCCACTGACAGCAGGGAGCCAAATAAGGTTCTATGGAAAAAGTTGACATAAACAGATTTGAGGTTTAGAAAAATCGTTGATTAAGAAGGAGTTGACTGTGAACACTGAGACTAAAACAGAAATTAGGGAGGTCAGAAAGGAGGATCTACAATGCCACCAGTATGAATCAAAAGCTAGGAAGGAGATAAGGAATGGACTTGAGACTGCTTTTGAAAAGAAGCAAGTTTGAAGACTGGGGAGGCAGCATACTGGGCAGGCAGAAGATTTTCATGCCTGAGGCTCTGAGCTCACTGTTCAATCCCCAGCATGACCATATACCTGAGCTGAACAGTGCTCACCAGGTAAAGCTCATACATTACCATGAGCAAAGGTTCAAGCCCCTAGTCCCCAGGGGGCTTCACAACACTGCTATAGATGTCTCTCCCTCTCTATCTTTTTCTTGTCTGTCACCTTCTAACAAAAAAAAAAAATGGTGCTGAAAATGGAAGAGTCATGCAATAAGCCTAGGAAGGAAGGAAAGAATGTAGGAAGGAAGGAAAGGAAGGAAAAGAGAAGAATCTTACTAGTTTTTTTTTATTTGTATGGTAAATGATGCATACCATAAAATTCACACGTTAATCATTTTATGGGGTGAGGGGGTTCTGTGGAATTAAGTAAAAGCATTTTGTTATGCAACTATCTCCATTACCCATTTCCAGAACCCTTGCTTCTTCCACAACAGAAATCCTGTACCCATTCAATACTAACTGCACATTTCCTCCACATAGACCCTGGCAACTACCACCCTACATCTTGGAGACAGGAGAGCAGCATCCCTGAGAGGGAATAAGAAAGCCAATGTCTGCACAGTCTAGGATTGATTCTGCTGTAAGCAATAGGAAACCCAAATCAGTGACTAAAACAAAGTACAATTTCCATTCTCCTCACATAAAGGAAGTACAGAGGGAGGCAGTCCAACATCATCACAGACTCAGGTTCTTTCTCTTTCTCTTGCTTTGTTAGTCATAGCAATGATTTCCACATTCAAGTTCATTTCATGGTCACAAAATAGTTGCTACAGTTCTAGCTATCTTATTCATGTTCCTAAAGCAGGAAGGAAGAAACAGCAGACAGGCCATATTTTTTAAAAGAATTTTCCTGGAAATCCTTCCCTATCTTTCTTCCATAGTTATCACTTAGACATCATTGGCTACTCCTTGAATGCAAGGGATATTAGGAACTTTGACCTTTTAGCAGAGCACACTGGTTTCCTAAAGAAAATCAAGGCTCTATTGGTAAAAAAAAAAAAAAAAAAAAAAAAGGAGCCAGGGAGATTACTCAGTGATAGATAGGCTTTTATGTGTAAAACCTCAGGTTCAATCCATGGTATCACATGTACCAGAAGTTGAATGGTGCTCTGGTCTCTCATTTCTTTTCTCTCAATTAAAAAAATATGAATAAAAAATTTTAAATAGTAGTTACATAGTTACAGGGGAGATAACTGACAGACTCTTAACGCTTGGGAGAAATTTCTGGATAGAAAAAAATTGAAATATTCATTAGCTAAGGTATAATATGTTAACCACCAAATTTGTCATTGAGGTCATTGGCATCCTTCTGTGGGATGAGAAAGGAGGAGAGATGGCTTGAAGCATGGAGCAGAGAATGAAGACATGTTATCTGTGCTTAGTTGGAAGGTCTCAGAGCAAGCAAAGGGTATACCAGCTTGGTATCTTGAGTGAAAAGCCAGGATTGAGAGAGGCCTGGGGCCTTTTACTTTTTTTTTTTAATTTTTCATTTATAAAAAGGAAACATTGACTAAACCATAGGATAAGAGGGGTACAACTCCACAAAATTCTTACCACCAGAACTCTGTATCCCAATCCCCTCCCTTGATAGCTTTCTTATTCTTTAACCCTCTGGGAGTATGGACCCAAGGTCATTGTGGGATGCAGAAGGTTGAAGGTCTAGCTTCTGTAATTGCTTCCCCACTGAACATGGGCATTGGCAAGTCAATCCATACTCTCAGCCTCTCTCTCTCTTTCCTTAGTGGGAGCTCTGGGAAAGCTGAGCTCCAGGACATATTGATGGGGCTGTCTGTCCAGGGAAGTCTGGTCACCATCATGCTAGCATCTGGAACCTGGTGGTTGAAAAGAGAGTTAACATATAAAGCCAAACAAATTGAAGACCAATCATGGACCTAAAAGCTGGAATAATGCAGATGAAGAGTTGGGGGGGGTGTCTCCGTTTTGTAGATAGCTAGTAGGCATATTTTAGTTATATTCCAAAGGGACTGTGGCTATACTAGCTTTTTTTTTTCTTTTTTTCCCCCTGAACCTGAAATCTGATATGCAGATGGATCCAAGCTATTGTCTGGGAAGATGATGTCATGGCTGGAAAAGAACCAGAAAGCTAGATCAGGGAATAAAGTAGCTCCCAAATATGGGAAAGGTATATAAATATTGACTATAAACCTCATTGATTTGATGTGATCTGGGGCCCATATTCAGCTTAGGAGCCAATGTAACCTCTGCATCCCTGTAGATCTGAGGTCAAATTCTGTGGCCATGAGTAGGAACATTCCAAGCTGCCCCAATATCAGTCCATTTTCCTCAGCTGTAGCATAGAGTATATTGTCCAACTTCCCTTCAGAGAATGAAACATTCTCTATTGCTGTTGATCCAAGTTGAGGGCAAGGTCCTATGGGAGCCTACAAAGGTGTCTATTGTGTTGTTCCTGATAGAAATGACCAGTAACAATGGAGAGAGGTGTAGGCCCATCATGTCTGTTTGGGAATCTCAGGACTCCCCAAATAGGGCCCCAGCTGATGGGGTGGCCTCATAATGACTAAAGAGTCATCATTAAAGTATGCCACTCTCTTGCCCTTATTCAGCTTTTCCAGTCCTCGCTTTGATAAGGTTAGCTTTGGAGTGAGTGAGAGAACTGTAATAAGAAGTAGGTGAGGATGGTATCTAAGTCTAAGTAGACACTATTTCATTAGGAACTTGATACTGACTCACTACAAACTAATGTGTACTTTTGCTTTCAGGTATATATTTTGCCCTAATTTATGGATACATATGAACATATGCTCTATCTCACCTGGTCTATATCTAGGTTTTGGAACTTTGTTAGGAAGTGAACCGCCTGGAATGGAATTAGAGAATACTATGAAAGGAATGGTCTCACCTGAGTATTGAGGCTGAAGGGTTGACATTACACACCTGACATCTCTGGACACAGTCTGAAGTGATGCATGCTGAGGTGGTACTCATTGTGTTGATTAGTAGATACAATATCATTTGGTATGAATTAAGAGAAGCATGCAAGAAAGTGATCTCCACCCTAGAGGTTCCAGGACTGGGGGAAATATAGGCTCTATAGAGGAAGTGGGAGGTTCCTGCTGTCTTAGGGTTTAAGAAGGCAATAGATAATTATTGCTATAATCACATTATTTGGCAGTTGGGTTAACTCTGAAATATCTCTTTGTTAGGATTTGCTGTATCATATACAACATCACCATAATTTATATCCTTTGACATTATTTGTATATAGCTGTGCCACCGGTTGCTTCTGTTCTCCCTGGTCTAGGCTTTTAAGAGAGTCAACATATCAAAGACTCAGCTTATGTGTCAAAAATATTCAGCCTGTGCTTTAAAAAGTTTTAAACATACAATCAGTTTTTCCCCTCTCATATTAATTACATAGTGATTTATATGACTTCAAATTAATAGAAGTGTAAACACCATTCCCACCACCAAAGGACTGTGTCCCATTCCATCCCCCCTCCC
Organism: Erinaceus europaeus; assembly: GCF_950295315.1. Taxonomy (NCBI): domain Eukaryota; kingdom Metazoa; phylum Chordata; class Mammalia; order Eulipotyphla; family Erinaceidae; genus Erinaceus; species Erinaceus europaeus. Next base: position 37,824,799 of record NC_080174.1, read on the forward strand.
CCCTAACCCCCCATCCTTTACTTTTAACTGTGAGGATTTAGACATAACAATAGATTGTGAGGGCCAAGCCAGAGAAGGGAGATGAATGATTTGAATTGATCAGGGATTACTGAAAGTGTGAGATCCAAGGGAGACTGGAGAGAGTAAGGATCCAGGAAAGAGTGGCAGAGCAGCCAGGACAGGAAAGTGCCTCTACCTGAGCCCAGGATGAAGATGGGGAGGGGCAGGGGTGGGGATAGGCAGCCAAGGATGTTCCCACCAAGGCCTGAGCATCCTGATGAGTCAATAGGCAAAGTTGCCCCTTCCTATAAGGACCAGGGGCTTTGAGGAAGGGTAATAAAGGACAGATGAAGGGACCAGCTACACAGAAAAGGTCTGAAAGGAGGCTGTGAATCTGCAGTGGTTATGTACCAGGCAGTTATTTTCTTTAGATGCTCAAGTGGGCAAGTGAAAGAGAAAATAGTGGGCTAATCAGGACTGGTGGCTCTGGGAGCAGCTGGAGCCCCAGATGCGAAAGGGAGTGCTTGGGTTAGCCATCAGCAAGGTGCATCAGAGGTCTCAGTGCAGCCTGGAGAGTTGGAAGGATGCTGGCCACTGTCAGAGAGTGGGCTCAGAGTCAGGGTCTCAGCAGAGGCAGTAGTATAGGGTGGCAAGGCTCAGGGTTACCATGCTGGGGAAGGAAGGCAACTGAAGGAGTAGAGTGAGGATGAGAAGGTCCAAGAACTGAGCAGCTAGAGTGCTAGATGGGTCATCCACAAAATCACTACAATCACCCTGAATGATAGTAGAAGAAAAGGCAGGTGCCAAGTCTTCAAGGATTATGCAAAGTGGTGGAAGGTCATGGGGACAGCAGCAAGGACTCCAGCCTGGTAGAACATGGCAAAGTTAAGAAGTGTCCCCCAGGGCTCACCCATTTGAGCATACACACTATCATGCATAAGGACCCAGCTTCAAATCCCCTATCCCCACCAGCAAGGGGCAAGCTTCACTAGCAGTGAAGAATCTACAGACCTCTCTCTCTCTCTCTCTCTCCCCCTCTCCCCCTCTCCCTCTCCCTCACCCTCTCCCTCTCCCTCTCCCTCTCCCTCTCTCCCTCTCCCTCTCCCTCTCCCTCTCCCTTTCCCCTCTCAATTTCTCTGTCCTATCAAACGAAATAGAAAGGAAAGGGGAGATTATCACCTCTAGAAGCAGTAGATGTATAGTGCTGGCACCAAGCCACAGCAATAACCTAAATGAAGGGAAGGGAAGGGGAGGGGGGAGGAGAGGGGAGGGGAGGGGAAGGGAGTGGAGGGGAGGGGAAAGAAGAAAGTAACTGCACTTGAACTGGACCTGGGCCTTTGGTTCAGTTATTCAACCCTACACAGACTCTAACCCTACACATCTCTCTAGGCCTCAGTTTCCTCATCTACAAAACAAAATAAATTAGTGTGGTAGTTGGACCTTAGCTGTGACTCACATAGATTTGGAGACTACACAAAAGTTTTTTGGGAGCAAGAGACTACTTCCCCCCTGCCTTGTTCTGTTAACTGAGTCACCTCCAAAATGATAAAACATTGCAAGTTCCCTCAAGCCGGTCAACAGAAGGGTGAGTCACAGTGGAGGTGGAAACCAGGAGAAAGCTGATGATTGATGTAGGTGCAATCGGGGTGCCTCCAGGACCATTACACAGGTGATCTATTTCACAAGAGGCTGCCTCACCTCCACCCTTGGTAACCTGCCTGTGTTGATCTGGCCACAACAAACCTTCCACAGTGAATTATCAGTAATGCCAAACACTCATGCCCCATCTCCTGAACAGTCCATCCTTTATAGACTACTGAAGTCACTTTCCCACAGTCAGATTGCTTCTTGTCCATCTCCTGTTCTGAAGTTTTCCTTGGTTCCCTATTGCCTACCTATCAAAAGAAACCAGATTTGATAGGATATTGGCATCACTATGCAGGAAGCCCAGGTACTATGGCAAAAGAGGAAGCTTCTCTCTCTCTCTCCCTCTCTCTCTCTCTTTCTCTCTCTGTGTGTGTGTGTGTGTGTGTGTGTGTGTGTGTGTGTGTGTGTGTGTGTGTATGTGTGTGTTGTGTGTGGGGTGTGTGTGTGTGTGTGTGTGTGTGTGTGTGTTGTGATACAGTATACTGGCCAATGATAAGAAGTTGGACACAGCACACTGACCAGTGTCAGCCTGGCAACAGAACATACTACAATCTGCACAAACACACAACAGATTGTGGGTGGATAAACAGAGACCTAAAAGCACAGGTAGCCGGAAGTCAAGCCCTTTTGGCACCTGCTTCTTCACCTGACCAGAAGGATCCTGATTGAGGGTGCTTGAGGTGCCCACCATGGCTGCTTCTTCTGAAAACATGTGACTCAGCTAGTTGGTAAACTCTAAGACTCCTCTACACCCATATGAGTACCCTGTACTTCTGCTGATAACTGTTTATCTTGTGGAGCTGAACTTTTGGTAACTAATTCATGGGCTTAAGAGACTGACTTATGAGGCCAGGTGGTGGTGCACCTGGTTGAGTGCACGTATTACAATGCGCAAAGACCCAGGTTCAAGCCCTCGGTCCCCACCTGCAGGAGGAAAGCTTTGTGAGTGATGAAGTAGTGTTTCAGGTGTCTCTCTGTCTCTCTCCTCTCCCTCTCTATCACCCTCTTGATTTCTGGCTGTCTCTATCCAATAAAGATAATAAAAAAATAATTTTAAAAAGAAAAGAGACGTACTTATTTACCCCTGCTTATAATAAAGCTTTGATAGTCTAAACCCCCTCCCAGCCACCCACAGCCAAGTCAATTATGTGACACAACAAAGTCTTTTCATTTTAATTACAACATGTGTGTATTTATGTATCTGTCTGTTTTTCTATCTATCTACCTATCTATTTATGAAAGGATGGAGCAACAAAACATGCATGTGCAAGGCCTGGGTTCCAAATAAAGAATGAATAAATAAAAATTAAATAATTAAATAAGTCAGGTTCTTGCCAGGTCTTTTGTGACCCAGTCCCACTGCAACATCACCTCTGAGTCTTCTCCCACAACTCCAGCTTCTCAACACTTGGCCTGGGCCATGCCACTACCCCATCCCTTTTATCTCAGCTATAAAAGTATAGAAAACAAAACTATGGGCCCGAGATCCCTATACCCTCTAGGTTCTCCATGTCCTTAATATCAAAATGAAATGAAATCATTCAAAACTCTATACCCCATACTTTGTGAGAGTCAATACTCTTCTGGTTATTTCTTTGAGACCTTCTAGTAGAGCTGAGGGCTCCTGTCTCCTTTCACTCCTCATGCTGTTCTTGCTCTGAGTCATGTCTCCACTGCATCCTGCTGTCTGTCTCCCCCGTCTGCTCCTGTATGAGGCCTCTGCACTCCCCAAAAGAACCCCATAGGGCTGTGTATACAACTGAGCTTACTGAAGGTTTGGAGGGGGATGAGAGATTTTTGGGACTTAACCAGTTCACCAAAATGAAACTTTCACTTACTTTTTAGAAAGCTCCTGGTCCTTACCTATGATCCTACCCCCTTGTCTGGCTGTACCATATTTCTGAGCCTTTCTCTAACAAAAGCCCTTGCTGATGTGGTCTCTCAAAGTCTCTCTCCAACAGCAGAGGAATAACCCCCAAAATCCCGCTCCTCACTATATGGAGTCATGCCCTTTACTTAGTGATGACCTTCCCCTTCTACATCATAGAGACTCTACCCTCCCATAATCAAAAAGGGCCACTTGAGGGGTCTTGTAACTACTGTTAGGTTCTAAAACTAGGGTCTACCCCTACTGTTCTAACTTTTCCTTAAGCAAGAAGCAGCTTTCTCCTGTCCTTTATTTAAGAAGCAATGTTTTTAACACCATGAAATTGTAGTCATGCATGGGACCATCACTATCAAAGTCATTGTTAACTGATGAGAGATTAACTGAGACCCAGAGGTTGGGATTCCACCCAAAAAAGGCATAGAAATTCAGTGCCAACTCTGGGGCAGAAGTCAGTTCCCTGACTCCAGGTCTAGGACTTCTCTACACTCTATTTGCTCTTCCAGATCCAGTTCAGAATCAGAAGGAAGTGAGGAGAGAAGTGCAACTAAGGAGAAATAAACTTTATTGAAATACTTACACTGGTACAGGTAAGGAGATATGACATGGTGATGTGGCTGAGTGACTCAGGACTAGAGACAAAGCAAGAAGGAAGGGAAGAATGGGTAGGGGAATGAACTAGGGACTCTCACTAAAGACTAAGCTGGGTCTTACCCTGACATCTTCACCACCATTGCAGTACCTTGGAGCAGGCTACTATGCAAAATGCTACAACATGAGTGCCCAGGATTCTCTCAGGAAAGCCCAAGTACCAGAGTTCAGATACTGCAGTTGGTAGGCACAATCTTTTTTTTATTATTTCTTTATTGGGGAATTAATGTTTCACATTCAACAGTAAGTACAATAGTTTGTACATGCATAACATTTCCCAGTTTTCCATATAACAATGCAACCCCCACTAGGCCCTCTGTCATCCTTCTTGGTTCTGTATTCCCCCACCCAACCACCCCAGAGTCTTTTACTTTCATGCGATATGCCAATTCCAGTTCAGGTTCTACTTGTGTTTTCTTTCCTGATCTTGTTTTTCAACTTCTTCCTAAGAGTGAGATCATCCCATATTCATCCTTCTGTTTCTGACTTATTTCACTCAACATGAATTTTTCAAGGTCCATCCAAGATTGGCTGAAAATGGTGAAGTAACCATTTTTTACAGGTCAGTAGTATTCCATTATGTATATATATATACCACAACTTGCTTAACCACTCATCTGTTGTTGGACACCTGGATTGCTTCCAGGTTTTGGCTATTATAAATTGTGCTGCCAAGAACATATGTGTACACAGATCTTTCTGCATGGGTGTGTTGGGTTCCTTAGGATATATCCCCAAGAGAGGAACTGCAGGATCATAGGGTAGGTCCATTTATAGCCTTCGAAGAGTTCTCCAACTGTTCTCCACAGAGGTTGGACCAATTTACATTCCCACCAGCAGTGCAGGAGGGTTCCTTTGACCCCACAACCTCTCCAACATTTTCTACTGTTACTTTTTCTGATGTATGACATTCTCACAGGAGAGAAGTGGTATCTCATTGTTGTCTTTCTTTGAAGTTTCTGACAATCAGAGACTTGGAGCATTTTTTCATGTGTTTCTCAGCCTTTTGGATCTCTTCTCTGGTGAATATTCTGTCCATATCCTCTCCCCATTTTTGGATGAAGATATTTATTTTCTTATTGTTGAGATTTGCAAGTTCATTATATATTTTGGTTATTAGCCTCTTGTCTGATATATGACATGTAAAGATCTTCTCCCATTCTATGAGGGGTCTCTTGGTTTGGGTATTGGTTGGTTTCTTTTTCTGTACAGAAGCTTTTTGATTTGATGTAGTCCCACTGGTTTATGCTTGCCTTAGTATTCTTTGTAATTGGATTTGTTTCATTGATGATGTCTTTAAAATTTATGAGAAGAAGAGTTCTGCCAATATTTTCCTATGAGTATCTGATAGTTTCTGGTCTAACATCCAAGTTTTGATCTACTTGGAATTTACTTTTGTATTTGGTGAAATATAGTGGTTCAGTTTCATTCTTCTGCAGGTTTCAACCCATTGTTTTCAATACCATTTGTTGAAGAGACTCTGCTTTCCCCATTTAATAATCTGGGCACCTTTGTCAAAGATTAGATGTCTGTTGTTTTCGACGGGTTATGTTGTTTTCGCCAGGCTAGCTTCACGGGCGGGTAACAGACGACCAGGGACTCATGGTTGAGCTGTAGACAGTATCTCTTTATTCATGCAGGACGCAGCACAAACTAAGACGAGCTAAGCTAAACTCAAGTACCCTAAAATTCACAATGCTGTCTTTATATATACTTGCCAAGTAGGGTGGAAACAGGATGTGACATAGAGAGGGTGGAGAGAAAAGTGACTGGCGAAAATCAGAGTGTGACAAGGAGGGGGTGGAGCAGGCGAGAATCCTATCACTGAACCACCAATGCCCTGGAGGGAGTGCTTTATGTAAATGTAAAAGTGATTTATGTAAATAGACCAAAGCTTTGAATGGGATTAAATCTATCCCTATATAGGCATATGGTTAAGCAGAAGCCAGGGGGAGCTTGCATACTATCCAACAGATGTCCATAGGAGTGGGGGCTTACTTCTGGGCTCTCAATTCTATTCCACTGGTCAGTGTGTCTATAATATTCCAGTACCAAGCAGTTTTGATTACAATGGCCCTATAATACAATTTGAGATCTGGGAGTGTGATGCCTCCAGTTCTGTTCTTTCTTCTCAAGATTGTTTGGCAATTCTAGGTCTTTTCTGGTTCCAGAGAAACATTTGTAGCATTTTTTCTATTCTCCTGAAAAATGTGCTTGGGATCTTGATGGGGATAGCATTAAATTTGTATATGGCTCTGGGTAGTATATTCATTTTGATGATGTTAATTCTACCAACCCATGAACATGGGATATCCTTCCACTTTTTTGTGTCTTCTTCAATTTCTGTGAGTAATGACTCATAATTTTCAGTATACAGGTCTTTCACTCCTTTGGTTAGGTTTATTCCTAGATACTTTATTGTTGTTGCTATAGTAAAAGGAATTGATTTCTGGGCTTCATTTTCTTCTAACTTAGTGTTTGCATAGAGGAATGCCACTGACTTTTGAATGTTAATTTTGCAGCCAGACACCTTACTGTATTGCCTGATAATGTCCAAAAGATAATTGCTGGACTCCTTAGGTTATTCTATTTATATTATCATGTCATCTGCAAATAGGGAGAGTTGACTTCTTCTCTTCCAATCTGTATCCCTTTAATTCCTTGCTCCTGCCTGATTGCTATGGCATCAACTTCTAATACTATGTTGAATAGTAATGGTGATAGTTGGCATCCCTGTCTAGTACCTGATCTGAGGGGAAATGCTTCCAGTTTTTCACCATTGAGTATGATGTTTGCTATACATTTGCTATATATAGACTCCAATATCTTGAGGAATTTTCCATCTATTCCCATTTTTTGTAGTGTTTTGATCATAAAGGGATGTTGTATTTTGTCAAAGGCTTTCTCTGCATCTATTGATATGACCATGTGCTTTTGGTCTTCCTTTTGTTGATGTGGTGGATCACATTGATTGATTTACATATATTAAACCAAACTTGCATGCCTGGGATAAACCCCACTTGGTCATGATGAGCAATCTTTTTAATATACTGCTGTATCCGGTTGGCTAGAATTTTGTTCAATATTTTAGCATCTGTGTTCATCAGAGATATTGGTCTGTAGTTTTCTTTTTTGGTTGTGTCCCTGTCTGCTTTTGGTATCAAAGTGATGTTGGCTTCATAGAAGCTGGCAGGGAGTATTCCTGTGTCTTCAATATTCTGGAAGACTTTTAAAAGTAGAGGTATTAGTTCTTCTTTGAAAGAACTAATACTTCTTTTTTGTAGAATTCCTTTGTAAAACCATCTGGTCCGGGACTTTTATTTTTGGGAAGATTTTTGATAACTGTTTCAATTTCATTAGCTGTGATGGGCCTGTTCATGTTATCTACTTCCTCATTACTTATTTTTGGAAGTTGGTAGGTATCTGGGAAATTGTCCATTTCTCCCAGGTTCTCTTGCTTGGTGGCATATAGTTGTTCATAGGAGTCTCACATGATATGTTGAATTTCTGTGGTGTCTGTTGTGATATCTCCTCTTTTATTTACTATCCGATTTATTTAGGTCTTCTCCCTTGTTGTTTTGGGAGTCTGGCTAAAGGTTTGTCGATTTTGTTCACACTTTCAAAGAACCAACATTTACTTTCACTGATCTTTTGTATGGTTTTCTTATTCTCAATGTTATTGATTTCTGCCCTAACTTTAATGATTTCTGTCCTTCTGGTTGCTTTAGGGTTCCTTTGTTCTTCTTCTTCTAGGTCTTTAAGATGTACAATCAGACTGTTTATTTGTGATTTGTGTGTGTGTGTGTGTGTGTTTCCTAATATGTGCTTGCATGGCTATAAACTTCCCTCTCAGTACTGCCTTAGCTGTGTCCTAAATATTTTGATAGCTTGTGTCTTCATTTTCATTGAAGTCTCAAAACATTTTGATTTCTTCCTTTATTTCCTCTTTGACCCAGTAGTTGTTAAGGAGTGTACCGTTGAGCTTCCACATTTTGGGACTCTTACTAATCTTTTGTTGATTGTTAAGTGTTAGTTTAATTCCACTGTGGTTTAAGAAATGCTCTGGATGATTTCAATGCTCTTGAATTTGCTGATGCAGTCTTTGTGGCCTAACATATGGTCTATCCTTGAGAATGACCCATGTGTACTTTAGTAGAATGTGTATTCCAGTTTCTTGGGATGAATGACTCTGAAAATGTCCAATAGATCTAGTTTATCTCCCTAATGTCTTTATTGATTTTCTGCCTGGATGATTTGTCAAGTTGACAGAATGGGGTGTTGAAGTCCCCTACTATTACTGTGTTGCTGTTAATATATTGCTGTAGCTTGTTCAGTAGATGTTTGATGTAGTTAGGTGGCTTCTCATTGGGTGCATAGATGTTAATAATTGTTAAGTCTTCTTCATTGACTGATACTTGAGCATTAAATAGTGTCCATTCCTATCTTTTTTAATCTTATCTATTTTAAAGTCTATCGTGTCAGATATGAGACTAGCTTTCCCTGACCTTTTTTGTGGGCCATTGGCCTGTATGATAGCTTTCCATCCTTTCACTTTAAGTCTGTGTTTGTCTTGTTGAGTTAGATGAGTTTCCTGTAGACAGTGTATTGTTAGGTGTGTTTTCTGATCTATCTTCCTACTCTGTGTCTTTTAATATGTGAATTCAGGCTATTGACATTTATTGATATCAAAGATTGAAGATATTTTAATGCCATTCTTGTAGATTTTTAGAGTGTTCTGATATATGGCCTATGTATGGTGGTCTGACTGTTTATAGGAGACCTTTTACAACTTCTTTCAGGGCAGGCTTGGTGATAGTTGATTCCTTCAACTGTTGCTTGTCTGAGAAGGTTTTTAAGCCTCCATCTAGTCTGAATGACAGTCTAGCAGGATACAGTAGTCTTGGTTGAAAGCCTTTCTCATTGAGAGCTTGATAGATATGTTGCCATTCTCTTTTAGCCTGTAGTGTTTGTTGGGAGAAGTCTGCTACTAAAGCTATGGGTTTTCCTCTGTAGGTGACTCTTTGTTTTTCTCTTGCAGCCTTCAGGATCCTTTCTTTTTTTTTAATTCTTTTATTTATTTATTTATTTTGTTGCCCTTGTTGTTTTGTTGTTGTAGTTATTATTGATGTCATTGTTGTTGGATAGGACAGAGAGAAATGGAGAGAGGAGGGGAAGACAGAGAGGGGGAGAGAGAGACAGACACCTGCCGGCCTGCTTCACCGCCTGTGAAGTGACTCCCCTGCAGGTGGGGAGCCGGGGGCTCAAACCGGGATCCTTCCGCTGGTCCTTGTGCTTAGCGCCACCTGCACTTAACCCACTGCGCTACCGCCCGACTCCCCAGGATCCTTTCTTTACCCTTATTCTTTTCCATTCTAAATATGATGTGTCTTGGTGTCTTTAAGTCTGGGTTAATTCTTTGGGACCCTCTGGGCTTCTTGAACTTTTATGTCTTTGATGTTGTCTAGACTAGAGATGTTTTCAGCTATTATGGCTTGAAGAATGCTTTCTTCCTCTCCCTCTCTTTCTTCCTCTGGTAAGCCAATAATGCTTATATATTTTTTGAAGTCATCCCATAGGTCTCTATTGTTGTTTTCAGTATCTCTAATCTCTTTTTGAGAGCTCTTACTTCTTTTTCAGTTGTCTTTAATTTGTCCTCAGTCTTGCTAATTCTGTCTTCAGCCTCATTCATTTTATTCTCTCTCCCCTCTACTGTTTTCTGGAGTTCATCTATTTTGTTACTCTGTTCTGGTACTGTTTTAGCTTGTTCAGCTAGTTGTGCTCTTAGCTCAGTTATTATAGCTTTCAGCTCTCTAATAACCTTGAGATAATTAGTGTTTTCTTCCAGAGTCTCATTTGTTGTTTCTGCATATCTGGTGACAATTATTTCAAACTCTTTACTTACTCCTGTGATTATTTTCTTAACTAGTGTTTGGATGTAGACCTCATTATTTTGTACTTCACCCTTTGGGGGGCTTCTCTGGGCAGACAACCTTACCATATGTCCTAGAACCTTGCCTCTCCAGAGCTCTGGCTCACTAGGGAAAGATAGAAACAGACTGGAGGTATGGATTGACCTGGCAACACCCATGTTCAGTGGAGAAACAATTACAGAAGCCAGAACTCCCATCTTCTGCACCTCCAAAACAACCTTGATCCATACTCCCAGCAGGGAAGAAGTGATAAGAAAGGGGGAGATGTTGGATAGTATGCCAGCTCCCCCTGGCTTCTGCTTAACCATATGCCTATATAGGGATAGATTTAATCCCATTCAAAGCTTTGGTCTATTTACATAAATCACTTTTACATTTACATAAAGCACTCCCTCCAGGGCATTGGTGGTTCAGTGATAGGATTCTCGCCTGCTCCACCCCCCTCCTTGTCACACTCTGATTTTCGCCAGTCACTTTTCTCTCCACCCTCTCTATGTCACATCCTGTTTCCACCCTACTTGGCAAGTATATATAAAGACAGCATTGTGAGTTTTAGGGTACTTGAGTTTAGCTTAGCTCGTCTTAGATTGTGCTACGTCCTGCATGAATAAAGAGATACTGCCTACAGCTCAACCATGAGTCCCTGGTCGTCTGTTACCCGCCAGTGAAGCCAGCCCAGCGAAAACAACCTAGCCCGGTGAAAACAACAGAAGTCCATTTTAGGCATGTTCCTGGGGGCACACAACTTTGGTAGTTTTACTACAAATCTGATTAATATTGAAAATCAATGTCAACTCAATTAAAATAGTAATTATAAAAAAGGAAAAGAAATTCCTGAATTAGTTATTTCAGTTAAAAATATATTGGGGGGCCAGAAAGTAGCGCACCTGGTTAAGTGCTCACATCACAGTGCGTAAGGACCCAGGTTTGAGCCCCTGGTCCCCACCTGCAGGGGGAAAGCTTCATGAGTGATGATACAGGGCTGCAGGTGTCTCTCTCCTTCTCTATCTCCCCTCCCCTCTCAATTTCTCTCTGTCTCTATCTAATAATAAATAAATAAATATATTTTTTAAAAAGATATTAGGGACCACATGGTGGCACATCCAGTTGAGCACATGTGATCATGCAAAGGGATCCAGGTTCAAACCTGTGGTCCCCAATTGCAGGGGTGAAGCTCACAAGCAGTGTAGTACTGTAGGTATTTCTCTTTCTCTCTCCCTCTCTATCTCCCCTTCATTCACAATTTCTATCTGTACCTATCCAATAAATAAATAATTTTTGCACCCTAAGCAGGAATCATTCCTCTAGACCAACAAGCCACATATAAATAAAATGTCCACTGTCACCATTACTCTTCAACATAGTATTGGAAGTTCTTGCCATAGCAATCAGGCAAGAGAAAGAAATCAAAGGAATACAGATTGGAAGGGAAGAAGTCAAGCTCTCTCTATTTGTAGATGATATGATAATATACATAGAAAAACCTAAAGAATCCAGGAGAAAACTACTGGAAGTTATTAGGCAATATAGCAAGGTATCAGGCTACAAAATCAATGTACAAAAATCAGTGGCATTTCTTTATGCAAACACTAAATCTGAAGAAAAAGACATACAGAAATCACTCCCATTTACTGTTTCAGCAAAATCAATAAAATACCTAGGAATGAAGTTGACCAAAGAAGTGAAAGACTTGTATACTGAAAAACTATGAGTCACTACTCAAGGAAATAGAAACTGATACCAAGAAATGGAAAGATATCCCATGCTCATGGATTGGAAGAATAAATATCATCGTAATGAACACTCTCCCCAGAGCCATATACAAATTTAATGCAATACCCATCAAAGTTCCACCAAGCTTCTTTAAGAGAATAGAACAAACATTACAATCATTTATCTGGAACCTGAAAACACCTAGAATTGACAAAAATATATTGAGGAAAAGAAACAGAAATGGAGGCATCACACTCCCAGACCTTAAACTATATTATAAAGCCATCATCATCAAAACAGCATGGTACTGGAACAAAAATAGGCACACAGACCAGTGGAACAGAATTGAAAGCCCAGAAATAAATCCCCACACATATGGACATCTAATCTTTGATAAGGGGGCCCAAAGCATTACATGGAAGAAGGAGACTCTCTTCAATTTAAATAAAATAAAAGTGATAATAAATAACATTTGTAACCTGTCAGTAGTTCAGTGAATAAAACATTGGAATCTCAGGGATGAGATCCAGAGTTTCATCTCTAGCATCATATGTGCCACAGTAATGTTCTGGTCTTCTAGCTCCCTCCTTCTCTCCTCATTAAATAAATAAATAAATAAATAAATAAATAAATAAATAAATAAATAAAACTATACTATTAATTTTTTAATTCAAGTATTCATTCTTTACCTGAAAATCAGATGTAACTATATATTCTGTAGTGATTTGCTAAATTTGGCAACTGTAAAGAGATCCCCTCAAGGATGAAGGCTCCAGTAAATTCACACCTCACAAGAAAAGCTTGAATCATGCTGAATGTGCCTTTTCTAAGAAGCAAGCATCTCTGGAGTGATGACAACTGGATACTTTTCCAAATGAGAATCAGAATTTGGGAGTCGGGCGGTAGCCCAGTATAAGGTTAAGTGCAGGTGGCGCAAAGCAAGGACTGGCATAAGGATCCCGGTTCAAGCCCCAGGCTCCCTACCTGCAGAGGAGTCGCTTCACATGCAGTGAAGCAGGTCTGCAGGTGTCTTTCTCTCCCCCTCTCTGTCTTCCCCTCCTTTCTCCATTTCTCTCTGTCCTATCCAACAACAACAACATCAATAATAACTACAACAATAAAACAACAAAGGCAACAAAAGGCAATACATAAATATTAAAAGAAAAAAAAGAGAAAGAAGAGAATCGGAATTCCAGCTCTACTTCTGTCTCATGTCAGTTAGGAACTTACCGAGACTTAAGCAAAAAGGAAATTCTCTGGCTCTGAATGATGAGGAATACCAGGTGAGCTGGCTCTGCGAAGCCTAAGCAGAGCCCAAACCTTATTACTAGTATGATGCACAGCTCTGCTCCATTATTCCAGGCACTGGATCCCCGCCTTCAAACACCTTTGTGCCTATCTAGGTTTAAGCTGCACACCTGCAGCCTTGGCAAAGCTCTCCTTGTTGCCCATTGGGTCATTTCCACCATCTCTGAGCCAGTCACTGTGACTGCGAAAATCTAGTTCTCTTACTGGTCAATTATGAGTCATATGTCACCTCTGTAGCCAATGGAGGAGCCAGTTCCTAGAATAGTCTAAGGGAGCAATCCTAGGGGAAAGGAAAGTGGGGCATAAAAGGCAAGATGGATGAATGACATGTGTGATCCTACAAGACACACCCTCCTCTGACCAGAGAGTGCTCCTCTCTCTCCTTCTCTCTCTCTAGATATAGATAGAGACAGAGATAGAGATAGATATACCTTTCTCTCACGCACACTCTCGCACCTATGATTTCAACATTTTAATAGGCATACTCCTTTTAAAAAAAGTTTTTTATTAGCTATTTAATATTGATTTACAAACTTGCATGTTAGAAGGGGTATAATTCCATACTGTTCCCACCACCAGACTTCTGAATCCCCAATGCCAGCATTGTAAGCTACAGCATTTTTCTGAAGGTTGCAGTTATGGGTTAACTATTTTTTCTACAACTATCTGTCTATATTTGTATATAATCCTCTCCCCATTTTTATTTTTTTATTTATAAAAAGGAAGCACTGGAAAATCCATAAGATAAGAGGGGTACAACTCCACACAATTCCTACCACCAGAACTCTGTAACCCATCCCCTCCCTTGATAGCTTTCCTACTCTTTAACCCTCTGGGAGTATGGAACCAAGGTCATTGTGTTCTGCAAAAGGTGGAAGGTCTGACTTTTGTAATTGCTTCCCCACTGAACCTGGGTATTGACAGTCAATTCATACTCCCAGCCTGCCTCTCTCTCTTTCCCTAGTAGGGTGGAGCACTGGGGAAGCTGAGCTCCAGGACACATTGGTGGGGTTGTCTATCCAGGGAAGTCTGGTCACTATCATACTAGCATCTGGAACCTGGTGGCTGAAAAGAGAGTTAACATACAAAGCCAAACAAATTGTTGACTAATCATGAACCTAAAGGCTGGAATAGTGCAGATGAAGAGTTGGGGGGGTCCTCCATTTTGTAGATAGCTAGTAGGCATATTTTAGTTATATTCCAAAGAGACTGTGGCTATAGTTTTGTTTTGCTTTTTTTTCCCCTGAGCCTGAAATCTGATATGCAGGTGGATCCAAGTTATTGTCTAAGGAGATGATGTCATGGCAGGAAAAGGAACAGAAAGCTGGATCAGGGAAGAGAGTAGCTCCCTAATGTGGGAAAGGGGTATAAATATTGTTGACTATAAACCCCATTGATTTGATTTGGTCTGAGGCCCATATTCAGCTTAGGAGCCTATGTGACCTCTGCATCCCTGCAGATCTGAGCTCATTCTATGGTCATGAGTAGGAACATTCCAAGCTGCTCCAATATCAGGACCCATCTTCCTCAGGTGTAGCATAGAGTATGTTGTCCATCCTCCCTTTGGAGGATGGAACATTCTCTACATTCTCTGTCGTTCTTGATCCAAGTTGAGGGCAAGGTCCTATGGGGGCCCCACAAAGGGGTCTATTGTGTTGTTCCTGAAAAAGATGACTCGTAACAATGAAGAGAGGGATTTATTTGAGGTCTAGGCCCATCATATCTGTTTAGGAATCTCAGGACTCCCCAAATAGGGCCCCAGATGATGGGGTGGCCTGATAGTGAATAAAGAGTCATCATTAAAGTATGCCAGTCTCTTGCCCTTATTCAGCTTTTGCAGTCCTTGCTTTGATAAGGTTAGCTTTGGAGTGAGTGAGAGAACTGTAATAGAGAAATAGGTGAGGAGAGTGTCTAAGTCTAATTAGACACTATTTCATTAAGAACTTAATACTGTCTCACTACAAACTAATGTGTACTTTTGCTTTCAGGTATATATTTTACCCTAGTTTATGGATACATAGAACATATGCTCTGTCTCATGGGACCTGATCTATATCTAGGTTTTGGGACTTTTTGTTAGGAAGTAAACCACCTGGAATGGAATTAGAGAATACTATGAAAGGAAAGGTCTCACCTGAGTAAAGATGAAGCTGAAGGGTTGTCACTCCACACCTGAAGTCTCTGGACACAGTCTGAAGTGAAGCATGCTGAGGTGATACTCGCTGCGTTGATTAGGTTGGGATCAGCGTATGCAATATCATTTGGTATGAATTGAGAGAATCATGCAGGAAAGTGAGCCCCACCCTAGAGATTCCAGGACTGGGGAAATATAGTATCTATAGTGGAAATGTGAGGTTCCTGCTGTCTTAGAGTTCAAGAAGACAATAGATAGTTATTGTTATAATCACATTATTTGGCAATTGGGCTAACTTTGAAAAATCCCTTTGTTAGGATTTGTTGTAAAATACTCAACATCACCATAATTTATGTCCTTTGACAGTATTTGTATATAGCTGTACCACCACTTGCTTCTGTTCTCCCTAGTCTAGGCTTTTAAGAGAATTAACATATCAAAGACTCAGCCAAGTATTAAAAATACTCAGTCTGTGCTTTAAAAGATATTCAATCAATTTTTCCCTCTCATATTAATTAGATAATGATTTATATGACTACAAATTAATAGGAGTGTACATAACCACCATTCCCACCACCAGAAGACTATGTCCCATCCTATCCCCCTACCCCTGCCACCTCGAGAAGCTGCACATCACCCTCACCCTCAACCCAGGGTTTTTACTTTGGTGCCATACTCCAGATTCAGTCGAATCGAGCTTTTAGTTTCCCTTTCTGTTCTTCTTTCTCAACTTCTGTTGATGAGTGGGATCATCCCATACTCATCTTTATCCTTCTGACTTAGCTCATTTAACATAATTCCTTCTAGCTCCATCCAAGATGGGTCAGAGAAGGTGGGTTCATTGTTCTTAATAGCTGTGTAGCTCTCCCCCTTTTTTAAGGTCCCATTTGTTCTTCCTTTCCAAGCTATACATTATCCTATTACTACATCCAAATGTCCCTCTCCTTTTCCTCTTCTCTCTCCCAGACCTGATGGAGTTGGAGTTCAGAGCCTTCTTATCCTCTTCCTCCTATCACTTCTCCCCCACTGGGAGTATGGATCAAAATTATTTTGGGGTGTGCAGAAGGTAGGAATGCTGGTTTCTATAATTGCTTATTTTCTGGACATGGGCATTGGAAGGTTGATCCATACCCCCAGCCTGTTTCTATCTTTCCCTAGTGGGTTAAAGCTTTGGGGAGGTGGCATTCCAGAAAACATTGGTGAGATCCTCTGCCCAGAGAAGTCAGGATGGAATCATGGTAGCATCTGCATTGGTGGCTGAAAGTTGGCAAGATATAAAACAGGAAAAAATGGTTAACGAACGTGAACCAAAAAGTAGGAACAGAGCAGATGAGTTTAGGGATCTTAGGGTGGAAGGAAGATAGGAAGTCCATTTTAGACATGATTCTAGGGGCATGATGATTCTATCACACTTTTTGCTTGAGTTAGATAGTTAACATGAAGTTGAATAAAAATGTTGTCTGAAAAACTGGTGTCTGAGTAGACAAAGGAGCTAGAAAGTTGGATGATGGCAGAGAGGTAATTTTCGTTGTTGAAAATAAGTCTATGAACAAAATTAACTATTTACCTCCATCCACCCAACCTAGGACATATATATATATATGGCACAAGAGCCTGTGTAACCTCTGAGTCCATCAGTATAAGCTCACAGCTCATGGTCACAGCTGGGAACATTGCGGGCTGCACTCATTTCAGAACTAGTCTTCCTCAAGTGGCAGGGCAGAAAACCTTAGCCTCCCTTCAGAGACTGGGGTAGTAGCCATCATCACTGCTTTATGATGAGGGCAAGGTCCTGAGAAGGCCTGCAAGAGGGCTTACGATGACGTTGGAAGTGACCAGTAATAGTGGAGAGAGGTATCCATTAGAGATCTAGGCCCATCATAAAATGTGTGGGAATCCAAGAATTCCCTGAATAGAGCCTCAGATGATGACGTGGTATGATATTGATCAAAAGGGCCATTATTAAGTGAGCCATTCTCTTGCCCTTATCCAACTTTTGTAGTCCTCTCATTATGATGACCTTAGACTTTCTTCCAGTTGTTTGAGTGTTGAATGTCATTTGTTGAACTGAACCAGAATTAGGTTTCTGGGATCTGCATTCTTTGGGCCTTTCTGTTAGATTGCTAAGCTAATTTTGTCTGAGTCTAATCAATCAGAGAATTTATTATGCCTTCTTTGGACACTTCAACTAGGATTCCAGGTTTATTAGGTCTAAGTCTAATCACCGGAGACTACTGAGCAATTTTTACTTTGAGTTACATAATTGCCCCATGCTTATGGATACAGGTACACCTGTACCCAGTACCCTAAACCCTAGACTGTATCAAGTATATGTAATTTTGTCAGATAATTGTGTAGTTCCATGTGTGAGTATAGACTTCACCAGGTTTGAGAAGTTACAAGGTTAACACCTCAGGCTCAGTATTTCTGGATACAGTCTGAAGTATGAATTCAGTAGCAGTGTAATGTGGGATGGCAGCAGCACTATTAGTGTATTGGTTGAGGTCAACAGAGGCAGTTTGATGAAAAGGAATCAGAGAAGAAATATCAAGAAACAAAAAAAAAAGAAAGAAATATCATGAAATATGAACATAGTCCTAGGGGTTCCAGGACTAGGAGAAATGAGGATCTTGAAGAGAATGGGAAGGGTTCTGTGTATTCTTATAAAGAGTTTAAAATAGGGGCCAGGTGTTGGTGCACCTGGTTGAGCACACATGTTACAATGTGCAAGGACCTAGTTTCAAGCCCCTAGTCCCCACCTGCAGGGGGAAGCTTTATAAGTGGTGAAGCAGAGCTGCAGGTATCTTTCTGTGTCTCTCCCTTTCCATCTACACCTACCCTGTTTATTTCTGGCTCTCTCTGTCCAATAAAGAAAGATTTAAAAATTAAAATAAACTATTAAACAGAGTTTAGAACAACGATAGTTAATTATTATTATACCCAAGTTAGTCATGGGGTTGATTTCTATGAAAAAACAATGGTTAAAAGTAAAAATCCATGGGTGGAGGGTGAGGGTAGAACCTGGTGGCTGAAAAGAAAGTTAACATAAAAAACCAAATTGTTGACCAATCATGAATCTAAAAGTTGGAATAGTGCAGATGAAGAGTTGGGGGGGGGTCGCCATTTTGTAGATAGTTAGTAGGCCTATTTTAGTTATAATCCAAAGAACCTATGGTTATAATACTTTGGTTTTTTTCCATGAGCCTGAAATCTGCTATGCAGGTGGATCCAAGTTATTGTCTAGGGATATTATGATGTCATAGCTGGAAAAAGGATGACAAAGGAATTGCAAGAGACTTCCAGAGGTGGGGCTACATAGCAGCAGCAGATGTGCTTCTTTCCTCTCCTCTCCCAGGTCAAATAGGCATACCAAAGGTGACCACCTAGGACTGCAACAAGACAGGACTAGAATTACTTCAGGAACCCACCAAATCACCGCTGAGTACAAACACATGTGGCTCATGGACAGAGAGGAGCCTAGGGAGAGATTAAGTGGTGGGTAACAGTCCAGCAGTTTACCAGTTGAGACATCACCTCCAGTCTGTTTCACCAACAAAAAGACAACTGAAGGGAGGAGAAGACTCCCCTAACACTCACCAAATGCAACTTTGAGTCTCAATTGCTGCTACCCTCAGAATATGGAGCAGGGGCAGGGAGGCCCTGTGCTGGAACCACGGGACAGAGAAATAACAAATAAACTCATGAGAAGATCTATACCTTGGTGGCCTAGTGGTGGGGCTGTGAGAGTCTATTTGCAGAGCCACTGGATTATCTCTGCCACACCCTGCTTTATATCTTGGTCAGGAGTCAGTGATTAAGCTAAGAAGTCCACTTGTAGTTTAAAAACCCTCAGGCTCCCATAGCCTACAGGGGAGAAAAAGAACAGAAGAGGCTTTTCAGATACTGAGCTCCACTCAGGTATTAAAATACTATTGAAACAACTGTTAAATTCCACAACTGTGAACCCTTTAATTACCTTACTTAGACACAAGTCAATCCAGGCAAGAGTGATCAGTAATTTGAAAAGTACGGAGAGAGGGACCTCATAATATACTATATAGAATGGTTAAACCAACAAGAGAAACCTTGGAGAAATGAATCAGGACAAAAGTCCAGATAAAAGCCCCCAAAAGGGTGAAGCACAAAATAATGAGGTCAAAATCCAAATACTAGTTAAGAAAATAATCACAGGAGTAAGTAAAGAGTTTGAAATAATTGTCACCAGATATGCAGAAACAACAAATGAGACTCTGGAAGAAAACACTAATTATCTCAAGGTTATTAGAGAGCTAAAAGCTATAATAACTGAGCTAAGAACACAACTATCTGAACAAGCTAAAACAGTACCAGAACAGAGTAACAAAATAGATGAACTCCAGAAAACAATAGAAGGGAGAGAGAATAGAATGAATGAGGCTGAAGACAGAATTAGCAAGACTGAGGACAAATTAAAGACAACTGAAAAAGAAGTAAGAGCTCTCAAAAAGAGATTAGAGATACTGAAAACAACAATAGAGACCTATGGGATGACTTCAAAAAATATATAAGCATTATTGGCTTACCAGAGGAAGAAAGAGAGGGAGAGGAAGAAAGCATTCTTCAAGCCATAATAGCTGAAAACATCTCTAGTCTAGACAACATCAAAGACATAAAAGTTCAAGAAGCCCAGAGGGTCCCAAAAGAATTAACCCAGACTTAAAGACACCAAGACACATCATATTTAGAATGGAAAAGAATAAGGGTAAAGAAAGGATCCTGAAGGCTGCAAGAGAAAAACAAAGAGTCACCTACAGAGGAAAACCCATAGCTTTAGTAGCAGACTTCTCCAAACAAACAGTACAGGCTAAAAGAGAATGGCAACATATCTATCAAGCACTCAATGAGAAAGGCTTTCAACCAAGACTACTGTATCCTGCTAGACTGTCATTCAGAATAGATGGAGGCATAAAAACCTTCTCAGACAAACAACAGTTGAAAGAATCGACTATCATCAAGCCTGCCCTGAAAGAAGTTGTTAAAGGTCTCCTATAAACAGTCAGACCACCATAAATAGGCCATATATGAGAACACTCTAAAAATCTACAAGAATGGTGTGAAAATATCTCCAATCTTTGATATCAATAAATGTCAATGGCCTGAATTCACCTATTAAAAGGCACAGAGTAGGAAGATGGATCAGAAAACACAACTCAAACATATGCTTTCTACAGGAAACCCAGCTAACAGAACAAGACAAACACAGACTCAAAGTGAAAGGATGGAAAACTATCATAAAAGCCAAACGCCCACAAAAAGGGCAGGAACAGCTATTCTCATATCAGACATGAGAGCCTTTAAAATAAATAAAATATAAAAGATAGGGATGGACACTACTTAATGCTCTGTGGATCAGTCAATAAAGAAGACTTAAAAATTATTAGCATCTATGCACCCAATGAGAAGCCATCTGAATACATCAAACATCTACTGAAAGAGCGACAGCAATATATTAACAGCAACACAGTTCAACACCCCACTCTCTCAACTTGACAGATCATCCAGGCAGAAAATCAATAAAGACATGAGGGAGCTAAATGAGGACACTGATAAACTAAAACTATTAGACATTTTCAGAGTCATTCATCGCAAAAACTGGAATACACATTCTACTAAAGTACACATGGGTCATTCTCAATGATAGACCATATGTTAGGCCACAAAGACTGCATCAGCATTTTCAAGAGCATTGAACTCATCCAGAGCATTTCTCAAACCACAGTGGAATTAAACTAACACTTAATAATCAACAAAAGATTAGTAAGAGTCCCAAAATGTGGGAGCTCAACGGTACACTCCTTAACAACTACTGGGTCAAAGAGGAAATAAAGGAAGAAATCAAAATGTTTTGAGACTTCAATGAAAATGAAGACACAAGCTATCAAAATATTTAGGACACAGCTAAGGCAGTACTAAGAGGGAAGTTTATAGCCATGCAAGCACACATTAGGAAACACACACACAAACACAAAAAAAATCACAAATAAACAGCCTGATTGCACAAATTAAAGACCTAGAAGAAGAACAAAGGAACCCTAAAGCAACCAGAAGGACAGAAATCATTAAAGTTAGGGCAGAAATCAATAACATTGAGAATAAGAAAACCATACAAAAGATCAGTGAAAGTAAATGTTGGTTCTTTGAAAGTGTGACCAAAATCGATAAACCTTTAGCCAGACTCCCAAACCAACAAATGGAGAAGAACTAAATAAATCGGATAGTAAATAAAAGAGGAGGTATCACAACAGACACCACAGAAATTCAACATATCATGTGAGACTCCTATGAACAACTACATGCCACCAAGCTAGAGAACCTGGGAGAAATGGACAATTTCCCAGATACCTACCAACTTCCAAAAATAAGTAATGAGGAAGTAGATAACATGAACAGGCCCATCACAGCTAATGAAATTGAAACAGTTATCAAAAATCTTCCCAAAAATAAAAGTCCCGGACCAGATGGTTTTACAAAGGAATTCTACAAAAAAGAAGTATTAGTTCTTTCAAAGAAGAACTAATACCTCTACTTTTAAAAGTCTTCCAGAATATTGAAGACACTGGAATACTTCCTGCCAGCTTCTATGAAGCCAACATCACTTTGATACCAAAAGCAGACAGGGACACAACCAAAAAAGAAAACTACAGACCAATATCTCTGATGAACATAGATGCTAAAATACTGAACAAAATTCTAGCCAACTGGATACAGCAGTATATTAAAAAGATTGCTCATCATGACCAAGTGGGGTTTATCCCAGGCATGCAAGTTTGGTTTAATATATGTAAATCAATCAATGTGATCCACCACATCAACAAAAGGAAGACCAAAAGCACATGGTCATATCAATAGATGCAGAGAAAGCCTTTGACAAAATACAACATCCCTTTATGATCAAAACACTACAAAAAATGGGAATAGATGGAAAATTCCTCAAGATATTGGAGTCTATATATAGCAAACCTACAGCCAACATCATACTCAATGGTGAAAAACTGGAAGCATTTCCCCTCAGATCAGGTACTAGACAGGGATGCCAACTATCACCATTACTATTCAACATAGTATTAGAAGTTGATGCCATAGCAATCAGGCAGGAGCAAGGAATTAAAGGGATACAGATTGGAAGAGAAGAAGTCAAACTCTCCCTGTTTGCAGATGACATGATAATATACATAGAATAACCTAAGGAGTCCAGCAATTATCTTTTGGACATTATCAGGCAATACAGTAAGGTGTCTGGCTGCAAAATTAACATTCAAAAGTCAGTGGCATTCCTCTATGCAAACACTAAGTTAGAAGAAAATGAAGCCCAGAAATCAATTCCTTTTACTATAGCAACAACAACAATAAAATATCTAGGAATAAACCTAACCAAAGGAGTGAAAGATCTGTATACTGAAAATTATGAGTCATTACTCACAGAAATTGAAGAAGACACAAAAAAGTGGAAGGATATCCCATGTTCATGGGTTGGCAGAATTAACATCATCAAAATGAATATACTACCCAGAGCCATATACAAATTTAATGCTATCCCCATCAAGATCCCAACCACATTTTTCAGGAGAATAGAAAAAAATGCTACAAATGTTTCTCTGGAACCAGAAAAGACCTAGAATTGCCAAACAATCTTGAGAAGAAAGATCAGAACTGGAGGCATCACTCTCCCATTCTCAAATTGTATTATAGGGCCACTGTCATCTAAACTGCTTGGTACTTAAACACCAATAGACACACTGATTAATGGAATAGAATTGAGAGCCCAGAAGTAAGCCCCTACACCAATGGACATCTAATCTTTGACAAAGTTGTCCATACTATTAAGTGGGGAAAGTAGAGTCTCTTCAACAAATGGTGTTGAAAACAATGGGTTGAAACATGCAGAAGAATGAAACTGAACCACTATATTTCATCAAATACAAAAGTAAATTCCAAGTGCATCAAGGACTTGAAAGTTAGACCAGACACTATCAGATACTTAGAGGAAAATATTGGCAGAACTCTTTTCCACATAAATTTTAAAGACATCGTCAATGAAACGAATCCATTTACAAAGAAGACTAAGGCAAGCATAAACCAATGGGACTACATCAAATCAAAAAGCTTCTGCACAGCAAAAGAAACCAACCAATACCCAAACCAAGAGACCCCTCACAGAATGGTAGAAGATCTTTACATGTCATATATCAGACAAGAGGCTAATAACCAAAATATATAAAGAGCTTGCCAAACTCAACAACAAGAAAACAAATAACCCCATACAAAAATAAGTAGAGGACATGGACAGAATATTCACCACAGAAGAGATCCAAAAGGCTGAGAAACACATGAAAAAATGCTCCAAGTCTTTGATTGCCAGAGAAATGAAAATAAAGATAACAACAAGATACCACTTCACTCCTGTGAGAATGCCATACATCAGAAAAGGTAACAGCAGCAAATGCTGGAGAGGGTGTGGGGTCAAAGGAACCCTCCTACACTGCTGGTGAGAATGTAAATTGGTACAACCTCTGTGGAGAACAGTCTGGAGAACTCTCAGAAGGCTAGAAATGGACCTACCCTAGGATCTTACAATTCCTCTCCTGGGGATATATCCTAAGGAACCCAACACACCCATCCCAAAAGATCTGTGTACACATATATTCTTAGCAGCACAGGTTGTAATAGCGAAAACCTGGAAGCAACCCAAGTGTCCAACAACAGATGAGTGGCTTAGCAAGTTGTGAGATATATATATATTCCTCAGCTATTAATAATGGTGCCTTCACCATTTTCAGCCAATTTTGGATGGACCTTGAAAAATTCATGTTAAGTGAAATAAGTCATAAGTAGAAGGATGAATATGGGATGATCTCACTCTCAGGGAGAAGTTGAGAAACAAGATCAGAAGAGAAAACACAAGTAGAAATTGAACTGGAATCGGTGTATTGCACCAAAATAAAAGACTCTGGGGTGGGGAGTGGGGAATACAGGTCCAAAAAGGATGACGGAGGACCTAGTGGGGTTTGCATTGTTATATGAAAAACTGGGAAATGTTATGCATGTACAAACTTTTGTACTTACTGTCATATGTAAAACATTAATTCCCCAATAACGAAATTTTTTAAAAAAGGACAAGAAAGCTGGATCAGGGAAGAGAGTAGTTCCCAAATATGGGAAAGGGGTATAAATATTGTTGACTGTAAACCCCATCAATCTGATGTGATCTGGGTCCCCTATTCAGCTTAGGAGCCTAAGTGACCTCTGCATCCCTGTAAATCAGAGCTCATTCTGTGGTCATGAGTAGGAATGTTCCAAGCTGCCCCAATATCAGGATCCATCTTCCTCAGTTGTCACATAGAGTATGTTGTCCAGCTCCCTTCAGAGGATGGAACATTCTCTACCATTGCTGATGCAAGTTGACGGCAAATTTCTATGGGTATCCACAAAGGGGTCTCTTGTGTTGTTCCTGATAGAGATGACTGGTAACAATGGAGAGAGGGATTTAGTTGAGGATTAGGCCCATCATGTCTGTTTGGAAATCTCAGGACTTCTAGGACCCTGGCTGATGGGGTGGCCTGATAGTTACTGAAGAGTCATTGTTAAAGTATGGCAGTCTCTTGCCTTTATTCAGCTTTTGCAGTCCTTGCTTTGATAAGGTTAGCATTGGAGTGAGTGAGGGAAGTGTAATAGGAAGTAGGTGAAGAGGGTATCTAAGTCTAATTAGATACTGTTTCATTAGAAACTTGATACTGACTCACCGTAAAATATTGTATACTTTTGTTTTCAGGTATATATTTTGCCCTAATTTATGGATACATATGAACATATACTCTATCTCATGGGACCTGGTCTATATCTAGGTTTTGGTGTTGCTGAGGACTTATTCTGATGCAGTCTCCGCCCCCAGGTTTTTCTATGCTCCGCTAAATCCTAGAGTGCCCCCTTTCAACCAATCCTGGCTCCGCCCCCAGGTTTTTCTATGCCCCGCTAAATCCTAGAGTGCCCCCTTTCAACCAATCCTGGCCCTACACGTCACCCCTGGTTGTCGCCCAATAAAAAGCCCCCTCACCCCTCCCCTCTCTCTCTCTGGGCTCTTGGCTCTCCCTCTCTGAGGTCTCGCTCCCTGCTCTCCCCCCCGTGGTCGGCCATTGCTAGCTGGCTCCACGTGGTCTGAACCAAACCTCACCCCCATCCTATAATAAAGATCCGTGTACCCCTTTGCTCTGGATGTCCGCTCTCTTCTCCGCGGTGCAGCCCGACACCAGACCGCCTCAACAACATTTTGGGACTTTGTTAAGGTTTTGGGACTTTGTTAGGAAGTGAATTTCCTGGAATGGAATTAGACAATACTATGAAAGAAATGGTCTCACCCGAGTATTGAGGCTGAAGGTTGACATTACACGCATGTCAACTCTGGACACAGTCTGAAGTGAAGCATGCTGAGGTGGTACTCTTTGTATTGACTAAGTTGGAATCAGTGGATGCAATATCATTTGGTATGAATTAAGAGAAGCATGCAGGAAAGTGATCTCCACCCTAGAGGTTCCAGGACTGGGGGAAATATAGGCTCTATAGAGGAAGTGGGAGGTTCCTACTGTCTTAGGGTTTAAGAAGGCAATAGATAGTTACTGCTATAATCACAGTTTTTAGCAATTGGTTTAATTTTGAAATGTCTCTTTCTTACGATTTGCTATATCATACACAACATCACCATAATTTATGTCCTTTGACATTATTTGTACATAGCTATGCCACTGGTTGCTTCTGTTCTCCCTGGTCTAAGCTTTTAAGAGAATCAACATATCAAAGACTCAGTCTATGCTCTGTGCATTAAAAAGTTTGAGACATTCAATCAATTTTCCCCTCTCATATTAATTAGTGATTTATATGATCACAAATTCATAGGAGTGTACATAAACACCATTCCCACCACCAAAAGACTGTATCCCATCCTACCCCTTCCAACCCCCCACCCCACCCCATGATGCTGAACATCCATAATCACCCTCAACCCAGGGTTTTTACTTTGGTGCCCTACTCCAAATTCAGTCAACTCCTGCTTTTAGTTTCCCTTTCTGTCCGTAACTTTTTTTCTAATTGTCTGTTGAAAGGCATTTTGGTTGTTTCCATATTTTGGCTACTATGAATAATGAAGCTATGAAAATGGGGCACATATATCCCTTTGAGTTAGTGTTATTATCTCTTTTGTATAAATGCCTAGGAATGAAATTGCTGCCTCATAAGATATTTCCATTTGTATTTGTTTAAGAATTCTCCACAGTGTTCTCCATAGTGGTTGTACCAGTTTGTATTCCCACCAGCAGTAGCATATTCCTTTTCCATGTGAACATTTTCCCAGATTTTACATTTATTATTGGTTAGATGATAACTTTATTTATTTATTTATTTATTTATTTACAGAACACTGCTAAACTCTTGCTTCTGATGGTACTAGGGATTGAACCTGGTGCCTTAAGCATGAGTGTCTTTTTGCATAACCACTATGATATCTTCCCCAGCCTTTTTTATTATTATTTTAATGAGAATTCAGGATCTCCTACACACATGCCACCTGTAGACCCTAACTTGACTCCTCCTCACTAGCAGGCCTGTGCAGGATTTATAACAACTTCAAGTACATCTCCACTGCCATAGTCTTTAGTACCCTGAGTGCCATGTAAGGTACAGCAATAGTAGCACAGGCACCAAAGCCATGCTCATCATTCTGCTAGTGCTAATCCTGAGCTCTGTCACTCCAGTGCTTGTGGTCAGCATTGCAGCCACCATGGCTTTGTGGTCCTCCCTACCAATTCCCTAGGTGATTGCACCACCCTCTACAGGAGTTTTCTGCAACTGGTTGTGACATCATAAATTTAAAGCTAAGTGCATTGACAGAAGGTTTTACCATTGGCATTGAGGGATATAGGCCAGGAAAGGGGGAGGAATTTCTGTGTGAGGGACATTGCTCAGCAGGCCCAGCTATTCATGGACATGATCTAGATCCTTATCTTCTCCAAAATGTTGAGCCTCTATGACTCAGGACTACACTCTTCCTCTGTACAAATAGTCTCTCTCCTGGGACTTGCCAGCCATAGAAGGTAGAGAGCATTCCTAATCTTTTAAACTACTATAAATCACTAATTAATAAAACAAAATTGAATGCCAACCCCTCCACATTTCACAACAACCTGATACACAAGGGAAATTGCCTACCCCAACCTTGGCCAATCTGGGCCCACAAGGCAGTGTGCTGCACATGCCATGTCCTGACACCTAGCTGCATCCAATAAAGCTTTCAGATGTGACTGAAAAACATAATAATGTGTGGGTTTAGGAATTCTGTGAAACTGATTCATATTTTATACATCAATTCAATGTCAGGATACATGTATGTACTCAGCCTGTAGACAATGCCTAAGACACTGTGACTGAGAATCTTGTAGTTATATAATCTGCCTTCCCAAGAAAGGTTCCCATCAAGAGTATGACGAAACTTCTCAATCTCTGATAAACCGCCCACCTTCTCATAACCCCTTCACTAAGTCTATCAATGAACACTCTGGTTGCAAGCAGCAGTGTCAGTATAAGGAAATATATCAAAAGGCCACTGAGAACTCAGAAGATCAAAAGGAACCAAAAAAACACTCAAGATGTTAGAAAGAAAAAGGTACATGAATACTACTCTGTAATAAACAATAATATATGATATTGTGTCCTGTGAGACAAAATGGATGTAACTGGAGGTGATTATACTTAGCAAAATATAGAAATGAAAGACAACTATCAGATGGTTTCACTCAAATGTGGAATCTAGAGATCTGATTCATATGAACTTGCCAAAAAAGAAAGAAAGAAAAATCTCCAAAACAGGAGCAAGCAAATTGTTTGTAAGACTTGTAAGAAAAAGAACTACGGTGATTATCTTTGGGGAGGGTGGTAGTACAGAACTTTGATGGTGCTGGTGGTATAGAACTATACATTGTAATCTTGTAACATACTATTAATAACAAAAAAAAAAAGATTTTTTTAAAGAAAGCAGAAGGTACAGAAACAGGCTCCAACTCAGGAATCAGTTTTCTTATTTTAAGATTCAATGCCAATAAATGGGTTTCTCCGTAGCCCACCTCTACTTAGTAAAGGTGAGATCCCTGAGATAATTTCAGAAAAGGAAAAAAGAGAGCAGTCTATGGTGCTTCATACTGGCAGTCAGAAGGAAGAAGCAATCTGCAGAAACAATACACCCTTCAGGTGGCTTAGATATGAATATATATATATATGTCAATCAGGAGTGTGGGGGTCAATTATTTTGCTATTAAAGGTGCCATCACTTTTTTTTTCTTTTTTGGTTATTCTGGAAGCATTCACTTGGATTTTTTCCCTGCTTTGGTTTTCTTTATGTTTCCATAATCTTTCGACTCCTGGGTGGTCTGGTTTCCGACAGGCAGCAGAGTCAGCTAGTTCTCACAGAGTCCATATGCTCATGGAGGAAATGTGTCCTGAGCCGATGTCACCCCACCCATGGAAAGGAAGTGACAGCTACAGAAGGTAAAGAAATGTACAGGTTGTATCCATAAGGATGATTTTGGTTATTAGAAACAGAAAACCCAATTCAAACAGTCATAAACAATATAGATAACTTATTGGCTCACAATTTTTTTATAAGTCTTTCAGGAAAGGCTTGATCCAGTAGCTTAACAGTGCCAACAAGAACACAAGATTTTTCTGTCACTCAACTTGCCATTTTCAAGAGTGGATACTTGACAGTCCTAAAACACCTGCCAGCAGTTTTGCCTCATTCAGTCTCAAGAGGGTATCATAAAAGCATGTTTGTCCCAGCACAAGTTCTGAAGTTCACTTTAATGTGACATATCTGAGTAATTTGCCCAACCTAGAAAAAAAATCACTAAGTTAGAGAACTGCAATATACTTATTAACTTAACCCTACTTTGCCTGGCACCAAAAGTGCAGGCAGTCTCCCGGGAATAACATGGCTCCCCCAAGCAAAAGCAAGATTAGCTGGGAAGTGGGGAGGGAGGAAAAGAGTGGCCGAGGTACCCTGGGAAAGCCAATCACACACAGGCCCTTTGCATTGGGCAGACACATACATGGAAACTAACTGAGTAACTATCTTAACTACAGCTCCCATTGTGGACTATACTAAGCCTTTCACATGCATGAGTTATATGCCTTAATGGAACATTACAAAATGGAACATCACAATACCATAGGAACTTGTCCTTTAACCCTATTTTGTGGAGAAATAATAGGTTAAGTGAAGCAACTTGAAGCACCATAGCTGTTATGAGTCAGAGCCAGGCTATGACCCTAGGTCTATCCAGTCCTAAAATCTGTTTTTCTAACCTAAATTCCATTCTGCCTCTCAATCACAAAGTACTGCTAGAGATAGCAAGGAAGGGAGCATGTTTATGCAACCTACCTTAACTGAGCACTCACTATCTGTCAGACAGCCTGCCAGGCTCTGAATATTCAGAGGTCACTGAGGTATAATGGTGTCCTTCTATGAGGTCTGTGGCCTAGAAAGGAAGTACAAACACAGTTATAATGTTGTAAAAACACAGTTATAATGGCAATGTAATGGGAAATAGTAATCCACATACATTATCTTGTTGAGTTCTTGTTGCACTCTTGGGGGAGATGACCATAGGTCTTTTGGATCCCAGAGTTTACTTGGCTGTGAGGTTAAGTCACTCCAGGTCACTTGGCTGGCAGAACAACTCTACCTGGTCTCATTCTGTGGAAGCTGAAAGGTCATTCTGACTTGTTAGCTCAGGTAGCCATGAAAGTTAGTGCCACTGAGAATTCAAGGCCTCAAGGAGGGCAGACACAGAAAGAGGCTGGGTTGAGCAGAGAAGATTTCCTGGACAAGAGCAAGTTCTGATGAGCTATGACAAGTGAAGACACAAATTCAAAGTACTCAGGCTAGTTTAAAAACCACCCCCCATCCTTAAAATTTGTCTTTATACTATTAGCACCTCTGGGAATTCCTGTCCTAGAATCCCAAAGAAATTCTGTTTGACTCTCTCAGTATTACCCCCAGGTTAATGTACTAGACTTTGACTTTTTTTATTTTTATTTATAAAATGGAAACATTGACAAGACCGTAGGATAAGAGGGGTACAATTCCACACGATTCCTACAACCAGAACTCTGTATCCCATCCCATCCCCTGATAGCTTTCCTATTCTTTAACCTTCTGGGAGTATGGACCCAGGGTCATTATGGGGTGCAGAAGGTGGAAGGTCTGGCTTCTGTAATTGCTTCCCCAATGAACATCAGTGTAGACAGGTCAATCCATACTCCCAGCCTATCTCTCTCTTTCCCTAGTAGGGCAGAGCTCTGGGGACTTTTAATAGCCAAAGTGGGTGGCTCCTACATGGAGTCAAGACTTCATCTCAGCCTAACTCAGATCCTGGCTGATTTTTATTTATTGGATGACAAATAAACTGGTAAGTAGGCAGCTAATAATAAATAACCAGAAAGGAGTAATAATTATTAAGAGATGTGATGCCTTCTCTCCCTCCCATCACACAAATGTTACCAGCTTGACTAGAACTAAAGTGCCTCTGGTATCCTCTTTCCTGGTGAGGAGATAACTCAGCCAATTGGATCCAGAATTTTAAATTTTTGTTCAGTTTAAATTTTGAATAAAGACAGAGAGAAATTGAGGAAGTAAGAGGGAGTATGAGAGAGAGAAAAAAGAGACCTGCATCACTGCTGCACTGCTCATGAAACTCCCCCTCTCCCCTACAGGTAGGGGAAGTCCATCTTCTCTAACAGCAGGCTCCTCACTAGCCCTCCACCTCATGTCTTCCACCTTGCTGTCAGAACCTGAGGTCTCAGTTTCACTCCTTCATTTCTCAGAATATTCTGGAGCTTACCCGTCACCCCAGGTGCATACCCAAGTATCCCAGGACACTGTTTACCCTCTGGTCTTTGAAATCACTGCTGCCCTCTGACCACAGCCTAACCAGACAAGCAAAGGTGTTTCCTGTTACAGACTGGCATTGTCAGGATGGACTCCTACTGCTCCCTGTCCACCTCAGTTTCCCACAACCACAGCAAGCCACCCCATTCACCCTCTGGTCAGTTTGGGGGTCAACAAGAACAGGAGTCAGAACTCACCTGTTTCTGTCTCCCCAGCCACATTGCCCAAGGCATCAGCAAACACTAAGCAGAAAGTGGAAGAGCCCCAGAATCCTGGAGTCAGAGGTATCTAGATGTAATCTTCCTCTCCAGTACCAGCTCTGTGGGCCCAAGCAAAGCACCGCATCTCTTCCTGGAGCCTCAGCTTCTCTACATGTTGCATGAGGGTATTAACTGTAACCATCTCTTGGGATGTTATGACAATGACAATATCACACAAAAAAAGCATAGGGCATGACTGATTATTAGACACTGACTAATTAGAAGAACACTGGTCCTAGAGTGTAGTCTTCTTCTAAGGAGACACTGAGAGCCCTAAACACTACTGAGGGAAAACTTGAGGCTCTCTTATTTACAGAAAGGTTTTTGAGGGCCCTACCTTTTCCTGACTGAAATCTCAGGCCTAGCCTTTTGCTGGAGGAATACTGAGGATTTAGTCATTTCCTGAGGGAGCACTGAAAACTCATATTACCTGACAGTATACTGGGGATGCATTGCTCCTGAAGGGACATGGAGAGCTCACCTCACCTAAGGGGACACTAAGGACTCACTCTCCTAAGGAGAGATTGGGGACCCACCTGTCCTGAGAGGACACTGAGAACTCACTTTAGCAGACACTGAATGCTCATCTCTCCTGAGGGAACATTGAGGGTTCACCTATCCTTAGGTTTGAGTCCTACTTTTAGGGATAACTACCTGGTTGGAAGGAAACCAAAGAATCTGAGCTGACAATGAAGTTTCATTTCCATCTCCCTTCTATTAACTTGACCAGTGTTTATTTAGAAAGCCCTAGAAGGTCCAAACAAGGTGGGGATATAGTCAACCTCTCAAGTTGACCCTAGACTCTGCTGATTCTCTAGTGACCTTGTCCTCCCATGTAACTGGGACCTGCCCTTGACTTCTCTGGGACATTATAGAACCCCTTCCCTGTCATCCTGTCATCAGTCTAGGAAAAAAGCTCTCATTCATGTATGTCTCCACCCAATTCCACCAGTTTTGCTACATACTAAAAAATGGAACCCCAACCTACAAGCACAGACTTTAAACTACAGGAGAACTGTGTCACTATAAGGGAAAGATCTGCTACCTCCTAAAATATGCCACTGACAACTTTATAACTTTAGTTATGCTAACTTTATAAGAGAATGGAGATTTCCCTTGAGAACAAAGCCTCTCCTGGTCTGTGGAAAGGGTAGAACTTAAGTCTGCATGTCTCTGCTTTTAGCAAGTCTCCTTCCTAGCTCAGCCTCCTCTTCTTTCTAGAGAAGGCAGCATGCATCACCATACCTCTAATTCATGCTTCCTTTCTTCCAAAATCCTCTGCATTTAGGGAGCCTTTAAGAGCACCCCTAGGGCCCCAAGGTAAGTTACTCAGATTTTCTGGGCCTCTCTTGTGTGTGAAAGAGCTATGCAGGTTATTAATTAAATTCTCTTCACTTTTTCTCCTATTGGCCTGCCTCATGCTTGTTTGATGATTTACTCCTCTCTGAAGACTTCAGAGGGTGAAAGATACTTTATATCCACCCTCACATGGCTTGGGGAGAATCACCTGGCCTCTCTGAGCTTCACAAAGCAAGGAGAACATTGTCTAGCTCCCTGGACACTGTGGGATTAAACATGAAAATTTACGGAAGCTCTGGACATAGCAGTAGGCCCTAAAGAAACAATGACCATATATGACAAGGAAGTAACAATGCACCCTCACCCTCCCTTGCTTGCTAAGGAAGGTGCTGACTAAAGTAGCAATGCCCTTATGGGGAGAAGCAAGGAGAGTGTGAGCCAGGCACCAGGCCCTGAGTGGGTTGTAAGGACACAAATGGGAACAAGACTGAGTTTTGCAGCTCCATAGCAAGAGTGGATGAAGGGCCCAGCCATGCCTGTCCCCTTGTCTTCTCACCTTGGGCTCAGTATGTGAATAGGCCATCCCACACATCCAAATTCTTCCCACATCCCTAAACAGGGGCTAAAGCTACTTTGGGCCTAGCAATTCACATAGTCAGGTATCCAGCCCAGAAGACAGAGGCCAGGGAAATGCCCATGCAGAACTGGAGGCAAGATCAGGCCTTTGGGCCAGCTTCTCAAGCCTCTGAAGTTGATCTAGAGGAATGGCATTGGTATGAGGCTCAAATAGGCACATTCCTTTGTCCCCTGCAGAACTCACTGTGGGATTGAATCTGGACAAAAACAGATCTGAGAAGTAAGGTCAAGGCCAGGGCCCCATTCACCTAAGTCTACGGGTAGATTGATGGGATCTTTGAACACTTAAAAGTCTAGCAGAGAGAATAGATATTAAACAAAATACTATAAGCAACTTACAAATTGATCTTACTGGGAAGGGGGACGTCCACCCTCTAATACCCCCATCCGAGGTTTCTAAAGTCCCTACTCTGGGCTCCCTAAGACTTCAAGGTAGTGTGTTTAAGGAGCCATACCTACAGATTAGCCCCAGTCCTGCCATGCCCTGGAGGGGTCCAGTGTATCTGGGACCATTTCTCAGCTTCAGGTTCCTGCTCACCCCAGAACGCAGAGTTAATAACCACTCTGGGGCTCGGGGCTCCATGAAATTGGAGACCCATAGAGGGAGGGCACACTCTCCAATAATCTTTAATTGAGCATCTTCTATGTACCTGACACTGTTCTAGGCACTAAGGATGTGTCTGTCAATAGACTGTGCTCCTGGCCTTAGAGCTGATACCTTGCAGTAAAGACAGTATGACAAATACATGATGAGCTAATTCATTAAGTGGGCAATAAATTCAGTAAGTGTGCAGAGAATGCAACAGGGGCCATGTGGTCAGGGAAGATGTCAAGGGTGACATCTGAACTGAGACCTAAAAGATTCAAAGCCAAAGTCTGTGTGGATCTGCACCCCAAGGTCTGTGATACTATCTTCCCTTGGCTGCCCTTGAGTGTAAAGGGACCCCAGAAGTGATGATGGTGGTGGTGGAGACAGAGCTAGAGAAAAACCTTCCCAAACTAAGCATCGAGGGAAGTGGTGATAGAATGTCCACCACATATAAATAAGCCCATCCGCCCCAGAGTTGCCCTGGAAACTTGCGGTTAGTTTGGACTTTGCGTAATGCCCAACTCCTTGCCACCAGGAGCCCAAAACGGCTGAACAAACTTCGAAACTCACATGGGACCATCCCCGGATAAGTTCAAGACCACAGCATTTCTCCAAAGTGAAAACCGCAGCAGGAAAGCACAGAAACAGCCTTAAGGGGACTGGCCTGGCACTAGGGCTTGGGTCAGCCTTCCTGAATTTCCTGATGGACTAGAGCTCAAAAAAAGGCAGGACTGTCCCCAAGCCCCCAACCTACCCTGCCCAGAGGCCACTAGGCCTGTGGTTTCAACATGAGAATAAGGTGGGGGGATGGGAGCATGGATTAGCATTGTCTAACCTTCTTCCCTGTTTCTGGAGAGGAAATGCATTTAACTCCCAAGATAGGCATGGAAAGGGGGAATACTCAGTGTGACTGTTGTGCTAGACAGCTGAGCTTCTCCTAGTAGCTCTGACTTCAGTCATCTGCTTCTATTTCTCATTAGGGAGTCCTATAGAAAGATACTGGACAGGGGAATCCGGCGGTAATGCAGCAGGTTAAGTGCACATGGTGCAAAGCGCAACGACCCAGTATAAGGAACCTGGTTCGAGCCCCCAGCTCCCCACCTGCAGGGAAATTGCTTCACAAGCAGTGAAGCAGTTCTGCAGGTATATATCTTTCTCTCCCCCTCTCTGTCTTCCCCTCCTCTCTCCATTTCTCTCTGTCCTGTCCAACAACGACATCAATAATAGTTACAACAATAAAACAGCAAGGGCAACAAAAGGGAATAAATAAATAAAAATTACAAAAAAGAAAGATACTGGACATGAAAGCTAGAGCCCAGGTTTTTGGTCCTGGTTCTGTCACTCAGACAAGCCTCTTATCTTGTCCCTAGACCTCAGTTTCAACAGTGGCAACTATGACCTGGACCAAGTGGAAGGGCCCTCAAACAAAAGGGCCCTGGTAAAAAGGCAGAATTGCAGCCTGAGAAGTAGTACAGTGGATAAAGTGTTGTACTCTCAAGCATGAGGTCTTGAGATCAATCCCTAATATCACATGTGTCAGAGTGAGCTCTGGTTCACTCTCTCATTAATTAATAATTAATTTTAAGAGCAAGATGTGTGCATTGCTTTTCCATATGAAAGCAATGGTATCCCAGGTAAGGAGAGGAAAGGATTTCAACTCCCCTGTGCCACCAACACCTATTGCCGACCAGCCCACTTCCTGACCTCTTGGTCTGGGCCCCTAGGAACCTTGACCCAGCTGACCCAGAGAAGATCTGAGCCTGCACTCCAGGCAGCTGGCAGCCACAGTCATGTCCTAGGAAAGGTCTGCCTCCTGTGGGAGGAAGCTCCTGTCAAAGCTGCTTGCCCATCATCCTGGACCTAGGCTGGCCATGGTGAAAGGGGCACAGAAGTTTGAGCTTCATTTGTGAAGAAAAGAGCATAGGTGTTGATTCAGGCAGAAGCCTGGACTGGAATCTGCATACCAACTTTTATTCACCCTGTGATCATGAGCAGTCCCAGTGTCCCAGCAGAGAATGAGGTTAACAGCCCCCTTACAGCACCACAGGACATCATGCACCTATTCCATCTTCCTCATCCTGGCACAGCAAAAGTTTCAGAAAAAAAATAATGATCTTCCCCTAATAAATGTATAAAAACCTACCAGTCAGGATTCATTGAGTTAGGACTGGGGGTGGGGGGTGGGGGGCAAAGAAACAGACTTCAGTGGCTCTAAAAAGTTTAGTTTAGTTCTTGTTTAGTTCTTGTTCACCTCACATATATGTGGCTTGCTCTGCTCCATGTTGTCCTCACTCAGGACACAAGCTACCACCATCCTTTTAGTTTCTTCTAGTTGATGTGACATTTGCTGGGCAAAGCTGGTTGTATAGCCTCCCTGACAGTTCTAGGGGGTTAGAGTCACTGACCTCAGGAAGACCTTAGGAGTGGGCAGTGCACTACTGTCATGAATCTGAGAGGACAATCTGGATGTTTATGAATTTTCCTACTACTTCCACAGATGTAGGGTCCCACCCCCAGCAGCCTGGGAGGGCTGTCCCTGTAGTCAGAGGAATGGGAACTGGACAGGAGTGAAAATAGAGA
Organism: Erinaceus europaeus; assembly: GCF_950295315.1. NCBI lineage: Eukaryota > Metazoa > Chordata > Mammalia > Eulipotyphla > Erinaceidae > Erinaceus > Erinaceus europaeus. The sequence goes on from NC_080174.1 coordinate 37,861,398, forward strand.
AATGCCCTAACCCTATTTGCTCAATCCATTCACACCTCAGCTCCCCAGTCCTCACTGTGGTTGGAGACTTCAGTCATGAGCCTATGTCTCCCTGGGAGTGGGAACAGGAGCCCTGCGATACTCCATGGACCTAAGGTGCAATGACACTCCATGGACCTAAGGTCAGTGTAGCGGGCATCCTGAAGAAGAAACAGGGGACACCCCAAATGGAAACATTCCCTAGAGATTATCATGTGCCATCCTTTCACTTATAGAAACTGAGGCTTAAAGTGAAGGGAACAGATTGCCATGGTCCAGGTTATGGGGAGCAGAGCCATGTCTCCAGAAACTCTGTCGAGAGTCCTTTTCAGCCAATGTGCAGCTGCCTTCATAATGGAGTCAAATGCCTACCATGACCTTGGTCAGTCTCTCTACTGAACCTGACATACAATCATAAACTTTGTGGGCAGCTGAGGAATACATGGTGTCTGTTTCCTACTAGTCCAAGGGTCCCTTATCATACATAAGGAAAGGAGACTGGGTTGAAAATCAGAGCAGCCTATGTATGCCTAGACCCTTTCCTCCCATGTCCTAGTTGAATGGTCCTTGATCATTAACCTCAGTTTTCTGATGTACAAAATGGAAACAATAGCATCCTACCTAATCTGCTGGGCGCTAGAGAGGTATGGAAGTGTTTCTTCCATCATGACTTGTCGTTTAGATGTGTAGAGGAGATGTGATCATCCCCTTCTCCCTAGCCAGCCCTAAGGGCCTGCACAGGTCCTGTAGTCCAATGTTGAGGCAATGGTTTAATTAATGGGATTTATTTATTTATTTATTTACTGCAACTGGTAGTTTTGCTAGGGCTTCATATCTGCACAATTCCACATCCAATTGACTTATATTATTATTATTTTATTTTACTTTATTTTATTAGATAAAGGATGAGAAACCAAGAGGGAGAGAGGGAAGAGAAATTACAGCACTTCTCTGTCACGTAGAAAGCTTCCCATGCTGTTGTTCCATGTGATAGCCAGGGGGCTTGAATGCAGGTCCTTGATCAAGGTAAAGTGAGCACTCTTCTGGGTGGTAAGCTATCTTCTCACTCCCTGATTTTATTTATTCCTTTCAGTAGGAACCTGCCAGCTCAGAAACAGTGTTGTAGATGACTGAATGACAAGTCCTTCAGTCCCAATAAGAGCCTAAATGCACTAAAAATTAGGAGAAGAGGCCCAGAACCAGGCTTGATGCTAGAAGCTGATTATGTTCACTGATTGGCATCTACCTCCACCACCAGACTCTGGCTTGTTAATGCTAATCTTCACTGAATGTTTACTGACTGGAGGTTCTTGTGAATACCAGATCTGTTCCTTTCATCAATCTGCTCTTATTGAGCCTCAAACTCATACTTATAAGATGGACAATCTGAGTGGCCCTTGAGGTGGTGCAGTGAATTAAGCAATGAACTCTAAAGCATGAAGTCATGAGTCCAAGTCCCAGCATTGTATATGCTAGAGTGATGTTCTCGTTCTCCCCCCACCCCATCTTTAATAAACAAACAAACAAAAATTAATGATGGGTAAGTGGGGGCTGACTGAGACAACTTCATCTGCGAAGTCCCTGGCCCATCTCAGGTCACTGGTGACTAGGGTCATAGCCATCACCACCACCATTAGCCCAAAGTGCTACTGGACTGCAGAGATAAGAGCACCGCCCCCCTCAGTGGCTGCCAGGGCTGAGGAATCATTCCAACCCAGATCACAGTGGACCCTGAAGCTCTGCACATATCACAGTCCACAACACAGTCCCCAAACAATAGCCAGCTTCATGTTATCAAGGAGGAAGTTGGGACCCAGAGAAGTATGAGAATTCACCTAGGTCATATAGCACTTGAGAAGTGTGTCCATGGGGGAGAGCACTTCCAGTCCATCTACACCATGTCCAGCACTATACCAGGAGTGATACTCCATTATTCTACCATCCTCACTTTGCAAAGGAGGAAACCGAGGTTGTGAGAGATAGTGGAGCTTTCCTGAGACCCACAACCCATCAAGAGCCAAGGAGCAACCCTACTCCTGCCCAAGACTTCAGTCTCTGACCTCAGGATCCAGTCATCCCCTGGAGCACTGAGATTTGAGCAGCATTCTGGTCCCCCTCTGCCACTCCCAGAAGTGCCCTATGTCTACACCTTGATCTCCACACCCATGATGCCGGGAAACCCCGGCAGGGGTGGTCGAGCAGTGGGTATTTATAGCAGACATGCAGAAATGTTGCCACACCATCTGTTTACCCAACAGCACGCACTCTAGCTGGACAGTTTCAGCCCTGCCAGCCACAGACAGACCCTCACTGCTGCCTCATCTATTTTTTCCTCCTCACTTAATTTTGCATCATCCCAGCTTCCAAAATAAACTTCCCCCAAACCAGCCAGCCAGGCTTGTTCTGGCTCAGGATCTCTAGTGAAAAGTTCCTTCAACCCCAGCCCCCACATCAGCCCAGAAGGCAGAGTCACCAAACCCAGAGGCTGCCTCTGGCCTTGATTTAGAAGCAGCTGCTCCTGCCTGGCGAGCTTCTGACACTCCAGTGCCTGTCGGGTTATCTGCATCTGTGGGGGTGCGGACCGGGCATCTGTGTGCAGGGTTTCTGGCTGGAGGCCAACAGTACTGCCTCAGTCCCCACAACTGGCCCCTCACACTTTCATACACAAGCACTCATGTGAGTAATCAGGCATGCACATGCAGTTCCACAGAAGTACACACATGTACACACACACACACACACACACACACACACACACACACAGTGTCCCACAAGCCAGAATCTCCTCCAAGGGCTCTCTTTGTTTGTGGGTGGCCACCTCTCTCTGCTCACACTGGTTCCTGCTGACCTCTTCATCAGAATGCCCCAATCTATGTCTCCATCCCTGCCCACAAGAGCCCTGGGCTTCCATTCCTGGGCACACCATGTCACCTCTAGGCCTGTGAATGTGCTAGTCCCTCAATGTAAAGTATGTTTCTTCTCACCTTTTGCCAAACTAGCCTTCCAAACCCTCCCATCCTTAACCTGTCACCTCTGCAAAGAATTCCCCCTAGCCAGTAGAGAGAAGCAGATGTTCTGAGTCATCCCATCTTCCACCTCAAAAGCCAAGAGAAGCATATTTACCATATTCAGCACATGAGACTTTGCAATTCTTCACAGAGTCCTCAGTCTAGTGCCAGGCCCTGTGCACACAAAATGACAAGTCAATTCTCTCATTTCCAGGAGAAAGTGCTCTTCCCACAGCAGCACAGGTCAGTGAGTCCACCCCCTCCCAGGGACATCCCAATCATTCCAGAATCACAATTCCAGCTGTGTTTGTTTCCTTAGTTGTGACTTCTTCAGGATAATGATTGAAAAGACCATATTTTTCATTCAGATATGTTTTTCTGGGCAGTAAGGATAGTAAAAGAAGTAATGCTTAGAATCAAATACTGCACATCTATTTTTATTTGAAAATAAGATGCCTTTTTGGGGGGGTAAAGGCTTAAAAAGTAACAATCCCTTTCTTCACTCAGCACTTAGCACTGTACACACTGAAGTGGCTGGGGACAATGCCTTCTTAGAGGTTAAAACCCACTGGAAAAGGGATATGGCACAAGTGCCTTTACTGCAGTCACCATTTTGATTAGGTCAATAGTGCCTCAAAGGAAAAATCCAAGGGATCAAGGTAGAATGGGAAACCAAGAATCCAAGGAAGCTTTCTTTCTCAGACATGAAAGGTAAGCAGAGATTTGAATGTAAGTGGCACAGCAAAGGGCAGATTGAGTAATCTGACATGGGAGAAAACACACTACAGAGCACAGGAGAGAGTTGCAGGTGAGATGAAGGGACAGAATAAATGGACAACTAAAGAAAAAAGAAATAAAACAAAAAGAACTAACTCCAGGTCCTTTGCTTGTGCTTCTCCAATGTGATGACAGTTTGTTGTTCAAAGAAAACTGTACTGTAAAGTTACCTCCACTATTGCCTTCTTGTCTAGAAAGTAAAATTTCAAATACAAATACAATACAGAGATTAGTATCACTTATTCTACTTGGGGATGATTAAGAAAATGAATTCTTCTATTAAAAATCTTAGCAATCCATTCTTAAGGTATTAATAAAGACAAGCCAAAAATATTCTAGAACAATTTGGGATTTCATCCAGTAGTCTTTAGATGTCTATAGGTTCATTATCCTGAGCTTAATAGAAAACTTCTCCTAACTTACTTTTATTATTTCTTTAAAAGTCAGGTATTCTGAGACTTCCAATCCTTCCAGGCATTTGGTTTCCTTGTATTGGTTACTATAGGGCAGCATTTAATCCTTCTAGTAGTTCTGGCTTCTTTTCTTGAATAACCTTTGAGAAAAAGTCAAGTTCACATTGCCCCTTCAAGTTCCCCTCAGTCTAATGAGCTGCTTTAGGGTTCTGCCATGCATGAAAGCTGGTCCTACTAGAGCCATTCTATCCCTGAAAGGGACTTTCTCCAGCCTGTTTTTCACATTTTATTTATTTATTTATTTATTTTCCCTTTTGTTGCCCTTGTTGTTTTATTATTGTAGTTACTATTGTTGTTGTTATTGATGTTGTTGTTGGATAGGACAGAGAGAAATGGAGAGTGGAAGGGAAGACAGAAGAGGAAGAGATAAAGACAGACACCTTCAGACCTCACAGCAGAGACTCACATGCAAACTTTGGGTACTAAGTAGACTTCCATGTTCCTCTATATATATATTTACCTCCCAAAGGAGCCAACATCACTTCTAGCTCGAGGTATTTTCAAGATTCAAACAGAATGCTAAGCTTCAAGAAGTTCTTTCATCAAGTCTCTGTCTCTGGATGGAAAGAGCAAGTCCCAGCTGACTAAGTGAGATCAAATCAGATCAGGCCCAAAGAGCAGACATAAAATGGACTATAAGGGAATTGGTATCTAGGGCTCTGTTCAGATGGGAAAATGAACAAGAATAGAAGCCCTATCCAAGTGACTAGAAGCAGGTCATGAGGTTTGGATTGATAGCCAAGATCCCTGTCTGAGCTGCCAGACAGGGTATACAGGGACACTCTGGATACCAGCCTGACCCATGAGGATCCCTATCCTTCAGGTGGTTAGCAAAGGTCTGTAAAACTTCTCCCAGACAGGTATTGAGGGAATGGGCACAAGAGTTTCAGAAACGATTTTGGGTACAGGATTTAGAATCCTGGAATCACAAGGTACTTTTTTTTCTCCTCTGCACTAGAAGTAATTTGAGAAAGGAGAAGTTAAAACCATGTACAGGGCATCGGGTGGTAGTGCAGCAGGTTAAGCACAGGTGGTGCAAAGTGCAAGGACCAGCGTAAGGATCCCAGTTCAAGCCCCCGGCTCACCACCTGCAGGGGAGTTGCTTCACAGACAGTGAAGCAGGTCTGCAGGTGTCTTTCTCTTCCCTCTCTGTCTTCCCCCTTCTCTCCATTTCTCTCTGTGCTATCCAACAATAACAATATCAATAACAACCACAATAATAACTGCAACAATAAAACAGCAAGGGCAACAAAAGGGAATAACTAAATAAATAAATATTAAAAAAAAAACATGTATAGCAGGAAAGGCCCAAGGTAGACACCAAGAAGAAATACATGACCATTCTCTTGTATGTTACAGTAAATCTTAACCATGGAATTTTCAAAGTAAACCAAACTTCCAAATCACTTGGTTATAACAATAACTACCTGAACCAACCAACCAGACTTCCCTGGGCAGACAACCCCACCAACGTGTCCTGGAGCCCCACTTCCCCAGATCTCTGCCCCACTAAGGAAAGAGAGAGACAGGCTGGGAGTATGGATCAACCTGTCAATGCCCATGTTCAGCAGGAAAGCAATTACAGAAGCCAGACCTTCCACCTTCTGCACCCCATAATGACCCTGGGTCCATACTCCCAGAGGGATAAAGAATAGGAAAGCTATCAGGGGAAGGGATGGGATATGGAGTTCTGGTGGTGGGAATTGTGTAGAGTTGTACCCCTCTCATTTTATGGTTTCTATTGCTGTTTCCTTTTTATAAATAAAAATTAAAAAAAACAATAACTATCTATTGCCTTCTTAAACTCTAAGACAGCAAGAACCTTCCCCATTCTCTATAAAATCCATATTTCCCCCAGTCCTGGAACCTCTGAAGTGTGGCTTGTTTTCCTTCACACTTCTCTCAATCCATACCATTTGATACTGCATTTACTTATCTCAGCCAAATCAGTGCAACCAATACTACCTCCACGTTTCACTTCAGACAGTGTCCAGAGATGCCAGGCCTGGAATGTCAACCTTTCAACTCTGTTACTCTGGTGAGACCATTTCTAGCTCATAGAATTCCTCAATTCCACTTCATGTGGCACCCTTCCTAACAAAGCCTCAGAACACAGATATAGACCAGGGCCCATGAGATAGAGCACATGTGTACGTGTATCCATAAGTTAGGGGAAACATACTTTAAAGTAAAAGTGCACAATAGTTTGCAGTGACTCACTAAGTACAGCAAACAAGTAGAAAGACCTAAAAAAAAAAAAAAAGACACTGTAAAGTATTTAATCAAATAGTTTCTACTTAGACCTTGATACCCTCCTCACCTACTTTCTCTTACACTTCCCTCAATCACTCTAAAGCTAACCTTGTCAGAAAAAGTAAGGACTACAAAAGCTTGATAAGGGCAAGAGACTGGCATATTTTAATGATGGCTTCTTGGTCATTACCAGACCACCCCATCATCCAGGGCCCTAGTCAGACAATCCTGAGCTTTCAACATAGATATGATGGGCCTAGACCTCTAACAGATCCCTCTCTCCACTGACATTGATCCTCTCCATCAGTAACAACATAGTGGACCCTCTTGTGGGCCTCTGTAAGACCTTGCCCTCAGTGTGGTTCAACATTGGTAGGGAGTGCCCCATTCTCTGAAGGGAGGCTGGGTCAACATACTCTTCCACTTGATGAAAACTGGTCTTGAAATGTGTGCAGCCTCGAATGTTCCAAGCTATGACCACAGAATGTGAGCTTAGACCTATAGGGATGCAGAGGTTACACAGGCTCCTGTGCTGAATTTGGGCTCCAGGTCAGATCCATGGAGTTTACAGTTAATGGTATTTATATATTTTTCCCATATTTGGGAGATACTCTTCCCTGATCCAGCTTTCTAGTCCTATTTAAAACTCTGACACTATCCTCCCAGACAATACTTTTAGCCCTCTTGCATGTTAGTTATCGGGCTCAAGGCAAAATTAATGAAGTCATGGGCTCCTTGAAATATGCCTAAAATAGATTTCCTAGCTTTTTCCAAAATGGAGACCCCAAATCTCATCTGTTCTATTCTTACCTTTAGGTTCCTGATTGTTAAATAATCTGTTCTGCTTTATATCCTAATGCTTTTCAGCCACAAAGTTGCAGATGCTACCATGATGCCAACATGAATTTGTTGCCAGCCTCACCCCACCTCTCCAGGGCCCTGCTCCACTAGGGAAAGACAGAAACAGGTTGGGGTATGAATCAACCTGCCAATGCCCATGTCCAGTAGAGAATCAATTACAAAAGCCAGACCTTCCACCTTCTCCACCCCATAATGATCCTGTGTCCATACTCCCAGAGGGAGAAAGAATAGCAAGGATTCCAATGGAGGGGATGGGATGCAGAACTCTGGTTGGTGGGAATTGTGTGAAATTGTACCTCTTATCCAATGGACTTGTTGATCATAATTAAATCAATTAAAAGAAAAAAAGTACCTGGTCACTCAAGTAGCAGCATCCTGGAATGAGCTCCCAAAGGCAGTTCTTCATCACCCAAGACTGGAATGTAGAAGACCTGCCCAGACTAGTGAGGCCCAATCACAGGGGACCAAACTTCCTGAATCTGAGGAGCCCTTCGTCACAGCATAAGATTCTATAGTGGGTGTACTTGTACCATATGTCAGTGGTAAAATAACAAAAAGGAAGCATAAATTTAATGCTTCCTTTTCATTTATCACAGTATCATCTATGCTTGAAAGTTACTTATACAACTCCATACCCTTGATGAAATCTTACTTTCCCTCCAATAAAACAACAACAGAAGTTGGGCTGAATCTATTCCAACTTTAAAGTTAGAAAATAGAGGAAGAGAATAACTATTAGCCAACAGTGCAAATAGTCAAACCAAAAGGGGAACCCACAAACTTGATGTCCACAACAGACAAAGGCACAAAGGAAGTGACAGGTTGTGGGGCAGAGGCATGCTCCAGATTAAGAAAAGTCTGTGGCAAAAAAAAAAAAAAAAAAAAAAACAAGAGAGAGAGAGAAAGAGAGAGAGAAAAGTAAAGTAAAGTCTGTGCCTCTTAGACTGTGAAGACTGTGGAGGTTATCAGAGAGAATGGAGGGGAGAAGAGGAGATAGGTGAAGGGTTCCATTTGGGGTGATGGCAGTGGGTTGTATATATGCACACAAACAATATATACAGTTTAAATTTTACTTTTCTTAAATATTTTATTATTTATTAAATAGAGACAGAGAAATAAAAAATGAAGGACTAAATAGGGAGAGAGCTACAGAGAGATACCTGCAACATTGCTCCACCACTCATGAAGCTTTTCCCCTTAAGGTAAGGACCAGGGAGGGACTTGAGCTTGGGTCCTTGCTCATTGTAACATGTATACTCAATCAGAAGCGCCATCCCTACCTCAAAAATGTTATAATGCCATAAATCAATGTTAAATCTATAAAATTTATTTAAAGGACAAGTTAAGAAATAAGGGCCAGGAGATGGCTCACCTAGTAAAGCACAGAGTTTACCATGCATGAAAACCCAGATTGGATACCCTGGCATCATATAGACGCATCATACACAACCATAGGGGAAGCTCTATGAGCAGTGGAGTGACGCCATGGTGTCTCTCCTTCCCTACCCCCAACCCTTCACCTAAAGTTAAAAAGACAAAAAGAAAAGAAATGAAAAATTATGATATATAATCACCAAATAACAAAGGCAGACCTGTTTGAGTCCATATTAGACACACCATGTATAAACAGATTTTTTGAAACTATTGGGGTTGTTTAATCAGGATATTAATCTTAATTTCATTGTTTATGATAATAACATGATAATCATGTAAGAAAATGCTGGGGGTTGGGTGGTGCACTGGGTTAAATGCACATGGTACGAAGCGTGAGGACTCATATAAGGATCCCAATTCAAGACCCCAGCTCCCCACCTGCAGGGGCGTCACTTCACAAATGGTGAAGCAGGTCTGCAGGTGTCTATCTTTCTTTCTTTTTTATTTTAAGAAACTTTTTTTCAATTTTTTCCTTTTGTTGCCCTTGTTGTTTATCGTTGTTGTTGTTATTGCTATTGTTGTTGCTGAATAGGACAGAAAGAAATTGAGAGAGGAGGGGAAGACAGAGAGGGGGAGAGAAAGACACCTGCAAACCTGCTTCACCACCTGTGAAGCGAACCCCCTGCAGATGAGGAGCTGGGGCCTCCAACAGGGATCCTTATGCTGGTCCTTACGCTTCATCCCATGTATGCTTAACCCGCTGCACCACTGCCTGGTTCCCCTCTCTATCTTCCTCCCCAGCCCCTCAGTTTCTCTCTGGCTTATCCAATAAAAGAAACAAAAAAATGGCCATCAGGAGCAGTAGATTTATAGTGCACGCACTAAGCACTGGCATAATCCTGGAGGAAAAAAAGAAAAATGAAAGTCTTAGTGGGTCAGTCAAATAGTTCACTTGAATAATGTGCTGTCTTTCCATGTGTACTGCCCAGGTTCAAACCTAGCCCCCACCACATTGAAGGAACCTTCAGTGCTGTGGCATGCCTGCCCCTCTCTCTTCCTCCTTCTCTCTCTCTCTGCTTCTTTGTATATTTAAAGAAAAAAACTGTCCTTGTATTTTTTACAGTGTTATACTGATGAATGTTTAACAAACAACCAGCTCTTTGGGGGTGAGAGTAGGGTAGGGAAACTGTATCTTATAGTGTTTGTTGATTTCTGTGGTGTAAATATTCTCACTGTGATTGGTTTTAGGTTACCAGTGTGACATCACTGAACACAGATCTGAAAAGAGATTCACAGTATCAGCTCTTAGAGGCTGCAGCACTGGTTTTAGAGCACTACACTGAAGTATGAAAGGATGACATGGTAAGATACCTGATATACCTTTTGAAATAATTCAGGAGGGGGAGGGAACAAATGGGACATAATATCGATAGTTATTCAATCTGGGTGACACATGTATGGGTTTTTTTTTTTCCTCTCTCCTTCTTTCTCCCTCTCTTCCCACTCAATTTCTCTGTCCCTATCAAAAACAGATAGAAAGACAGAGACAGGAAGAAAAAACAAAGAGAGAGTCACTGGGAGTGATGGATTCATCTTGCAAGCACCAAGTCTCAGCAAAAATCCTGGTGAAAATAAAAATTAAATTAGGGGCCAGGTGGTGGTGCACTTGGTTGATCACACTCATTACAGTGTGCAAGGACTAGAGTTCAAGACCCCGGTCCCCACCTACAGTGAGAATGCTTTGTGAGTGGTGAAGTAGGGCTGCAGGTGTCTTTCTGTCTCCCTCTCTATCACTCCCTTCCATTCTGAGTTCTGACAATCTCTATCCAATAAATAAAGATAATTTTTTTTAAATTTTAATGAACAAAATAAAAATTAAATTAATAAATGTAATACATAGATATAGATCCTGACACAGTTATTGACACACAGTAGGTTGGTCAAGAAATGATGACTTACTTCCTTACCAGTGAGTGCTCTGGAGAGACATGAGTGAGCCATTACTTATTTATGAAGGATGGCTGTGGAAATAATACAGCAGTTTTACTAAGAACTTGCATGCAAGAGATCCCAGGTTGAATGCTTAGCACCACTATTAGCCAGAACTGAGCAGTGCTCTGCTAATATGCATTTTTGCATGCTTAAGTTACTCTTTCTTGCCCAAGAATGTGTATTCCTTGTCAACAAATGCCTCCATTTTAAAAATAAGAGATTCAGGGTTTTTTTTAAGTAAAATTTCCTGCTACTAAAATTCTGTCCACAGCTTTATATATTTAGAAACACTGGCACTTGGGCATGTATCTCAGAGGCAAAGTGCATACTTTACATGTGTGGGGCCCTAGGTTCAATTCCTGGCACTACCAAAACCAATGAACATCTACAACATTGAGGTAAAACAACAAAAACACACCTGCATACCACTGGCATGTGATTCCTGGCTTAAACTCTAGAATAAGATAAAGAATTCATCAAATAAAGACAATGAGATACCACATGACTCCTGTGAGAATGTCATACATCAGGAAAGGTAGCAGCAAAAAATGCTGGAGAAGTTACAGAGTTAAAGGAATGTAAATTGGTCCAACCCCTGTGGAGAACAGTCTGGAGAACTCTCAGAAGGCTGAAAATGGGCCTAACCTATGACCCTGCAATTCCTCTCCTCGGAATATATCCTAAGGAAGCAAACACACCCATCCAAAAAGATTTTTGTATACCTATGTTCATAGCAGCACAATTTGTAATAGCCAAAACTTGGAAGCAACTCAGGTGTCCAACAACAGATGAGTGGCTGAGTAAGTTGTGGTATATGTACACAAGAGAATACTATTCAGCTATTAAAAGTGGTGATTTCACCTTCTTCACCCCATCTTGGATGGAGCTTGAAGAAATCGTGTTAAGTGAAATAAGTCAGAAACAGAAAGATGAGTATGAGATTATCTCACTTATAGACAGAAGTTGAAAAACAAGATCAAAAGTGAAAACACAAAGCAGAACTTAGACTGGATGGGGTTGGTGTATTGCATCAAAGTAAAAGACTCTAGGGTGGGGCATGGGGGTTCAGGTCCTGGAATATGATGGCAGAGGAGGACCTAGTGGTTGCTGAATTGTTATGTGGAAAACTAGGAAATATTATGCTTGTACAAACTATTGCATTTTACTATTGAATGTAAACCATTAACCCCCCCAATAAAGAAATGTAAAACAAAAACATAAAGAATTCAGAGAACCCATCATTCAAGCTGGGTTCCATGTTTAGGAGTCTTTACATACATTATTATCCCACTGGTTCCTCACAACCTCTCCTGCATATCTCTCTCTCTCTCTCTCTCTCTCCTTCTGTCCCTCTATTTTTTTATTTGTGATTAATAGTGGGTTACAAGATTGTAACACCCACCACCAAAGTTCTGTGTCCCTACCCTCCCACCACCCAAAGATAACCATCACAAAGTCTTCAAAACAATTTGTTAACCTCTATTCTTTTGTTTTGTTTTTGGCATTTGTTAGGTTTTGTTTTTTGCAAATTTATATGTATCTGTTCTCTAGATTCTACATGAGTGAAACCATTGGTAATTTTCTTTTATCTCTATATTATTTTGTTAAGCATAAACACCTCCAGTTTCATCCATTTTGTCCCAAAGGACACAATATCATCTTTTTTATTACAGAGTAGTATTCCATAGAGTATATACCCTGTAACTTCTTTAGCCAGTCACCTATTGATGGGCATTTAAACTGCTTCCACTCATTGGCTATTAAGAATAATGCAGCTACGAACATAAGGGTACATATTTGGCTTTGAGTTAGTGTTTCTATGCCCTTAAAATAAATATCTAAGAGTGGTATTGCTGGATCTTGGGATCTCCATGGCACCAGTGAGAAACTGAGATTCATAGAGATCTGTCAGGGCCAGGAGCAAACCCAGGTCTTCCTGAGAACCTGACATTCTACATTACTCCCTCTCTAGATTCCTAGAAGTTTTTTAGGGAGAAAAGGTCAAGCCCAGAGGTGGGGAGGATGCCTGGAGACTGAGACTGATCAGGTTTCCTGTCCCTTTCCTGGCCAGGGTCCCTGGTGGACAGCTCTGGAAGAGACATCTGTGCAGCTAAACCCAAGATGGTTCAGGCCATGATGGCAAGAGAGGAGACCTCTACGTTTACTTTCTTTGAACAATGCATGTATAGGTCAAATGTTCTAGACCTTAAGATTAGACCCTCCATTTCTTCACTTCAAAAATCTAGCAAGTGGGAGTCAGGCGGTAGTGCAGCGGGTTAAGCACACGAGGCGCAAAGTGCAAAGACCAGAAAAAGCCTCCAGCTCCCAACCTTCAAGGGAGTCGCTTCACAGGCGGTGAAGCAGGTCTGCAGATGTCTATCTTTCTATCCTCCTCTGTCTTCCCCTCCTCTCTCCACTTCTTTCTGTCCTATCCAACAACAACAATATCAATAACAACAACAATAATAACTACAACAATAAAAACAACAAGGACACCAAAAGGGAACACATAAATAATTTCTTTTTAATCTGGGAAGTTAGACTAGGAATCCCAGTCATAGCTAATCAGACATCCCATGACTGGATGCTTCCACAATGAGGCTGGAGATATGCCCCATCACATTGCTTTTAACCATTCACCATGAGCTAGTGATCATTTTGATACATTGAATGTGGTTCTTTCTGATTAAAAAACTTGGCCAGGTTTCCCAAACTTGATGAACTTTCATAGTTTTACTAGTATAAAAGGAGAACTCCAAAAATGGGACACGTCAAGCATCAAGGGTTTTTGTTTTTTTTTTTCCTTCCACCTAGAAAAAGGAAATATCTGAGAGCTGGGCAGTAGCGCAGCAGGTTAAGCACAGGTGGTGCAAAGTGCAAGGACCTGCTCAGGGATCCTGGTTTGAGCCCCCAGTTCCGCATCTGCAGAGGGTCGCTTCACAAGCGGTGAAGCAGATCTGCAGGTGTCTGTCTTTCTCTCCTCCTCTCTGTTTTCCCCTCCTCTCTTGATTTCTCTCTGTCCTATCCAAAAACAACAGCTATGGCAATACAACTACAACAAGTGCAACTAGGGCAACAAAATGGGGAAAATGGCCTCCAGGAGCAGTGGATTCGTAGTGCAGGCACTGAGCCCCAGTGATAAACCTGGAAGCAAAAAAAAAAGAAAAAAAGAAATAGGAAATAGCCAAGATGGGTTCAGGTTCTATTATGTGTGAGATTCGCAACACACTGGGTACAGAGAGAAGGAAAAAGAGGATGTTCCACGTCTGGCCTTGAGGATGCCAAGTAACTTTCAGAGAGCCTAGGAAAACCCATGACTTTTCCCTCCTAATGAATGGAGCCTGCCACCAGTCTTTGTACGTGGAAGACTCTTGTCTACTGCAGAGTGTGAATTATTCAGAACCCAGATCACCTACATTCAAACTCCTCTTACCAATTGTGGTTTCAGGTAATCCATATACTCTGTGCCTCAGTTTCTTCATATGTACCATTGTTATAACAATGATAGTACCTACCTCATAGTTACTGTTCTATCTTGGAGCACTCTAGAGCAATAGCTGAGCTTTACCCATCTGTAAATGGGAATAAGAATAGTACCTATTTCTCAGGTCTGTGGCCAGGACTAGAGTTAATATAAGCAAACATCCGGAACAGTGGCTGGCACATGTACTACCAGGATGAGATGTGATAATATATTAAAGAACTACTGGCAATTGAAGTTTTTCCTTTCTTTCTCTCTTTCACCAAAGAACCGCTCAATTCTGGTATGTGGTAGTGCTGGGGATTGAACCTGAGACCTTCAGTGCCTCGGGAATGAAAGTCTTTTTTCATAATCAGCATGTTATCTTCCTAGAACAAAACTTCTAATTAAATTTTTGAATAAATTTGTGCTTATAGCTTTACATCTAAAATGTTCCATAAGTTAGAAAAGCATTTCCTCAAAAAAAAAAAAAGATAGATAGATAGATAGATAGATAGAAAGAAAAGCATTTCTTCAAAGACATTAAGACTTTCTACTGACTCAGACCAAAGAACTCCCTCCTTGTCTCCCTCATCACCCTCAGGGTGGGCCTTCCTGGCTCAAGCTCAATGCCCTCTCTCCTCTCAGCTCTTTCCAGCTCAGAGGACTCATACCCACTGCCTCATGTGTGTGTCACAGCAGTTCCAGGACAATGTGACTAGGTGCAGCAGCTCCCCAGCAGTTGGGGGACATGTGCTGTGAGAGAGAAACTCAAGCCCAAATAGCTGAGCCCTTAGCCCAGGGCACCATAGAGGGCTAAAGACATGACTATGGAGTCCCAGTTCACACTTTTCTTGGACTTGTCACATACCTCACTAACCCCCCAACTGTGAAATTAGAGAGATCAACAGTACCTCCTCCTCAGAGTCATTGTGAGGACTGGATAAGTGACAGCATGTAAAACTTGACAACACCCAGCACATGAGGTATCCACATTTTGGCAGGATGAGACATCCTTGTGTGTCTGGTCCATCAAGCAAATATTCTAGTTAGAATCCCTGGTCATCTGAAAAAATGTTCCGGTTTGGAAGAAAATTACATGGCCACCCAGCAATAATTGCCTGTTGCCATTTATATTGTTGTTGTAAATGCTGCTGCTGCTGTTGTTGTGTTTCACCTTGTAGCACTGAGACTCCAGAAAATTTGTAGGTTGACTTAAAATAATTCAGTAATTTAGTACCACCTTTAAGTCATGTTCTAGGGACCCCCACCTAGCCCTCGTGCAGCCAAGCTCTCTTGACAGGGAGGAAGACCAAGAGGCCAAGGAGACCTTTCTCACCTGTATGTTGTGCCCCTCCTAAAGATCCCATTCTGGTTACCAAATATCCTGGGATGATTTACTTATATGATCCCACATCTACTTCCAGAAGGGGCTGGGGTGAGGGAAAGAAAAGGATCTCTTCTGCAGATCTGTTTCCTAAGTACAGATTGCAACACTGATATCCTCAGTGCTGTGCCTGAGGGTTAAGAGCCAGCTTTCTGGGGGGAGGGATTGTGTGAACTGAGCTTGCATGCATGGACCCCTGCAGACCAGAGCAAGGCAGGGCAGGGAAGAGGCAGAGGTGGAGAAGGAAGGGGCCTCCTCTTTCTGTGCTACACACCTCAGCAGAGGGTCCAAGGAGTTCAAGAATTTTACACTCTGGTTGGGCCTTCCAGCTTGACATAAAAGTCTACTTGTCAAGGTAGGAGACTAGAACACACTTTATCTATCTTACATTTTATTAGCTTGATCTATAACTTGCACATATTTAGACATATGGTATTGAGTCCCCATCTGTACTCATGTCCAGCACCACAAATCCATACCACCTCTGGCCACTCTCAGCACCAAATGTTCACTGAGCCACTCCTCCAAGCTGAGGGTGGGGACTCTCTGCAGAATTAAAGGCACTGTCCCAGCACCCAAGCCTAGCCTTGTAGGTGGAAGCAAACTTCTAAAGCAGAGAAGAATATAAGAACTGACAGGGTGTAAGTCTGGTCTATGGTTCTATCTCCTCTCCCCAGAAAGGTGGGACAGTTTTCTGTCCCTCTTTGGGCCTCAGTTTCCCCATTTAGATTAGAGATTTCTCCCGTTCTGAGTAGTCAGAGTGAGGAAGGACAAAGAACCAGAGCAGGGACCTGGAAAGGATCCGAGTTGGGGGGGGGGGGATATAAGTCTCATCAACTACTATGACAGAGAGCACTCCTCATCAGCAAGCCAGCTGAGACTGCAGCCAAATCCATTGCACTCCTTGATTCCACAACCACAATTCTAATAACCAGCCACGCTGTGCCAGGCGCAGAGCGAGGGGCTGAATCTGAGGACAAATAAAACCAGCACACTGAAAACCAAAATGCAAAGCTAACTCGGTGCGTGTGCTTAAAAAGAGACTTTCCCCGAAACTCCCTCCATATTCATATACAGCCCTCCTCCCTCCACCCCCCCACCCCACCCCCGTCCCGGTGTTTCAAGTCCAGAGAGGTAAGAAAGTTGGTCAGGGCTCTGTTACTAAGGGCGCGCCCAGATTTCGTGTCTAGCCAGCAGCGAGGTTTCGGATTCCCGCAGTCTCCGGCCACTGTCCCAAGCTGCCCGAAGCTGGGGAGGCCCCGTCCAGCTCCCAGAAGGCTTGGAGGGGGGTGAGCGCCAGGGAGGAGGTGGGCCAGAGAATGCGCCGACCAGGAGGGAGGGAGGGGCCTGGCCGGGAGTGGGGCGACCGGTGACACTGGGCACAGGCAGCTGGGTGCACAGTGGCAGCCGCGCTCCAGCCGGTCGGCAGGGTCGCGCTGGGGTCCTGCTCCGAAGCAGCCGCCGGGGGCGAGGCAGGGCGGCGAAGGCGGCGCTGCAGTGCCCGCAGCTGCGGGTTGGGGGAGCTGTGCACTCCTGTCCCCAAGGCTCGGACAGGGGACTGGGCAGTTGGGTCGCCGCGCCTCTAGCGGAGCCGTACTCCGCGGCCAAGTGTGCCGGGAGCCGGCTGCGGCCCTGCATCCTCAGAGTGCCGGGCCCAGGAGGGCCCGGGAGAAGCCCAGTCCCTCCGGCTAGGACAGCCGGGCCGCTCTGGCACGCCCCCCGGGGGGTGTCCCTGGCGGCTGGGCCCGCCCAGGTAACCCCATCCTCGGCCCGCCCCCAGCCCGCCCCCCCCCACCCCACCCCCGGCCACCCGCCGGCCCGCCTCCGCCGCCGCGGCCGCCGCATCCCTGCTCTGGGGCGGCGCTGACAGTCTGATCCGCGCCGGGCAGCGGGCGCACAGCGGGCAGGGCTGCGGGCAGGGCTGCGGGTAGGCACAGAGCAGAGCCTCGCCGCTCGCCCCGCCCGCGCCTGGCGCCCCCGTGAGGCGCCCACCTGCCGCCCAGACGGGAGGCCCCCAGTGCCCGCAACCGCTGCCCGGGGCCGGGCGCCCGCGGCGGTGCCATGAGTCCCCGCTCGTGCCTGCGTTCGCTGCGCCTTCTCGTCTTCGCCGTCTTCTCTGCCGCCGCGAGCAACTGGCTGTAAGTGGGGCCGGGAGCTGGCGGGCCGGGCTGGCCGGGTGGGCCAGGCGGGGAGTGGCGGCGATGCTGGGCAGCGCAGGGCAGCGGGCGCGGAGGGCGCCCGGCAGGTGTCTCAGCCGCGGTACACAAGACTCACCGCTCTCGCTGCCGCTTCTGCCCGCGCCTCCCTGCGGGCTCCCTTCCTACTGCGCGGGTCCGCTCCTAGCTCAGAGGCAGCGGGTGGCGACGGGGGCGACATCCGCACCCTGAGACTGCCTAGGACCGCCGAAAGCTCAAAGGGTGCGAGCGCTGGGCGGTGGCCGGAGAGGGGTCGTGAGCACCGGGGAGCGATGTAGGCTGGTCTGATCGCGGGGGAAGCGGCGGGACTCCGGGACATCCTAGCAGATTAATCTCTGGACATCCGGGAGCAAAAGGGAACTCTCCGCGTAGAGCCGTGCTGGGCTGCGGGCTGGGTTGGAGGCGTGCAGGGACCTGTTTCTGCTTGAGAGGCGGGAGCTGGGAAGCCAGGGACCTGGACACCGGGCCTCCCAGAGCCCGCGGCTCCTGCTGGAGGGCCCAGATTCTTTCTAGGGCAGAAAGAAACTCCGTCCAGACCTTAAAGAGGACAAAACTCCTCATTTCCCTCTGTCTCACCTAAGGAGGGAGGGATGGTGACCACTGGTAATCTGTCTGTCTGTCTGTCCCTTGTTTCTCCTTGACTCTACCTAGCTCAGGGAACTCTCTCAGAAGAGTAGCTTTTCTGGGGATGAGAGAGGGGGTGTTCTAAGGAAATGAGCTTCATGACTGGGTGAATGTGGAAACAAGAGGACCCTGGTCACCACCTCCCTTTGGTGACCATTTTCCAGGTCCCAGGCCTACCCCTGGCTCCAATTTCTTTTGCTTGGAGCTCTGTTCCCTTTCACTGTGGGCAGCCAGTGGAGAACCTATCTCCAATATCGATCTGAAAAGCATGAGGTAGAAATGGGGCTGACCAACAGTGTAGCTGAAGTTTCCATGGAAACAACTGGAGAGGAAAAAAATTCTCTCTGCATCCAGATCAAAGAACAAATATCTCCCATAAAATCGCCTTGAGTGCCCAATGGTTGTTGCTGGGAGGTCACTGTGGCCAGTCAGCACTCTGTAGTCTGGAAAAGGTGTGTAACTTGGGAATCAGAGCCACCCAGGGCCTAGGGGATAGAGATGATGTGGAATTCTCCCAGTTGTTCTGAGAGTGAGCATGAGTGAGTGACTACAAGGCAGCCCAAAGTGGCTGCAGGGCTTTTGTTTTTCCTGGAGTCTTAATTTGATTAACACTTCAGTGGCAGTTGCAAATATATATATATCAAGGTTCTAATTGCCTATTGTCCCTCTGAATGCCACCCCCACCCCCCAAGTAGGGCCTGGGTCACTGAGCTGAGAGGGGGCAATGCTTGGGACTCAAGGAAGTTTTGAAGTCCCTAGAGCTGATTCTGACAAGTCTGAGTTAAGAGCCAGGGTCACCAAAGTGAGTGTCAGTATCAAGAAGAACAGGAACTGGATCTGAGCCAGGGCTCAGGGCTATGAAAAGACCAAGAACTGGCCATTCCAGGATCTGACCTAGGCTTCTGTCTGCCATGGGAAGTCTTGCAAGTGCAGCTATCAATAGTATTGGGGCTCACTTTGTAAAGGAGTAAACAGACCTTGTTAGGAGAAATTGCTTACCCAGACTTAGAGCTGAGAAGGAACTGCATGCTTTGACTCCCAGGCATTGACATTATACCTTTTCTCAAATCTGAGGCCACCCCCAAATTGAGCGAGTGTGGCCCACCACTTCAACTTTGTTCAAGCCCAAAACCCTGATTAAGGAGGCAACTCCAGCTTGGGGTCACACCAGCCCTGGGGAATTCCAGCAGCTTGTACCCTGGGGGGGGGGGGGTAGCCTGAAGGCAGAAGGGAGGTTGGCAAACCTGTTCTCTGCAGTGGTGATGGTTCAGGTTGCCACAAAGCAGAGATCTGGGTGACCTAGCTCACCCCTGCTCCACCCCTGGCTTCTAGCCAAGGGCCTCTTTGCTCATCTCAAAGCAGGAGGAGCAAGGGGCTTCCTAAGAACCTACCTATCCAGGGAGGCTGTGAGGGGGACTAAATATCTGGGCACCTTCCAAGACTGGGTCATTTCCTTGCATTTATCAACCTGGAACTGGGCCAGCTCTGTGGGAAACAGATGTCACAGCCAGGCTTTACAGGAGTTTGGAGGTAGAAAGACAAGATAAAAGTAAATCATGAGCGGGTGGGACAGTAGACATGCTCTAGCTGTCAGAGGGGGGAGATCAGTGTGATCTGGAGTTGTCCAGACTTGGTCTAGAGGCTGTAGAATCATGACAATCACAATAATTATGATAATAGCTCTCATACTATTATCTAAATCCTGACAATACCTGAATCTCATTCTCCAGAGGAGAAGACTAGGAATCAAGAAGGTACTAGATGCAAGTCACTGTGGCAGAGGCGTCTGACCCAAATGCTGCCTATAGGAGAAGCAGCTCTGGCTTGGAAGATGTCCCTCTGGGAATAGCAGCTGGCACTATGCCTTTTCAGCACTGGAACCTGGCCCCAGAGGATGCCTGGCAGTGCTCTGAGGAACAGGGCCTAGGTGTCCACTACCCCTCCAGTCCTGGTGCAACTGGCTGCAACAGTCAGTGCTGCCTATTGTCTCAGAGGGTGGGTAGCTGGGCAGGAAAGCCAAGAGTCCCATTGTGTGCAGCTGTTGAGCAGCATGGAGCCTGGAGCTGGTAAAGCTCTGCAGCCCAAGGCTTGGGCAAGTCCAGCTTCCAGAGAAGCTGGAAGCTGTTGATTGGATGTGTGTCTGGCACCCAGAGCAAATTGACAGCTTGTGGCAGCTCCTACCACTGAGAGATGAATGGATGAGGGAGGGATGAATAGATGAGTGCTAGAAAGTGCTTGGAGGTAGAAAGACAAGCCACAAACCTGAGGTCAGAAATGTGTCTAAGTGTCCCTGACAACTAAACACTGATGCTGTACTGCAAGTTGAGAGACCTGAGTTACAGTTTTAGCTCTGCTCCACCTTCTGGACTGCCTTGGGTAAGCCTCTCTTTCCTCCTAAACCACAATCCTTGGTATAGTACTCTCAAACCCCCCCCCACCCCCACACAAACCACCACCACCACCATGGAAGCTCATGGGAAGAGCTAGAGAATAGATAAGCTAAGCTTTCATTTCAATGGCTTTCCTGGGGAAAAAAGAAAGAAAGAAAGAAAGAAAGAAAGAAAGAAAGAAAGAAAGAAAGAAAGGTGGTGTGCTGAAATGAGCTCTAACAGAAGCCACAGGACAAGGGAGGGAAACTCAAAGATATGAACTGTGTTTCCAGGACAGATAAACCATGACTCCGCCCCAAGCCTGCCACTATCCAGCTGAGTGACCTGGGACAAGTTATCAACCCTCTCTGAGCCCCAGATTCCTCATATGGAAAATGGTAACCACCCTCAGAGCCTGGAGAATGAACTAGGACATGTCACATGTAGAACACAGAGCCAGGCATCTCAGTGGGAATGGCAGCCCTCTCCCTTGATGGAAGCCGAGGCTGTAGCCATTGAGCTAGGGACAACATACACCAATCATCATAGATGATGAGAGACAAGCCTTCAGGTTACTGCTTCCAAGCCCTCATTACCCCCAAGCTTTCATCTTACATGAGGCACACAGGCAGGACCCTAAGGTGCCACCTCCCTGCTCTTCTAACAGAACTCCTACAGAAGCCTCACTGAACGAGTGGAGTTGTCACTGAGTATGCCCTCTATTACACTTGGGCAGGCACCATGCTTCTCTCTAGATATGATTCCCCATAGGTGTCTGGGTTTGGAACAGGCTCCCCTGTGTCTGCTCATCCAGTGGGGCTATGTAACTCCTTTGGCCATGAGCAGAGTGGAAGTGGCACTTGGTATAACTCACTAGGCTACATATGGGTAGAGCTGACACTGTAGGTAAACATGTGACTTAAGCATTCCCCTAACCCCCAGCTAGAAAAGATCCTTCTGTTCCTTCTAATAGTAAAAATGCATCACCTTGAAGTACCTCCTATGAGTCAGGGTACTGAACTGCAGTTACTAACATACCCACAGCTCTTTACAGTTTACACCAAGATTCTCAAGTCATGCCATTGACATTTGGGAGCTGTTCTGTGCATTGTGCAATGTTTAGCAGCATCCCTGACCTCTGCCCATTAGATAACAGTCAGAACCCCTACACACACACACACACACACACACACACACACAATGAGAACACTAAAAAATGTCTCTAGAAAATTTCCAAATTTCCCCCTAGGTACATAAATTACCTCTGACTGAGAATTTGTGGTTTGCAAAGCATTTTCATATCCAGTACCCCATTAGAACCATGTGACTTTTCTCCTCTGCCACTTACAGATCTGTGTCTATATTCATTCCAGTCCTGTTTTATAGGCTCAGACATGCAATGACTTTCCCAAGGTCAGTCCACAAATCAGAAGCAGGAGTTACACATTATTTGCTTTTACATATCCAAATCTCAGACCTTATCCACCTCCAATAGGACTGTTTCCTAATATATCTGCCTCTAGTCCAATAGAGTGGCTTCTAACATCTATAGGAGTTGAACATTGGAGGTCAGGACTTTGACATAAACACCTCTGAGCATTCTCAGAACACCTGGCATGTGTCTAATATATACAGTAGTTGCTTAGTTAATATTTGGTGTAGAAGTGAAGAGTTTGTTCACTACAGAGGGTTTAAAGCTGCTGCCAAACAAGTGGGAGGGAGGCATAGCCCCACTGCCCGAGTCCCAGATGATGCTCAAATGTATCAGAGTGGGTGTCAGAGTATGTTTGCACCCCAGCAGGTTTGCTGATTAACTTTGCCTTTCAGCTCCCCAGCCTTCAAATGTGGGGCCCCAGCACCAGTCTCTGCCCGAGGGGCCTGCTCAGGCAGCCGTCTTGACCCAGCTGTCTGCTATGGCTTGACTTGCTTCCCTCAACCCTGGATTAGCAATTGAGCATGCCAGCAAGTGTCTGCTGACATGACAGTGTTCCCCAAACCTGTTGAAACTCGCCCACCTTGGGCCCTGTGGGTGCATCTGGAAAGCTGTGCATTTATGCCAAACCTCCTGCTCCCTCTGGAAAGAAGGGCTTGTCCTGGGCCAATTGGGCACAGAGTTGGCCAGAGAGCCACTTGATGGCAGTGGCCCCTTCCAAAGGTGCTTGCAAGAGCCCTTGCAGGTCTGCTCAGCAGACTCAGCTGGAAGCTGAAGCTGTGACCCCAAGTGTGCTGTCCAGATTTCCACAAGAGTTGCCAGGTTTTATCTCTAAGTCCTAAACTGCATCTTCTGTGATTCAGCCAAACTCAGGAGAAGGCTCAATCTCTGCTATGACCCCACCAGTTCTCCCTCTCCCTATCCAAACCCCCTCTACCTCCCACACCTCCTGGCAAACTTGAAACCAAACTATTTTAAAAGTTCTCCAGCCAAGTCAGAAACTCCACAGCACAGGGGACCTTGTCTGAGCAGAGAGGAGTGGGAGGTAAACAGAAGGAGGCAGGGATGCATACAGGAATGAAGGGGCCTCCAAATGACTTACAGCATAGGAGGTAACTCAGAGGCTCATCAGAAGTGGCAGGAGATTACTGATGAGACCAGAGGGGCCTCTTTCCTGCTGGGACTTCGAGTGATCCTTTCAGAACCTCATTCTCACTCTGTTGACACAAGAGTCTTGTCATCATGGGGATGACTCCTAGGAATTCTTTCCCCACTGGAAACAGTGGGGGATGCATAGCACCCCATATGTGGAGACTAAAGGACAGGCATCAGAGTTAGAGTGGTTCTCAGAGAGCATTAACTGAACCTCCAAGAAACAAGCACCTCCTTGTCAATACTAACTCCAGGGAGTCGGGCAGTAGTGCAGCGGGTTAAGCACATGTGGTACAAAGCACAAGGACTGGTGTAAGGATCCCAGTTTGAGCCCCCCAGCTCCACACCTGCAGGGGAGTTGCTTCACAGGCGGTGAAGCAGGTCTGCAGGTATCTTTCTCTTACTCTCTCTGTCTTCCCCTCCTCTCTCCATTTCTCTCTGTCCTAACAATGATGACATCAATAACAACAACAATAATAACTACAACAACAAAAACCAAGGGCAACAAAAGGGACAATAAATATTTTTAAAAAAAATTTTTTTAAGGCTAACTCTATAGGCACAGTGATGGTTCTAGTGTAAGCATACCACAGAGTGGTAGAGCTGAAACTCTAGACCATGTATCCTGACTGGCTTTCCAGAACTTTCCCTACAGCAAAAGAAAGCAGGCCTGAAGCCCTATTCCCATAGCCATACATCCTCTGCTGGAGGTAATCACCCACCTGAGCAAGAGAATAACCAAGCTTTCTCCCAGCTGTCCTGGTTGGGTTGGACTGTGAGTTTGGTGACATGCTGTCCAGGGACTAGGCCCATAGAAAGAATCTCCCCAGGAGTCAGACGGTAGCACAGCAGGTTAAGTGCACGTGGTGTGAAGCACAAGGACCCACGTAAGGATGCCGGTTCGAGCCCCTGGCTCCCTACCTGCAGGGGGGTCGCTTCACAGGCGGTGAAGCAGGTCTGCAGGTGTCTTTCTCTCTCCCTCTGTCTTCCCCTCCTCTCTCCATTTCTGTCTTATCTAACAACAGTGACATTAATAAAAATAACAACAATAAAAAAACAAGGGCAATAAAAGGGAAAATAAATAAATATTAAAAAAAAAAAAAAAAAGAATCTCCCCACACCAAGGAATTTACTGGGAATGTGAGCCTCCAGAACATGACCCTCACTCTAGGAAGCCATCCCAGCTCCAGAAAGCTCAACTGGGCCTTCTCTCACCCCCTTTGCTCCCCACACCAAAGAATCCCTCAGCCAAGCAGAGAGGATAGTTCAATGGTTCAGTGGTTTCAGGGGCATGAAAAGCACTTTGGGACAAGGGTGAGATGAGTATCTGCAAGGGAGAAGCTCCCTCCTGGAATAATAGAAGGCAAAGCCTAATCAGTGAGGACCCTACATTGGAATAATAGAATAATAATACTTATTCCTCCTGGAATAATAGAAGCAAGGCCTGATAAGGGAGGACCCTACATTGGATACCCACTCACCACCACAAGCAGAACTGCCCCAGGGATCAAGAGAGAGGTTTTAGCTTCTGGTACAGCTCAGGAGTCCAGGGTCCATCTAGACACAGGTAAGTGGCTTCTTCCTGACCCTGAATCAGCTG
Organism: Erinaceus europaeus; assembly: GCF_950295315.1. Lineage (NCBI taxonomy): Eukaryota > Metazoa > Chordata > Mammalia > Eulipotyphla > Erinaceidae > Erinaceus > Erinaceus europaeus. The sequence goes on from NC_080174.1 coordinate 37,886,373, forward strand.
CCAGCTCCCCTGAGAACAAATATGACTAGGAGTAGTGAAACAAAGACAGAAAACAGGACTACTGAGGTTTCTGAATATGGGGAGTAAAGGGAGCAAGGGATTCCTCAAGAAGGGGGAATGATGCCCCCAAGTGGAATCTTGGGCTTCAGAGGCAGCCATTCCCTGTGCAATTGGGGCAAAGACTTAGGCTCTGAGAACATTAGAGTCATGCTAAGGTCAAGGAGAATGTGAGTGGAGGCAGACTCACTCCTCCACAGGTCACTGTGAGTGTCTCCAGGGCTGGCCCCTTCTCATTGGCTGCCCTCCAGGGACTTCAGGACAGTGGCAGCAACTCTTTCCACAATCCCAGAGCCATAGACCTCACACTGTCCAGACAACCGTGTGACTACTAAGGCACTGCCCTCCCCAGCACTTCTTACCCCTGTAAGCAGCCCAGATGCCCTTGCTGTAGTTCAGAAAAGACATGAGATTCTAGAGAGACTTATCTATGGAAGAATGAAACCACCTTCCTCAGTCTATTGTCCCTTGATGCCAATCTATTCTCCCCACTCCTCTGGCCTACTTTTGGATCCCTTGTCTTGGTGCAGGGATCCTCTGATCCTGACCTCCACCAGCTCACTAAAAGACCTTGACCTTGATATGCCTCATCACTATAAAGATCTATTCATACATGTCACTTATTTAAATTGCATGACAAGGAAATGTGAGGTCCTGCTCTTCCCATAAATAGACCCAAGTTTCCAAGTAAGGTGGGCACACCTGAGCTTGTCTGGGATCCCCACTATCTCTGCCCTTCTTTCTCACCCCACTATCCCTAGTACCTGGTTCCACCAGCCCCTCTGTGCCATCACTCACAGTCCTTAAGGGTCCCCTCATGGACCTGGATCACCAGGACACACATTCTCCAGCTGTGCACCCCACCTGGAGACTCTGTCCAAAATCTGCAATATGGATGGCACTAGCACTACCACTGTTCCCAAGGAGCTGTGTCCTCCCCCAACATGTGCTCAGTTGAGGAAAGATTTGAGAACCCAGGTCAAGGTCTAGTCAGAGCTGAGCCTAAGAAGACAAATGAGCTGTCTGATCTGGGGACCAGCTCCCAGGACTGTGAGGAGGTGTGAGATGGAGGTGGTGGTAGTGAGCTTCTTAGTTATGATGACAATATGATGTGGCCTTCCATGTGAAAGGCATTCATTCCAACCTCCCCAGGTAAACAGCCTCTGTTTTCCCAGTCTATAGATGAATGCTCTGAGGCTGTGGTATCCATTCTATCAAATAAGGTACCATAAACAGTGGCTGTTTCTGTCTCCCTGCTGCCACACTGTCTGCACAGCTGGAGGACTGGGGTTGGGGGTGGGGTGGGGAGTGGTCTCAGGGTGGTGGGGTGCAAGGACTGTGGGTACAGGAGCCTTCAAAGTTCTAACCACAGGTGGTAAGAGAGGTAAGGATGTTGGGGGGCTAGGTTCCCTCACTACCAGTGAATTTGGCCCTAGGTGGGGTCTGGGGTGGGGTCTGTGTCACCCTGCCTTTCCTCAAGGAGGCTTGCCCACCAGCAGACACTGTTTCCTCCTTCTGGCTCCACCTTGTTGGCCTCTGTCTTCCCTTGAGTCTCTGCCGAGGAGGCTCTAAATGTGGCCTGGGCAGGCAGGGAGGCCAGAGGGAGGGGATAGAGAGGCCAGCCGAGCGTCCCAGCCTTCCCTACACACACACACCCACAGGGCCAGGCCCTGCGACACTGATCTGCTTGGCCTCCAAAACACTCCAGCTATTTCCCGTGCCTTCTCCTCTGTCTGACACACTAAGGAGAGTGGAGAGGCATCGGAGAAGGCCAGGTTTTCCTCTCAGCATTTGTATATTTTCTTTAAAAAGCAAGTAAACCTGGAAAAGCTTGGGACAAGCCCAGCTAATTTTAGTTTCTAATGAAAACAGCAGGTGGCCGAGAGGATCTGATCTCCCTGGCAGGGCCCAGGCACTGCTGCCTGCAGGGATGGCGGGTGCCAGGAGGGGCTCCCAGGAAGATCCTGAAGGACCTACACCCCTGCAGCCAGGGGGGAGGGGGGTTGCGGGCTGGCTGATGGTGGCAGCCAGGGAAGCCAGGGCTGGTGGATAATTTGATCAATGGCATGAATGTGGCTAGAGTTCTGGGTGGCTAGGGCAATGGGTGGCAAATTACTCAGCCTGGACTCCGCTGTGGAAGAAGTAGAACTCAGAGCAGAGCAATGCAGCTGGGACAGCAGGAGGAGCTGGAATGGTGAGGGTCTTGCATAGACTAGCCCAGCCCAGTGGCAGCCTACACTGGTCAGGCCCAGGTTCTCTCTCCCCTGGAATGGCTTGTGCACTGGACACTTGAGCCTGCTCCAGCTTCTGGTTCAATGTGTGGTGTGTATGTCTCTAGGGGAAAGGTTGAGCCACCTTAGGGTTTAGGCAGGTGACTCTAAAGGCCCCAGGAGCTGTCAGTTCTAGACTGAGCATTCTGCAGTCTGGCAAATGGCAGCCCCCCTTTTTTTCCCCTCATCCCTTCTCTCCTCCCACATGGAGGTGAGCAAAGCAGATGTGGCCAGAGGGGCACTCTCTGTCCCCAGTGCAGGCATTCACTGTATACCACCCACATGTCAAACACTGAGGAGGCCATGGGAAGGTGTGCCTCTGAGGGTGGTGGCTATCCTTAGCTAGAAACAAAGCAGGATCACAGCCACAGTATTGAGGAAAGAAGCAGAGTTGGATTTTTACTCTGGTTGTGTGACTTTGGACAAGTCACCCCTGGGCCTCCGGTTGCCCATCCAGTACCCTCCTGTGGGCCTGTGATGCCTATGTCCCAGTCTCCTCATCCTTCCCTTCCCAGGAAGAACCTAGGAGCAGCTTGCAAGCAGTTCTTCCTATGGCAAGGAAGGGAACAGCTGCTGGGCCAGGTGAGGGCAGGGTCTGGGGGTGAGGGCACTGGAGCCAGTCCCGGGGCATGGAACACTCCTCAGCGGAAGAGGTTTCTCAGCTTCTTCCTGGAAGCCGTCCCAGTGACTCAGGGCCATTGGCAGTCCAGCAGCTCACCCCTAAATCCCTACTCATGTTATTTCAGCCCATGTCCCCTTGTTAGGCTCTGAGCTAGGGCAACACGTGGGGGTAACTTCCTGGTCATCTCACTCCTCATTCAACCTGATGGGGTTGGGTGGTGGGCAGGAAGCCTTTCAGACCTGGAACCCCCATTTCCAACCCGTAGAAGGGCCACTGATTCCAAGAGCAGCAAAGGACATACAGACTACACACTTATAATACCCATTGGGAAACATACTGAGCATGGCAGGAATGGATTACCCATCTCACAAAGTGAGGTGGTGGTTCAGCCCCGCTGCCCCAGCCTGCTACCCCTGCTCAAAGGACCCCTGCCTTTGATCATCTCTCTTTGCCAGAAGCCCACCCAACCCTTTGACTGGAAGGTGAGGGAACAGAGGCTAAAACAGGGAAAAGTTAGTGACAAAGAGAAGAGGGGCTCCTACCTATCCCAAAAAAGTCAACCCTGGTATCTGAGCAGGAGAGGATTCAGTTTTAGCCCTAATGCCTTGTCCTTTCACCACCTTCCCAGCAGGAACCTGGCCCACTGCCAAGTAGTTGGGCTCTTGGCGCCCCCTGCAGACCAAGAGCACCAGGTGGGGCTAGCTCCCTAACTAGCCAGGAGCACACCAGGCAGGGCTGAGAACCCAAGTTGACTCCCTCCCCTGATGGTTTTCCTAAGGGTTTCCTGACCCTTGGCCATCTCTCCACTCTGTCTCCCATTTGAGAGACTGAGGCCCTGCCAAGTCACGCCAGTCTCTCTGGGAAAGCTTGATAGAAGACAGCCCCTCACCCAACCCCCCAGCAAGGCATTCAGGAGAGGTAGAGGAAAGGGCAGCTAAATGCAAAAACCACCCACTTCCCCTTTGTCCATGGGACCTCAGAAGGGAAAGGACTTCAGCTCCAAGGCCTCCATACTGTGCTCAGCAAGAGCCAGATGCACCAGATAGGTACATCAGCCCTTGGGGAGAGGAACCATTATTTATCTCCACTTCCAGATAAAGAAAGCAGACTCAAATAGGCTACATAGCCAGCAAGGCTGGTGCAATAGCAGGGGTGTAGAAGTCCCCATATCAGATCTCCCTTAGACCTAGGAAGCTTCACCAATGGTTACCGAAGAGCTTCTCCTGAGCTTCCCTTCTGGTCAGTACTGGCCTGGCTTCACAACCACTCCTGGAACAGATAAACATAGTAGCATTGGTGGCATGTGCAGTTACCAGTACGTACACACACACACACACACACACACACACACACACACACACCTGGGTATGAAGCTCAGTCCCTGAAATGTTATAATTCTGTAAACCAGTATTAAATCATGACTACACATAAAGTAATAATAAATAAAACTGAAATTTTTTTTAATAATGCCAGATGCCCATGAAGTTTCACCAAACTGCCACCTGCTCTATGAAAAAGACCCCATTGGAAGTTTCAAGACAGTCAGGTGGGAGAGCTGTCAGGGACTAGCAAATAGAATGCCTCTAGGGTGGACATCTCTGCAGACCAGAGGCAGCCTGTGGGTTATATGCATCTTGGTCCATAGCCTCAGGCTGAATGAGCCCAGCTCACTGAACCTTTGACCCACAATGTCAACTCTAGACCTTGAGCCATAGAAAAAAATTATGCCTTGAGATTGTAAAATAAGTCACTTGATAGTGCACTAGCTCTATAATATATGCCACCCAGATTCAAGACTGGCCCCCATGGGTTAGAGGAAGCTTCAGTGCTACAGTATCATTCCCTCTCTTTTTCTTTCTCTTTGTCTCACCTCACTATGTAACTGGAAAAAAGTCAGCCCAGAGCAGTGAAGCCCTGATGACAATAGAGAGAGAGAAAGAGAGACAGAGAGGAAGGAAGGAAAAGAGAAAAGAAGAGAAGGGAAGGGAAGGAAAAGGAAGGGAAGGGAAGGGAAGGGAAGGGAAGGGAAGGGAAGGGAAGGGAAGGGAAGGGAAGGGAAGGGAAGGGAAGGGAAGGGAAGGGAAGAGAAGGGAAGGGAAGGGAAGGGAAGGGAAGGGAAGGGAAGCGAAGGGAAGCGAAGGGAAGGAAAAGGAAGGGAAGGGAAGGGAAGGGAAGGGAAGGGAAGAGAAGAGAAGAGAAGAGAAGAGAAGAGAAGAGAAGAGAAGAGAAGAGAAGAGAAGAGAAGAGAAGAGAAGAGAAGAGAAAAGATAAACTATCCCAATAAAGACTTTGAAGCCAAGCAAACCCAGGTTCAAGTCTTAGATCTGCCTTTTACTAGTGGGTGCCTTTGCACATAAAGCAAAGTTCTTAGCCTTCTGTGCCTCAGTTTCCTCCTCTTCTGTAAAATGAGGGTGTAGTGACTTGTTGAGGAGGTTAAATGCAATGATGCAAGCAAATAACACAAGTAGCCTAAGTTCCACAAAAGTCAGTAACTCTTATTACCATTCCTATAAAACTTATTCAAGTGGAATTTGCTATGTACTTCTCTATTCACCAATCATATATTCATTCAACAAGTAAATGTTGAGTTCCTGTCCCATTTCCTCAGGCCTGTGTTTGGGCCCCTTTTGCTTCCTTCTTTCCTTTCTTTCTTTCTTTCCTTCTGCAGAGACAGAGAAGCAGGTAGGCAGAAAGTGTGAAAGGCACCACAGCAACAATGCTTCCTTTAGTGTGGTAGAGGCTGAGCTCAAACCTGTGTCACTTACATGGCAAAGCAGCACACTATCCAAGCCTGGACCCCTTTTGCTTCTGAGAAGGCCTGGACTTAGTCAGAACCAGTGGAATCTTCCCCACATTCAGATCCATCAGGAAACTGAATCCCAGAGTGTAGTGTTCTTTCTTTTTGATCCTCCTTCAGACAGAAATGCACCGCCACACTCCACTGCCCCCACTAGGAGTCACACACACACATACACATACACATGCACATGCACATGCACATACACATATATACATCCCAGTTTGCTGGTCAAGTCCCTGAGGGAGATAGACCTGATTCACTGCACTCAGTATCTCGGACACTTGCTATCTTGTTCTAAGAATGGTAGTGTCCTCACTGTTGGCTGAATTATATGCATTAAAGCTGCTTCTCTCACCTGCCTGGTCCCAGAAAGCCTTGACATGAAAGTTACAGGGATGAGAGGGGACCATGGCACTCTGTTTCAGAAGTTTTACCTCATCACCACCCACTGCTGACCATCCCAAGGTCCTCATTGTCCCATCACCTAGGACTGCAGCAATGACACTGGCCTCCTGACATGTAGCTGGAACTGAGGATATTGATCTTAAAGTCAGAGGGGGGCAGGGCACCAGCACAAGCAAGGCTTCCAGCCTCTCAGCTTGAAGACACTTGACATGAAGGGATCAGAGCCCAGGGGGCAGGTCTAGGTTAGCATCAAAGTGCAGATGCTGATGCAGGGGCCATGCAGGGCAGGGAGGGGGACCCTGGATGTCCTTTCAGTTTCCTTGGCTTCTCTCTGCCTTCTTTGCCTGACTCTAGGTAGAAAGCTTGGCATGCAAAGATGAGAGGGACTGTCACAGTCCAGAGAGAAATCAACAGCCAGGGCCTGTGTCTAAGAGGAGTCAGTACCCAGAGGCCAGGGCTAGAAAGTGAGACTTTGACCTCAGCTTCACTCTCCCCCAGGTACCTGGCCAAGTTGTCCTCAGTGGGGAGCATCTCAGAAGAGGAGACCTGTGAGAAACTCAAGGGCCTTATCCAGAGGCAGGTGCAGATGTGCAAGCGGAACCTGGAGGTGATGGACTCAGTGCGCCGCGGCGCCCAGCTGGCCATAGAGGAATGCCAGTACCAGTTCCGGAACCGGCGCTGGAACTGCTCCACACTCGACTCCCTGCCTGTCTTCGGCAAGGTGGTGACACAAGGTGAGGGAAGTTTCTGGCCAGGTGTAGGGGAGCTGGCCATACAGAGAGTGGACCTCGGGAGCCTCAGGGACAACCACCACCTCTGGTGTAGAATCATAATCCCCCCAGTAGCCAGACAATCCCATCATCTATCAAGCAAAACTGCTCCAGTGAGAGCAGAAAGAACATGGTGAGGCTGGCAGAAGAGCTCATCTAGATAGTGCCTACTTGGCTATTACCTAGGTTTGGGCCCAGCCCTCAGTTCTTGAAGGAAGTGTTGGTACTGTGGTACCTTTCTATCTCTCTTTATCACTAGGATTCTGCACTTGCACCATTACACCATTCCTGGCAGAGTCCTTTTCTTCTAACTGATACAGGATAAAGATTACAGAGAAAAGGGAAGACATCATAGCACCATCCCACTGCTAGTGAAGCTTCCCTTTGCAGGTTCTCTTATATGGTGGTTGAGAGCTTGGACCTAGGTCCACAAACATAATAAAGTGTGCACTCTACTGGGTGAGCCATCTCCTGCCCTGACCATTTCTCTCTCTCTCTCTCTCTCTCTCTCTCTCTCTCTCTCTGTCTTTGTTGCCAGGGCTTCACCACTCTGGGCTGAATTTTTCAGATAGGAAGAGAGTAAAATCTCTTATCTGAAAATTTCAGCCCAGAGTGGTGAAGCCTTGGCAACAACAAGAGGAGAGAGAGAGAGAAAGAGAGAGAGAGAGAATGAGAATGAAATAACTGAATGGAAGTGCTAGGAGAGAGAGGGGGCGGGGGGATGAGAATGAGGAATGAGAATGAGAATGAAATAACTGAATGGAAGTGCTAGGAGCAGGCAGGATCCAGGCAGACTGTCAGAGGAAGATGTTGTGCTTAGTGCTGTGTGACACTTCACATTGTGGAGCCACCACCCTCACTAAGAAGAGGAAGGAACCAAGGTTCATGCAGGTGACTGAATGGAGTCTCAGATGCTATTCTGAATAGCAGAAGCAGAACTCAAGATGGGGGGTGCATAGCTGGTGCTTTTTTTCCCCTTAGCCTGGTGTTTTGCATGTAAAGAAGTCACATTGGTCTGTCCCTTCAGTGAGCCATATTGAAGAACTCCTAAACCCAGCTACCAACCTCATGGGCTCACAGTTCCATGTGGAGACAGGTGCATCAGTGTGTGTGTGGGGGGGGGGGGGTGTTCCTGCACAGCAATAGTACCAACTGGGAGCCAGACACTGTTTTAACTAATAGTAACTCAGGCCCAGGAGATTGCAAAAAGACTTCCATGTCTAAGCCTTTAAGGTCTCAGGTTCAATCCCCAGCACCACCATAAGCCAAAGCTGAGCAGTGCTCTAGTGAAGAAGAGGAGGAAGAGAAGGAAGCACGAGAAGGAGAAGAAGCTTAAGTAGTAGTAATTCATCTAGCCCTTTAGATAGTCTGGAATATTGCAGATGAAGAAGCCGAGGCATGGCAGAGGCCAAGAAACTTGCCCAAAGTGTCAGAACTAGAAAGTGGCAGAGTTGGGACTCAAAACCAGAAAATCCAATGCCTGAATCTAAGTCCTGACCTGTGATGAGAAAATACTATGATGGAGGGGACACAGTAGCCCATGGAGTTTGGACAAACTCCTCCCCTGGCCAGGGCTGGGGTGTTCAGGGAAAGCCTTGCCAAGAAGGTAGGCCCTCCACCAGCAGCAGAAATATGAGACAGCATTAAGCCAAAGGAAGGTGGCCCAGGGCAGAGAACATTCCATGGAACTGGAAGGCTCCCGGAGAGGGCTCTGGGTCAAGCTGCTAGCCCTCGAGGAAGTGCTAAACCAGCTGCTTCTTTTGCTACTTCCTGAGCATGAAACTGACACTCCCAAGCCACCACCAGTCACAGAGCCCTTCCCCTTGCTCAGGCAACAGAAAGGCATTGCCTGGGCCAACCTTTGTCTTGGCACCTGTGGTCCTGGACGATGAAGGCTGCCGGGCTTGTGGCAAACCATTTGGATGTTGTTGGAACCAACTGTGATAGAAATTTGGAAGCCACTCTCCTGGGAGCTGGCAGAGGCCAGGAAGGCACGATCACACTTGGCATGGTTGCTCTGGAGGAACAGCAAAGGCCCGTGAGCAGCCTGGAAGCTGGGGATCTTCAAGCTGAGGGCCTGGCTGCCTGAGGCTTGGTCCTGGGTGCAGGAAACCCCTCACATTTAGGGTAGACTGGCAGATAATTAGCAGGGTTTCCTATGTCAGGTCCCTTCTCACTCTCCAGCACCTGGTCTTCTTCCTCAGCCAGCTCTGCAGGCCCCTCCTCCAAGGTCTCCCCAGATCTTGTAAGCAGGTGGTTTGCTATTTCTCTCTAAGCTCCAAAGCTCTTTGTTTATGCCAAATGCCCACCGACCCCACTCTTATTTTGTTTTCTTTTGATATTTCAAATTTATAGAAAGGCTACAAAAAATAGTCAAAGGATTCCTATATTCTCTTAACCTATATTCATCAACTACTCACAAGTTATTTACTTTTTAAAGATGTATTTATTTCATCTGAGATGAGAGACAGAGAGATAGAGGTAGAGATAGAGAGATGCCTGGTACAAAGGACACCAAGAGCCTCAGGCATGAAAGTTTTATGTTCTACCAGATGGCCAATATTCACATTTTAAAAAATATATTATTTTTTTAATTTAATGAGAGAGAGAGAGAGAAAGAGAGAGAGATGGAGAGAGACCAGACTACTCTCAACTCTGGTTTATGGTGGTGCTTGGTATTGAACCTGGGACTTTTGAGACTCTAGCATCAAAGTCTTTTGCATAACCATTATGCTGCCTCCCTAGCCCCATATTTGCATTTTAAATCATTATCTTATCACTTTCTCTTTCCATATATGTATTTTCCATATATGTATTTTTTCTTTTTTCTTTACCAGAGGACTAAACCATTTATATTCACACAGCTCTTCTTCTAAATGAACTGTGACATCTAATCTCCCAAATCCAACTGCCCAATCCCTAAACCTTGAACTCTTCAAAGGCACGGGTGATGGCCCACTTACCTATTTCCCAGCATATGACAGAAAGCAAGTGATGAAATGCAAGGCGGGGGTGGGGAGGGGGGTAGGAACTCAAAGGGCAGAGAAGGGGAAGCATGGCTCAGTGCTGGCTTGAAGCTGGCAGTGGACCTCATCAGGAAGTGCCTTCCTCACCTGTGTATGTGGCAGGAACCAAGGCAAGGAGCCAGCCCTTGGCACTGTGAGCCCAGTCTCTGAGAATCCTCCCAGGCTTGGCAGAAACCTGCTCTGGTCTAAAGTCTGAGTGGCACAGTCAGGTATTCAGTCCCCTCGGAGCTGAATTGAGCTGCCACCATACTAGGCAGGCAGCAGTCCTGTTTGGAGGAGTCTTAGTCTTTCCATTTCAGACATCTCTCTTTTGCATTTTAGGCTTGTTTCTGTAGTAAAAATTGTCTTTAAAAAAATTTAAATCCCGTGAGGATCCTGGTTCGAGCCTTCAGCTCCCACCTGCAGGGGAGTCGCTTCACAGGCAGTGAAGCAGATCTGCAGGTGTCTATCTTTCTCTCCCCCTCTCTGTCTTCCCCTCCTCTCTCCATTTCTCTCTGTCCTTTCCAACAATGATGACATCAACAACAGTAATAACTACAACAACAATAAAAACAACCAGGCCAACAAAAAGGAAATAAATAAATATATTTTTAAAAATCTTTAAAAAATGTAAAAAAAATTTAAATCCACTTACTATTGGATAGAGAAAGAGAAAAATTGAGAGGAGAGGGGAGGTAGGAAGGGGAAGAGACAGAGAGACACCTGCAGCCCTGCTTCAGCACTTGTGAAGCTTTCCCCCTAAGGTGGGGACCAGGGGCTTGAGCCTGGGTCCTTGCTCACTGTAATGTGTGCAATTAACCAGGTGTGCCACAATCTTTATCCTCCTCCCCCCCCCCCCCCCAGTAAGCTTTCTCTTGGCAAAGCTCTTCACTTGTCTGCACTGAGCAAGAGGAAAAAGGACTAGTCTATCCTATATTGCAGAGTTTTCAGCTCAGTCAGGGGTTAATGAGACAGTAGGAAAGAGCACATGGGCAAAAATGACTTCACTCCCTGAGTCACAGGGTCCTCACCTGTCAGTAAGACTGGTATGTGTGCCTGTCCTACAACCTTGCCACAAAGATTTGGTGACATAATGCATGGTAACACTCAGTGGATATCCTGGCCACCACCAGCAACAGCCTGAGGAGCCATCTCCTAGCTCACAGTTCTTAGGGCTGGAGGGGGGGGGGTGTTCAGCTGGTACCCACATACATAGCCTCAGATGTGAAAAAAGCCTGAGCTAAGAGCTTCTCCTCACCAATTACCTGGACCAAACTGGGCTTGTAAAAGAAACAGAAAACCCCCCTCCATTTATGGAGGACACTAATGTGGTATCTTCCATCTGGTCACCCTTACATAGATATGAACAAATAATACTGTCCCCCACATGCCAGATTGCAGCTGAGAGCAGAGTTCAGCATGCAAGGGTGGTACTGCGTGCAAACTGGGGAGCTGACAGCTCTTGGCTATGAAATCTTGGGCAAGGACCCTCTCTTCTCCTAGCCTCAGCATCTACATTATGGGGACAGTCCCAGGGCCAGTCTCCTAGAGTTCTCATCAAGAATTCAAGAATGATGTCTCTCGAAGGCTAACCCCCACAGGAGCCCTGCACTGCCAGGGTCCTCACAGACTCCAACTTGGCCTCTGCATTCCCAGCAGGGGAGGCATCCGTGCTTCTGGTCTACAGAAGCAAGACAAACAGTAAAGTAATGGTGACCAATAAGTCAAGGTCAGGCGATGTGCTCTAAGCTGAAAATCTATCAAAAATTTGGTAAAGATGGCATCTGCATGGGGGCAGGTGGTAGTTGTGGCTGAGCAGGCATGAGGGTAACAAGTAAGATGACCTCTGTGCCTTTAGTTACTGCCTCACCCTATTGCCTAGAGAGTTCCTGCACAAAGTAACTGGCTAGCATTTGTTGAATGAATATAAGGGGTCTAGTGCTGGGAGGGCACACCTGGTGAACGTTGAGGTGCTGCAAACTATTTGTGCTGGATCTCAGAAGGACTAGCGGAGAAGATGAAGGTGGCACAGAGTTGCAGGCTCCTCTACCCCAGCTTCCTATCATCTGTAGTGCCTCCTCCTTTCTCTGGAGCATCTTTTTTTTCTGATAGTGAGCAAGGCCTTGTCTCAAGTGAGGGGACTTTAATGAGTCCTGTTGTTCCATCAGGCTCTATCTGCCTTGACTGGGAGGCAGTGTAGTACAATGGCCATGTGAGAGTGAGGAGTCAAGCCCACACCCATCTCTCCTCTCCCCATGTGTCTAGGATTAGGAAAGGACACTGCAGCTCATTGAAGCCTGTGTTCTCACCTTGGTCCATAATACTAGCACCACATTGATCAGAGCATACTTTCCTTTGGGATGACTTGAAGGTCTGCCTTCTATATCAATGGATAAGTTACAGGAGGTCAGGCTACAACCCCCACCACCACAAGATGCTCCAAACACTGAGAGTTCCTTGAGGATGAGTCCCCTCCATGCTACTAGGATGTCACCTAGGCTTTAGCTCACAACAGATGACAATAAATATTTGGTAGAGAGAAAGCAAGGGAAGTATTTTAGCGTAATGGTAAACGTAATTCAATAGTGTGTCCTTCAGAATAGAAGTGTCCTGAAAATTGTTAACAAATGAATAAGATGACATTAACTGTCCAGTGGTGGCAGATACCATGGCACTGTGTGTTGAGTACCTACTATGTGCTACTAGCCTTAGAACTTTCCATATTCTACTTCATTGGATTTTCATAACCACTTGTAATGCAAGGCAGTACTGATATATATGGCCTCCATCATATTTATTGCTTTGGTCATTATTGGAATTCCAGCACTTCAGGCCAAATTGTTCAGATAGAAAGTGAGCCCAGTCCTCAGCACATTGAAGGAGGCTTCAGTGCTATGGTCTCTCACTCTCTTTCTGTCTCTATCTAAAAGAAGAATGCAAAGAGAGAAAAAAAGAAAAAGGGAAGACACCACAGCATCAAAGCTTCCCTCAGTGTGATGGAAACTGGGCAGGAACCTGGGTCATACACATAGCAATGCAGCACATTATCCACGTGAGCTATCTGGCCAATCCTATCAGCCCTAATCTGTGGACAAGCAAATTGGGTTCCCATATCCAGGAAGTGGAAGAGCTAGGATTTGTGTCAGGCCTGCCTACTAAGCATATACTCCCTCCCACGATCCACTCCTATTTTTAAGTACCTGTTAAGGGTCTGCTTTGCCTAGCCCTATACTGGGTACTGGGGCCAGAGAAGAGGTGTGAGGCTCAGCCTGGCCCCCAAAGCCCTCAGTCCAATGGATGAGGCAAAACAAACACAACTATTACTTGATCTAAAGACAATTAAGAGTCTACAGCTAATTCTGTGAACAGGCAGGCCAGGAAGAGGGGAGTGCTATGGTCTGGACTGCAAGGGTGTGGGAAGGGAAGGGTAGCACTGTTTTCCATATTTAAAGTCAGGAAAAGAAGGAGCCAAGTGGTGGCACACCTGGTAGAGCAAGCTACTATGTGTGAAGATACACGTTCAAGTTCCCCCTCCCTAAACCCACCTTCAGAGAGGAAGTTTCATAAGCAGTGGAGCAATGCCGCATGCGTCTCTTCATATTTTCTCCCTGTCTCTCTCCATATATATATATATGTCAGGAATTGTGGAGTCCTGCAGATACTGAGCTCCAGCCATAACCTTGGTGGCAATTAATAAAATAAGAAAAAGGAGGCTCATAACGGTAATATGTGCTCGTAACTGTGCCCCTAGGAGGCTCAGAAATGAAGGTTACACCACTGGAAAGAATCTTAACATGACTTTGTCCAGAACCAAAACCATTACTCTTCCCCCTGTCTAAAATTTCTTAAATTCAAAGAAGTTCCCTAGGGGATTTGCTGGAAAAGGTTAACTTTACAGATGAGAGCAAAGGATTTGAAGAGCCGACTATGGGCAGGACAGGAAAGCCCCAAAGGACAGTGTCTGTCTCAGAAGCTAGCAGAACCTGTCTTATCCCAGCACCCAGGACTTGCAGCTTTGGAACTGCTGAGTTATACCTGGACTGGTACTTGTACCAGTGTGCCAACCTAGTGCCAGGAGATCTCTCTGCCCATGGCTTCCTCTGCAGCCCAGTTCAGCCTCAGTCAGCTCTCCTTCAAATGTTCTGATCAGGAAGTTCAGATAACCTGCTTCCTATATCTGGGAGAAATGTTACATCTGAGGTGCTCAGAAGAATTGCTGTGTCCCAGTTCCTGCTGGTCACTGACTAACTGAAGGACCCCAGACAAGCATCTGCACCCCATGTTTTCCTTCATAGAGCTGAGATGGAGGGAACTGTTTGGTATGTTGTCATGAACCTGAAGAAGCATGTAGAAAAGTTCTGGCACCTCATAGCCATCAGGAAATATAGCTTTTACTAGTTCCATGCGACAACTGAAGTTTCCAACTCAGGCAGTACGGTACTTGGAAAGATGTCACTGAGGCAGGACCCAGAAGGCAGATGGGGTTCACACATGGGTCTAAAGCCCACAGGGCCAGGGAAGGAAGTGCTGCAGGCAAAAGAAAGCACAAGAAGAGAACAGCTGGGTGTGAGTTGGGTGTGAGTGACTTTATGGAAAAGACCATTTACTAGGCAGCTCCTGGCCACCTTAGAGAGCACCACCTGACTCTGACCTGGCTTTGCTATCCCAGGAAGACAAAAGCCATGGTTGTCCTCCACAGGCAGCTGAAACAGGCAACCTTCTGACAGGAATGCCATATGTACATCTCTGGGGTACTCCTTTGCTATACTGTCAGGTGCATCCGACCTCTTTTCTGTCTGAGCAGTCTCCACCACTAGTAAGCAAGGCTCCTGGACAGAAAGGAGGGACTAGAAGGGTCACAGCACTGGAGTCAAAGGCTGGAACCCAGGGCCAGTTGGAAAAGGTTGAAGGAGAAACTACAACTTTGGCTTCAGGGGCAAGGCAAGTCGGCCATGTTTTCTGGGCATTCTGGGGCCTCATGTGTTGCACACAGACCAGCTGCTTTCTTCCTCCCAGTGGAGAACTCACAAAAGAGATCAGGCTTCCCTGCAGTAGATAAGAAGTAGGTTAGACCTAGGAAAACCCATGTGGTTTCACACATGATTGTTGGGAAGAGACTGACTGCATGTGCATTTCATGGGAGGCCAAAGGGGTAGTGAAGGGAGGGGGTGTTTAGGGTCCATTGAGGTAGGATAATGTCAAGAATAGGGGCCGGGTGGTGGCACATCTGGTTGAGCACACATGTTACAATGTGCAATGACCCAGGTTCCAGCCCCCAGTCCCCACCTTCAGGGGGAAAGCTTTGCAAGTGATAAAGCAGTGTTGCAGGTATCTCTCTGTTCTATCACCCTCTTCCCCCTTGATTTCTGGTCGTCTCTACCCAGTAAATAAATAAAGATAAAAAATTATAACTAAGATAAAATAATGTCAAGGATAAAAGGTCTGACATCAGGCCAGCAGACTAGCTCACCTAGGAGGGTAGCTGCTTTGTCATGTGTGCAAACCAGGCTCTTTCTCAGCTCCCCCCCACACATACACACACACTGCATGGTGGGAAGCTTTGCTGGTGTGGTATCTTCCCCTCCCTCTCTCTCTCACATATACACACACATTGAAGCTTAGGGCAGTGAAGCTCCAGCGACAGTAAGAAGAAAAAAAATTTGTTGCTTTTAAGAAAATGCTCTAGAGCCAGGCTGCCTAAGTACAAATTATGACTCCATCACTTCTTAGATGGGTACCAGTGGACAAGTTGCTTCACCATGTAGTGCCTCAGTTTCCTCATCTGTAAAGTGAGGATTAAGTCTTTAGCTACATAGGATTATTCTGCAGAGTAATAGTATACATTGTTCTGTGTTATAATCCAGAGTAATATATAGTGCCTAGGTAGCACCTAGCACATAGTAATAAAGACCCTAGCTCTTGTGATAGTATCTAAAAATCTCTCCCTGCACATCCACCCCGAAGCTGAGAAGCCAATATCCTTGTTCCCAAAACCAGAGAAGGGAGTACCTGAAGTTCTGACAGCTGGATATTAGTTTGGAGGGTGAGGCAGAACTGTATCTCTGAGTCAATTCACGGGGATCCCTGCATCCCAGGGACTACTGAGGTGAGGACTGACTCTATCACTGGGGGTTAGGGCAAGGGCTGCCTGAGAGGCCAGAAAAGCAGAGTAGAAAAGATCATACCAGGCCAGGATCCAGAGTTGCCCCACCAGTCCCATCTGCCCTATCTCTGGCTTTCCCTTCCTCTTTGGTCTTTGGGGCAAAGATTTGTGCTGGTTCAGGCCTGGAAATACCAGAAATACCAGAAACTAAAGTTGTCTCTCTTTGGGCGGCCACAGCATAAAACCAACCAACATGATCCTGCTATTAACCTCGATTAACTTGGAGAAGATTCCATCTCAGGCTGTTGAGGCCCTGTGGCTCCAGCCAAGCCCCCTGATGAGGGCCCCAAAATGGCCAGACTTGGGCAGAAAGTGGGTAGGGGAGAGAGTGGGTGGTGGGTGGTATCCCCAGCTCAAAGGTTGGACCAAGAACAGGGAGGCCTGAGTCTTCAGGGACTGAGCTGACCCCTACCCCAATGCCCAGCTCCCGCTGCCCGCTCACAGACATGGGCACAGAGGAGTTGATTGTTTGTATCTGACCACGGAGACTGCTTCCCAGGGCAGCTGAGAGCACAGGCCTGGATGTCGAGGAGGTAATTGCCAACCATGAGGCCAAAACCGTCCCCCTCCACTCCTGTGGACACAGACGCTCCAGCTAGAGACAGAAGAACAGTCACAGGCACACAGAGGACCTCACAGGGCCCAGGAGAGGATCAGGGCCAGTCTGGTTATGCTCGCATGCACGTGCGCGCACACATACACACACTCAGAGAGAGGCTCCACAGCAGCTACACCCTGAGGCACAGTTCCTAGGAGAATAAAAACACCCATTCAGGCAGGGGGTGAGGACAAGACCAAAATAGAACCACGGAGGAGCCATGGAGTGGAAGGCAAAGAACAGCCTGCAGAGGCAGTCAGATGGGTGTTAGAATACTGCTTCTGTCACTTTCCAGCAGCTTGACAGGAGCCAAATCATTGCCCTTCCTGAGCCTGCATGAGAGTCATTAGTGAAATGGACACAGGAAGATTTCCCAGTGACCCAGGCCTTCTGCACAGTGTCCCCCATCCCCAAAGTGGCAGTGGTGGTGGAGAACAGTAGGGACTGTTGTAGTGTTTTATCTTTAAAGGTGAAAGAAAGGCATTCTCACATATAAGAAATGAGGGAAACAAATCAGAAATGAGAATGAGTCTTCTCAGAGTCCAGTGGGGCCAGTTGGGAAATAAGCACAAAAAAGAACATAGGTTTTACAGGCCACCAGGCCTAGGTTGACAGTCCAGCACTGCTACTTCACAGCTTTAATGCCAGGGAATGAATTCAGGGTCTTGCACATCTGTAATACCACTGAGCCACCTTCCCAGCCCCATTTGTACTTTCTGCTTTCAAGAAGAGACACCAATGTACCACTCCATTATCCACAGAGCTCCCTTGGCACTGTCCATGGTGCTCCCACAAGTTGCTAGGGATGGAACCCAGGACCTCACAGGGAAACGCATATGCTACCTCCAGGGCTCACAGCTAAGTCAGCTCACCTGTCCAGGTCTATCTTGGCTCCTGAAAAATTACATCACTAATCTTAAGGAGAGATTGTGAGAACAACACCACATAGTAGTAAGAGCACTGAAGCCAGGCTGTCTGTTGGCTCAACAGTTTTATCTCTCTGGAAACGGAGGTAACAATAGTACTTACTTCAGAGGGCTATAAAGACAAAATGCTCAGCACAGTGAAGATGGCAATGACAAGTGCTGGCGAATGACAAATGCACTTAGCTGTTGGAACGGTGAGCTATGTGCCAGCATGGTGTAACTCCTAGTCCACAGGCATTAGCTTGCCTGGCCCTCCACAGTCCTCCCTGGTACAGAAGCTCCCACAAAGCCCTCCCTTTCTAAAGAGGAGGGTGTGGGAGGAGCAGTGGCACCCAGCCCTACCCCCTCTGCTCCCACAGGGACTCGGGAGGCGGCCTTTGTGTACGCCATCTCTTCGGCAGGTGTGGCCTTTGCAGTGACACGGGCATGCAGCAGTGGGGAGCTGGAAAAGTGCGGCTGTGATCGGACAGTTCATGGGGTCAGCCCACAGGGTAAGCAAGGGGGGGGGAGAGGATGTCCCTCGGAGGGCAGGGGCCTGCACTCTAGCCCTCACTCACCCACGGCCCCTGCACCCCAGGCTTCCAGTGGTCAGGATGCTCGGACAACATTGCCTACGGCGTGGCCTTCTCCCAGTCATTTGTGGATGTGCGGGAGAGGAGCAAAGGGGCTTCATCCAGCCGGGCCCTCATGAACCTGCACAACAACGAGGCTGGCAGGAAGGTAGTGTGGCATTATTTTCATCACCACCTGGCAGGGGTGGGCAATTCAAGGCCCCTGAAACACTCCCATCCACATGCCACCTGAAAACATTCCCCAGCTTTTTACTAGAACTCCCCATAAGCCAGTGGGGGACAGGGTGGCAGAACAGTGGATTAGAGAGGCAAGTGGGTACTTCAGAGTAATGTGAACAGCCACCACTGCAAAGCACACATCCCCCAAGATGCCCTTAAACCTTCTACACATATGTCCTCAGGTATGTGTCCAATGTACTCTACCACATTCAGCTAAATGAGCAGCAGGGCTAGGACTTGAACCCTCTGTCCTTTTGTGTTACACAAAAAGGTCACACACTGAACTGTGGCACCATCTGCCTTCTTTAAGGTTCCTCTCCAAAATGTCATTCCCTGTAATTCAAGTGACACTGCCCTTATTGTTTGCTGATAGCACAGAGAGAAATTTAGAGGGAAGGAGGAGATAGGGAGACATTAGCAGCACTGCTCCACCACTCGTGGGGACCAGGAGTTTAAACCTGGGTCCATGTGTATAGTGGCATGTGTGCTCCACAGGATACACCAATGCCCAGCCCTTTAAAGTGTGTCTCTTCCAAATACCGTCTCCAAGTACCCCATGGTCCCACACCAGCAACACACAATAGATAGTAGGTGCTTAGTAAAAGGAAGCAAGACAGTAAATGTCCATTTCTGCGTTAACCCCAACTATGCCAACCCCAGAGGCCTCTCGACTCCAGCCTCCTCTGGCTTTTCCTGACTGCCCCTCTCCCCTCCCCACCCCTGCAGGCTATCCTGACACATATGCGGGTAGAGTGCAAGTGCCATGGGGTGTCAGGCTCCTGCGAGGTGAAGACATGCTGGCGGGCTGTGCCACCCTTCCGTCAAGTGGGCCATGCTCTGAAGGAGAAGTTTGATGGTGCCACTGAGGTGGAGCCACGCCGTGTGGGCTCATCCAGGGCACTGGTACCACGCAATGCACAGTTCAAGCCCCACACGGATGAGGACC